>NC_042957.1:22869255-23469255 GCF_901001165.1 Salmo trutta
ACACCTGTGTCTTTGTAGTCACTGGGTGTATTGATACACCATCCAAAGTGTATTTAATAACTTCACCATGCTCTAAGGGATATTTAATGTCTGTTCTCCCCCCCCTCATCTACAAATAGGTGCCCTTGCAAGGCATTGGAAAACCTCCCTGGACTTTGAAGTTGAATCTGTGTTTGAAATTCACTGCTCGACTGAGGGACCTTACAGATAATTGTATGTGTGGGGTATAGAGATAAAGAAGTCATTCAAAAATAATTTTAAACACTATTTTTGTCACGTCCTGAGCATAGAAAGATGTTATTTTCTATGGTAGAGTCGGTCAGGGCGTGACAGGTTTTTCCCCCTATGTTTTCTATTTCTATGTTGTCAGGTTCTAGTTTTGTATTTCTATGTTGGGGTTTTGTTTGGGATGATCTCCAATTAGAGGCAGCTGGTCCTCGTTGTCTCTAATAGGAGATCATACTTAAGTAGGGGGTTTTCCACCTGGGTTTGTGGGAGATTCAGTTTATTTATATGTATTGCATAGTTTCACAGTGTAAATAAAATGTGGAACGACACACACGCTGCACTTTGGTCCGCTCCTCCTTTCGACAACCGTGACAATTTTTGTACACAGAGTGAGTCCATGCAACTTATTATGTGACTTAAGAAACTTTTTTACTTCTGAACTTATTTAGGCTTACCTTAAAAAAGGGGTTGAATACTTATTGACTCAAGACATTTCAGCTTTTCATTTTTAATGAATTAGTAAACATTTCTGAAAATACAATTCCACTTTGACATTATGGGTTATTATGTGTAGGCCAGTGACACAAATTCTCAATGTAATACATTTTAAATTCAGGCTGTAACACAACAAAATGTGGAAAAAGTCAAGGGGTGTGAATACTTTCTGAAGGCACTGAAACACTGCATTGCACTGAAACATTGGACCCAAATATAAACATTTTAAGGACCGGTCACATGCTTGGACCAAGTAACTCCTCATGAGACAATTGTATATCATTCTAATGATATACAATCGCAATTTATATGACATATAATCATTATACTAATATAGATACAGGTATTCTATACAAATACTTAGAATAACCAGTGGACACATGAGCAGTGTGGTGTATAGTACACTCTTAGAAAAAAAGGTGCTATTTAGAACCTAAAAGGGTTTTTTGACTGTCCTCATAGGAGAACCCTTTAAAGAACCCTTTTGATTCCAGGTAGAACCCTTTTGGGTTCCATGTAAAATCCCTTCCTCAAAGTTCTACATGGAACCAAAAAGGGTTCTTCCTAAAACCAAAAAGGGTTCTACCTGGAACCAAAAATAGTTATATATCCTATGGTGATGGCAAAAGAACCCTTTTGGAACCCTTTTTCAAAGAGTGTAGGGCTTTGTAGTCTTTAGGATAGTGTTATGAACAGGAAGCCTGTAGGAGCAGTGTAGTTTACAGTAGGACTTGGTAGACTGTAGGGTGGTGTTATGAACAGGAAGCCTGTAGGAGCAGTGTAGTTTACAGTAGGACTTGGTAGACTGTAGGGTGGTGTTATGAACAGGAAGCCTGTAGGAGCAGTGTAGTTTACAGTAGGACTTGGTAGACTGTAGGGTGGTGTTATGAACAGGAAGCCTGTAGGAGCAGTGTAGTTTACAGTAGGACTTGGAAGACTGTAGGGTGGTGTTATGAACAGGAAGCCTGTAGGAGCAGTGTAGTTTACAGTAGGACTTGGTAGACTGTAGGGTGGTGTTATGAACAGGAAGCCTGTAGGAGCAGTGTAGTTTACAGTAGGACTTGGAAGACTGTAGGGTGGTGTTATGAACAGGAAGCCTGTAGGAGCAGTGTAGTTTACAGTAGGACTTGGTAGACTGTAGGGTGGTGTTATGAACAGGAAGCCTGTAGGAGCAGTGCAGTTTACAGTAGGACTTGGAAGACTGTAGGGTGGTGTTATGAACAGGAAGCCTGTAGGAGCAGTGTAGTTTACAGTAGGACTTGGTAGACTGTAGGGTGGTGTTATGAACAGGAAGCCTGTAGGAGCAGTGTAGTTTACAGTAGGACTTGGTAGACTGTAGGGTGGTGTTATGAACAGGAAGCCTGTAGGAGCAGTGTAGTTTACAGTAGGACTTGGAAGACTGTAGGGTGGTGTTATGAACAGGAAGCCTGTAGGAGCAGTGTAGTTTACAGTAGGACTTGGTAGACTGTAGGGTGGTGTTATGAACAGGAAGCCTGTAGGAGCAGTGTAGTTTACAGTAGGACTTGGTAGACTGTAGGGTGGTGTTATGAACAGGAAGCCTGTAGGAGCAGTGTAGTTTACAGTAGGACTTGGTAGACTGTAGGGTGGTGTTATGAACAGGAAGCCTGTAGGAGCAGTGTAGTTTACAGTAGGACTTGGTAGACTGTAGGGTGGTGTTATGAACAGGAAGCCTGTAGGAGCAGTGTAGTTTACAGTAGGACTTGGAAGACTGTAGGGTGGTGTTATGAACAGGAAGCCTGTAGGAGCAGTGTAGTTTACAGTAGGACTTGGTAGACTGTAGGGTGGTGTTATGAACAGGAAGCCTGTAGGAGCAGTGTAGTTTACAGTAGGACTTGGTAGACTGTAGGGTGGTGTTATGAACAGGAAGCCTGTAGGAGCAGTGTAGTTTACAGTAGGACTTGGTAGACTGTAGGGTGGTGTTATGAACAGGAAGCCTGTAGGAGCAGTGTAGTTTACAGTAGGACTTGGAAGACTGTAGGGTGGTGTTATGAACAGGAAGCCTGTAGGAGCAGTGTAGTTTACAGTAGGACTTGGTAGACTGTAGGGTGGTGTTATGAACAGGAAGCCTGTAGGAGCAGTGCAGTTTACAGTAGGACTTGGAAGACTGTAGGGTGGTGTTATGAACAGGAAGCCTGTAGGAGCAGTGTAGTTTACAGTAGGACTTGGAAGACTGTAGGGTGGTGTTATGAACAGGAAGCCTGTAGGAGCAGTGTAGTTTACAGTAGGACTTGGTAGACTGTAGGGTGGTGTTATGAACAGGAAGCCTGTAGGAGCAGTGTAGTTTACAGTAGGACTTGGTAGACTGTAGGGTGGTGTTATGAACAGGAAGCCTGTAGGAGCAGTGCAGTTTACAGTAGGACTTGGAAGACTGTAGGGTGGTGTTATGAACAGGAAGCCTGTAGGAGCAGTGTAGTTTACAGTAGGACTTGGAAGACTGTAGGGTGGTGTTATGAACAGGAAGCCTGTAGGAGCAGTGTAGTTTACAGTAGGACTTGGTAGACTGTAGGGTGGTGTTATGAACAGGAAGCCTACCAGTGACTCTTATGTTCCTCCGCCACCTTCTGAGTCCACTCCTCGAGCACCTCATCTACATGAGGCCAGTTCTGAGAGGGTGGGAGAGGGAAAGAGAGAGAGGGAGAGAGAGATAGGGAGAGAGGGAGAGAGGGAGAGAGAGAGGGAGAGAGGGAGAGAGAGAGGGAGAGAGGGAGAGAGAGAGGGAGAGAGAGATAGAGAGATAGGGAGAGAGGGAGCGAGAGAGAGAGGGAGAGAGAGCGATAGAGGAAGTGAAAGAGAAAGCAAGCCAGGGAGGTATAGGGGGGTGACAGGGAAAGAAGTGATGGGGTGAAAGAGAAAGTGGACATTAATCTCTGCAGGACTTGAGCGAACAGAGAGAATGAGCTATATCAGGTTACACACACAGCCTTCATATTCACCCCTTCAACACCCACTCACTACCCCTCCATTAGAGCACTCCATCACTGAGTGTGTGTGTGTGAGTGTGTGTGTGTGTTTCAGAGCGGGAGAGAAAAATTACTCTATGCAGGCCTCAGATATCCATTGTCATCGCTCGCTCTCTCTTTCTTCCCCCTCCTCCTCTACGTTTCTCTATGCATATTAGTTTGTCTCTGTAACCACCTTCTTTATCCTCTATTCTTCTCCTTCCTTTATCCCTCACTCTCTCTACTACCTCTCCTTACTCCCCACACACTCCCTCACCTCTTCCTCTCTCTTCCTACATCTCAGTTCATCTCTCCCTCTCTCTCTCCCTCCCTCCCTCCATCTCTCCCTCCCCCTCTCTAAGCAGGGCCTCTTGTCTGTCTTGTCTCTGTCAGTCAGGGATGCAGGTAGAACACAGGAGGACGTACACAGGAGAGCTAGGAATCTGTGGCCTCCGGCTACACACGCAAGCACTCACTCACTCCCTCACTCCCTCACTCCCTCACTCACTCACTCACTCACTCACTCACTCACTCACACCTGAGCTTTCTTAAACATCTGAGACAGGCAACATCAAACACACACCTGAGAATACTGACTGAGAGCACACACACCTGAGCATTGAAAAACACACACACACACACACACACACACACACACACACACACACACACACACACACACACACACACACACACACACACTACTGAGAGGTGTAGTGTGACAGTTGACTCACCACTGGGAAGAGCACGTACTCCCTAAGGAAGTCCTGAGACAGGAACTGTGTGAAATCCCCAAAGTCAGCTAGAAGAGAGGAGAGAACACACTGAGATCTACACTCACTGAGATCTACACTCAACTCTACACACACTGAGATCTACACTCACTGAGATCTACACTCAACTCTACACACACTGAGATCTACACTCACTGAGATCTACACTCAACTCTACACACACTGAGATCTACACTCAACTCTACACACACTGAGATCTACACTCACTGAGATCTACACTCAACTCTACACACACTGAAATCTACACTCACTGAGATCTACACTCAACTCTACACACACTGAGATCTACACTCAACTCTACACACACTGAGATCCACACTCAACTCACCAACTCATTGACATGAAACACATGGATAGAGTTCCAGTAACTTCCACCAGATTCCCAGGTTTGCAGAAATCCTTGTTGGAAAATTACAGATGTCCTGCTTATTCCCTCCTAATTCTGTGAATCTTCCAACTGGGTTTTCAGGAAAACCTGGGAATTCAGGCAAAGTTGATGGAATTTTTCTACCCTACACACGGAACACATACATCATCTGAGGATGTTATACGCTTTTGGAAAAAAGGTGCTATCTAGAACCTTAAAGGGTTCTTCGGCTGTCCCCATAGGTAGAACCCTTTTGGTTCCAGGTAGAACCCTTTTAGGTTTTATGTTGAACCCTTTCCTTTTGGAACCCTTTTGTTTTTCTAAGAGTGTACTCTTAAGGAGATATGAACTATATAACACAAGGGAGAAACACCTTCCATAGGCATGGACAGGAACTGTAGTCGGATGACCTCAAAGATACATAGAAACTAGAAACCCTAATAGCACCTACAGTATCTGTAGCAGGCATGCTCACGTCAACCCTGCCATACACACATATCCCTGGCCCTGTGATGTCATGTTGGGGTTTGGGTCCATCCTGGTTCATCCTACCCAACCCTCCATTGATAAAAGGAAATGACATACAGCTACTGTCTGTCTGGACAATGTACAGTACTATCTCCAGATACACCGAGGTAGCTACATCCTTTAGGGCTGCTCTAATGTAATGTAATGTATGTCTGATATAGAGGGGTGTAGTGTAGAATCCATCCTCCCTACAGATAAGGTTCTTCCTGCCATGGCTAACCTTGGCGTTAGCGATAAGCTAACGACTGTTTACATTCCCCCGAGACACAGGGCCCAGGGACAGCAGGAGAGAGAGAGAGAGAGAGAGAGCGTGTGTTTGTGTTGCGGGGTTGGAAGATTACAGGGTCACCAACAAGGCCAAGAAAGTGTGTGTGCGTGTCTGTGTGTGTGAAAAGTGGATGTGTGTGTTTGCAAATGCACGCGTGTGCATGCATGTGCGTGCGTTTGTGTGTGTGTGTGTGTGTTGTGGAAAGGAATCCTGATAGGAACTCAAGTGGACTCAGCTCTTCTGGCGGTATGCAGCCATATTAGGTAGTGAACCCAGGATGATCTAAGAAAGTGTGAGTCTCTCTCTCTCTCTATCTATCTCCCTCTGGACTTAGGGTTTAAGTAGGACATAAAACGAGGTCAGTAGTAAAGCTATGGGGTATACTCCTGTGTACTCTGTCTTACCTTGCACTGCTAGGCCTGCTAGTCTGATGCCCTGCTCTACGGTACAGTGGAGACGTCCATCCAGCACCTCCTTCTTCACCTGCAGGTAGTACTGATACCTAGCGAGAAGACAAGTGTCACATACTGAGAGCATAAAACACACAGTAAGGGAATTACTAAACACAAGAAGAACGCAACATACAGATGTAGGATCTTCATTTGAGCCAGTTTGCTACAGAAGTAAAATAATCCTGCAGCAACAGGAAATGTGGATTATTATGTGGATTATAATTCATGAACGTTTATTGTAGGTCTTCATCAAGTTTGACATTTCTAAATGGAAATTACAAACGTCAGAAGCCATTTGAAACCTCAAGCACACCACACGTTTTACATTTCCTGCATTGCAAGAACGTTCTGCTGCAACAGGGTGATCGAATGAAGATCCTGTAGGAATGTTACCTGTAAACTCCGGTAGTAAAAGCAACGGAAATATTACCACACTGTTACTAGGAATAAGTGAATCACTACTACGGAGGGTTGTAGCCACCAGTTTGTGCAACACTGACTCATGTTCTTGGTTGGAGTAGTGAATCAGCTATGTCTAGCTGTGGCTGGACTAGAGTTATGACTGGGTGTTGGAGTAGTGAATCAGCTATGTCTAGCTGTGGCTGGACTAGAGTTATGACTGGGTGTTGGAGTAGTGAATCAGCTATGTCTAGCTGTGGCTGGACTAGAGTTATGACTGGGTGTTGGAGTAGTGAATCAGCTATGTCTAGCTGTGGCTGGGCTAGAGTTATGACTTGGTGTTGGAGTAGTGAACCAGCTATGTCTAGCTGTGGCTGGACTAGAGTTATGATTGGGTGTTGGAGTAGTGAACCAGCTATGTCTAGCTGTGGCTGGGCTAGAGTTGTGAACCAGCTGTGGCTGGACTAGAGTAGTGAACCAGCTATGTCTAGCTGTGGCTGGACTAGAGTTATGACTGGGTGTTGGAGTAGTGAACCAGCTATGTCTAGCTGTGGCTGGACTAGAGTTATGACTGGGTGTTGGAGTAGTGAACCAGCTATGTCTCGCTGTGGCTGGACTAGAGTTATGACTGGGTGTTGGAGTTGTGAACCAGCTATGTCTAGCTGTGGCTGGACTAGAGTTATGACTGGGTGTTGGAGTAGTGAACCAGCTATGTCTAGCTGTGGCTGGACTAGAGTTATGACTGGGTGTTGGAGTTGTGAACCAGCTATGTCTAGCTGTGGCTGGACTAGAGTTATGACTGGGTGTTGGAGTAGTGAACCAGCTATGTCTAGCTGTGGCTGGACTAGAGTTATGACTGGGTGTTGGAGTAGTGAACCAGCTATTTCTAGCTGTGGCTGGACTAGAGTTATGACTGGGTGTTGGAGTAGTGAACCAGCTATGTCTAGCTGTGGCTGGACTAGAGTTATGACTGGGTGTTGGAGTAGTGAACCAGCTATGTCTAGCTGTGGCTGGACTAGAGTTATGACTGGGTGTTGGAGTAGTGAACCAGCTATGTCTAGCTGTGGCTGGACTAGAGTTATGACTGGGGGTTGGAGTAGTGAATCAGCTATGTCTAGCTGTGGCTGGACTAGAGTTATGACTGGGGGTTGGAGTAGTGAATCAGCTATGTCTAGCTGTGGCTGGACTAGAGTTATGACTGGGGGTTGGAGTAGTGAATCAGCTATGTCTAGCTGTGGCTGGACTAGAGTTATGACTGGGTGTTGGAGCAGAGTGCTAGCTAGGTAGTCTCTGAAATCCCAAACCTAGGGCAGCAAAGCTGGAACATTGGTACATTGGAGACAAGGCATCTGTCTAGAGCAGTGGTATTCAAAGTCGGGGTCGCGGGGGAACTGCAGTGGGGTCACAAAATAAAACAAAATTAAAAGTACAGATTAATGTATGGGACAATATACAACGTTTCTGTGAAAGATCACTTATATTGAATAAATGTATTTATTGGTTTCTTTGCATTTTGATAATGCTGAAAATGTAATGCATTGAAGGTTTTTTTTGTGTAAAAATGGAAAAGTACCGATTTTAAGGTTGTTTCATTAGATTTGGGTTGGGGTTGTGAGAATCTTTTGTGACAAAATGGGGTCCCCACTGAACAAGTTTGAATAACACTGGTCTAAAAAGACTACTAGCTAGGGTTCGGTGGGGCTGGGCTGGGCTGGTGTTATGACTGTGGGTGGCTCGGCCACTGGTTTGCCAGAGGTAAGTTGATATGATACTTTTCAGACTTGGCCCAGAGCGACCTTCACAGAGTGTGGTTAGAGTGCCAAAATAAAGTGAAAGAACAGGACGAAACGTACAGCTTTTCAGGGATTCCAAATCATTTCCCCCCCATTTTAGGCCTTGATTAGGCCTTGATTAGTAGTCACATAAGGCCACACATTAGAGAAGAGAGAGAAGAGAGGGGGAGAGTGAGAGAATGAGGGAAAGAGAGAGGGCAGTTAATGAGAGAGGGAGGGGGAGAGAAGGAAAGTGTGAGAGAAAGTCAAAACGGTCCATTATCAAAACAGAGCAGTGTCAGGGGTGAGTCCAGCTGACCAGTTTCAGCTGCAAAGAACTTGCTGGTTTCCTGTTTGTTACCATGGCTACCACAGTGAGTGTTTCCACTGGAGGCTGTGAGACACCTTTCCAAACACACACACACACACACACACACACACACACACACACACACACACACACACACACACACACACACACACACACACACACACACACACACACACACACACACACACACACACACACACACACACACACACACACACACACACACACACACACACAGGGCAGTTCATAGGGGAACATGCATCAGGCTGTACATGCCAGAGTCTACAAACTGTGGTCTGGAAATCACCAAGCGATCCCTGCATGCTTAGTCACTCCAGCCTGCTATAGACAAGTGCAGTTCTGTTGAACTCAGCCACACAGGGGAAGTCCAGGGATAACCCATAGAGAGAATGTCATGAGCGAGACTTGTTAAAGTCACCTGTAAACTAGAAACCACTATAATATACCACGGTCTTACTGTGTTCTTAATCTTCTTTGTCTCTCTACCTTACTTAATCATTCTCAAACCCTTCTCCTCTCTCTCTCTCTCTCTCTCTCTCTCTCTCTCTCTCTCTCTCTCCCCGCCTTGTCTCCCTTTCTCTCTTTCTTTTCTCACCTATCTCTCCCTCCTTCCCTCTCTCTCTCCTCGCACTCTTCCTCTCGTCTCTCTGGTTCTTTTTTTAGCTCCACTGTGTGTACTCGGGGTCTATAATCTGACCGCGCCCTTCTCCCTCACCCTGTCATTACACCGGCTGGCTGAGCTGCCATTCTGTTCCCCTGGCAACCCTCTAATTAGCTAACCCCTGGATGGGGAGGAGCCCACAGTGGTCAAGTGGGCGGTGCTTCAGCAGGAACACACTGCAGAGGTCCTGGAATGGGTTCTAGTTATGTTGCGTGAATGTTCCCTCAACGCTTAACACCCTCTTGGGTCAGAGGGGAAATGGTGTCTCGGTGCGGTTGTCTCTTTCTCTTAGGCAGAAGGATAACAACATTATGATGTTTATATTTATATATGTGAGCAGCCATGGTAGAGTGGCAGACTGTAAACTGTAGACATGATGATTGAGAAGCAAGCCCGGCCTCTTAAAGTAAACCGTCTTCAGCACAATTACATCTCTTCAAGGATAAATGAAGTTTTATAGATTTGAATTGAATCAGACTGAAAGAGAGCATGAAATAGTCCTGTACAGTCCTTAGGGTCAACAGTGTCTGCTGGTTGATTTTTATCTCACCTGGTTGGTTACTCATGCTTAGAAAACCAGGTGTTTAGGACACAGCTGGTATTAGGGCAATACGGCCAAAATATCCTATCATAATATTTTTCTCATTTTTGACGACATGACGGTATTTAATGTTTTTTAATAATAAAGTTCTAAATATACTTAATAAGTAGTGCATGACACTAAGGTGGTCACATATATATGTTAAGTCGTTTTAATGGGTCTTTCTCTCTTCTGATCTGTTTTATACTGTTCATCAAACTTGAACCCAAAATGATTTTCAGCATTTTCAACTATTTCTGCATTTTCTTCACTCAGGTGTTATCATTTCCACACTGTACCACATTTGTTTTGTCTTTGTATGCCTCTATTTTGTGAAAAAGTAACTTTTCCTTTATAAGAATTATTCCCCAGCAAACCGGGAACATTCCCAGCTAAGATTCCCATTAACTTCTAATTAGGGTTTTATCTAACATTTGATGATAACCACCCCATAACAAAGAATATTATTGATGACAAAATGAATTGTATTATTATTAAAAAACATGTACCAAAACTGGTAACACTACAATATGGTTCCATTTGTAAATTGTTTGTAACTACATTATTAACGGTTGTTTAATCATTTGTAAATGCATTATAACAAATTGGTCAAAATAGTGTGATTGCCAGTCACTGCTTGCTAAATAGTGAGCCACTATTTACCTCCAGCTATTAACCATTTATAAATGCACTTCCAAATGTGCATAATATTGAACCCTTATGTATCTTCATTCAACCTTATTTTCAATGGTTGCACAGTTAAACAATAGTTATTTTCTCACTTTTGATGTGATGCAATGCTGCTCTGTCCCAGGAACATAAATGTTTGGTTTTCAGACCAATGGTCAACTCCCATGTGATGTGTCATGCCCCACATTTGAAACCCTGATGATGCATTGGTACACTTCTTTATTCCAAAAATGATGGCCTTATCTGAAGATTGTGATTACAGCCTCGAGCCTTCTTGGGTACGATGTTACAAGCTTGGCACACATGTATTTGGGGAGTTTCTCCCATTCTTCTCTGCAGATCCTCTCAAGCTTTGTCAGGTTGGATGGGGAGCGTCGCTGCACAGCTATTTTCAGGTCTCTCCAGAGATGTTTGATTGGGTTCAGGTCCGGGCTCTGGCTGGGCCACTCAAGGACATTCAGACACCTTGTCCCAAAGCTACTCCTGCGTTGTCTTGTCTGTGTGCTTAGGGTCATTGTCCTGTTAGAAGGTGAACCTTTGCCACAGTCTGAGGTCCTAAGCGTTCATCAAGGAGCTCTCTGTACTTCACTCCGTTCATCTTTGCATCGATCCTGACTAGTCTCACAGTCCCTGCTGCTGAAAAATATCTCCACAGCATGATGCTGCCACCACCATGCTTCACCGTAGGGGTGGTGACAGGTTTCCTCCAGACGTGACGCTTGGCATTCAGGCCAAAGAGTTCAATCTTGGTTTCATCAGACCAGTGAATCTTGTTTCTCATGGTCTGAGAGTCTTTAGGTGCCTTTTGGCATCTCCAAGCGGGCTGTCATGTGCCTTTTACTGAGGAGTGGCTTCCATCTGGCCACTCTACAATAAATGCTTGATTGGTAGAATGCTGCAGAGATGGTTGTCCTTCTGGAAGGTTCTCCCATCTCCACAGAGGAACTCTGGAGCTCTGTCAGAGTGACCAACTGGTTTGTGGTCACCTCCCTGACCAAGGCCCTTCTCCCCCGATTGCTCATTTTGGCCGGGCGGCCAGCTCTGGGAAGAGTCTTCGTTGTTCTAAACTTCTTCCATTTAAAAATGATGGAGGCCACTGTGTTCTTGGGGACCTTCAATGGGTTAGGGTTAGGGTTGGTTATTGCTCTGACGTGCACTGTCAACTGTGGGACCTTACATAGACAGGTGTGTGCCTTTTCAAATGATGTCAAATCAATTGAATTTACCACAGGTGGACTCCAAGTTGTAGAAACATCTCAAGGATGATCAATGGAAACAGGATGCACCTGAGCTCAATTATGATGTCATAGTGGTGTAATAATACTTGAACATACACTGGGACATTCCCTGACACCATTATAAGAGTTACAGATGACTTGTACCATGTTTTACCATGTTGTAGGACTGACATCACTGGAGTTCCAAAGCCCAACATAACAACACAAAGACCCGTTATATGCCCACGTGTGTTCTGGCAGTGGTTTAAGATTTGACAATGATGTGTTTGTTCACTCCCATAAAAGCAGCCCTGAACATTTGGATATTCAGTGTTCAGAGCTTTATGGTTATCTTATATTCCCATACTTCTATTCCCATACTTCTATTCCCATACTTCTATTCCCATACTTCTATTCCCATACTTCTATTCCCATACTTCTATTCCCATACTTCTATTCCCATACTTCTATTCCCATACTACTATTCCCATACTTCTATTCCCATACTTTCTCAGCCCCCCAAATATCAGATGTGTGTGTTTCACCTCACCACACTCTATCAGCAAATACAGGTTTGTTGTCTTCAGCTCACAGTTTGCTCTAGTGTATCCTCAACTCAAGAGGCCTACTCCCCCCGACACAAAAAAAACCATCCAGACAACCTCCTCACAGAGAGAGGCCGCGTCCACCACCGCACCCCCAGATGGGGCCAGCCGGTGTGTGTGGGAGGTGGGGAGATTCCGTGCTTTTACATGGTATTATCAATGAACCGTCAGAGGGTAAAATGTGTGTCTGTGGGGGAACAGCTCTGATAACTAGCTGAACAAAGATGGGATTTCAAGGCTGTATGTGCTGCTGCCCCCATGGCTCACTGGGGCCAGGTGATGAGGTCTGGTCTGAATTAAGGGGTTGGACAACACACAGCGGCTAACATTAGCAGAGTTAGACGCTAATGTGATTTGGTGTATCGTGAGTTTGGTTCCTTCAGGCAGAGGGAGACAGATAGAGGGAAAAAGACAAACAGACACAATCCATGCTGTTGAACACTTCTCCCTTTTCCTCTGAGATGAGTTTACACATAACATGGTTTATGAGAGGAACTCTCACATTAGCCAATGCCCCAACACCTCATCCCCACCTCCTAACCCTAGTTAACCCTGCCTCGGTGATTTTCACAGCTGCAGAGAGAGATGGAATGAAGGAGGGAGGGATGGAGGGATCTAGTATCAGGTTTCACATCAAAAGCACCCTGCTTCACTTCAAAGACACTATTCACAACTGAAACCATTGCCGGAACTGAAGCAAACCAATCTTATCTGTGTGTTACAACCTTAGTTCCCTTTTCCCTTCCTCCTCTCCCTCTTTCCATCTCTTTCTCATTCCCTCAATACTCCTCTCCCCCCTTACCCTCTATTGCCCCCCCCCCAGGCCAGGTGTGTAAGCAATAGAATGACCGCCCAGCTCGTTGCTATGGGAGACGCCATGACACCAAAGACATGGGTCACTGGTTTTACTCTCATCCTGTGAATGAATCTGTAAGCCTTTCTAACAGATTAAAAGTTGTATAAAGTTGCCCCAGGGCACTGATCTAAGGATAGTTTGTGTACCCCCTCCCTAATGATTAATGTTAGGATTGGGCTAAGGTAAACTGATCTTAGATCTGTGCCTAGAGCAACTTGTACCTGGAGCAGCAGACTGCTGCCAGGAGGACCCAGCTGGCTGCTACGGCACTCATACCTGTTCTACACATTATAATGACTGTAGAATGAAGGGGTGAGGAGTTACGAATGATGATGCTGAAGGCTGTTAAAGAAAGTGGATTGATCGTCGGGCATTACTGAACAGATTCTTGGAGACGAGCAGGAGGGTGTGTGTGTGTATGTCAAGGAGGGTGTGTGTCAGGGAGGGTGTGTGTGTGTCAGGGAGACATTTACCCCCCCCACCTCAACCCGACTCCCCAACCCCTGCCTAGCACTTCTGCTGGGAGGAATGTGTGGTCCTCCTCCCTCCTCCTCTCCCTCCTCTCCTCCTACGGCTGTGCCAACATTCCACACGGACTCCTAACCACACACCAGAGAGAGAGAACTTTAACTATTTGCACGCCATTATAACACTGTACATAGCCCTAATATCATATTATGTCTATTCCTTTGAAACTTTTGTGAGTGTAATGTTTACTGTTCATTTGTGATTATTTATTTCACTTTAGTTTATTATCTATTTCACTTGATTCCTATGCCAATAAAGCCCTTTGAATTGAATTGTTGACGAGGTATTTCATACTATAATACTAGAGTATGTGTAGCATGTACAGTCCTGTCCACTGCCCAACCCCTAACTACATGTAAATACACCGAAGTGATTTCATAGAATGATTGCTGTGAACACACGCACACACACACACACACACACACACACACACACAGTTGAAGTCAGAAGTTTACACTAAGTTGACTGTGCCTTTAAACAGCTTGGAAAATTCCAGAAAATTATGTCAAGGCTTCTGATAGGCTAATTGACATCATTTGAGTCAATTGGAGGTGTACCTGTGGATGTATTTCAAGGCCTACCTTGAGTGCCTCTTTGCTTGACATCATGGGAAAATCAAAAGAAATCAACCAAAAAATTGTAGACCTTCACAAGCCTGGTTCATCCTTGGGAGCAATTTCCAAATGCCTGAAGGTACCACGTTCATCTGTACAAACAATAGTACGCAAGTATAAACACCATGGGACCACGCAGCCGTCATACCGCTCAGGAAGTAGACCCGTTCTGTCTCCTAAAGATGAACGTACTTTGGTGCGAAAAGTGCAAATTAATCCCAGAACAACAACAAAGGACCTTGTGAAGATGCTGGAGGAAACAAGTACAAAAGTATCTATATCCACAGTAAAGCGAGTCCTATATCGACATAACCTTTTAAGGGCGCTCAGCAAGGAAGATGCCACTGCTCCAAAACCGCCATAAAAAAGCCAGACTATGGTTTGCAACTGCACATGAAACAAAAATAGAACTGTTTGGCAATAATGACCATCGTTATGTTTGAAAGAAAAGGGGGGATGCTTGCAAGCCGAAGAACACCATACCATCCGTGAAGCACGGGGGTGGCAGCATCATGTTGTGGGGGTGCTTTGCTGCAGGAGGGGCTGGTGCACTTCACAAAATAGATGGCATCATGAGGGAGGGAAATTATGTGGATATATTGAAGCAACATCTCAAGACATCAGTCAGGAAGTTAAGCTTGGTCGCAAATGGGTCTTCCAAATGGACAATGACCCAAAGCATACTTCCAAAGTTGTGGTAAAATGGCTTAAGGACAACAAATTCAAGGTATTGGAGTGGTCATCACAAAGCCCTGACCTCAATCCCATAGAAAATTTGTGGGCAGAACTTAAAAAGTGTGTGCGAGCAAGGAGGCCTACAAACCTGACTCAGTTACACCAGCTCTGTCAGGAGGAATGGGCCAAAATTCACCCAACTTATTGTGGGAAGCTTGTGGAAGGCTACCCAAAATGTTTGACCCAAGTTAAACAATTTAAAGGCAATGCCACCAAATACTAATTGAGTGCATGTAAACTTCTGACCCACTAGGAATGTAATGAAAGAAATAAAATATGAAATAAATCATTCTCACTACTATTATTCTGATATTTCACAATTTTTACTAGGATTAAATGTCAGGAATTGTGAAGAACTGAGTTTAAATGTATTTGGCTAAGGTGTATGTAAACTTCCCACTTCAACTTTATATACGCCTGACTCCCATGTCAAACAGCACACTCTGACTTACGAACAACCTTTCCCACATCCAGTCAAGCAGCAGCCGCAAATTCAGCAGCTCAGTGCTATCAGACTCACGGTGGGAACCTAGGGGGTGTGTGTGTGTGTGTGTGTGTGTGTATGTGAGAATCTGAGATGGCAGACACTGCTGCCCTGTCTACACACTGACCCCTGCATGCCCTTTTCACAGCTAGCTCACACTCCCTCTCTCTTTCCCCCTGTCTCTCAATTCAATTCAAAGGGCTTTATTGGCATGGGAAACATGTTTATATTGCCAACACAAGTGGAATAGCTAATAAACAAAAGTGAAATCAACAATCAGTAATGAACATTAAACATTACACTCACAAAATGTTACTGGCTATATGCAGTGTTTTAACGATATGCAAACATTTGAAATCTGAAAGAGAAAATAAATAGACATATACAGCACCTTCAGAAAGTATTCACACCCCTTGACTTATTCAACATGTTGTTGTGTTACAGCCTGAATTTAAAATGTATTAAATATTTTTTTCTCTCACCCATTTGCACACAATACCCCATAATGACAAAGTGAAAACATGTTTTTAGAGGTTTTTGCAAATGTATTGGAAATGAAATACATACATTTCTAATTTATAAGTACTCAATACATGTTAGAATCACCTTTGGCAGCAATTACAGCTGTGAGTCTTTCTGGGTAAGTCTCTAAGAGCTTTTGCACACCTGGATTGTACAACATTTGTCCATTATTCTTAAAAAAATTCTTCAAATTCTGTCAAGTTGATTGTTGATCATTGCCATACAGCCATTTTCAAGTCAAACCATAGATGATTTTCAAGCCGATTTAAGTCTAAACTGTAACTAGGCCACTCAGGAACATTCAATCATCTTGGTAAGAAACTCCAGTGTAGACTTCAGCTAGTGTTTTAGGTTATTGTCCTACTGAAAGGTGAATTTGTCGCCCAGTGTCTGTTGGAAAGCAGATTGAACCAAGTTTTTCTCTAGGATTTTGCCTGTGTTTATAGCTGTAGTTCGTATATTTATACCCCCTAGTCCTTGCTGATGTCAAGCATACCCATAACATGATACAGCCATCACCATGCTTGCCAAGGCAGCAGCTACTCTTCCTGGGGTCCAGCAAAAATTAAGGCAGTATAATGCATTACAATAAAAAACGTTAACATTAAAATACATTTGACAAAATATTTCACAAGACATTAAGTGTGCGCCCTCATGCCACTACAACACACAATCCGAGTGCACATGTGTGTATAGTGTGTATGTTATATGTGTGTTTGTACCTGTGTGTGTGTCTCTTCACAGTCCTCGCTGTTCCATAAAGTGTATTTTTATCCGTTTTTTTAAATCAGATTTTACTGCTTGCGTGAGTTACTTGATGTAGAATAGAGTTTAGAGGTCGACCGATTAAATCGGCATGGCCGATTAATTAGGGCCGATTTCAAGTTTTCATAACAATCGGTAATCGGCATTTTTGGACGCCGATTATGGCTGATTACATTGCATTCCATGAGGAAACTGTGTGGCAGGCTGACCACCTGTTACGCGAGTGCAGCAAGGAGCCAAGGTAAGTTGCTAGCTAGCATTAAACTTATCTTATAAAAAACAATCAATCTTCACATAATCACTAGTTAACTACACATGGTTAATGATATTACTAGGTTAACTAGCTAGTCCTGCGTTGCATATAATCAATGCGGTGCCTGTTAATTTAGAATCGAATCACAGCGTACTTCGCCAAACAGGTGATGATTTAACAAAAGCGCATTCGCGAAAAAAGCACAATCGTTGCACGAATGTACGTAACCATAAACATCAGTGCCTTTATTAAAATCAATTCACAGAAGTATATTTTTTTAAACCTGCATATTTAGTTAAGAAATTAATGTTAGCAGGCAATATTAACTAGGGAAACTGTGTCACTTCTCTTGCGTTCAATGGACGCAGAGTCAGGGTATATGCAACAGTTTGGGCCTCCTGGCTCGTTGCGAACTAATTTGCCAGAAATGTACATAATTATGACATAACATTGAAGGTTGTGCAATGTAACAGAAATATTTAGAATTTGGGTTCCACCCATTCGATAAAATACGGAACGGTTCCGTATTTCACTGAAAGAATAAATGTTTTGTTTTCTAAATGATAGTTTCCGGATTTGACCATATTAATGACCAAAGGCTCGTATTTCTGTATTTATTATATTATAATTAAGTCTATGATGTGATAGAGCAGTCTGACTGAGCGATGGTAGGTGGCAGCAGGCTCGTAAGCATTCATTCAAACTTTACTGCGTTTGCCAGCAGCTCTTAGCAATGCTTGATTCTTAGCAATGCTTGAATCACAGCGCTGGTTATGACTTTACGCCTATCAACTCCTGAGATTAAGCTGGCAATACTAAAGTGCCTCTTAGAACATCCAATAGTCAAAGGTATATGAAATACAAATGGTATAGAGAGAAATAGTCAACGTGTCATAATTCCTATAATAAACTACAACCTAAAACTTCTTAACTGGGAATATTGAAGAACTGGGAATACTGAACCACCAGCTTTCATATGTTCTCATGTTCTGAGCAAGGAACTTAAATGTTAGATTTTTTACATGGCACATATTGCACTTTTACTTTCTTCTCCAACACTGTTTTTGCATTATTTAAACCAAATTGAGCATGTTTCATTATTTATTTGAGACTAAATAGATTTTTATTTATGTATTATATTAAGTTAAAATAAGTGTTCATTGTTCATTCAGTATTGTTGTAATTGTCATTATATTTGAAAAAAAAGAAAATAAAAAAATTGGCCAATTAATCGGTATTGGCTTTTTTTGGTCCTCCAATAATCATAATCGGTCGACCTCTAATATAGTTCCATGTGGCGATGGCTCTATGTAGTACTGTGTGCCTCTCATAGTCTGTTCTGGACTTGGGGACATGTCTTGTGGGGTATGCATGGATGTCCGAGCTGTGTGCTAGTAGTTTAAAACAGACAGCTCGGTACATTCAGCATGTCAACACTTCTTACAAAAACAAGTAGTGATGAAGTCCGTCTCTCCTCTACTTTGAGCCATGAGAGAGTGACATGCATATTATTAATGTTAGCTCTACATGTACATTTAAGGGCCGGCAGTGCTGCCCTGTCCCTCTTTGTGGCACCTGACCACATGACTGTGCAGTAGCCCAGGTGTGACAAAACTAGGGCCCGCAGGACCTGCCTTGTTCATATTGTTGTTAAGAAAGCAGAGCTGCGCTTTATTATAGATAGACCTCTCCCAAGTTTAGCTACTGTTGCATCAATATGTTTTGACCATAACAGTGGTCTCAGCACTACGTCAGCTGCTACAGCGCGTGAGATCCCTGCAACACATAACAAAGAGCTGCAGTCAGTTTCAGAATAGGTTGCAAGGAATAACAAAACTAAAAAGCATTGTATTTGGGACAAATAATTTACTAAACCCTAAACCTCAACTAAATCTTGTAATGAATAATGTGGAAATTGAGAAAGTCGAGGTGACTAAACTGCTTGGAGTAACCCTGGACTGCAGCTCTTTGTTAAGTGTTGCAGTGATTTCAGTCGCTGTAGTAGCTGACGTGTATATTGTTCAGTCATCTGCATACATAGACACACTGGCTTTACTCAGAGCCAGTGGGATGTCATTAGTAAACATTGAAAAAAGTAAGGGGCTGCCCTGGGGAATGCCTGATTCTACCTGGATTATGTTGGAGAGGCTACTATTAAAGAACACGCTCTGTGTTCTGTTAGACAGGTAACTCTCAATCCACAATATAGCAGGGGGTATAAAGCCATAACAGATATGTTTTTCGAGCAGCATACTATGATCGATAAAGTCTAAAGACTGAAGTCTAACAAAACAGCTCCCACAGTCTTTTTACTATCAATTTCTTTCAGCCAATCATTTGTGTAAGCACCGCCCATGTTGATTAACCTTCCCTATAAGCATGCTGAAAGCCTGTTGTTAATTTATTTACTGTAAAATAGCATTTTATCTGGTCAAACAGATTTTTTCCCAAAGATTTAGTAAGGGTTGGTAACAGGCTGATTGGCCGGATATTTGAGCCAGTAAAGTGTGCTTTACTATTCTTGGGTAGTGGAAAGACTTTTGTTTCCCTCCAGGCCTGAGGGAACACACTTTAATGTAGGCTTAGATTGAAGAGATGGCAAATAGGAGTGGCAATATCGTCCACTATCATTCTCAGTCATTTTCCATCCAAGTTGTCAGACCCAGGTGGGTTGTCATTGTTGATAGACAACAATAATTGTTTCAGTTCTTCCACACTCACTTTACTGAATTCAAATTACAGTTGGCAATATCAGTGGGTTTTGTGAGGAATGAGCGAATTGATTCAATGAATGATACAGCTGAGTTCGCCTTTTTGGCCAAAATGTTATTTAAGGTGCTCCAAAGTGTTTTACTATCATTCTTGATATAATTTATCTTCATTTCATAGCGTACAGTGATTCGTCCTTTAAAAGTTGCAGCGTACTGCGGCGCAGCTTGCATGGTGCCGCAGAATTCTATGGCATGTTATTTAAGCGTGAACCTCTGGTACCAATAATGCTTAGTGCTACTTTGACCACCAGAGGGCATCTTTGAGAAGCATTTGATAGCCTTCAATAGTGGCTGTACTAGAGAATGCAGGCACGCGGGAGACCAGGGTTCAATTCCCCGATGGGGAGGAAGGAGTAGACTGTCCTTGTAAATAAGAATTTGTTCTTAACTGATTCCATGCGTGTTATTTCATAGTTGTGATGTCTTCACTATTATTCTACATTGTAGAAAATAGTCCAAATAAAGAAAAGCCCTGGAATGAGTAGGTGTGTCCAAACTGTTGACTGGTACTTGCTTAATTCATTTAATTAATATTATGGTGTTTCTATTCCAAGAAAAATGAAAAACCCTCTGGGTTTCTGTCAGGATGGAACGGAAAATATGGCGCTGTACAACGGGACGGTCGGGAGTACAGTACTGGGCTATTTAGCTAAAGAATCCCTGTGTCGTGCGGTTAGAGACACAGTAGTTGTCTCAGTTAGAGACACAGTAGGACTCAAAAGCATAATCAGTGCTCTGACTCCCCCTTGCGCTGGTCTGGAGCAATGAAGAGGTGATGCAGGGTACCGTACTAAACCACAAATTACCTCTATGTCCCGCAGCATAATCACAAAACATTTAGTGGAGCAACCACTGTAGTTTCTTCTTCTTCTTCTTTTTGTTCTGTTTAGTCACATGATTTCTCAATATGCAGTAGGTTTGCAAATCAGTTATGCAGCCAGGTTTGCCATTCCTTCCGCCACATCCCTTTCAACCATAACATTTGTCAAATCAATCCACGGGGATATAACAGTTTTTACAGTCATTTTCTGAACGCTTATAAGTAACTGGAGTAAGCAATTTCATAAATGTGTCAAGTGCAGCATCTGGTTGCTCCTCATTACAAACCACAGACCAGCAAATATGATTTACATCATCAACAAAGGAATCACTACAAAACCTTCTGTAGGACCTCTTTTACACAATATTAGGTCCAGCCTTTGGAACTATGGTTTTCCTAGATATGGCTACCATATTGTGATCACTACATCCAATGCATTTGGATACTGCTTTAAAGCAGATTTCTGCAGCATTAGTAAAGATGTGAACAATACATGAGGATGATTTCATACCTGTGCTGTTTGTAAATACTCTGGCAGGTTGACTGATAACCTGAAGCAGGTTGGAGGCACTGGTTACAGTTCTGAGCTTTTCCTTGAGTGGGCAGCTTGATGAAACCCAGCCAATATTTAGGTCACCCAGAAAATATACCTCTCTGGTGATATCACATACATTATCAAGCATTTCACACATATTATCCAGATCCTGACCAGAATGGGCTTTAGGTGAGGCAAGTGAACCTGTAGCCATATTACTTCAACAGTATTTGACATGAGATCCTCTCTAAGATTTACTGGAATGTAGCTCTGAATATAGACCGGAACACCATCCCTGTTGACATTTCTGTCTTTTCTGCAGATGTTATATCCATGTATTGCTACCACTATATCATCACAGGTGTTATCTAAGTGTGTTTCAGAGATAGTCAGTATATGAATGTCATCTGTTACTAGCACGTTATCCATTTCATGAACCTTGTTTCTAGGCAACATAGATTAAAGTGGGCTATTTTTTGCACTTTTCTGGGATGCTTGATCGTTTTTATTGCTATACTGAACTGCTTATCAGAAGTACACACACTGATATTTATGATAGAGCTGATAGTGCAGGGTGAGCTGCACACAGCAAACTTCCTACTAGGGCACACCATAGATGCATGATTACTACATACAATAGATATAGGATCGACAGAGGCATTCAGGGGAGTTAGAGTGACATAAATTAGGTTACTTACATTATGACTTCAAACGCTCCTGGGATAATGTACATTTGCTGCAGCACTACGACAACTCAGCCACACAATGGTAGGGATTATCTGAGCAGGGCTTGGGTCATTGATGATAAATCATTGTCTCAACGCAGCCTTGAAATGCGTGGACAGAGTCCAGGAGCCAAGATGATTTGGATGGACTCTGTTATTCCTGTAGAGCATCTACTGTTTCCAGAAAGTTATATATAAAAGTTTTGCCAACAGAGCTACAGTAATCTTACAGTAATGCAAGTAGCCTGCTGAATCTTTCACAGCTGTGGCCCAACAATGGAACAGGGCCTGAAAACTTTCAGAGCTAGAATAATTGTTTTACAATCCATTTTCAGCAGTTCCGAGCTAGCCATCCAAATGTAGTTAGACCCCACATGGACTATAACAGCGTCAGCCCCCAGCATCTGTCGCAGAATGGTAGGAAGCAGGCTTGTAATGTTCTGTACTCCTGCTCCAGGACAGAACATGTATTTCCCGCCAAAACCGGAAGTGTCATTCAAAAGCATATAAATACACTGAGTGTACAAAACATTAAGGACACCTTCCTATTATTGAGTTGCACCCGCCCATTTTGCTCTCAGAACAGCCTCAATTCGTCCAGCATGGAACTACAAGGTGTCAAAAGCATTCCACAGGGACGCTGGCACATGTTGACTCCAATGCTTCCCAAAGTTGTGTCGATTTAGCTGGATGTCCTTTGGGTGGTGGACCATTTTTTATACACCGGGACACTGTTGAGCATGAAAAACCCAGCAGCGTTGCAGTTCTTGACACAAACCGGTGCACCTGACACCTACTACCATACCCCGTTCAAAGGCACTTAAATCTTGTGGGGCTCCCGAGGGGAGCAGCGGTCTAAGGTACTTCATCTCAGTGCTAGAGGTGTCACTACAGACCCTGGTTCGGTTCCAGGCTGTATCACAACCAGCCGTGATTGGGAGTCCCATAGGGCGGCGCACAATTGGCCCCGCGTTGTTATAGGGTTTGGCCGGGGTAGGCCATCATTGTAAATAAGAATTTGTTCTTAACTGACTTGCCTAGTTAAACAAAAGGTTAAATATATACATATTGTTTTTAATTGCGTCTTGCCCATTCACCCTCTGAATGGTACACATACACAATCCTTGTCTCAATTCTCTCAAGGCTTAAAACTCCTTATTTAATCTGTCTACTCCCCAATCTACACTGATTGAAGTGGATTTAACAAGTGACATCAATAAGGATCATAGCTTTCACCTGGATTCACCTGGTCAGTCTATGACAGCGATTCCCAACCCTGGTCCTCCAGTACCCCAAACAGTACACATTTTCATTGTAACCATGGCCAAACACACCTGATTCAACTTGTCAACTAATCATCAAGGCCTCAATGAGTTGAATGAGGTGTGTTTGTCAAGGGCTACAATGAAACTGTGTACTGTTGGGGGTACTGGAGGACCAGGGTTGGAAAGAGCAGGGGGTCCTTAATGTTTTGTACACTCAGTGTATGTCTGGATTTGATTAGAGTTTTGATCCACATGAAAATTCAAACCTGATGCTACCTGCGCCTGATGAGTCCTACATTAAAGACATTTTATGATCCCAAGCCCAAAAAATACTAAATGATTGTGCCATTATCCAATACATAGCCTGTTATATAGGCAACCGCACATTGCGCATGACAAAAAAACATAAAGGCCAGAGATGTAGCTATGCTCTCTTGTGTAAATAAATGAAGCACGCTCCAGTAGGCTACTATTTTTGGGTGTGGACCGTATTACTGTACTGTATTGTATTATACAGTATTATATGGACTGGAACATGCGATGCTGGTGCAGAACATGCGGCCTACAAAGTTACAATTATAGGCTAGCAAATTTTCATTTTGAAATATAATAGGGCCTATTTCACAATTGTATAATTTGTAGGCTGACACATACAGTTGAAGTCAGAAGTTTACATACACCTCAGCCAACTACACTTAAACTCAGTTTTTCACAATTCCTGACATTTAATCCTAGTAAAAATTCCCTTGTCTTAGGTCAGTTAGGATCACCACTTCATTTTAAGAATGTGAAATGTCCGAATAATAGTAGAGAGAATGATTTATTTCAGCTTTAATTTCTTTCATCACATTCCCAGTGGGTCAGAAGTTTACATACACTCAATTATTTGGTAGCATTGCCTTTATATTGTTTAACTTGGGTCAAACATTTCAGGTAGCCTTCCACAAGCTACCCACAATAAGTTTGGTGAATTTTAAACCACTCCTCCTGACAGAGCTGGTGTAATTGAGTCAGGTTGGAAGGCCTTCTTGCTCACACACGCTTTTTCAGTTCTGCCCACAAATTTTCTATAGGATTGAGGTCAGGGCTTTGTGATGGCCACTCCAATACCTTGACTTTGTTGTCAAGCCATTTTGCCACAATTTTGGAAGTATGCTTGGGGTCATTGTCCATTGGGAAGACCCATTTGCAACCAAGCTTTAACTTCCTGACTGATGTCTTGAGATGTTGCTTCAATATATCCACATAATTTTTCCTCCCTCATGATGCCATCTATTTTGTGAAGTGCACCAGTCCCTCCTGCAGCAAAGCACCCCCACAACATGATGCTGCCACCCCCGTGCTTCACGGTTGGGATGGTGTTCTTCGGCTTGCAAGCATCCCCCCTTTTCCATTATTGCCAAAGAGTTATACTTTTGTAGACCAGAGAACATTTCTCCAAAAAGTATGATCTTTGTCCCCATGTGCAGTTTCAAACTGTAGTCTGGCTTTTTTTATGGCGGTTTTGGAGCAGTGGCTTCTTCCTTGCTGAGCGGCCTTTCAGGTTATGTCGATGTAGGACTCGTTTTACTGTGGATATAGATACTTTTCTACCCGTTTCCTCCACCATCTTCACAAGGTCCTTTGTTGTTGTTCTGCGATTGATTTGCACCTTTCGCACCAAAGTACGTTCATCTCTAGGAGACAGAACGCGTCTCCTTCCTGAGCGGTATGATGGCTGCGTGGTCCCATGCTGTTTATACTTGCGTACTATTGTTTGTACAGATGAACGTGGTACCTTCAGGCGTTTGGAAATTGCTCCCAAGGATGAACCAGACTTGTGGAGGTCTACAATTTTTTCTGAGGTCTTGGCTGATTTCGTTTGATTTTCCCATGATGTCAAGCAAAGAGGCATTGAGTGAAGGTAGGCCTTGAAATACATCCACAGGTACACCTCCAATTGACTCAAATTATGTCAATTAGCCTATCAGAAGCTTCTAAAGCCATGACATAATTTTCTGGAATTTTCCGAGCTGTTTAAAGGCACAGTCAACTTAGTGTATGTAATTATAAGTGAAATAATCTGACTGTAAACAATTGTTGGAAAAATGACTTGTGTCATGCACAAAGTAGATGTCCTAACTGACTTGCCAAAACTATAGTTTGTTAATTAACAAGAAATTTGTGGAGTGGTTGAAAAACGAGTTTTAATGACTCCAACATAAGTGTATGTAAACTTCCGACTTCAACTGTATATCAATCTTAAACATGATTATCTATTTTGGATGCAATCTGAATGGAATTGATGGAGAGAGAGAAAGACTGGGAGAGAGTACTCATGTGTACTAATTTAAACTGGGCGGTTGGATTTAAAGCGAGATATTAGAGTGATAGGCTGTTTTAAAACTCTGCAGCTGCAATTTTAAAAAACCGTTATCTTTACAAAAGTGACCTGGTCATGTTAATTTATCTTTACAATTCAAAAATAAGGTGACCCCCAAAAGACAAATGGATATGTGTAAATTAGATGGAAAGCCAGATGGATATGTGCAAATTAGATGGAAAGCCAGATGGATGTGTAAATTAGATCGAAAGCCAGATGGATATGTGTAAATTAGATGGAAAGCCAGATGGATATGTGTAAATTAGATGGAAAGCCAGATGGAGATGTATGGAAAGCCAGATGGATATGTGTAAATTAGATGGAAAGCCAGATGGATATAGGTAAATTAGATGGAAAGCCAGATGGATATGGGTAAATTAGATGGAAAGCCAGATGGATATGGGTAAATTAGATAGAAAGCCAGATGGATATGGGTAAATTAGATAGAAAGCCAGATGGATATGTGTAAATTAGATGGAAAGCCAGATGGATATAGGTAAATTAGATGGAAAGCCAGATGGATATGGGTAAATTAGATGGAAAGCCAGATGGATATGGGTAAATTAGATAGAAAGCCAGATGGATATGTGTAAATTAGATGGAAAGCCAGATGGATATAGGTAAATTAGATGGAAAGCCAGATGGATATGGGTAAATTAGATGGAAAGCCAGATGGATATGGGTAAATTAGATAGAAAGCCAGATGGATATGTGTAAATTAGATGGAAAGCCAGATGGATATGGGTAAATTAGATGCGCATTCAGTCATTATATTAATGTAGCATAGGCTATGCTGCAGAAAATGTAGGTCTACCTGTTACAAGAAAAAAAGTTACCATGATGAGATGATATGTCTACATGCATTGTGAACTGCATTCCACATTGAGATGGGCTGTCTGTCCCCACTCTGAGCGTTGATGATTGATCACGCAGAAAGCATAGAGAAGGCTGTAGAGAAGCCAGATTTAGACATCACATATAATTTAGCAGTTCCATTTCATGTCATGCCGTTCATATAAATCATTTATTAGAATTTACTGGATTCCCACAGTTATTTATCATGGGAAATGGGAGTGGGTTTGGGTGGGAAATGTCTGTAAATCTCAGTAACCCGGTTCCCGCTATTCAACCCTAGTCTGTGCTGTCTGGGGTGTGTGGACTAGCTCTTTGAGCTCCACCATCTCTCTCTCCAGCTCTGTGGATGTATCTTTCTCAACAATAGAGGAGCAGTGCAGTAGTGGGTCTGTTCAGTGCTATGGGTTGATTCTCCTTTTGGGGCTGCACGTCTGCGGGGCAATTTGA
Organism: Salmo trutta; assembly: GCF_901001165.1. Taxonomy (NCBI): domain Eukaryota; kingdom Metazoa; phylum Chordata; class Actinopteri; order Salmoniformes; family Salmonidae; genus Salmo; species Salmo trutta. The sequence goes on from NC_042957.1 coordinate 22,896,161, forward strand.
GGTGGGGGTGGGATTAGACTCACTCAGAATGGGGTATTCGTCACCAAGAGTGAGCTTCTCCTGCTGCGCTCTCTCTTTGATCCCATAAAAGTCCTGCTGAAACTGTTTGAGTTTGCCATGCACCAACCCTGTTCAAGCCTTGTACACGTTGGCAGAGGTTATTTCAGTTTCATGGTCCTCAATGTCTAGTATTCTGAGTTTCCACCATGGAATTCTGTAGAATCTGTTGGATTCTAGCTTAAAATATACTTATTCATGTTCAGAATTTATTCAGTACTTTACATGTATAAGAAATGTATATGTTGGGGTCAATGAAGGGTGGATAGGAATCTGGTGTATGGAAAGTTATTGAGTGAGACAAGGGGAAGTGCAGAAAGTTCATATTCTGTTGAAATTGAATATTTGGAAGGAGGCAAAGAGCAACAGTCTAGTTTCAGTTCCTGATAAGGCAGGTCAGTTGCTTAGGATCTAGGACCATGAGAGATGTGGAACTCAACTGGAGATGAGGTCAACAGTTAAAGAGAGAAGACACTGCTCGGAAGGGGTCCACACACATTTCCACACCCATGAGGGTCCTATACTTAGGCAGGGCCATAACAATACCAGTAAGATGAACCTAACAACAGAGAAGGAGTGTCTATCTTAGACATGCAAGGAGATGACTGCCTAGTTGGAAGGTATACAGATGTGCTTGTGTGACTTTTCATAGATTTTACTGTTTGTTCAGAACCTAACACCTCTCTCTTGACAGAGGGGTATTGTGCTCTTTTAGCACTGTGCCATGCCAGGGGATGGGGTGGAAAATTAAGCTGCTTATTTTCCCCTCTTTCTAACAATCAGCAAATAGTGTCTCTGAATTGTCCTTGAGGAGCTTCTTTTTACACTTATTCCATGCAGGGGTACTGTACTGTACTGTGATGACCTCTGCACAGGAGGAAGGTATGGAGCAGAGGCCTCAGAGCCCTCTGCATTTGGGTGGGAGAGGCTGTGATGCTCTGCTGCCTTTGTTGGGTTCAAGGGTTTCACACCTCTCACTTCACACCTCAGAGCAAATTGAAGTTGCAGCCGGGACGTCTGTGTTGTCCTAGCAAGCTTGGTAGCCGACAACTGGCATCAAGTCATTATATATAACAAAATATTTAGAGATTATTGTCTTTTCATTTTTTGCTTCAAAAGTAGCTTCAGACTGAACATTACTCACTCAGTTTTGCGTTAGATGGTATTTCCAGGTTTCTGCGATGTTTCTTCTGCTGGTTTTGGTTTGCTATACCGTTTGGAATTTTGATTTGGAGTGAAGGTTTTGATGTAGCGGGTAGTATCCTGTATAAGTCCTTGCAAAAAAATTAAAGTTTTTATATACTACCGTTCAAAAGTTTAGGGTCACTTAGAAATGTCCTTGTTTTTGAAAGAAAAGCCATTTTTTGGTCCATTAATATAACATCAAATTGATCAGAAATACAGAGTAGACATTGTTAATGTTGTAAATGACTATTGTAGCTGGAAAAGTATGTGGAGCATCAGCATTTGTGGGTTCGATTACAGGCTCAAAATGACTAGAAACAAATGCCTTTCTTCTGAAACTCATCAGTCTATTCTTTTTCTGAGAAATGAAGGCTATTCTATGCGAGAAATTGCCAAGAAACTGAAGATTTCGTACAACACTGTGTACTACTCCCTTCAAAGAACAGCACAAACCAGAATAGAAAGAGGAGTGGGAGGCCCCGGTGCACAACTGAGCAAGAGGACAAGTACATTAGAGTGTCTAGTTTGACAAACAAGTCCTCAACTGGCAGCTTCATTAAATAGTACCCGCAAAACACCAGTCTCAACGTCAACAGTGAAGAGGCGACTCCGGGATGCTGGCCTTCTATGCAGAGTTGCAAAGAAAAAGACATCTCAGACTGGCCAATAAAAACAAAAGATTAAGATGGGCAAAATAACACAGACACTGAACTGAGGAACTCTGCCTAGAAGGCCAGCATCCCGGAGTCGCCTCTTCACTGTTGACGTTGAGACTGGTGTTTTGCGGGTACTATTTAATGAAGCTGCCAGTTGAGGACTTGTTTCTCCCTTTGCTATGAAGCCCCTAAATAAGATCTGGTTCAACCAATTACCTTCAAAAGTCAAATAATTAGTTAAATAAAGTCCGCCTGTGTGCAATCTAAATGTCACATGATCTTAGAATATATATATATATATATATATATATATATATATATATATATATACTGCTCAAAAAAATAAAGGGAACACTTAAACAACACAATGTAACTCCAAGTCAATCACACTTCTGTGAAATCAAACTGTCCACTTAGGAAGCAACACTGATTGACAATAAATTTCACATGCTGTTGTGCAAATGGAATAGACAACAGGTGGAAATTATAGGCAATTAGCAAGACACCCCCAATAAAGGAGTGGTTCTGCAGGTGGTAACCACAGACCACTTCTCAGTTCCTATGCTTCCTGGCTGATGTTTTGGTCACTTTTGAATGCTGGCGGTGCTTTCACTCTAGTGGTAGCATGAGACGGAGTCTACAACCCACACAAGTAGCTCAGGTAGTGCAGCTCATCCAGGATGGCACATCAATGCAAGCTGTGGCAAGAAGGTTTGCTGTGTCTGTCAGCGTAGTGTCCAGAGCATGGAGGCGCTACCAGGAGACAGGCCAGTGCATCAGGAGACGTGGAGGAGGCCGTAGGAGGGCAACAACCCAGCAGCAGGACCGCTACCTCCGCCTTTGTGCAAGGAGGAGCACTGCCAGAGCCCTGCAAAATGACCTCCAGCAGGCCACAAATGTGCATGTGTCTGCTCAAACGGTCAGAAACAGACTCCATGAGGGTGGTATGAGGGCCCGACGTCCACAGGTGGGGGTTGTGCTTACAGCCCAACACCGTGCAGGACGTTTGGCATTTGCCAGAGAACACCAAGATTGGCAAAATCGCCACTGGCGCCCTGTGCTCTTCACAGATGAAAGCAGGTTCACACTTAGCACATGTGACAGATGTGACAGTCTGGTGACGCCGTGGAGAACGTTCTGCTTCCTGCAACATCCTCCAGCATGACCGGTTTGGCGGTGGGTCAGTCATGGTGTGGGGTGGCATTTCTTTGGGGGGGCCGCACAGCCCTCCATGTGCTCGCCAGAGGTAGCCTGACTGCCATTAGGTACCGAGATGAGATCCTCAGACCCCTTGTGAGACCATATGCTGGTGCGGTTGGCTCTGGGTTCCTCCTAATGCAAGACAATGCTAGACCTCATGTGGCCAGAGTGTGTCAGCAGTTCCTGCAAGAGGAAGGCATTGATGCTATGGACTGGCCCGCCCGTTCCCCAGACCTGAATCCAATTGAGCACATCTGGGACATCATGTCTCGCTCCATCCACCAACGCCACGTTGCACCACAGACTGTCCAGGAGTTGGCAGATGCTTTAGTCCAGGTCTGGGAGGAGATCCCTCAGGAGACCATCCGCCACCTCATCAGGAGCATAGCCAGGCATTGTAGGGAGGTCATACAGGCACGTGGAGGCCACACACACTACTGAGCCTCATTTTGACTTGTTTTAAGGACATTACATCAAAGTTGGATCAGCCTGTAGTGTGGTTTTCCACTTTAATTTTGAGTGTGACTCCAAATCCAGACCTCCATGGGTTGATAAATTGGATTTCCATTGATTATTTTTGTGTGATTTTGTTGTCAGCACATTCAACTATGAAAAGAAAAAAGTATTTAATAAGATTATTTAATTCATTCAGATCTAGGATGTGTTATTTTAGTGTTCCCTTTATTTTTTTGAGCAGTGTATATATATATATATATATATATATATATATATATATATATATATATATATATATATATATATATATATATATATATATATATATATACCTGTTCTGAAAGGCCCCAGAGTCTGCAACACCCTTAAGCAAGGGGCACCACCAAGCAAGCGGCAGCATTAAGACCAAGGAGCTCTCCAAACAGGTCAGGGACAAAGATGTGGTGAAGTACAGATCAGGGTTGGGTTATAAAAAAATATACGAAACTTTTAACATCCCACAGAGCACCATTAAATCCATTATTAAAAAATGGAAAGAATATGGCACCACAACAAACCTGCCAAGAGAGGGCCGCCCACCAAAACTCATGGACCAGGCAAGGAGAGCATTAATCAGAGAGGCAACAAAGAGACCAAAGATAACCCTGAAGGAGCTGCAAAGCTTCACAGCGGAGATTGGAGTATCTGTCCATAGGACCACTAAGCCGTACACTCCACAGAGCTGGGCTTTACGGAAGAGTGGCCAGAAAAAAGCCTTTGCTAAATAAGAAAAATAAGCAAACACGTTTGGTGTTCGCCAAAATGCATGTGGGAGACTCCCCAAACATATGGAAGAAGGTACTCTGGTCAGATGAGACTAAAATTGAGCTTTTTGGCCATCAAGGAACACGCTATATCTGGCGCAAACCCAACAACTCTCATCACTCTGAGAACACCATCCCCACAGTGAAGCATGGTGGTGGCAGCATCATGCTGTGGGAATGTTTTATTTCGGCAGGGACTGGGAATCTGGTCAGAATTGAAGAAATGATGGATGGCGCTAAATACAGGGAAATCCTTGAGGGAAACCTGTTCCAGTCTTCCAGAGATTTGAGACTGGGACGGAGGTTCAACTTCCAGCAGGACAATGACCCTAAGCATACTGCTAAATCAACACTCGAGTGGTTTAAGGGGAAACATTTAAATGTTTTGGAATGGCCTAGTTAAAGCCCAGACCTCAATCCAATTGAGAATCTGTGGTATGACTTAAAGATTGCTGTACACCAGCGGAACCCATCCAACTTGAAGGAGCTGGAGCAGTTTTGTCTTGAAGAATGGGCTAAAATCCCAGTGGCTAGATGTGCCAAGCTTATAGAGACATACCCCAAGAGACTCGCAGCTGTAATTGCTGCAAAAGGTGTCTCTACAAAATATTGACTTTTGGGGGGGGTGAATAGTTATGCACGCTCAAGGTTTCATTTTTTTTTGTCTTATTTCTTGCTTGTTTTACAAGAAAAAATATTTTGCATCTTCAAAGTGGTAGGCATGTTGTGTAAATCAAATGATACAAACCCCCCAAAAATCCATTTTAATTCCAGTTTTTAAGGAATCAAAATAGGAAAAATGCCACGGGGGGTGAATACTTTCGCAGGCCTCTGTATAGTGTTGTAATGATGTGCAAATAGTTAAAGTACAAAAGGGAAAATAAATAAACATAAATATAGGTTGTATTTACTGTGGTGTTTGTTCTTCACTGGTTGCCCTTTTTCTTGTGGCAACAGGTCACAAATCTTGCTGCTGTGATTGCACACTGTGGTATTTTACCCAATAGATATGGGAGTTCATCGAAATTGGATTTGTTTTCAAATTCTTTGTGTGTCTGTGTAATCTGAGGGAAATATGTGTCTACACACACACACACACACACACACACACACACACACACACACACACACACACACACAAGCGCTGGTGTCCACTTCCACCACTGTCTGACACTGTTTTTCTTAGCTGAAGTTGCTTTGGACAAGATTCTCATACACGCACAAACACACACACAATCCCCCCCTCCCTACCTGCCCTACACACACCTCTTGATGTTTTGATGGTAAGTTGAAAATGGCCTGTGGTGATATAGACCCATCTGTGTCTGACCCCGAGAAATTCTACACAGAGGTCAAGCCCACTACGGCAACATCAGAGGGACACATTTCACCGACATCACAAGGCTGTCTGCCCCCTGCCAGTTAACCTCCAGGCCTGGCTTTAGAGAGCTCAACAGAACATCTTTAAAAAGCCATGCAGCTTTTTACATATACAGGAATTTGGTCTAGTTTCCAGTCCAACTCTTCAAAGAGCCAGGCAGCTACTGTACTGTACCTAAATCTAGACATGCTCAATCTGCTCATCCAGAGCCACACACATCGAATGTTATTTCATAATGCCCTCAGGCTGATTCTAAAGCCTTTAGTGAAATGGTTGATACTCTGCTATGCCTCTGTAGCATAAGATTCAATGAAACCACTCACAGAGAAAACATTTTTCTCTCAAATAGGGAGCAAACCACTTGCTACTGCAGCAGACAATACGCTAGACAAATTAGATTGTGGTTTCATGTCTCGTAGTAAACAGAGGGAGGAATGTGTGGTGTGTGTGTCAATATGTGTTCCTATAACTAGGATCTGAGGCCTGTTTTAATAAGCGTTCTCTCTCTGTCTGTCTAGACATTGTTATGATACCCACTGCCTGCCCCGCCACTCCAAACTAACAGTCAGTCCTCTGAAGCAGGCTCAACAACAAGCCTGGGTTATAGAGGAAAAACATCACAATAACACTACTTAACCAGTGTCTAGGGTGTGATACAACACCATCTAATAGAGGGTGTGGTATGGTACTGTCCTGTGGCCTGTCATGAGGCATGTGAGGCCTTGGAACAGAGACAGATAATCAGTATGGTATTGGTATGGTATACATAATAGAGGATAGAGGTAGAGTGTAAGGTATTAAGGTATAGGGTGTAGTGTATGTTACCTGGTGACCTACTCCAGGTGGGACACATTGAACACATACAAAAAGGTACAGGCCAGGGACAGTGGATGGGTATGGTATGGAGCCATGGCAGAGTGTTTGGTTGAGGGAGTAGGGTTTAGTGTGTAGGGTTTAGGCTGTAGTGTCACCTGGTGACCCAGAGTTCGATACTGCGACCAAAACAGTCGCATTTGCGGCCGTTTGACTTGGCAGTGCGACACATTTTTAATTGGTCTCAAGGACGGCGGTGAAAAATTCTGACCTAGTCACGTTAGTTTTTGGTTCACAATTTTATTCAAACGGTAATGTGCAATTGACCAAAAATAAACGGCATGGGAATGCCATGGGATGGCATGGGAATGCCATGGGATGGCATGGGAATGCCATGGGAATGCCATGGGAATGCCCCTGTCTGTGTGTGTCAAGGCTCGACATCCGGGCTAGTCAATCATCCCCGTCAGTGGCACATTTGTACCAGCAAAAAAAAGATTGTAATAATGCTATTTTTTATCTAGGCTATATAATTGATCAAAAAACTGATGGATTTCCAAAGCTGTTTGTTATGTTGATTATTTATCACAAGCGCATTGCACACATACAGTATAGCCTAGATAATCTGTGAGGCAGAGAGAGCGCACAGATCTCGAACAGCTGGTTGATGCATGGAGCAAAGAACGACAGCGGTAGGAAAGATGTTCCAAGTTATGATATCTACCAGTAGATGCTAAGGCAAGAATGGGTTTAGGTTGTAGCGTTCCCTGTTCACCTGCTCAGGCAGGACACGTTGGGGTCGGGGGTTTAGTGTGTAGGATGTAGGGTTTAGGTTGTAGTACATAATGTTACCTGGTGACCTCCTGCTCAAGGCGTGACACATTGGGGACGTAGAACATGACCCCGAAGAAGAGCAGTGGCTCGTTACCAAACTTATCCAGCTGTTTCTTCAGAGGCTTCTCCAGCTCGACCCAGCGCTGGGACTGGGGCTGGGCCTTCCCCTGGAACCACAGGCCAAAATAATGGGTCTGGGGGGGAGAGACAGAGAAAAAAAGTAATGATTACACATTACAGACATACATATTATTATTGCATCTGAAAGAGGGTTTGTTTCCACAGATACAACAGCAGCAGCATGTCGAGAAAGGTATGATGGTCCTGCTTGAGATACAGTGCATTCGGGAAAGTATTTTTCTAAAAATGTTTACATTACAGCCTTATTCTAAAATGGATTAAATCGTTTTTTCCTCATCAATCTACACACAATACACCATAATGACAAAGCAAAATCAGGTTATTACAAATTTTAGCAAATGTATATAAAAAAAAACTTAATTAAATATCACCTTTACGTAAGTATTCAGACCCTTTACTCAGTACTTTGTTGAAGCACCTCTGGCAGTGATTACAGCCTCGAGTCTTCTTGGGTATGACGCTACAATCAATCAAATTTATTTATAAAGCCCTTTTTACATCAGCCAATGTCACAAAGTGCTATACAGAAACCCAGCCTAAAACCCCAAACAATGCAGATGTAGAAGCACGGTGGCTAGGAAAAACTTCCTAGAAAGGCAGGACCCAAGGAAGAAACCTAGAGAGGAACCAGGCTCTGAGGGATGGCCAGTCCTCTTCTGGCTGCGCCGGGTTGAGATTATAACAGTATATGGCCAAGATGTTCAAACTTTCATAGATAACCAGCAGGGTCAAATAATAATAATCACAGTGGTTGTAGAGTGTGCAACAGGTCAGCACCTCAGGAGTAAATGTCAGTTGGCTTTTCAAAGCCGAGCATTCAGAGTTAAAGACAGCAGGTGCGGTAGAGTGAGAGAGTCGAAAACAGTAGGTCCGGGACAAGGTAGCACGTCCGGTGAACAGGTCAGGGATCCATAGCCGCAGGCAGAACAGTTGAAACTGGAGCAGCAGCACGACCAGATGGACTGGGGACAGCAAGGAGTCATCAGGCCAGGTAGTCCTGAGGCATAGTCCCAGGGCTCAGATCCTCCGGGAGGGGAGGGGAGGGAGAGGGAGAGAGAATTAGAGGGAGCATACTTAAATTCACACAGGATACCGGATAAGACAGGAGAAATACTCCAGACATAACAGACTGAACCTACCCCCCGACACATAAACTAGTGCAGCATAAATACTGGAGGCGGAGACAGGAGGGGTTGGGAGACACTGCGGCCCCTCCGACGATAGCCCCGGAGAGGGCCAACCAGGCAGGATACAAGCTTGGCACAGCTGTATTTGGGGAGTTTCACCCATTCTTCTCTGCAGATCCTCTCAAGCTCTGTCATGTTGGATAGGGAGCATCTCTGCACAACTATTTTCAGGTCTCTTCAGATATGTTAGATCGGGTTCAAGTCCGGGCTCTGGCGGTTCAGAGACTTGTCCCCATTCAGAGACTTGTCCCCAAGCCACTACTGCGTTGTCTTGGCTGTGTGCTTAGGGTCGTTGTCCTGTTGGAAGTTGAACTTCCGCCCAAGCCTGAGGTCCTGAGTGCTCTGGAGCAGGCTTTCATCAAGGATCTCTCTGTACTTTGCTCAGTTATTCTTTCCCTTGATCATGACGAGACTCCCAGTAACTTCCATTGAAAGACATTCCCACAGAATGATGCTGTCACTGCCATACATCACCGTAGCGATGGTGCCAGGTTCCCTCCAGACGTGACGCTTGGCATTCAGGCCAAAGACTTCAATCTTGGTTTCATCAGACCAGGCTTGCGTTTGGTCATTCTACAATAAAGACCTGATTGGTATAGTGCTGCAGAGATGGTTGTCCTTCTGCAAGGTTCTCCCACCTCCACAGAGGCACTCCAGAGCTCAGTCAGAGTGACCATCGGGTTCTTGGTCACCTCCCTGACCAAGATTCTTCTCCCCAATTGCTCATTATGGCTGGGCATCTAGCTCTAGTAAGAGTCTTGGTGGTTCCAAACTTCTTCTATTTAATAATGATGGAGGCCACTTTGTTCCAGGGAACATTCAATGATGCAGACATTTTTTGGTACCCTTCCCCAAATCTGTTCCATACCATGCAGTGGTGCAACCTGTCAGGATGCTCTCAATGGTGCAGCTGTAAAACCTTTTGAGGATCTAAGGACCCATGCCAAATCTTTTCAGTCTCCTGAGGGGGAATAGGCTTTTTCCTTGCTCTCTTCACGACTGTCTTGGTGTGCTTGGACCATGATAGTTTGTTGGTGATGTGGACACCAAGGAACTTGTAGCTCAAAACCTGCTCCACTGCAGCCCCGTCGATGAGAATGGGGGCGTGCTCGGTCCTTCTTTTCCTGTAGTCCACAATCATCTCCTTTGTCTTGGTCACGTTGAGGTTGTTGTCCTGGCACCACACGGCCAAGTCTCTGACCTCCTCCCTATAGGCTGTCTCATCGTTGTTGGTGATCAGGCCTACCACTGTGTCATCGGCAACCTTGATGATGGTGTTGGAGTCGTGCCTGGCCATGCAGTCATGAGTGAACAGGGAGTACAAGAGGGGACTGAGCACGCACCCCTGAGAGGCCCCGGTGTTGAGGATCAGCGTGGCGGATGTGTTGTTACCTACCCTTACCACCTGGGGGCGGCCCGTCAGGAAGTCCAAGATCCATTTGCAGAGGGAGGTGTTTAGTTCCAGGGTCCTTAGCTTAGTGATGAGCTTTGAGGGTACTATGGTGTTGAATTCTGAGCTGTAGTCAATGAATAGCATTCTCACATAGGTGTTCCTTTTTCCAGGTGTGAAATGGCAGTGTGGAGTGCAATAGGGATTGCATCATCTGTGGATCTGTTGGTGTGGTATGCAAATTGGAGTGGGTCTAGGGTTTCTGGGATACTGGTGTTGATGTGAGCCATGACCAACCTTTCAAAGTATTTCATGGCTACAGATGTGAGTGCTATGGGCCGGTAGTCATTTAAGCAGGTTACCTTAGTGTTCTTGGGCACAGGGACTATGGTGGTCTGCTTGAAACATGTTGGTATTACAAACTCAAACAGGGAGAGGTTGAAAATGTAAGTGAAGACACTTGCCAGTTGGTCAGAGCATGCTCGGAGTACATGTCCTGGTAATCCATCTGGCCCTGCGGCCTTGTGAATGTTGACCTGTTTAAAGGTCTTACTCACATCAGCTGCAGAGAGCTTGATCACACAGTTGTCCGAAACAGCTGATGCTCTCATGCATGTTTCAGTGTTACTTGCCTTGAAGCGAGCATAGAAGTTATTTAGCTTGTCTGGTAGGCTCGTGTCACTTGGCAGCTCTCGGCTGTGCTTCCCTTTGTAGTTTGTAATAGTTCGCAAGCCCTGCCACACCGACGAGAGCCGGAGCAGTACGATTCAAAGCCAGTATAGTTCGATATCTGTTTATTTTTGATACATTTGCAAAAAAATATAAAAAACTTGTTTTCTCATTGTCAGTTGGGGTATTGTGTGTAGATTGATGAGGAAAACATTTTAATCAATTTTAGAATAATGCTGTAACGCAACAAAATGTGGAAAAAGTCAAGGGGTCTGAATACTTTCCAAATGCACTGCATCTGTTGTCTTGGGATGTTGTTGTGATTTGATGTGGACCATGATAAGTAGAGGCCAGGGCCCTCATTTATAAATATTGCGTAGAAACTATTCTACAATACTACTTAAAAAATCTGAATTTTAAATGTTCGTAAAAAATAAAAAAAGTGTGATTTATCAAACAATCCTATGCACGTCATGCGCACACCGGTAGGAGGTAAAAGTGAATAAATACCAAATGTTCTCAGCCTCAGTGCTCGTTAACGACCTTGGCTATTTGCATTTCAAAATGCCCCTAATTAACCATATATGGTCAAAACCATCCCTTTAAAGACGGTGGGAATATACAACACTATGCCATGAAATAGCCTACAACGGCGCAACCCAAAAAAGTGTAGAATTACTATTTTTTCGAGACTACATTAGAGGTGCTAGTGTAAGAGATTGAATACAACCACAAGGTTTTATTTGGCTAGCTCAGTTGAGGTTCCCCCCCCCAAAAAAACTAAAAACAGCTACAAAGAGAAGCCCATTAGGACAATTCAAGTTGCTTTAGCAATGGAACATTTACTTCAAATGAGTAGGCAACACTCAACAATAAGCCATCCATCCTCAATAAGCCATCCATCCTATAGGCCAACATCGCAGTTCTGCAGAATGAACGAACGTGCATTCCACCTGGCCACCACATTGAGCAGTGTTTATTGCGCATCACATAACCTATCACCAGCACATCAAAAGTGGAAGGCTTTTCTGTTCACATATTTGAACTCGTTTTGGTATGGTGCTTTTATGGCTATGTGTGTGCAGTCTATTGCTCCGTTCGCATTTCTGAACCAATTGGTAAATGGTAAAACAAACATCAAATTGATGTGCACTGGAATGGCATGTGTTTTCTCTTTCTAAATTAGGAATTCAATCCTTGCAAAGATCCTATACGATTGGTTTTGTGAAACAATATCTGATGAGCCAATCTGTACTTTATGGAAAAAAAAGTCCTACGCACTGTGCGAAAATGTCACGACTTCCACCGAAGTCGGCCCCTCTCCTTGTTCATGCGGCGTTCGACGTCACCGGCTTTCTAGCCATCGCCGCTCCATTTTTAATGTATCCATTTGTTTTGTCTTATTCCCTACACACCTGGTTCTCATTCCCCAATCAATCTACATGTATTTATTCCTCTGTTCCCCATCAGGTCTTTGTGTAAGATTGTTTGTGTGATACGTATTTTGTACGCACTAGGCTTGCGTGCGTTTTCTCTCGTGTTATTTCACAAAGCCTGTTTGTATACATTTGATGGTTGTGACTGTTTTTTTGCGCGCTTTACACTTTGCCTTGTTGGTTGGAGGTTTTTGGATGCAGTTGCGTCCGTCTGTATATTCTCTCCTGCCGAAATAAAGTGTGCGCCTGTTCACAATTCTCTGCTCTCCTGCACCTGACTTCAGCACAAGTACGCACACGCCTGACAGAAAAGCATCGTGTGCCAAATCTTCCAACACAGCAAGATCAGCCATCTCTCTTTCCATTTCCATTATCACAGTCTTTTATAGTATTTAAACAAAGTTTTCACTTTCACACATGCCTCTTAATTCAACAAATGACTGTACTTTATATTGATTATTATCGTAACAAATGCACTGACGTGGACAAATTATATCTAGCCTTTCAAGATGTTTCACGAATTCAAAATGGATATACGATTAAATAGAAAAATTATTTCATCATTACTCTCCCAATTACAACATATATTTCCCCCATGCTTGACAAGCAGCTTCTACCACTTGGCACTGTGCCCACGCATGCTCATGGCAGTGCATACATTTACGTTCATATTGATACATTTCACACTTTGCATGGAAATGATCCAACACATGGTTTACACACAGATGCGTGTATACACATGGTTAATACATGAGGCCCCAGGAGTGTCTAGTTTGACTTCAGTTGGATTGAGAATAGAATGTTCCAAATCCAACAGTATTTTTATCCTGCTGTTGTAATAAAAAAATACCTCTATGTGTGTCTGTCTGTGTGTGTGTGTGTATGTGTGTGTTCAGCACACCTGTTTCTAAAGGCCAGGACCAGGTGCAAAGTCAATTATTTGTTATGTGCGTCAGAGTGTGACCTTAAAGTAATTGTATGTGTGGAGTGTGTATGTGTCACTTGGAATCCTCAACTTTGCTGTATCGCTTTAGGTGATACACACACACACACACACACACACACACACACACACACACACACACACACACACACACACACACACACACACACACACACACACACACACACACACACACACACACTTCACACGGAACACACAAGTCCATCCACTTCCACACAGCCTATGATTAAAACTTTGAATTCAATTAAATTCCATTTCAGATCCACGCAAAAGTATGTGGACACACCTTCAAATAAGTGGATTTGCCTATTTTAGCCACACCTGTTGCTGACAGGAGTATAAACTTCGAGCACACAACCATGCAATCTCCATAAGGCAAACATTGGCAGTAGAATGGCCTAACTGATGATCTCAGTGACTTTCAACGTGGCACCGTCATAGGATGCCACCTTTCCAACAAGTCAGTTCGTAAAATTTGGCTCAGCCGTTAGGAGCAACAATGGCTCATCCGCAAAGTGGAAGGGTACACAAGCTCACAAAACGGGACTGCTGAGTGCTGAAGCGCGTAGCACGTAAAAATCGTATGTCCTCACTTGCAACACTCACTACTGAGTTTCAAACTGCCTCTGAAAGCAACTTCAGCACAAGAACTGTTCGTCGGGAGCTTCGAGAAATGGGTTTCCATGGTCGAGCAGCTGGACCAAGCCTAAGATCAACATGCGGAATGCCAAGCGTCGGCTGGAGTGGTGTAAAGCTCGCAGCCATTGGAATCTGGAGCAAAGTGTTCTCTGGAGTGATGAATCACTTTTCACCATCTGGCAGTCCGATGGACGAATCTGGGATTGGCAAATGCCAGGAGAACGCTAACTGCCCCAATGCATAGCGCCAACTGTAAAGTTTGGTGGAGGAGGCATAATGGTCTGGGGCTGTTTTCCATGGTTTAGGCTAGGCACCTTAGCTCCAGTGAAGGGATATTTTAACACTACAGCATAAAATAACATTCTAGGCAGTTCTGTGCTTACAACTTTGTGGCAACCGTTTGGGAAAGGCCCTTTCCTGTTTCAGCATGCGCTCGTGCACAAAGTGAGGTACATACAGAAACTGTTTGTCGAGTTCGGTCTGGCAGAACTTGAATGGCCTGCACAGAACCCTGACCTCAACCCCATCAAACACCTCTGGGATGAATTGGAATGCTGACTGCGAGCCAGGCCTAATCGCCCAACATAAGTGCCCAACCTCACTAATGATTTTGTGGCTGAATGGAAGCAAGTCCCTGCAGCAATTCTCCAACATCTAGTGGAAAGCCTTCCCAGAAGAGTGGAGGCTTTTATAGCAGCAAAGGTGGGACCAACTCCATATTAATGTCCATGAATTGGAATGAGATGTTCAATGAGTAGGTCCACATACTTTTGTTAATGTAGTGTACATACAGTTGAAGTCGGAGGTTTACATACACCTTAGCCAAATACATTTAAACTCAGTTTTTCACAATTCCTGACATTTAATCCTAGTATAAATTCCCTGTCTTAGGTCAGTTAGGATCACCACTTTATTTTAAGAATATGAAATGTCAAAGTAATAGTAGAGAGAATTATTTATTTCGGCTTTTATTTCTTTCATCACATTCCCAGTGGGTCAGAAGTTTACATACACTCAATTAGTAATTGGTAACATTGCCTTTAAATTGTTTAACTTGGGTCAAACGTTTAACGTAGCCTTCCACAAGCTACCCACAATAAGTTGGGTGAATTTTGGCCCATTCCTCCTGACAGAGCTAGTGTGACTGAGTCAGGTTTGGAGGCCTTCTTGCTCGCACACACTTTTTCAGTTCTTCCCACAAATTTTCTATAAGATTGAGGTCAGGGCTTTGTGATGGCCACTCCAATACCTTGACTTTGTTGTCCTTAAGCCATTTTACCACAACTTTGGAAGTATGCTTGGTGTCATTCTCCATTTGGAAGACCCATTTGCGACCAAGCTTTAACTTCCTGACTGATGTCTTGAGATGTTGCTTCAATATATCCACATAATTTTCCATCCTCATGATGCCATCTATTTTGTGAAGTGCACCAGCCCCTCCTGCAGCAAAGCACACCCACAACATGATGCTGCCACCCCCGTGCTTCACGGTTGGGATGGTGTTCTTCGGCTTGCAAGCCTCCCCCTTTTTCCTCCAAACATAACAACGGTCATTATGGCCAAGCAGTACCCTTTTTGTTTCATCTAACCAGAGGACATTTCTCCAAAAAGTACGATCTTTGTCCGCATGTGCAGTTGCAAACTGTAGTCTGGCTTTTTTGTGGTGGTTTTGGAGGAGTGGCTTCTTCCTTGCTGAGCGGCCTTTCAGGTTATGTCGATATAGGACTCGCTTTACTGTGGATATAGATACTTTTGTAGCAGTATCCTCCACCATCTTCACAAGGTCCTTTGCTGTTGTTCTGGGATTGATTTGCACTTTTTGCACCAAAGTACATTCATCTCTAGAAGACAGAACGCGTCTCCTTCCTGAGCAGTATGACGGCTGCGTGGTCCCATGGTGTTTATACTTGCGTACTATTGTTTGTACAGATGAACGTGGTACCTTCAGGCGTTTGGAAATTGCTCCCAAGGATGAACCAGACTTGTGGAGGTCTACAATTCTTTTCTGAGGTCTGTGCTGATATCTTTTGATTTTTCCCATGATGTCAAGCAGAGGCACCGAGTTTGAAGGTAGGCCTTGAAATACATCCACAGGTACACCTCCAATTGACTCAAATGATGTCAATTAGCCTATCAGAAGCTTCTAAAGCCATGACATCATTTTCTGGAATTTTCCAAGCTTTTTAAAGGCACAGTCAACTTAGTGTATGTAAACTTCTGACCCACTGGAATTGTGATACAGGGAATTAAAAGCGAAATAATTGTTGGAAAAATTACTTGTGTCATGCACAAAGTAGATGTCCTAACCGACTTGCCAAAACTATAGTTTGTTAACAAGAACTCTGTGGAGTGGTTGAAAAACGAGTTTTAATGACTCCAACCTAAGTGTATGTCAACTTCCGACTTGAACTGTACATACACACAGTCTCAGACACCCATCAATCACACACTCCTGGCGCTGTCAGGATGAGCTGTGGTGAAAGACGAGACACATCAGCAATGAAAGGAGAGAGAAAGAGAGCGAAAGAGAGAAAGATAGTTATTTTTTTACCATAGTCTGGCCTGTCATGTAGGTGTACTGTTTGGGTAGGTGGGGAAGAGAGGGGGTTAGATAGAGGTAGGGGGGTAAATGGAGGGGAAAGGGGGTTAGACAGAGGCCGAAGCGGGGGTGTAACTGTACCTTGTATTTATGACATATTTGATGCCTGGGAAATATCACAACATTGTGTGAGTACGCACTACATTGCCTCTCCCACATACACGCATGCACAACGCACGCATTCACACTTACGCACACACACAAGTACACACAGGTTCACACAGGCATACACAAACACATTGATCTGTGTTAACAACAGTGAACAAACAAACACACACATACTAAACACTGCAGACCAAGCCCAAGTCTGTCTTAAATGGGTTTGAAGCTTTAACAAGCATTGTTAACTCTGAACTGGGCTGTAATGAGGAAAACCTCCATATAGGCCAGAACAGTCAAACAGGATGAGGAGGGGGAGAGGGTGAGGGAGATGGAGGAGAGAGTGAGAGAGAAAAATTAGATAGTGTGAAAAGGAGCAAAGGAGGAGAGAGGAGAGAGAGAGAAAAGTTTCCGAGGTCAAAGAAAAGGAAAAGAGAGTGAGAAAAGGAGGGAGGAAGGAGAGAACAAGAAAGGAAGGGAATGACAATAAAAACACGAGCTCAGTCTCTAAACCAGCAGATATTTATCATCGAATGACGAGGAGGTGAGAGTTAGAGAGAGGGGGATGGAAGGGTGTAGTGGGACTGGGGACGGGTATCTCTTTCTCCTGCAGTGAATGGAGGACAGAGGGATGCTATGCTTCGTTAGAGAAAGACAAGAGCCCCTATGGAGAGACAGAGCAGAGGGCAGAGAAAAATACACAGGGCCTGCAGAGAGACACGTGGCAGAGATACACACACACACCCACACACACCACACACCTCTGTCTCTGTAAAACACACACAACACCTACAGAAAGTATTCACACCCCTTGACTTTGTCCACATTTTGTTGTGTTACAGCCTGAATTTTAAATGGATTAAATTGAGATTTTGTGTCACTAGCCTACACACAATACCCCATAATGTCAAAGTGGAAATACGTTTTTACACATTTATACAAATTAATAAAACATGAAAAGCTGAAATGTCTTGAGAATAAGTATTCAACCCCTTTGTTATGGCAAGCCTAAATAAGTTCAGGAGTAAAAATGTGCTAAACAAGTTGCATGGACTCTGTGTGCAATAATAGTGGTTAACATGATTTTTGAATGACTACCTCATCTCTGTACCCCACGCATACAATTATATGTCGATGGTGGATCAGAGAATCACCAGCAGCAAGAGCAACATCATTGATGTATACAGAGAAGAGAGTAGGCCCGAGATTTGAACCCTGTGGCACCCCCATAGAGACTGCCAGAGGTCCGGACAACAGGCCCTCCGATTTGACACACTGAACTCTATCAGAGAAGTAGTTGGTGAACCAGGCAAGGCAGTCATTTGAGAAACCAAGGCTGTCGAGTCTGCCGATAAGGATACGGTGATTGACAGAGTCGAAAGCCTTGGCCAGGTCAATGAATACGGCTGCACAGTAATGTCTCTTATCGATGGCGGTTATGATGTCGTTTAGGACCTTGAGCGTGGCTGAGGTTCACCCATGACCAGCTCTGAAACCAGACTGCATAGCGGAGAAGGTACAGTGGGATTTGAAATGGTCGGAAATCGTTTGTTAACTTGGCTTTCGACGACCTTAGAAAGACAGGGTAGGATAGATATAGGTCTGTAGCAGTTAGTGTCTAGAGTGTCACCCCCTTTGAAGAGGGGGATGACCGCGGCAGCTTTCCAATCTTTGGGAATCTCAGACGATATGAAAGAGAGGTTGAACAGGCTAGTAATAAGGGTTGCAACAATTTCGGCAGATAATTTTAGAAAGAGAGGGTCCAGATTGTCTAGCCCGGCTGATTTGTAGGGGTCCAGATTTTGCAGCTCTTTCAGAACATCAGCTATCTGGATTTGGGTGAAGGAGAAATGGTGGGGGCTTTGGTGGGTTGCTGTGGAGGGTGCCGGGCAGTTGACCAGTGTAGGGGTAGCCAGGTGGAAAGCATGGCCAGCCGTAGAGAAATGCTTATTGAAATTCTCAATTATAGTGGATTTATCGGTGGTAACAGTGTTTCCTAGCCTCAGAGCAGTGGGCAGCTGGGAAGAGGTGCTCTTATTCTCCATGGACTTTACAGTGTCCCAGAACTTTTTTGAGTTTGTACTACAGGATGCACATTTCTGTTTGAAAAAGCTAGCCTTAGCTTTCCTAACTGCCTGTGTATATTTGTTCCTAACTTCCCTGAAAAGTTGCATATCACGGGGGCTATTCGATGCTAATGCACAACGCCACAGGATGTTTTTGTGCTGGTCAAGGGCAGACAGGTCTGGAGTGAACCAAGGACTATATCTATTCCTAGTTCTACATTTTCTGAATGGGGCATGCTTATTTAAGATGGTGAGGAAGGCACTTTTAAAGAATAGCCAGGCATCATCTACTGACGGGATGAGGTCAATGTCATTCCAGGATACCCCGGCCAGGTCGATTAGAAAGGCCTGCTGGCAGAAGTGTTTTAGGGAGCGTTTGACAGTGATGAGGGGTGGTCGTTTGGTCACAGACCCATTACGGATGCAGGCAATGAGGCAGTGATCGCTGAGATCTTGATTGAAAACAGCAGAGGTGTATTTGGAGAGCGAGTTAGTTAGGATGATATCTATGAGGGTGCCCATATTTACGGATTTGGGGTTGTACCTGGTAGGTTCATTGATAATTTGTGTGAGATTGAGGGCATCAAGCTTAGATTGTAGGATGGCCGGGGTGTTAAGCATGTCCCAGTTTAGGTCACCTAGTAGCCCGAGCTCAGAAGATAGATGGGTGGCAATCAATTCACATATGTTATCGTGGGCACAGCTGGGGGCAGAGGGAGGTCTATAGCAAGCGGCAACAGTGAGAGACTTGTTTCTGGAAAGGTGCATTTTTAGAAGTAGAAGCTTGAATTGTTTGGGTACAGACTTGGATAGTAATACAGAACTCTGCAGGCTATCTTTGCAGTAGATTGCAACACCGTCCCCTTTGGCAGTTCTATCTTGGCGGAAAATGTTATAGTTAGCGATGGAGATTTCAGGGTTTTTGGTGGTTTTCCTAAGCCAGGATTCAGACACGGCTAAGACATCCGGGTTGGCAGAGTGTGCTAAAGCAGTGAGTAAAACAAACGTAGGGAGTAGGCTTCTAATGTTAACATGCATGAAACCAAGGCTTTTACGGTTACAGAAGTCAACAAATGAGAGCACCTGGGGAGTGGGAGTGGAGCTAGGCACTGCAGGACCTGGATTAACCTCTACATCACCAGAGGAACAGAGGAGAAGTAGGATAAGGGTACGGCTAAAGGCTATACGAACTGGCCGTCTAGCACGTTCGGAACAGAGAGTAAAAGGAGCAGGTTTCTGGGCACGATAGCATAGATTCAAGGCATAGTGTACGGACAAAGGTAAGGTAGGATGTGAGTACATTGGAGGTAAACCTAGGCATTGAGTAATGAAGAGAGAGATAGTCTCTAGAGACGTTTAAACCATGAGCAAAAAGTTCTAAAAATATTTTTTCACTTTGTCATTAAGGGGTATTATGTGTAGATGGGTGAGAGAAAAAAAGATTTAATCCATTTTAAATTCAGGCTGTAACACAACAAAATGTTGAATAAGTCAAGGGGTGTGAATACTTTCTGAATACTTCCTGATCTTCCCAAGATCTAACTATGCCATCTCACCTTCACTGACTTACACAGACAAGCACACACACAATAACTGTGTTCTTTTTCCAATCAGTGTTGCTGATTGTGGACTGTACTGTGTGTGTGCTTGTGTACGCATATCTTTCTGTTTATGTGGAATCAACATAATGTACTGTAAGCTGTGGGAGGGGTGTGCTAGCAATAGAGAGATGAATGTAGTTGCAGAGCTAGCGTGTGTTTTTCCCCTCACCTCTCGTAGTTCCAGTCTCTGGGCCACTGCCTCCAGACATTCCTGCCCCGTACTCTCCACAGACAGAGTACACTCGATCACGTTGTTGTCCAGCAGACGAATCCGCGTCACAAAGTAGTTCTTGCTTAGCACGTTGTAGCGCCGTGTCCGACGCAGCATCAGCCTGAACGGCATGGCTCAGAGGTCACAGTGGGGTGAGAGGTGAAAGGTCACGAGAGAATGAGGGGGTGGGGCTTTAGGACGTTGATGCTGCTCTTCCCACCCTCGCGTGGCAGCCACACCCCAGGGTGAAGCAGTGCTCTCTGGGAAGGCGCTGGCCCATTCCCTGAGACGTCCGGAAGAGGAGAAAGAGGGGAGGTGGACTGGAAGAAAATCACTGGGAGCTGCAGGGAGAGATGGGAAAGAAGAAAGATTAAATGTTTTTCTGATATTCACCAGCTAAAATAACAATACAGGACAGTGCAGTACATGTGAGTGATTGAGCAGTTATAGATTCCCCTAGATGTCTTTTGATGTAACTCAAAAGCCCTGAAGCAGGACCAAAAGAACCCAAAATCATTCAGGTGAGGGTAAGCTAGTAGGTGGGGCGCCCTGCCTAAATAATTTAACACAAGTGAATGAATTTAACGGACAGAACAGTAGATTAGTCAACTAAAATCACTGAAATGGCACAACCAACTAGTAGTGGTACTGGTGCTTCAAGGCCAGCAGCTGGCTTCTTTAAACCTCCATTTGAGAGCTGTTTGAGTCTGGGGGAAGATGTGAAGACATGGATGGATCAAGTTCAAACAGTAGAAAGAGGAATTCATGCGAGGCAGCAGCTGGCTTTGGAGGAACTAATGGAGCTTCTCTTCTCATATCTCCTGAGTGGGAGTTCTTTCCTTTTTATCTGGCTCAGCCAAAGAGGACAGCACACCAGACATTATACAGTGTAACGTTACATTATAGATACACGCGATCTCTACACGATATAACTCTCATACACTAACACACAATTCCTACAGCTTAGAAGTACATGTGAATATTTTAGACAGAGTAGACACACACGTGCACACACGTGCACACACACTTACACACTCGGTGTGTGGTTAGTAGGGTTCAGAGAGTACTAGAATGGGAACCCTTTGAACACTATCCCTGGATTAATTATCAGGTCTGGGCTTTCATGTTCTGTAGAAGAGCCTACCATCAGGGGCTTTGAAGTTGTTCAACACACACACACACAGACACACACATACAGACACACACACACACACACACACACACACACACACACACACACACACACACACAGACACCCCAAGGTTTCCGTTATGAAAATGTGGTGCCGGACATTTGACCAGCAGAATTTTCATTTGAGAAATTTACCGGACCCATAGGCCTTTGCATAGGGTGCGTAACCTGATTAGGACGTTCCCTCACGGTGCTCAGAATGACAGAAAATCACTTCAGATGATGGTAATTATTCTTGACAGAACATGCAAGACGAGTACGCAATGATTTGTGTCCTTCTTACCGCGGACGTTGAAGATGTTAGAACAACTTTCCACATTTACTTTACCTCAGCCAACAAGACGAGTAACAAACAGCAAAATGACTAGCCCATGCATAAGCGGCACATGAGTTTTAAGTTTTTGGAAGCTAATATTCACCCTAAAAATGCACCTTTATAATAAAGCATCATCGCATTTGCAGACTTATGTAAAATAGCCTACTAAGCTTACTAGGGCTGGGCGATATGGCCAAAATCTCATCCTGATATAGGTCATTTTCTGAAAATTCTATGAATAGTTTATATAAAATGACCACATGTAAGAGCCTATTTCTTATTACATTTTGAATTATACTCAACAAATAAAAAGGCACTTACTCATATTTCATTATTTCTCCTTTTATTTAGAACCTTTGTGCCAATTTTCAATTAAGCATGTAACAAAATATAAAATATTAATGTATAAAATCTAAAAAGGTAAATAGAAAACACTTCAACTATAGGTGAAAAACAAAATCAATATAGGCCGAAAATATATATATTTTTTTGGGGGGGGCTTGCCTGTTTTGCATGTTATTTTGGCATTAATACGTGTCACATCAATTTGCATTTAGTACCTTGGGTCGAGTGTTAGCACCAACTCACGAAACCCCCGTATCTCGACCATAGAAATTGGGGCCATGTCTTTGCAGATGTAAGTTGTAACGGCAGCTGTTATCTCCTTCCATCTTCGTGATTCTTTGCCATATGGTGTGTCGCTGGCAAAAGCCTCTTGCAACGTCTGAGTCGGAGGTTTGTTTTGAGCACTCAACTGTACTTTTTTGGGTCTCATCCGTAGACTCTCTCCGTACTGTTTCACATGATTTTTGCGTAGGTGGTAAAAGAGGTTAGTGGCGTTTGAGCCTGTTGTCGGGACCGGCCTGTGGCATATTTTGCAGAGGACGGTTTTCTGGTCCGTGTCAGACTTTTCATACCCAAACCACGTCTATGCGACTGAAGTAGACCCTCTTTTAGGTACGAGCTCAGTGTCTCCGTGCACTGTGCCACGTTCACTCTCCTCCATGTTTGTTTGTGTTGCAAATTTCCTTCCACACGGCAAAGCGTCGTCCAATTGGCGAAAAATATTGCCATAAAGAGTCTGATTTGCAACACAACGAAATAAACGATAGAGCATAATATGAAACGATAGATGTTTGTCTATCGGCACAAGATATAAACTCAAAAAAGAAACGTCCTCTCACTGTCAACTGCGTTTATTTTCAGAAAACTTAACATGTGTAAATATTTGTATGAACATAACAAGATTCAACAACTGAGACATAAACTGAACAAGTTCCACAGACATGTGACTAACAGAAATTGAATAATGTGTTCCTGAACAAAGGGGGTCAAAATCAAAAGTAACAGTCAGTATCTAGTGTGGCCACCAGCTGCAGTAAGTACTGCAGTGCATCTCCTCCTCATGGACTGCACCAGATTTGCCAGTTCTTGCTATGAGATATTACCCCACTCTTCCACCAAGGCACCGGCAAGTTCCTGGACATTTCTGAGGGGAATGGCCCTAGCCCTCACCTTCCGATCCAACAGGTCCCAGAAGTGCTCAATGGGATTGAGATCCGGCCTCTTCGCTGGCCATGGCAGAACACTGACATTTCTGTCCTGCAGGAAATCACGCACAGAACGAGCAGTATGGCTGGTGGCATTGTCATGCTGGAGTCAGGATGAGCCTGCAGGAAGGTTACCACATGAGGGAGGAGGATGTCTACCCTGTAACGCACAGCGTTGAGATTTCCTGCAATGACAACAAGCTCAGTCCGATGATGCTGTGACACACCGCCCCAAACCATGACAGACCCTCCACCTCCAAATCGATCCCGCTCGAGAGTACAGGCCTCGGTGTAACGCTCATTCCTTCGGCGATAAACACGAATCCGACCATCACCCCTGGTGAGACAAAACCGCGTCTCGTCAGAGAAGATCACTTTTTGCCAGTCCAGTCTGGTCCAGCGATGGTGGGTTTGTGCCCATAGGCGACGATGTTGTCGGTGATGTCTGGTGAGGACCTGCCTTACAACAGGCCTACAAGTCCTCAGTCCAGCCTCTCTCAGCCTATTGCGGACAGTCACACCCGCAGGTGTGATGTCCGGATGTACCGATCCTGTGCAGGTGTTGTTATACGTGGTCTGCCACTGCGAGGACGATCAGCTGTCCGTCCTGTCTCCCTGTAGCGCTGTCTTAGGCATCTCACGGACATCCTTGCAGCATGCCTAAGGCATGTTCACGCAGATGAGCTGGGACCCTGGGCATCTTTCTTTTGGTGTTTTTCAGAGTCAGTAGAAAGGCCTCTTTAGTGTCCTAAGTTTTCATAACTGTGACCTTAATTGCCTACCGTCTGTAAGCTGTTAGTGTCTTAACGACCATTCCACAAGTTAATGTTCATTAATTGTTTATGGTTCATTGAACAAGCATGGGAAACAGTGTTAAAACCCTTTACAATGAAGATCTGTGAAGTTATTTGGATTTTTACGAATTATCTTTAAAAGACAGGGTCCTGAAAAAGGGACGTTTCTTTTTTTGCTGAGTTTATATCCTCATATCGCCCAGCCCTAAATCTTATGTGATGAGTTGATTGGATAGTCATAATGTAGCCTAATAATATAACTCAATCACTGTTAGCAAAAAAGACTGTTCTATATATGGCTGATAGCGTAGAGGCCTAGGCTACAGGCTATATCAGATTGTTTTTATTTTTATTATTATTTATTTAACTAGGCAAGTCAGTTAAGAACAAATTCTTATTTACAATGACGGCCAACACCGGCCAAACCCGGACGACATAGTAGAAAAGTTGACATATTCTATTGGTCAGCTTGTCGAGAAAGAAATAGCACAAACAGACTCTAGGACATTTGTGGGACGATAGATCCCAAATTCATACAACCAGTAGGCCTAGGCTACATAAAAAAAGTATGTTGCAACAGATCAGAACATTTAGCTTAAAATGTTGATAAACTATTAATTCTAAACCTTATTAACGCACCAATGTGCACAAGGCAGTAGGGTATGCGAAAATGTGCATTTGGCTACCAGACAATGAAAGAAAGTTGAAAACTGATAGAGAAATAGGCTAATGGTTTCAATGGCATATGGAAGTCTTTATAAAATAATTGCCTCCATGGATATGGTCAGATTTTGTCTGGGCTACTTTGAAGCAAGGTAAAACATGCCTCATAAAATGTAGTAAAGCGTTCAGGTTTCAAACAATTAAGTAGCTATATGTTTTTAAAATGCATACTGCCTCCAGCACATTGCACAGGGGTGTGTGATGTGCTGATAAAGCATGCCTTCCATTGCCTTCCATTGCCTATGCATTTGAATGGCGAATGGGAAGCACGCTTCAATTACCAGTTGAGCAATAAAAATAGTATGTATTTTTAATCGTGGTCCAAAAACAATTTTTAACATCCGATTGCATTTAGAATTGTTGTACAATGATTGGGCTTATAAAGCCCAACCACTATGCTACCTGGGGTGGCAGGTAGCCTAGTGGTTAGAGCGTTGAGCCAGTAAACGAAAGGTTGGTGGATTGAATCCCCGAGCTGACAAGGTACAAATCTGTCGTTCTGCCCCTGAACAAGGCAGTTAACCCACTGTTCCTAGACCATCATTGTAAATAAGAATTTGTTCTTAACTGACTTGCCTGGTTAAATAAAATAAAAGTGCTGTCTGACAGATTCTCTGCTGAAAGGCTCTGTATCTGTGTGCGTGATAAATAAGATACATAACGAATATACACATGCGCCAATTTAATTCCACTAAATTACGCAAATTAAACAATACACGAAGCATGACTGGTCAAATGTATTTACATCAACTGGTATTACCAATCATGAATAGCCTAAAAATTATTATTTGTAATTTTTTCCCTTCTCGCAATTTTTTTTTTTTTATATCAGCCAAAAGCCGGCTATTACCGGCTAACGGAAACCCTGAAACACACACAAACCCCAGCTAGTACATTTGGTTTCTTGGAAGTTGTGGGAACATATGTTTTTAGTTTCACATTGGTTGTGGGAACGAAGCCATACATTTCCTGACATTTTGTTGGTCTGGAAACAGAAATGATCGCTTATTTGGAGGTTTTTGAACAACTTCCTTAAAAGTTTCAGTGAATGTTTCAATAAGACTTTTAATAACACTGCTAGCTTATTTTGGGTAAACTTTTTTGAACGACAAACACTGATAGGACACTTGGAAATTAATGTCCTTAAGCATTAATCATACAAACACATGTATTATTTATTGTGAAACGACATCAGTGAGATTCTAAACTATTTTCTGTTCTCTATCCATGGAATTAGTCCACTGTGCCACCAAGATGGAGCTAGCATGCCATGTTTTTTATGCATACAAAGCTGTTCATTTGAGTCTTTTCAAACAGACCCCGTTTAAGAGGAAACAAGTACTCATTAAGATCAGGTGTGTCCAATTAATGGGAACGGCCAACACACTTGAACATGCTTAACTAATTCTACTGTGTTACTTTTTATTTTGACTTCATTTTATTTCTCAAATATTTTCTTAAACTCTATTTCTTGAACTGCACTGTTGGTTAAGGGCTTGTAAGTAAGCATTTCACGGTAAGGTCTACCTACACCTGTTGTATTCGGCGCACGTGACAAATTCAATTGGAGGCGGTTCTGGTGCGGGACGAAGAAGCCTCTAATCCTGTGGATCCGCCAGCATAGGAGGCGGCTCTGGTGCAGGACGAAGAACCCTCTCATCCTGCGAACCCGCCAGCATCGGTGGAGGCTCCGGGCCGCCGACCATTGTCGGAGGCTACGGACCGGCGACCGTCGCCGGAGGAGGCTCCGGGCTGCGGAATGTCACCGGAGGCTCCAGGCCGCGGAATGTCGCCGGAAGCTCTGGACTGGGAACTGTCGCTGAAAGCTCTGGAACTGGAAGGCGCACTGGAGGCCTGATGCGTGGGGCTGGCACAGGTGGCGCCAGACTGGTAACACGCACCTCAGGGCGAGTGCGGAGAGCAGGCACAGGACGCACCGGACTGGGCAGGTGCACTGGAGGCCTAGTGCGTGGAGCAGGCACAGGACGTACCTGACTGAGGACACGCATTTCAGGGAGAGTGTGAGGAGGAGGAGGCACAGGATATACTGGACCGTGGAGGCACACTGGCGGTCTGGAGCGTAGAGCTGGCTAAACCCGTCCTGGCTGAATGCTCACTTTAGCCCGGCAAGTGTGGGGCGCTGGCACAGGACGCACTGGGCTGTGGAGACGCACTGGAGATACGGCGCGCATCATTGCATAACACGGTGCCTGTCTGGTCACGCGCTCCTTAAAGCGAGTGCGTGGAGGAGACACAGGACGTACCGGACTGGGGAGGCGCACTGAAGGCCAGATGCGTGAAACTGGTGCATATGACACCGGACTGGTGTCACGCTCCTCAGCACACCCGCTCTGCAGCGCTCTCAATGCCAACACCTCTCTCCGGAATCTTGCGTCGAGTTCCTCACTTGTCTCCCTGACTGGCTCTGGTTCACCCCTCGGCTCTCCACGGTAAGCACGAGGAGTTGGCTCAGGTCCCAAACCTGACTCCACCAAACTCCCAGTGTGGCCCCCCAAAAAAGTTTTGGAGCTGCCTCTTGGGCTTCCGTTGTTGGTATAGTTCCTT
This sequence comes from Salmo trutta, assembly GCF_901001165.1. NCBI lineage: Eukaryota > Metazoa > Chordata > Actinopteri > Salmoniformes > Salmonidae > Salmo > Salmo trutta. The sequence continues at coordinate 22,923,687 of NC_042957.1, forward strand.
GTATCGTCGCTGTTCTGCTCTCACTGCCTCTATCTCCTCCTTCGGACGGCGATACTCCCCTTCCTGCCTCCAGGGTCCTTTCCCGTCCAATATTTCCTCCCAGGTCCATTCCTCTTGACCACGCTGCTTGGTCCTCTGGTGGTGGGAGATTCTGTCACGATTGTGTGTAGGAATGGACCAAAGCGCAGCGTGGGTATCGTTCCACATATTTACATTTTAATGTGAAACTATGCAAGACAGACAATAAACTATAAACAAAAACAACAAACCATGATGAAGAGGTGCTACATGCATAAACTCAAAATAATCTCCCACAAACACAGGTGGGAAAACAACTCCTTAATTAAATATGATCCCCAATTGGCGCGATGGGTAACGATGCTTCGTGGGGTGTCAGTTGTTGATGTGTGCAAGGGTCCCGGGTTGGGGCGAAGAGAGGGACGGAACCTACATTGGTGCCGTGACCCGGATCATTGGTTGCTGCGGAAAAGGAGGAGGTCAAAAGGGGTGTGAGTGTAACCGATGTAGCTGGTTAGCGGGGTGCGCGCTAATAGCGTTTCAATCAGTGACGTCACTCGCTCTGAGACTTGAAGTACGGTGGCGCGATGGGTAACGATGCTTCGTGGGGTGTCAGTTGTTGATGTGTGCAAGGGTCCCTGGTTCGAGCCCGGGTTGGGGCGAAGAGAGGGACGGAACCTACACTGTTCCATAAGCACAGATAAAAAACTAAAAACATACTATTCTGTTCTTTTGAAATAAATTCTTAGTATCATGTTTTTAATTACCTTCTTAAACTAAATATTAATGGATTTCTTAATGATGGTGTATATTAACTGGATTTATTAGACTGGCAGCTATTGGTACTCATCGAGGCCCGGCTAATCTATTATTAAATATGCATATTTATCTCAAAGTTCTGCTAGAGTGTAAAATACACATATTTTGGAAAAGTCCATTACAAACCGTCCCGGCGGTTCTAGTGTTGATGCTCCATTACGTAGAAGGGAACTGAGATAACAATAACATAAGCATCCCTAACAGTAGTGGGGAGCTAGCATTAACATTAGCATCACTAACAGTACTATCTGTTTAAGGCAGAGGCTGCGGTTCCAAAGGTAACCACCCTGTCCGCCCCCGTCCCGACCCCCTGGAAGTCTCTACCCCAGAGCTAAAAATCTCTATCCCGTTGTGCACATGTGCTTCTTTACCTGTACTTTACACATACACATTTTTGTGTTCACTGTTTTACTGGTGAAACGTCCATGCAGCATCTGCATACCAACCATTTGATCTCAATCAGTTTCATGGGGATATGCATTTAGATCTTCTTGTGTTATACAGTGTTGATTAGAAGTACTGTATTGTTTAGAATGATGTACAGTGAGTGAATATTAGAGCAGATGGTATTAACAAACTGTAGCATACCTGTGTTTTGTTTCAATCAAAGCACATATTCTGCCTAGTGGCGGACTGTGGAGTTTTGGCACGAGAGGAAATGAGAGAAAAATGTGACCATTCGCACAATCATCCTAAAATTAGGTGTTTTTTGTCTTGCAGTATGTAACGTTATACTATGCTATTATCGGTTCTGTTATGTAGAATACCATCATTATGTGATCTTGCAGACATGTTTTTTATTTTATTAAACTAGCACCATTCTCTATTCATCACTGAAACGTGCCAGTAGCCTGTTCTATGGGCAGATGAAGGAGTAGAGAAGAGACTGTGCGTAAAATATAGAATCCTGCAATTTTTTCCAATTGGGAAGAGGCTTCCAGATAATTGGGAACTGCAACCAGTCAGTGGAATGGCCTCAGGCAGGATTGATAGGCTAAAGGGACCACAACACCAATCAAAATCCCCCAAACCTCCTGTAGAGAACTACAACCTCTCCTCCAGCCCAAAACAAAACATGCTGAGAAGTAGTGTCAACCAAGATCTCAGAGAGGGAGAGGGAGAGATGGAGAGGAAGAGATGGAGGGAGAGAGACAGAGAGACAAAAAGGGAAGAGAGAGACGAAAAGACAGAGGGAGAGAGAGAGACAGAGAGACGGAGAGACAGAGGGGGAGAGAGAGAGAGATGGAGAGACAGAGCGGGAAGAGAGGGAGAGAGAGGCGGAGAGACAGAGAGGGAGAGAGAGAGACAGAGAGACGGAGAGACAGAGAGGGAAGAGGGGGAGAGAGAGAGAGATGGAGAGACAGAGCGGGAAGAGAGGGAGAGAGAGGCGGAGAGACAGAGAGGGAGAGAGAGAGACAGAGAGACGGAGAGACAGAGAGGGAAGAGGGGGAGAGAGAGAGAGATGGAGAGAGAGCGGGAAGAGAGGGAGAGAGAGGCGGAGAGAGAGAGGGAGAGAGAGAGACAGAGAGGGAAGAGAGGGAGAAGATGTGGGCTAGGACTTAAAAGGAGTGTAAAAAAGGCTCAAGTGAGCAAGGAAGAGAGAGAAGAAGGAGAGGAGGAAAAGGGGAGGAGGAGGAGAGGAGAGACAGTGGGAATGTGTTGCTTCTTGTCTGGGCTCTGGCAGTGTGGTGCTGATACTCAGTTTGGATCCAAGCCCAGATTCCTCTCTACCTCGACTAGAAAAACAGAGCACACCTGACAGAAGTATGTGGAGGGATGGTGTGTGTGTGTGTGTGTGTGTGTGCGTGTAAGAGATAAAGAGAGAGATTGGAGGAGGTGGCTGTATGGCCAATAGGTGCAGTATGAACTTCTGAACAATACATTTTTGTTTTTTTATGCTCTTTTGCACACCAGTATTTCTACTTGCACATCCTCATCTGCATATATATCACTCCAGTGTCAATTGCTAAATTGTAATTACTTCGCCACTATGGCCTATTTATTGCCTTACCTCCTTACTGCTTTTGCACACACTGTATATAGATTGTTTTCTATTGTGATATTGACTGTATGTTTGTTTATCCCATGTGTAACTCTGTGTTGTTTGTGTCGCACTGCTTTGCTTTATCTTGGCCAGGTCGCAGTTGTAAATGGGAACTTGTTCTCAACTGGCCTACCTGGTTAAATAAAGGTGAAATATTTATTTTTATTTTTTTAATCCAAATATAGGTTGGTATCACAACAACACCAACCTGACTGGGCTTCATGGATGGGGCGTTACACATTCCTTATCCTGGAATCCTGAATCTCACTGAGCAAACAAACACTTGCTATTGTAGCTTCTTGTTCATGTGTTTTTCACTATAATTAGTTAACAATGGGTGACTAAATCGGCCTTGTTTTCTGATTGGTGGACTTTGGTCTGTTAAGCACTGTGGTCACCTGACCTGAGCCACAGTCCTTCTGACCCTGACTGTGGCATGAGATTGGGGGAAGTGACATCAACAGCTGACAGTAAACTCCACTTAACCCAAACCACCGTAGAAATGTTCTCACGCACACAGACCAGCTAAATCACTTGGGGATGGCAACTGATTAAGCAAACAAGCAAACACACATGTGCGCAGGCACGTACGACACACACACACAGTAAACACACCCTTCAGAGGTTAGCCAAGGGACCAGACAGCAGTTATTGCAACATAAAACTAGCAATCAACTGTATCATTTTGTCTGTGGTTGAAGATACACAGACAGACAATAGATTGAGACCAAACCTTCCCACTTCAGGCACAACGTTACATAAACGCAGCCACAACATTCCCCCTGCCAGCGGGTTTATTTTCGGCTCACATAAACAGCCTATACATTTCTGAATTTGCACGTTGTAATTTTGCGGTGCCCAAAATGCAAGGGGTAGCAGAGAAAGACACAGAGAGAGCGAGAGTGAGTTGTTTTTTTGTTTCCAATATAGCAGTGTTTACTATGAAACCCTTCCAGAGTTTTTCCCTCTCTTTCTCTTTTCCCTGCTCCCCCTCTCTGTGCTGGCTGGGAGACAGCTGTTCCTCTGTCAGTTTGATGAGAACCGTGAGGTGCCACTGTGGGGTGTCGCTCCAATGTAATAAGAGAGAGAACTCCCACCCATCCTGTTTTTATTATGATTTATCTCTTTCTCAGCTTGTTGTCTATCTGACCTCACGGGGGCTTTGTTTAGAAAGATACACGGTGGACTCATGGATTAAAGAAGTCATGTTCATATCGTCTTATCATTGATTCCTCTGCTGTTACTTTTCTGGAATTGAATGAGTGACAAGCTAACCTAACTACAGTGAAAAGGGACAAAATATAAATCCACATCCCAAAAAGAAGGCCCCAAAAAGATGCTAACAACTCTTTCCACTGGTTTAAATGTCCAGTGCGGTCAAAATGTTGTATCATATTGTGCAACAGCTGATGAAACTAACACTGTAAAAGTGTGAAAGAAATTGATCAGTGTTTTTTCCTAAAACGTTGCTGGTTGAATTTGCATGAGATTTGGCTTTCCATGGTGGCATCACCATGAGGTAAATTAGTTAATAAACCAACAGCAAAGAGAGTTCCAAACCTCTCTACTAATAACAGCTAAATTTCAGTTAGGGCCTATGGAGATTACCTTAACCAAAACATGCTCTTACAGTCACGCTAGCCTGCACACCAGAGCAGACTAATATTACACAACCAAAACACCGTATTACTGTCTCACTACACACTCAAACCTGCTTACATAGCACAACCAAAACACAGTATTACTGTCTCACTACACACCCAAACCTGCTTACATAGCACAACCAAAACACAGTATTACTGTCTCACTACCCACTCAAACCTGCTTACATAGCACAACCAAAACACAGTATTACTGTCTCACTACACACTCAAACCTGCTTACATAGCACAACCAAAACACAGTATTACTGTCTCACTACACACCCAAACCTGCTTACATAGCACAACCAAAACACAGTATTACTCTCACTACACACCCAAACCTGCTTACATAGCACAACCAAAACACAGTATTACTGTCTCACTACACACTCAAACCTGCTTACATAGCACAACCAAAACACAGTATTACTGTCTCACTACACACCCAAACCTGCTTACATAGCACAACCAAAACACAGTATTACTGTCTCACTACACACTCAAACCTGCTTACATAGCACAACCAAAACACAGTATTACTGTCTCACTACACACCCAAACCTGCTTACATAGCACAACCAAAACACAGTATTACTGTCTCACTACACACCCAAACCTGCTTACATAGCACAACCAAAACACAGTATTACTGTCTCACTACACACCCAAACCTGCTTACATAGCACAACCAAAACACACATCTCCATCTCACTACACACCTAAATATGCTAGTCATACTGACACACTATCTACAGAATACTGCAAATAACAATCATTTAATATAGGAAAACCAAAGTAGTGTCTTAAATAGTTATGATACAAACCAAACCCTGTACACTGGTTCTCTACAAGGAGTGCGGACAATTCATATTATCGTGTTTCACTGAACTTCGAACAACAGGCAGACTCTGGGCAGCCCCCACGCATACTGATCTGTGGTGTGTGTTGGAAAATCAAGTCTAGAACAGAGACCATCTTGTCTAGGGCATATTTCTTTCTCCCCACTACTAGAGGCACACAGAGAAAGGCAGCAACAGCTTTTTGATGTTTGGCTTCCAGCGTAGCGTAACAGTGTAAAACACTGTGTAAAACACTCCCCCAACACACACACGCACACACACATATCAATCTACTGACCATAAATCATACTATCTGTCGGACAGACATCTTACAGCTGTGTAGAATACAATGCAACTTTCTCTCCACCCGCAAGACAAAGAGCGCCCGGAACGTCAACAAAGTACAACACTGTCCTACCATGCTCATACTCAATCTAGTGACAGCACAAGTCTTTAGTAACTCCCACTACATGACAACACTGCAGTGTCAAATGAACAACACGTTCACACACACATACACACTGTGAACTTATTACTGAACAATGTGTCCATACACACAAGTTGACTATAACTTCGTACCCCACTAAACAGAAAAAGTAAGGTAAACAGACTATGATAATCGGACGGTCAACCATTTCAACTCCTTCAGGAATGAAACATCTTATCGGACTCTGTTTGTCTCCTCTCCAGATCTGTAGCCTAATGCCACACACAGGGACAGAGGTTATAATTTCTGTAGTCGCCAGCTATCAGGTTACCAGTAGTAAAACAACACTACCATACACAGTGAAGAAAACTAGTAATCTTGTGTGGCTATTCAAAAACTCTGTTTGATGTATCATGATAGAAAACGCCAGTCACCCCAAAGTAAACACAACACATCTTACAAAAAGCTCAATTCAGACATGTAATGTGGGTGTTCTGTCAAAGCAGGGCTCCTTTGACAATTCTTCTCTATTCATGCCCACACAAAAGAGGGAACAAAACAGCACTTTGTCCCCTACTGTTAAAACCATTAGACGCAGGGCATTTGGAGTGAGGACGTAAGTGTATCATGTGTAATTTAATCAATCTGATCTCTCGCGCTTCTCTTCTTTCCCTTTCTCTGAGTCTCTAAATCTCTCTCTCTCTCTAAATCTCTCTCTCTCTGAGTCTCTCTCTGTCTCTCTTCTCTCTCTGACTCTCTCTCTGTCTCTCTCCCTGAGTCTCTCTCTGTCTCTCTCTCCCTGCGTCTCTCTCTGGCTCTCTCTCTTTCTCTCTCTCTGAGTCTCTCTCTGTCTCTCTTTTCTGAGTCTCTCCCTTTCTATCTCTCTGAGTCTCCCTCTTTCCCTCTCTCTGAGTCTCTCTCTCTGTCTCTCTCCCTGAGTCTCTCTCTCCCTGAGTCTCTCTCTCTCTGTCTCTCCCTGAGTCTCTCTCTGTCTCTCCCTGAGTCTCTCTCTGGCTCTCCCTGAGTCTCTCTCTGTCTCTCCCTGAGTCTCTCTCTGTCTCTCCCTGAGTCTCTCTCTGGCTCTCCCTGAGTCTCTCTCTGGCTCTCTCTCTCTCTCTCTGAGTCTCTCTCTGTCTCTCTCTGAGTCTCTTTTCTGAGTCTCTCCCTGAGTCTCTCCCTTTCTATCTCTCTGAGTCTCCCTCTTTCCCTCTCTCTGAGTCTCTCTCTCTGTCTCTCTCTGTCCCTCGCTACACATGAGCACTTTAGCAAAACAAACAGGTTTATTGCTTTAGTTCCCGGGGCTGGTCTGTCACTAGTTTAGTTTTCACGACGTGTTCTGTGCTCTCCAACCCAACACACACACAGATGCTACGGTACCTCTGAGGACTACTGTTAACAACACATACAGACAGACAACCACAAGCCACCTCACTCAGATAAAGAACCTTTACTATTTCAGGTTCCAGTTTCTGCTGATTGTTCTTCAAAAGGTTGTGTTGAATCTGTCTGGATGCTCATTGCTGGTTGAACTACTCAAAAAACTCCTGAGAGAAATATGACTTCAACAAATAAGGGGAAAATTTAAGGACACATCACACACACACACATTCCAGCAGACACGTGTGGACTCATACACACACACACACACACTATGGTTCCGGCATCTCAGATTCCCCAGACTGCCTGAGGGGCAAGGAAGGAAGGAGTTTTTGTTGGGATGCCTCACTGGACAATGCAACACACCCCTGGGTGCCCCTTTCTTACCTGACACACTAGCCATGTGTGTTTCTGTCTGCCTCGGAAAACCCACTCAGAAACTCTCTGTTAATAGTTTAGCGGTATCATGTTACTCAGTTAGGACAATAGCTTTAACTCTCCTCATCTGTGCGAATGATCACACACACAAACACGCACAAACATACACACCACACACACACACAAGCAGCTGCAAGCAGATTGTAGAGCCAGACAGTCAGGGTCCTTGTTAGAAACGCATCTGCTGTTTCACTCTTCATTTGGCCTCTCTGTTTTTCTCTCTCTCTCTCCTTCTCTCTCTCTCCCTCTCTCTCCTTCTCTCTCTCTCTCTCTCCTTCTCTCTCTCTCTCTCCTCTCTCTCTCCTCTCTCTCTTTGGTGTGTGAGAACACTGAGACACTGACAAACACAGTGTTGAGCATTCACACTGAGGTGAGACTCAGACAGGGAGGGAGCAGGGAGCCACCTCAGCCTTGTTAAGGTATGAGAGGGTCAAGTTAAGGGTTGACAGAGCACTGTTAAAGATAAAGGAATGTGTTTATAGTGATCTATAGTACACTGCATAGCAGATATAACTTACAAGAATGCACATTCATATGATACATACTGATACTGTAGTTAGGCCTTGCTTAATGATAAAGTAGGTGTGCCTAATAATGTTTGTACCATGTTGTGCTGCTACCATGTTGTGTTGCTACTGTGTTGTTGTTATGTTGTGTTGCTACCATGCTGTGATGTCATGTGTTGCTGCCTTGCTATGTTGTCATCTTAGGTCTCTCTTTATGTAGTGTTGTGTTGTCTCTCGTTGTGATGTATGTTTTGTCCTATATTTATATTGTATTTATTTATTATTTTTAATCCCAGGCCCCCATCCCCGCAGGAGGCCTTTTGCATTTTGGCAGGCCGTCATTGTAAATTAAAATTGTTCTTAACTGAGTTAAATAAAGGTAAAGGATTTTTTTTTTTTAAATAAACCAACAACAATGTGTGACAATGCGATTTCATGCAAACACTGCAAGACTGGATATTCAAAATACCTATTGGTGCCAGCAGTGGGATTAAGTAGCTAGCCATTAGGGACCATGGTAGTGGTGACCATTGCATATCATCGTTGATTTATAATTCATTTCAAACAAATGAAAATACGATTATCAGATAATGATCATGTAGTTACCCATTTACCCATTTGATTTCATTTGATTTGAATTCTACCTAATCCAAGTAAATAAGTGAACTGTAAAATTAAATAAACCTTAAACAGAGACTTTGTGTGTGTGTGTGTATGTGCGTCAGGGTTTCTGTTAGCCGGCAATAGCCATCTTCTGGCCGATGAAAAATTTGAAAAGCCCGATAAATAGGCCAATTTTCTAGGAGAAGAAGAAAAAATCCCAATGCGAAATAATACTTCTTAGCCTATTCATTGATGGAAATACCAGTTGATGGAAATACATTTGACTAGTCGTGCTTATTGGTCTATAGGTTCATTTGCATAATTTTGTGGAATTAAATTGGCGCGTGTACAGTATACAGTATTTAAATTGTGTATCTTATTTATCACACTCGTAAAGCATGCAGATACAGAGACTTTGAGCAGAAAAGAATCGGTCAGGCTGTTGCTACAGCATCTTAAACAGCAAATGCGTAGGCAACGGAAGGCAGGCTTCCTCAGCGCGGCACACACCACTTTGCAATGAGCTGGAGGCAGTAAGACGATGATTATTATTTGAAATATACTTCATTGTTTGAAACCTGAAATTTGTTGTTAACACTATCGATGTTTGCTCTACTGTGGGAATTGTGATCGAATCAATGCAATATTAGCCACTTTCAATGCAATATACCGAAAGAAAACCAACTATGTAAGATTTAGTATGCAGAACTAACTGTGCACAAAATGTTCCTGTAGGCAGAGTGTATTGGAGTAGGATTCTATTGCATTGACAGGCATGACTCTGGCCCGTACTCTACACAGACCGATGTGCCATAACCAATCAGAGCTGCAGTAGGCCTATATGCAAATAGCCTTTGCCATATATGGATCTGTGCCATTCACTTTGAACTGGACTGTGTTTAGGCTACCGCGGTCATGAGTAGATGCACTTGTTTTGAGATCAAAGTGAGAGCTGCATGTAGCCACAAATGCAACGTTGGTTCATATTCTTTGCTAGTTAGTGAGTTATTAGCCCAGTTATAGATCATTTCTAGTCAACAATGGGGGAGTGGTTGCTTCCAACAAGAGCACAAAAACAACATTTTCAGTCACCTCCTCGTCTGAAAGACAAGTGGATAAACAGGTTCACGTCAAGCCCTGCATGTTTTTTTTCAAGTCTCATGGAATGTAGGCCAACATTGAACACCACATATTGGCTGCTAGGCTGAATGATAGAACAGCTATTTCCATGTTCAAAATATTATGGGATGTGTTTTTACATTGTTTTTGATGGAAGCCAATCTAGAAGGCCTACATTATGATCAAATAGCCACAGCAGCCTACTTGGCCGCTGTTAAAACTGTAACTTAAAAGTGGGTACAGCCTCAGTGTTCACAGTAAACGGAGCTGGAAATTGCACATCATTTTCACAATGTTCAAGTTTGCACTCAGCATACCTGAAATTTGCTCAGTGCCACAAACAATTTGAGGGAACACCGTTAGCAACCCATGCTAGTTGTTGTGAATTAGATCTCCCCTCTTTCTACATTTCTAAGGGATATTTTAATCTCTGTCACATGAAACCGCTCGCGTGTGCAGTGTGCTTTGACAAAGGTGTTTTCCATTACTGCCTTCTGCGCTTACAATGTGAATAAATAATAGTTTATCAACATTTTAAGCGAAACATTCTGACCTGTTGCATCAGACTCATTGCTATATGAGTAAATGTGGACCGTTCTACTAACATCTTCAAAGCGCGCGTCAGAATTCAGCAAGAACAACCGCACATTGTTGCATTCTCAACTTGCAAGTGCTGTTAATATGAATGACCATAATCTAAATGTGATTCCTGTCATTCTGAGCCCCGTGGGTGGACGCCCTGATCAGGTTACACACCCAATGCATAAGGGTCCGGTAAATTTCTCAAATGTCTGGGAAATTAAAATGTTGCCGGTCAAATGTCAGGCCCCATATTTTCCTAACAGAAACCTGTGTGTATATTGGCATCAGTGCCCTGGTGTTCTGGACTGGAATGAACTGGTCATGTTCAGCGTTCCTAACTGCAGTTCCCATGTAAACAGAGCTGTCACCCTGACATGGACAGGAGGAGGAGGATCAAAGAGGACAAGTCTCAGTGACACTCGGCAGAGACGTTTTTCCGAACCTGGGCCGCCGCACCACGACTCATCCTGTGCCACAGGAAACAGTCGCTGATGTCATGGAGAGAGTAGGGAGCGAATGAGAAGGAGAGATAAAGAGAGAGAAAAAGGGGGAGGCCAAGTGAGGAAGTGTGTCTGTGTATGAGAGAGAGTCGGGGAGGAGAGAAAGTTAACCCAACCAACTCTACCACCATCCTTCTTTCTAATGAGAGGATGAGAAAATGGAGAGAATGATAGAGGGACAGAGAACAGAGAGCGGGGGGGCTGGTTACACCCCTGTCACCTCTATCCCAGGCTCTTATCATGTTAGTCCAGTTGGTTGAGGGGGTGTTGGGGACAGAGGGAGGGAGGGAGGGAGTATCAACATGGAACCGTATCTGAGCAACTACCTCCAACACAACAGTATGGGACAGGCTGTGTCTACTGAAATTCAGCAGCCACCACTTTACAGCTAGATTTTCCATGCCCCCCCCCAACCACATCCCTCACACACACACACACACACACACACACACACACACACACACACACACACACACACACGCACACAAAAGCACCATGTAGGCCACACATACACACACACAGGGACACACACACACACAAATGCAATAACCCACAAACACACACAGAAACATACGAGCACATTCACACACACACCCAACACAAAATAACTCACTCACCAAAAACCACTAAGCGTGCTTTCTCATGCCAAATCCTCAGTCAACATTCAACCTCCGAGGGGCTTCCCAACAAAACACTATACAACATTGCTATGCCTCTTTCTCTCCTGTCTACTCTTCCTCTCTGCAATACAGAGATATCTGTAGCAAGAAATTAGAATGATGACAGAAGAGTGTGTGTGTGAATGTATGTGCAGGTGTATGTGTGCTTGTGTGTGTGTTGTGTACCTGACTGGCCAGGAGGGCGGGCTGTAGAGTGACTGACAGCTTCCCTGCAGCAGCAGGTGAGTGGAATGAGTACCTGGGATAGAGAGGGACGGGTTGAGACATGTCTGCCTCTGTTATTGTCTGAGGTGAGGTGCTGCTGTAGAGCTGCCTTATACAACTCACAAACACAGAAGTACTATCCTCTCTGTACACTTCCCAAAGAATAAAATATAACAGGATAGAATGAAATCCAATAGCGCAGAGTGGTGCAGCGGTCTAAGGCACTGAATCACAGTGCTAGAGGTGTTACTACAGACCCGGGTTTGATCCTGGGCTATGTCACAACCGGCCATGATCAGGAGTCCCATAGGGCGGCGCACAATTAGCCCAGCGTCGTCTGGGTTTGGCCGGGGGGGCTTTACTAGTAGGCCCTCATTGTAGATAAGAATTTGTTCTTAACTGACTTGCCTGGTTAAATAAAAATAAATAAAGAATATGGCTGCACAGAAGTAGGTAACCCAAGCATACAGATATAGCTGCCTACTAGCAACATTCTTAAAGAGATTCTCCTGTGCTTTTTAAAAATACTTTTAAGCCAGTAGTTTTGAAAGGAGCGCTCACGAGAGCCAAAAGTGGTCCCCAAAAATTGCATACTACGTCACATACTCTGCTGTGTGTGCATCCTGCTAGCTGTCAATCAAATGGCGAGGGGCTGAGCTTCATTGGTTGAAACTCGAATTGCTAGGGGGCTGGCCCACGTGGGGCGTTGCACAGCTTTTAGTAAACAGTAGCTTTCAAAATAGGGATTTTGTGGCTAATTGAAGTAAAACAGTTATTCTGCTCATAGATTATGCATGTACAGTATGAAGGACACATTGACACATCCAGCCCAAAGCGGGAGGTTTAAAAAAGACTTACTAGTCACCAATGTTCTGGAGCATGTCTTTAAAGCCACTGCCAGTCAAGCTCTTCAGCTCATCTACTAGTGTTTAAAAAGCTGCTGCTGTGTACTCCCAGTCCACTTGTGCTAGCACCATATAATTTGCTCAGCATGCCATTGAGGTTATAAAGGCGACCAGATGTGTGTGTGGGGGGGCACGCCTCCTGCAGCTATGCTATATATGCCATTACTGTACTCTCCTACTTTACAGTGGTAGTAATTCTAGGTGCATGTCCAAACAGATTGCTCTCACTCACACACACCATTTTGAACACAGTGCTGGAGTCTTAGTTTTTCCCAGCAATGTGCTAATGCTAATGGCATTACCGCTACTCAAGAGTGGGAGACAGTGCTGGAGGCCCAGTCCCTTCCAGACAATTTCCTGGACAAAATGTTTAAACTTGGTGTAAACTTGGCAGTAGAAAACCTAAACAGTATATTTGACCTCTCAGCTTCCCTATCAAATCTAAAAATGTCAAGCAGACAACCTAAGAAAATTAACAACAATGACAAATTGTTTGATGAATAATGCAAAAACCTAAGAAAGAAATTGAGGATCCTATCCAACCAAAAACATAGAAATGCAGAAAACCTGAGCCTACACCTTCACTATGGTGAATTACTAAAACAATACAGAAATACACTACGGAAAAAGAAGGAACAGCACATCAGAAATCAGCTCAATGCAATTGAAGAATCCATAGAATCGAACCACTTCTGGTAAAATTGGAAAACACTAAACAAACAACAACACAATTATTTATCCAAAACAGAGATATATCGATAAACCACTTCTCCAATCTGTTGGGCTCTATAACAAAGAACAAACAGCAAAAACATATACATGATCAAACAGAAATTGTAGAATAAACTATTAAAGACTAACCGAACCCACTGGATTCTCCAACTACATTGAAGGAACTACAGAACAAAATACAAACCCTCCAACCCAAAAAGGCCTGTGGGGTTGATGGTATCCTAAATGAAATGATAAAATATACAGACCACAAATTCCAATTGGCTAAACTTAAACTCTTTAACATCTTCCTCAGCTCTGGCATATTCCCCAATATTGACTTGCCTAGTTCAATAAAGGTAAAATAAAATAAAAAATACAATATTTGGAACCAAGGACTGATCACCCCAATCCACAAAAGTGGAGACAAATTTGACCCCAATAACTACCGTGGGATATGCGTCAACAGAAACCTTGGAAAAATCCTCTGCTTTATCATTAACAGCAGACTTGTACATTTCCTCAGCAGAAACAATGTACTGAGCAAATGTCAAATTGGCTTTTTACCAAATGACTGTACGACAGAAAACGTATTCACCCTGCACACCCTAAATGACAAACAAACAAACCAAAACAAAGGCAAAGTCTTCTCATGCTTTGTTGATTTCAGGGGTCTGCTATACAAATTGATGGACAGTGGTGTTGGGGTAAAAACATACGACATTATAAAATCCATGTACACAAACAACATGTGTGCGGTTAAAATTGGCAAAAAACACACACATTTCTTTCCACAGGGCCGGAGGGTGAGACAGGGATGCAGCTTAAGCCCCACCCTCTTCAACATATAAAATCAGCACCTGGCCTCACTCTACCAGAATCTGAAGTCAGATGTCTACCGTTTGCTGATGATCTGGTGCTTCTATCCCCAACCAAGGAGGTCCTAGAGCAGCACCTAGATCTTCTGCACAGATTCTGTTAGACCTGGGCCCTGACAGTAAATCTCAGGAGGACAAACTAAACTAGAATGCTATTTGGCCCTAAACAGAGTACACAGTGGCAGAATACCTGACCACTGTGACTGACCCAAAATTAAGGAAATCTTTGACTATGTACAGACTCAGTGAGCATAGCCTTGCTATCGAGAAAGGCCGCCGAAGGCAAACCTGGCTCTCATGAGAAGACTATGTGCACACTGCTCACAAAATGAGGTGGAATCTGAGCTGAACTTCCTAACCTCCTGCCAAATGTATGACCATATTAGAGACACATATTTCCCTCAGACTACACAGACCCACAAAGAATTCAAAAACAAATCAAATTTTGATAAACTCCCATATCTATTGGGTGAAATACCACAGTGTGCCATCACAGCTGCAAGATTTGTGACCTGTTGTCACAAGAAAATGGCAACAAGTGAAGAACAAACACCATTGTAAATACAACCTATATTTATGTTTATTTATTTTCCCTTTTGTACTTTAACTGTTTGCACCTCGTTACAACACTGCATATAGACATAATATGACATTTGTAATGTCTTTACTATTTTGGAACTTTTGTTAGTGTAATGTTTACTGTACATTTTGTATTGTTTATTTCACTTTTGTTTATCATCTATTTCACTTGCTTTGGCAATGTTAACATATGTTCCCATGCCAATAAACACCCTTAATTTGAAATTGACAGAGACTGAGGTAGACATGTTTAAACACACACACTTGCATACCCACACACACACATGCAAACACACATGCATACAAACCCTTTTTCACATGCATCAACACCTGCGTCCACACACAGTATTGGTTTCTTCATTATGTTATCTTCTTTTCAGAGGTCAGTAATGTGACATGCCATAGACAGACAGTGATGTTGCCACCATGGACCTGGCTTGCATTTCTATATGACGCTTGCATAGACCTTGGACTCAACACTCATCTATCTGCTCTCTCCTCTCCTTTCATTCTCTTTTCACGGCCTTGCCTTGAGCTGTTTCATCATCTGAATTATCCACCTCTCTGAAAATGTGCTCTCTAGTAACTGTTATATGCATGGTATAACACAGCTATTGCAGCCTACATGCAGAGAAAACCAGACACACAATACCGTCTAAGCCTATTTCTAGCCTAGGCCTACCCAAGACAGCAGATGTTTTTGATGAGTTTTCGTTTTTGGGAGCAAACACAAAAGCGCATTGAACAGATGAACCCTTTCCCACTGCAGGTCGCGGCTTGCCCTGAAACCCCGCCGCGAGACCCCCTGGAATGTTCCTGTTTGACTGACGAAAAAAAGTAGCTCTACGTGGACAGGCAGGCAGGCAGGCGAGGCGAACGCATATGGCCTTCACTTTGCCTGCTCCCTGCATAAAACTACTATTGACATGGGTTTAGCCTACTAAGCAAGCTTTTGACTTGGCTGAATGAGGAATAACCTATGAAATAGTATTGCGATTTTATCATGGTAACAAAGCGCCGTTATTT
The DNA here is from genome assembly GCF_901001165.1 of Salmo trutta. Taxonomy (NCBI): domain Eukaryota; kingdom Metazoa; phylum Chordata; class Actinopteri; order Salmoniformes; family Salmonidae; genus Salmo; species Salmo trutta. The sequence goes on from NC_042957.1 coordinate 22,939,585, forward strand.
TGTTGCACTAAAAGCGTTCCCTTGAAAGCAAACAAATCAATAAAAAGCAGCCAATCGACTGGTAGAGACACCCACCGTATTTCCTTTGCTACATGCCGAAATTGTGTCTGCGCTGAGGAAATTCTGCGAGCTCGACGGAGTGGAACGGCCTCCTCAAATCCGCAAAATTGAGTTAATCCTCAAAAAAGTTTTAATCTCCATTTCCATTTGTCCAAATTCTGTCTGAAATTGTTAAAATTAAGTATTTTATTCCAGAATACACAAAATCTGTCGAAAAGGAGAATAAAGAAAAAACTCCAAAGGAACTTTACCCCTCAAGATGCGAGTCGTAGGCTATATCCTAGTCTTCAACAGAGTGAAGTTCATGAGCCCCAAAAGCAAAACAACATTCGGCAAAGTTATCCAAGTTGGGCCAAAAATATAAAAAAGTTGATGTTCGACTTTCCCTTAGACCCTGGGTTTTGTGATATAACGTCGACTCCACAACTCCGGAGCAGCCGAGAGCAGCGCATAGGTTCAGATACGTAGCCTATGTCCCGTCCCTTCTGACATCACATCATGGAATTTCAGGAATGCAAGGCTAACGGAGAAGTGGCGGCTCCTCGTTTAATGGTTTTAGGCGAGAGATGACTAAACAGGGAACAAAGGGGACCCGCTTATATATTTATGTCCTTTCGCCTTTGTTAGTAGGATAGCCTAAATAAAAAGCCTTTCTCCCGAACAGTTCCTGCAACTTCTCCTTCAATTCAATAAAGAAATTTCACTAGGAAATGTAGTAAACTAGAATTTATTTGGAACTTCTCTAATTATTTATTTATTTAATATTTCATAGGCATTAGCATTTTCTTCTAAACAACACAAGTCCCAACATAATCTGATGAGAAATGGGTTGGATGCTTTAGTATCACCATTAACTAAAACTGGCTTTTGAAGACTGTTAGTTTGGATTTGTAACCAAACTGCACCCTCTGGTGGCCATATCCTTTCTGGTTCAGATTGACTTTGGGGAAAGCAATAATATGATGAAAAACAAGTCCGGATCATTGCCTTACCAAGCATATTCACTCAGTTTCAGTCATATAAACTACCAAGACTCTATTAATTGAGAATCAATTGAATTAATATATATCTATTTAAGTGCATTAAACAACATTAGGTCTGTACATGCAAGCCAGGCGCCAGAAAGAATCAGTTGGACATTATTTTATTTTTATAGGCGGCCCGTTTTTTCCACGGGGCCTCCTGTGTGCATGCACTTTACCATACGGACACATTGATAGCCAACACCATGATCCACTGGCGGCTAAAGAAATTAGCACATTGAACTTTGAGATAGCCTATAGGCCATTGATGATTTTAGCTTGTAAATCTTTGTGGGGAAAACTCCCCCCAATTTTAGTTTATGCATGCCAGCAAAGCAACACAACACAAAACAATACATTAATTGCACTATAACGGTGACAAATGGTGCCCACAAACTGTTAGGGCCAACCTAAAACTGTCCCAACAGCAGAGCTTTCTTTTCAGCACCATGGAGTGAATCCTTACCACTGCTACACCTGGCATCTGGCAACGCAACAGTTAATTCAGCCTCATTTCCTGCTCTTTTTAAAAGCATAGCTGATATTGCTGACTTGCTTAAACAAATGTGATTTCTACTGACGATTGAGACACAACTATGGCATAAGGGATCGACGTGCGGATAAGAGGCAATCCATCATTTTGATTAAGACATTAATGAGCGAGCTAGGACAGACGTAGTCAATATAACTATTTGTTCAGCACTTTTGAAATGTACAGTGAAAGAATTCAGAACATGGGCCATTCTTACAGTATTTTCCCTGTACACCAAGTCAGAACTGTAGGATAAATAAAGGTGGCATATAACCAGACAATAAAAGCTCTTACAACATATGATGACTAAAACATGCTATAGGCTACAGTAGGCTAAATTATGAAATTGAAAGGGACCAAATTATTAGGGTGAGGCACATGGGCTACTAACAGTTTACTACACAACATACAGTTAGTAATACTTTCTTAGCTACAGTGTACATATCTCTCTGGCATATTACATAATTTATGCAGCAGCATACAAGACATTTTTGGACTCACCTTGTTGTGCTGTGCTCACTTGAACAGGAAGGTGGTGCAGCAGTCCTTCTTGTGGGAAAATTTTGTCAACAAACGTTGTCATCAAAGTCTGGCATTCTCTGGATTTATGGTGCTTTCAAGACTACTGGGAACTCTGAAAAAATGTGAATCATGACGTCAGTGATCTTCAGGTCGGAGAAAGAGGGCAGAGTTCCTGACTTGGAATTAAGAGTTGGATGACAGTTCAAAACTTATTTTCCCAGTCGAAGCTAGTTTTTTCCAGAGTTCCCAGTTGTCTTAAACTCACTGAAGTCTGAAAATGTCCCAGTTCCGAGTTTCCAGTTGTTTTGAACCCAGCAGAAGTCATGCGGTGCTTCGTGGGTGTCAATGTATTCAACCTTTTCTGGCCAATGGTGTGTTGCAAGTGAATGTTAAACCCAGACTTGGACCAGATGGAACAGTGTAGGTTCCGTCTCTCTCTTCGCCCCAACCTGGGCTCGAACCAGGGACCCTTGCACACATCAACAACTGACACCCACGAAGCACCGTTACCCATCGCGCCACAAAAGCCGCGGCCCTTGCGACGCAAGGGGAACAACCACTTCAGGTCTCAGAGCGAGTGACGTCACTGATTGAAACGCTATTAGCGCGCACCACCGCTAACTAACTAGCAATTTCACATCGGTTACACAGACACCCTCTCCACTGAATTGCAGGCTAGTGATTGCTTTGCAAATCTTTAGAGTTAGCCACTGATTCCTTCCTGTCACGTGCTCCCTCTCCGGTCACCAGGCTGCTCATTAAGGCGCACACCAGTCAGCATCGTTACGCGCGTTAGCGCCATATGACACTCACCTGGACGCCACCACCTCCTTGATTACCTGACCTATATATGTCACTCCCCTTCGTTCCTTTCCCAGGCGTCATTGTTTCGGTTTCTGTGTCATGTCTGTGCGTTGTCCGTGGTTTCTTGTTTTGTATTAGGTTGAGTTTATTTATTAAAACACTCACTCCCCAAACTTGCTTCCCGACTCTCAGCGCACTCGTTACACTTCCAAACCACTCCTTGTTAAATTTGCAATTTTCAACTTGTTGTGTAATGTCCAATGGCAGGTGAGCACCGATACGTTTTATCTATCATTTATCTTCATATGACAAGGATTGAAAAGGATTTGCCAGTAGATTGTCAACGTGATTCATGATGATGACTAGCTAACAGTCTGATGTTGACATTATCAATCCAATCAAAGATACAGTAGATATAACTTGATTTGACGTCATTTTGTCTATAGCTTCCATTGTCAGCTAAGTAAAATACATAGGCCTAAGCCAACAAATGAAAACAGTACAAAATATCCAGATAAAATGCAGTTTTTTTTCAATCGCCTTAATTTCTCTACTCTGCCTGTCTGTCTGCCTCCCTTTCTTTGTCTTGACTTGAGCTCTCACTATTGAAGTGCAACACTGTATCAACTCAGCAGGTGGGCGTGCTCTGGCTCGTGTGTTCCCTCAAGTTAACCTGACAGAGAAACCACACACATGCTCATTACTCCCATGGAGCACTCCAAACAAAAGACAATTAGAACACTGGGCAAAATCCTAAATGATTGTTATGAAATTAACCAAAACGTGTTTCTCACAAGGGTAGCAGGTTGTGAAGTCTGCAAACAACCTTTCCACACCTACAATGACAACAGTAAATGAATGTAATGCATGTATTACCATACACTATTCATACAAAAGTATGTGGACAGCCTTTCCCATTAGTGGATTTGGCTATTTCAGCCACACCCGCTGCTGACAGGAGTATTGTGAAGTGGAAACGTCTAAGGGCAACAAGTGGTAAGCCACACAAGCGCACAGAACGGGACTGCGAAGTGCTGAAGCGCGTAGCGCATAAAAATCATCTGTCCTCAGTCTCAATACTCACTACCGAGATCCAAACTGCCTCTGGAAGCATCGTCAGCACAAGAACTGTTCGCAGGGAGCTTCATGAAATGGGTTTCCATGGCCAAGCAGCTTCACACAAGCCTAAGATCACCATGCGCAGAAGCCTAAAATCCCCATGCGCAATGCCAAGCGTCGGCTGGAGTGGTGTAAAGCTCGCAGCCATTGGACTGGAGCAATGGACGGACCGGAGGACGCTACCTACCCGAATGCATAGTGCCAACTGTAAAGTATGGTGGAGGAGGAATAATGCTCTAGGACTGTTTTTCATGGGTCGGACTAGGCCCCTTAGTTCCAGTGAAGGGAAATCTTAACACTACAACATACAATGACATTCTAGACGATTCTGTGCTTCAAACTTTGTGACAACAGTTTGGGGAAGGCCCTTTCCTGTTTCAGTATGACAATGCCGATGTGCACAAAGCGAGGTCCATATTGAAATGGTTTGTCGAGATCGGTTTGGAAGAACTTGACTGGCCTACACAGAGCCCTGACATCAACCCCATCAAATACCTTTGGGATGAATTGGAACGCCAAACTGCAAGCCAGGCCTAATCACCCAACATCAGTGCCCGACCTCACTAATGCTCTTCTGGCTGAATGGAAGCAAGTCCCCGCACCAACATCCAGTGGAAAGCCTTCCCAGAAGAGTGGATGCAGTTATAGAAGCAAAGGGTGACCAACTCCATATTAATGTCCATGATTTTAGAATGAGATGTTGGACGAGCAGGTCATGTAATGTAAAGTAATGTAACCAAATGGCGGTTAAACATGTAGGCCTACTGGTTACACATGTCATGTGAAATTGATCAAGCATTCAAAGGCAAACAATTCAATGAAACAATGAATGTGCAAAAATTTATGGGAGAAAGTGGAGCACATTCTGGAGAGTTGAGTGCATGCATTCTGAAGAGAGACGCCCATATCTTTGCCACACAACATTTTTAATAATACTCAGACACCTTATCTTCACACATTTTAGATGCTTTTCACTGACAACCTCAACTCAATAATCAAGCCCTATATTGCCACGTGCGCTGCCCAAATGGCTGGCTTCCCAAATGTACATAGGCCAACGCATTTCTGAAACACTCCACAGCTATTTCAAATAAAAATAAGCTTATGATGCTGTGTGGATAACTCAAGCTCTCTGGTAAAGTATTCTGAATGATTTTACTTAGACAGGAGTAATTATATCGTTTTGGCAAAACATCAATTTACTTTAAGGGAAGCCAGCATCAGAACAGTGCACTGTGCACCCGCCAACTTTCCTTTCTAATTGGCAAGTGGCTGAAACCAGAGATCTTAATATAATGACGAAATTATTATGTCTCTGCCCTAACAATGCGAATCATTCCAAAGGCGGGAACGCATGCGACAAGCTAAAGTTGGCATAGAAACGCATTGGGTTATCCAGGACAGATTTTGGCGAGAGTGATCCCTCTCGCTTCGCCTCTTCCTCTCTTCTGAAACTAGCGAGCGAAACAAGCGCGTCTCTTTCTTACTATATGTAGCCCATGTATCTGATGCTGTCTGGCCGTACTCCTTTTGTCCAGACAGCATCAGATACGGTCTACACATACGGAGACGAAGGGGCGTTGTTTCGCTCGCACGGATGCTTTATGTGAGATTGATGCGGCGAGCACCTCGGTCAAATAAATGATCAATATTCAATCTTTTATTTGGACGGGCAAGGAGGTACGGTAGGGAGGGCGAGGCCCCCAAAGGCCCACCCATAATGCCATCCCTGGCTACAAGGAACATAAAACAACACACAGCTAACTTTCCATTTTTTTTCCCTAGAGATCAATTTCCATTGTTTTAGGTGGCAATTCATTTTGTGTGACATGCTGGTCATGTAGGCAACTTAAAGGTCCATTGCAGCCATTTTATCTCAATATCATATAATTTCTGGGTAACATCTAAGTACCTTACTGTGATTGTTTTCAATTATAATGGTAAAAAATAAACCAAAACTGCTTCTTAGCAAATATAAGTTTTGCTAGGACTGGCTGAGAGTGGTCTGGGTTGGGTGGGGAAACTGAAAACTGAAAACTAGCCGTTATTGGCAGAGAGGTTTAAAACTCTCTTTGTAATTGATCTATTAACTAATTTACCACCTGGTGATGTCACCAGTCAGGCCAGAACACCATCCCACCAAAACAGGTTGAAATTTCAGGTGGTCTTTTCAAACAGCTCTTACACTAAAAGGGCAATATCCTAATTTTCACAATTTCACAGTGTTATTCTAACCTCATAATGTGTAAATATATATAAAACATAGGACATTTTATTTTTTAGGTGCACTGGGCCTTTAAGTAAGCATGGACATTTGGAACTAATACCCTGCCCTGAACTTTAGTCACTGTTACTAGCGGGCTACCACCCGATACTCAACCATGCACCTTAGAGACTGTATAGTATATAGTCATTGAACACTGGTCACTTTAATAATGTTTACATAGTGTTATACCCACTTCATATGTATATACTGTATTCTAGTCAAGGCTCATCCTATATAACTACTGCTGTACGCACCTTTTCTATTCATATACTGTCCATACTTTATATACACACCACCATATACATATATATTTTTATTCCGGACTCTGACATTGCTTGTTCTAATATTTCTACATTTCTTAATTTCCTTTCTTTTTCTTTTTTGGATTTGCGTGTATTGTTTTGTGTTGTTAAGGAATACCTAGGATAGGATAAAGTAATCCTTCTAACCCCCCCCCCCTAAAAGATTTAGATGCACTATTGTAAAGTGGTTGTTCCACTGGATATCATAAGGTGAATGCACCAATTTGTAAGTCGCTCTGGATAAGAGCGTCTGCTAAATGACTTAAATGTAAAAATGTAAATGTTAAGTATTACTGCACTCTATGTGTGCGTGACAAATACAATTTGATTTGATTTGATAACACCCATGTACCTGCAGAGGGAGACAAAGCACTTATTTTCACTAGCTAGAAGACAAAAGAATGGTCTACCTCTGCTAACTACAGAGTCTATTTTGGTGTTAAGAGATAATTGCACATTTAGTTGGGAAGGTATAAAACTACTATGTGGAGTCCCAATCTGTATAATGTTATGTAAATTCAACCAAATGTAGTACAGCAGTAGCCTATAGTTTATTGATCTCTACATGTCTTTGTGTGGTTAATCAAATTAAAGTATAGGCTATTTGTCATATGTACAAGATAATAATATCAACATATACCATTTACCATGTGTTATTTACTCTCATTATTATTATAAACATGAAAAACGAACACATTGTCTGTTTATTATTTTGATTAGTAAATAAAGTTGTGCAACTCATCCCCTCTGCTTCCCAATGCAATATTTCTCCACATATTCCCCTGGTGTGTATACTGGGGATCTATACTGAGGTCTGGTTCCCCCTGGTTCCTTTGGATCATTACTGAGTGCATAATTCTTGCCCCATTACGTGCAATGGTAATGGTTGACTCAACGCTTTAGAATGATGGTCCTCTGTAGCTCAGTTGGTAGAGAATGGCACTTGCAATGCCAGAATAGTTTGTTTGATTCCCGGGACCACCCTTAGGTAAAATGTATGCACTTATGACTCTAAGTTGCTTTGGATAAAAGCATCTGCTAAATGTCATATATTATATTACTAAATGGAGGAAAAGAGAGGAGGAAAAAGAGGAGTGGAGAGGGCAGAGTTGAGGACAGGATAAAGGGGTTAAAAATCTCCTCTCACCACCCAGTAGACAGACAAGCCTCTGAGCCCTGAGAGCTAAGGGCAGTCCTCAGTGCCTGATTAAAACTCAAGAGAGAAGAAGATATGTGGAGATGTGTCAAATGCAGCTGGCAGGATGTTTCTTATTTCTCTCTCTGTCTCTCTGTCTCTCTCTCTCTCTCTCTATGTCTCTGTCTCCTACTCTCTCTATATTTCTCCCTCTCCCTTTTTAAGTGAAGTTGAAGTGATGGAGTAACTCCAATCAAATACCATCTTACCTGTCAAGACCAAATCATTTCAATCACCGATTTTCAACTTTCTACTTTATTTTCATAATAGATTATTCATAAATTATTCAGATATAAATCATTCAAATGTTTTGTTTTAGCATCACATACTCAAATATTTCACACACAGTAAGTACAAAGAATCAAAGATTCTTCTTTAACAATTCTTTAATGATTTTTTATTGTGCAGCAAGGGGTAAAATGCAGACATTTTGGCTTTATAGCCTTTGTACTTTCGGTGCGTTCAAACTCTTCTAAATAGCTTTTGCACACCTATTAGAAAGGAAATCTAGATAGCAATTTGGATGAGCTTCAAAATAGTTTTATTAATGAAATTTTACTGATGTATCATACAATAACAGACAACTCCACCTTGGTTTTAAACCCAGCAATCCAAAGCTCATTATTTCCATCCTCCAGTAGGCAGACATTCTCCTGATACAGGGTCAGATATTTGTCTTCTCTACTGCACTACATGCATTGTGTTAACTGCTGATCCATGTTTAAATATGAGCCAAGATGGCCGTCAAAAACACTGGTTTCTCTGCTCTGCCCGACGACAAGCCAGGGTGACTCAGGAGTTCAGGGAAGCTCTCAGTTCCTCAGTAAGTCTCCTCATCTTTACCTGTTAAAACCTGTTGAGGATCTTATCCCGATCTTATCCCGGTATTGGGATTCATTGTCATGTGACCATGGCGGGGAATTCAAAACTGCAAGAGTAATCATTTCAAAAAATCAAATAATCAACTATTTTCCTCCATTTGAAAGATATATCTCCTAAATCTAACCACGCTGTCCGATTTTCAGAGGCATTACGGAGAATGCATAAAGTTAGGTTATGTGAGGAGAGTACATTGACAATAGCTGCGTGTAATGTTTAGCCAATTCAAAGAAGGGCATCAACAGACAGAAAACTAGCTAGAATTATGCACTTACCTTTGACAATCTGCATCAGATGACACTCATAGGACATTATGTTATACAATACATGCATTTTTAGTTCCATCAAGTTCATATTTATATCCAAAAACAGCATTTACAGTCGTGGTGAAATTCAGAATTTTTTTCGGCTCGAATGCACCCAGTGAATCCAGCATTACAAATCACGGAATTACTATTCGAAAACATTGGTAAATTATAATATTGTCATTCAAAGAATAATATATTATCATCTCGTAATTGCTACCGAATGGCCAGATCTCAAAATAACTTTACTGGGAAATCACATTTTGCATAAACTGGGTACTATGCTAACAACAATAAGCTATATGCTAAGCTAAGCTAAGCTATACCGTTAGCATTAGCATCATCTAATATCGATAATAACATTCTAAATATCCCCTTACCTTTGATTATCTCCATCAGAAGGCGCTGCCAGAGATCCCAGGTCCAGAACAAATGTGGTTTCTTTTGACAAAGTTCATAATTTATGTCCAAATAGTTAGCGTTCAGTAGGCTCCCACAAAATGAGGTGGGCAGTGTAAAGTCACGTCGAAAAGCTAAAGAAAACCTAGTAAATAATCTATTTACGTTTGTTTAAACATGTCAAACGTTGTTCATCATTAATCTTTTGGTCCATTTTTAACGTGAAACATCAGTAAACATCAGTAATATTTTCACACAACCTATCAAGTGTCTAGAATAAACGATAATGACAAAGGCACTCTTCTCAGATTCATGCGCAGGCGCAAAAAATGAAGTGATGACGTGTCAACTTGTAAGCTTTCTTATTCGGTCTGTATTCATCACAGATGCTTCCAACAACTTTCTAAAGATCGTTGACATCTAGTGGAAGCAGTAGGAGTTGCGAACTGAATCCTTTCTCACTGTGGTATCTTTAAAACAATGACACTAAATAGTACAGTCACAAAATTCTCATTTTTTTTAATCTATTTTTCACAGGTTTTTGCCTGCAATATGAGTTTTGTTATACTTACAGACACCATTCAAACTGTTTTAGAAAATTCAGAGTGTTTTCTATCCGAATGTGTTAATAATATGCATATCCTAGCTTCTGAGTTGGTGTAGGAGGCAGTTAAAAATTGCCACATATTTTTTTCAAAATTCTCAATACTGCCCCCGTGGCCCGTAGAGGTTAAGCAAGAAGATAAGAATATAAAAACTATTCAAGATAAAAGGATAATTGAGAATGATGTGTTGAAATACCACCACAGCATACAGGAAATAATCGATTTGGCTCTGAAGACATTAGTAATAACGTGAATATCTCAGGATATTCCGAATGCTCTTTAAGAGCCATCTAGCCCACCGTCTCTGTCAAGCCTCTGGCAAATCCCTCTGCACAGCTGGATTTGATTTTAGTATTTCAAAAATGTTAAACTCTGTCACACGCTAAACACTTATATTAAAGTGAGATTTGATTCAACTATAGTTGGCCAAAAACTCTTCAAGCCGATTGAGAGTACATGCTTATACAGGTGAGTGTTTTGATGTAGTACACTAGTATCAAGGTATCACCTACACCCAGTATCAGGTCATGTGTACCATCTAAGGAGTTATTATGGAGAGGCAGGTGCCACTTTGTGACCATCTGAGGCAGGAGGAATAATGCCTATTGAAAAAAACGTGTGTGACGCCACTAATCTATGTATCATCCTACATTCTTGGAAAAAAGGTGCTATCTAGAACCTAAAATGGTTCTTCTGCTCTCCCCATAGGAGAACCCTTTGAAGAACCCTTTTTGGTTCCAAGTACAATCCTTTTGGTTCCCATTAGAACCATTTTGGGTTCCATGAAGAACCATTTCCACAGAGGGTTCTACATGGAAACCAAAAGTATTCTACCTGAAACCAAAATCCGAAGAACCCCTTTGGAACCTGTGTAGTGACAACATTAGTGTAGTCTGCCATACAGTGACTATTATCTACCTTCTAAAAAGCGTGCAGTACCATGATACAGCTAAACCTGAAAAGCATCAGTTATGCTCAAAGGCTGTATATATCCAAGGCCTTTTCATACTGAGAAACTGGCCATAAAATCACAACCAAAGGCATAGTTTTCCCCAGAAAATCTATAAAGTTCTAGTAAATAGTTTCTCTCACTGTTTCCTCTGTTCGTTGTTCATCCACTTTTGTAACGCTCTGATGCACGCACGCACGCACGCCCACGCATGCACGCACACGCACACGCACACACACACACACACACACACACACACACACACACACACACACACACACACACACACACACACACACACACACACACACACACACACACACACACACACACACACACAGGGATGTCTGTTTTGAGGACAATAAAAGCTAGGTTTCAGTTTCCCTTCCCCACTCAGACCACTCCCAGACAGTCCTAGCTAAATTATTGCTTTATAAATTGCTCTTTGCTAAAAAGCTATTTTTGTTAAAAAAAAATGAATTTGAATTGGTAACAATCACAGTAAAGTACTTAATTGTTAACCAGAAATGATTTGATATTGAGATAAAAATGGCTGCATTGGACTTTTAAATACAGATCAATCCAAACAGGAGAGAGAACACCTTTGTTGCTGAAGGGGTCCAATCTCATTTTAGGGGTCCACACACACACATGCCCGCATGCACGCACGCACGCACACACACTCCCCCCTCTCTCTCTCCTTTTCCCAGTTCCCCTTTTATGTAAACCAAAACAACTTCGAAAATAGCCTTTTTTTCATTGCTATCTAATTAGTCTACAGCCTTGAACAGACTCAGTTGAACACGGAACACATAGCAGCTTATAAAACATCCCCATTGCACACAACAAAGCAGCAACAGCTATTCCCTGCATGCAGACTAACTTAACAGTTACAATCGACTAATAACACGCTCATAAAATCAAAAATGGATACTTAATTCACCCATAGGCCCTGGGCGGTTTGTGTGCTCATGGTTGATCTGATAAAGAGTTGGGAGAAGGGGTTTGAGTCATCCAAACAGACCATAATAGTGACTGGCTGGTCTGGAGTCCTCTCATCTCCTAGAACCGCTAACTGCTAATAATGGCTAACCACAGACACATGCCCCCCAGGTACAGTTAATACGTCAACCAGCGCTGGGCTACACACTAGATTACAGTGTTCTGAATTAAATTAAAGAGCTCCAGTGGAGCTCCTGTTGCCTGATGTAACTTACTAAAACAGTTACAACAGTGTGCTTCTCTCCTGATAACGAGGAGAGCTACGGTGTGGCCAGGGGTTTGTCCCAGCCTTGCCCTTTACCACCTGATTGAACTAGTCAACAAATCATCAACACTTTCATTAAGCTGAATAGCATCAGGTGTGTTAGACTGGGCTGGAACAAAAGCCACGCACATTGTGGTCCTCCAGGACCCGGCATGGAGAACAGGCTAGAGAGGTCTGTCTGTGTGATTTGAGTCTTTACCATCAATCAACTCATGCTTTACATACGATCCAAAACATCACAACTCTAATGTTGCTGTATGTATTTCTCTCAAATAGAAGTTCCATGCATCTTACTTAGTGCCAGAGCATTTTTTTTAATTAAATATGACGCTGAGTATCAGCCCCCTGTCAAGCTGTCACCCTGTGAAGCCAGTATCCAGACATCATGATCCATGGTGACAGGGCTGGAAGCTAAGCTAGTGTTCAGACCACAGGAGGTTGGTGGCACCCTTAATTGGGGAGGATGGGCTCGTGGTAAAGGCTGGAGCGGAATCAGTGGAACGGTATCAAATACATCAAACACATGGTTTCCATGTGTTTGATGCCATTCCATTTGCTCCGTTCCAGCCATTATTATGAGCCGTCCTCCCCTCAGCAGCCTCCACTGGTACAGACATCATGGTCCATGGTGACAGGGCTGGAAGCTAAGTCAGTGTGATGTGGTCCGAGTGACAGATGAGGCGGATGAAGCTCAAGGGTCTGCAGAGGAGCTGATTATCTCCCTCTCCCTCTGTGGCAACAGTCACACCGATGCATTATGAGGGTGGCCCATAGATAAGGGCCACATACTAGTCTCTAAGGGCCAAATGGTTGGAGATAAGGGTCTAATCCCCATCGTTAAAGGCCAAAGACCTGTATCTGATCAGTTGATGGATTTTATTCATTGTTCATGTTTTTAAAATACAAACAAAACTGTTCCATCTCTTGGTTTCATGCTTAACAGCGCTCTGAGCTATATACTATACAACTGACCTCCAGCGAGTATGTGTGTGTGAGTGCATAGGTCGACCGATTAATCGGAATGGCCGATTAATTAGGGCCGATTTCAAGTTTTCATAATAATCGGTAATCGGTATTTGTCGCCACCGATTGGCCGAATTTTTTATTTTATTTTATTTTTCATTGTCATTATCACAAATAAATACATGGGAAAAATCGGCCGATTAATCGGTATCGGCGGTTTTGGCCCTTCAATAATCGGTATCGGTATCGGCGTTGAAAAATCATAATCGATCGACCTCTAGTGCATATGCATGTTTTTGATTGGCGTGTGTTGTGTGTAGTTCATCCTCCATCCGTGCATGAGTGGGTGTGTGCATGTGTGTTTGTGTGTATGTGTGTGTGTGTGCGTGGTCTAACACCATTGTCACGTCCTGACCATAGAAAGCTGTTATTTTCTATGGTAGAGTAGGTCAGGGCGTGACAGGGGGTTTTTCTAGTTTAGTTTTTCTATGTTGTAATGTTCTAGTTTTGTATTTCTCTGTTGGGGTTTGTTTGGGATGATCTCCAATTAGAGGCAGCTGGTCCTCGTTGTCTCTAATTGGAGATCATACTTAAGTAGGGTTTTTTCGACCTGGGTTTGTGGGAGATTGATTTTGAGTAGGTGTATTTTGTAACTCTGCGTCACGGTTTGTTGTTTTGTTCGTTCAATTTATGTTGTATGTATCGCATAGTTTTACAGTGAAAATAAAATATGTGGAACGACACACACGCTGCACTTTGGTCCGCTTCTTCCTACGACAACCGTGACAACCATGCTGTGTCTGTCTGTCAGTTAGACAGGCTCCTTAGGATACATGTAGGTCACAGGAAACGCTGGGAAACGCTCTGAGCTGCCACACACACACACACACACACACACACACACACACACACACACACACACACACACACACACACACACACACACACACACACACACACACACACACACACACACACACACACACACACATACACAGAGAGAGAGAGTACACAGTGGCAGAATACCTGTGACTGACCCAAAATTAAAGAAAGCTTTGAATATGTACAGATTCAGTGAGCATAGCTTTGCTATTGAGAAAGGTCGCCATAGGCAGACCTGGCTCTCAAGGCAAGACAGGCCAGGTGCACACTACCCACAAAATGAGGTGGAAACTGAGATGCACTTCCTAACATCCTGCCAAATGTATGACCATATTAGAGACACATATTTCCCTCAGATTACGCAAACCCACAAAGAATTAAAAAAAATCTAATTTGGTAAACTTCCATATCTATTGGGTGAAAGAACACAGTGTGCAATCACAGAAGTACGATTTGTGACCTGTTGCCACAAGAAAAGGGCAACCAGTGAAAAACAAAAACCATTGTAAATACAACCCATATTTATGTTTATTTATTTTTCCCTTTTTTACTTTAACTAGTTGCACATCGTTACAACACTGTATATAGACATAATATGACATTTGACATGTTTTTATTATTTTGGAACTTGTGTGAGTGCAATATTTACTGTTAACTTTTTATTGTTCATTTCACTTTTGTTTATCCATTTCACTTGCTTTGGCAATGTTAACATATGTTTCCCATGCCAATAAAGCCCCTTGAATTGAACTGAATTGAATTGAGAGATTAGTTGTTAGACTGCCTCACCCTCCACTGAGTATAATGACAGGCTAGTCTATAGAGCCACCATCCTCAGGATACACTCTTAGGGAAAAAAGGGTTTTCGGCTGTCCCCATAGGAGAAGCCTGTTTGGGTCCAGGTAGAATGCTTTTTGGTTGCAGGTAGAACCCTCTATGAAAAGGGTCCTACATGGAACCCAAAAACGTTCTACCTGGAACCAAAAAGGGTTCTTCAAAGGCTTTTTTTTCTAAGAGTGTAGCCTAGAGCTGCAGAGTCAATCTTCCCAGGCTAGGTTAGGAATACGGAACCATTAAAATGGCTTCATGCCTCCTCCAGCTCCACAGCTTAACACAACGCTGTTTGGGAAAACAACCGGTGACAAGCAGAGGAGGGCCAGCATTATAAATCTGTAACAGCTGGAGAGGAGGGATAAGAATGTAGATTTATCCCAGTTTATAAACCTCAACGTTAATCCTTACTCTTAATAACATACGCATGATCTAATTTATTTCTATAATAGAGGGATGTGAGTTTACTTGGCTACTGTACCTCTTCAGCCTGATTTTCCCATTTTTGCACCCATTTCAGTGAGGCAGAATATAAAGAGAGCTTTCACTGCGGACTCCATGGAGTTGTGTGACTGTTATTACTGACAGTGTGTGTGAGTGTGTGTGTATGTGTGTGAGTGTGAGGGGTGTTATTGAAGCGCAGTGTCCTTCCCCTATCACATGCAGGCATCCTAAGGGGTGGGTAGGTGGTGTGAGAAAGAGATAAGATCAGGTAACATATTCCCTTAGGTTTCTGAATGAGGGTTCATCTTGATGTCTCTATCTCTATATATGTGTGTGCGTGATTCCACTGAAACTATTTGTTAGCCAGACCCATCACGCTTGCACAGCAACAAAATAAATGACACCTCATTCCCTCCTGGTCTACTGTGTCCACATGTCTGTGTGTTTGTGAGATTGAACTCCTTCAGCAACAAAGGTGTTCTCTCTCCTTGTTAGGACTTATCTGTATTTAAGAACATGGAGAACTCAATATGATCTTCCCCACTGCCATTCACTCGCTTCGTCAAGTAAACAGACAGCCCAGGGCATCGTGTGTGTGTGTGTGTCTGTGTAGGTCAGAGGGTTACTGAAGGATAGAAAGATAGAGTTGAGTGAGAAGCAACAGACAGGCCAGGGTGTGTTCATTCCTGTCTAAACAGAATTCAATCAAAAGCGCAGTTGTTAAGAAGTGGATTTCACTGTCGACAATGTGTCTTCTAAATTTCCCTGATGTTCATGGAGATCACATTCATTAAGGCGCAGTCATCAAGGCGCAAGCGTAAATTAGACTCCCATCTCTCTCTCTTTCTCTCTCTGCCTACACTCTTAGAAAAAAAGGTGCTATCTAGAACCTAAAAGGGATCTTCGGCTGTCCCCATAGGAGAACCCTTTGACAAACCCTTTATGGTTCCAGGTAGAACCCTTTTGGGTTCCATCTAGAACCCTTTCCACAGAGGGTTCTACATGGAACCCAAAAGGGTTCTACTTGAAACCAAAAAGTATTCTACCTGGAACCAAAATGGTTTCTCCTACAGGGACAGCAGAAGAACCCCTTTGGAACCCTTTTTTCTAAGAGTCTCTCTCTCTATATATCTCAAACACACCCACCCACCCACCCACCCACCCACCCACACACCCACCCACCCACCCACCCACCCACCCACACACACACACACACACACACACACTAAAATGTTACTCTCAAGAATAAGAGTAATGTCTCCCCAGCTCCAACATCCCACAGATAAACTAGCATAGTACCATAGTAAAGATTGGTCTCTTAAATAATATTCCCATGACAATCCCTCACATGATTATGGAGCGGAGCAGTGTAGGTTCAGCACAAACACCGTCGACACCTCATCTATTTCAAATAACATTTTATTTGTCACATGCACCGAATACAACCATGAAATGCTTACTTACGAGCCCTTAACCAACAATACAGCGTTGTAAAAAAGAAGTACAAAACATTTGCTAAATAAACTGAAAAAAATAGCAACAAAATAATGCAACAAAAACGAGTCTATATAGAAGGAGTACCGGTACCGAATCAATGTGAAGTGGTACGGGTTAATCGAGGTAATTGAGGTAATATATACATGTATGTATGGGTAAAGTGACTATGCATAGATCATAAACAGAGACAAGCAGCAGTGTGTGAAGAGCGTGAAGGACTGTAAATGTATGTGTGTGTGTGTGTGTGTGCGTGTGTGTGTGTGCGTGTGGCGTCAATATGTGTGTGTGTGTGTGTGTGTCCGTGTGTGTTTGTGTGTGTGTGGGAGTGTCAGTGTAGTATGTGTGAGTGTGTGGTTAGAGTCCAGTGAGTGTACATTGATCCTGTGCTAGAGAGTCAGTGCAGAAAATGATAATAAATAATACAGTGGGGAGAAAAGTATTTGATCCGCTGCTGATTTTGTACGTTTGCCCACTTTCAAAGAAATGATTAGTGTATAATTTTAATAGTAGGTTTATTTGAACAGTGAGAGACAGAATAACAACAAAAAATCCAGAAAAACGCATCTCAAAAATGTTTAAAATTATTTGCATTTTAATGAGGGAAATAAGTATTTGACCCCTCTGCAAAACATGACTTAGTACTTGGTGGCAAAACCCTTGTTGGCAATCACAGAGGTCAGACGTTTCTTGTAGTTGGCCACCAGGTTTGCACACATCTCAGGAGGGATTTTGTCCCACTCCTCTTTGCAGATCTTCTCCAAGTCATTAAGGTTTCGAGGCTGACGTTTGGCAACTCGAACCTTCAGCTCCCTCCACAGATGTTCTACGGGATTAAGGTCTGGAGACTGGCTAGGCCACTCCAGGACCTTAATGTGCTTCTTCTTGAGCCACTCCTTTGTTGCCTTGGCCGTGTGTTTTGGGTCATTGTCATGCTGGAATACCCATCCACGACCCATTTTCAATGCCCTGGCTGAGGGAAGGAGGTTCTCACCCAAGATTTGACGGTACATGGCCCCGTCCATCGTCCCTTTGATGCGGTGAAGTTGTCCTGTCCCTTAGCAGAAAAACACCCCCAAAGCATAATGTTTCCACCTCCATGTTTGACAGTGGAGATGGTGTTCTTGGAGTCATAGGCAGCATTCCTCCTCCTCCAAACACGGCGAGTTGAGTTGATGTCAAAGAGCTCCATTTTGGTCTCATCTGACCACAACACTTTCACCAGTTGTCCTCTGAGTCATTCAGATGTTCATTGGCAGACTTCAGACAGGCCTGTATATGTATTCTTGAGCAGGGGGACCTTGCGGGCGCTGCAGGATTTCAGTCCTTCACGGCGTAGTGTGTTACCAATTGTTTTCTTGGTGACTATGGTCCCAGCTGCCTTGAGATCATTGACAAGATCCTCCCATGTAGTTCTGGGCTGATTCCTCACTGTTCTCATGATCATTGCAACTCCACGAGGTGAGATCTTGCATGGAGCCCCAGGTCGAGGGATATTGACAGTTCTATTGTATTTCTTCCATTTGTGAAAAATTGCATCAAATGTTGTCACCTTCTCGACATGCCTTGTGTAGGTCTACAATCTTGTCCCTGACATCCTTGGAGAGCTCTTTGGTCTTGGCCATGGTGGAGAGTTTGGAATCTGATTGATTGATTGCTTCTGTGGACAGGTGTCTTTTTACAGGTAACAAGCTGCGGTTAGGAGCACTCCCTTTAAGAGTGTGCTCCTAATCTCAGCTCGTTACCTGTATAAAAGACACCTGGGAGCCAGAAATCTTTCTGATTGAGAGGGGGTCAAATACTTATTTCCCTCATTAAAATGCAAATCAATTTATAACATTTTTGACATGCGTTTTTCTGGACATTTTTGTTGTTATTCTGTCTCTCACTGTTCAAATAAACCTACCATTCAAATTATAGACTGATCCTTTCTTTATCAGTGGGCAAACGTACAAAATCAGCAGGGGATAAAATACTTTTGTCTTGCTCACGTTGAGGGAGAGATTGTTGTCCTGGCACCACACTGTCAGGTCTCTGATCTCCTCTATATAGGCTGTCTCATTGTCGTCGTTGATCATTTACAGTTGCTATTACAGTGAAAACATACCATGCTATTGTTTGAGAAGAGTGCACCGTTATGTACTTGAAAATGTACACTATCGTTCAAAAGTTTGGGGTCATTTGGAAATGTCCTTGTTTTTGTCCATTTAAATAACATCAAATTGATCATTGTAGTCATTCGTTAATGTTAATGCAAGAGAAAGGCCCTTTTCTGACTTAGGACTCTAGGCGCAATTTAGAATTTGTCCACTAGATGGCTGAAACGTAACATAATGTGGAAAAAGACTACTTTCCGAAGGCACTATATATAGACTCTGTAAATAGACTGTATATAGAATGTATATACTGTATATATATATATACACTGTATATAGACACTGTATATAACATAATTGCTATTCATCCAGGTCAAGAAGCCAGATGCCTGTTGAGAATGCGTTGACGAGTGGAAAATCCACCTTTACCCTCCGTTCTACTGGCGAACGTGCAATCACTGCATAATAAACTGGATGAGCTCCGTTCAAGACTGTCCTATCAATAGGACATTAACAACTGTAATATCCCATTTTTTACTGAGTCATTGTTAAACAAGGACATTGATAATATACAGTTAGCTGTATTTTCTGTGCATTGGCAAGACAGAACGGCAGCCTCCGATAGGATCCGCTGATGCATGGTCTCTAATATTAAGGAAGTCTCAAGGTTTTGCTCTCCTGAGTTAGAGTACCTCAAGCTGTAGACCACACTATTTACCAAGATAATTTTCATCATACGTAGCTGTCTATTTACCACCACAACCCGATGCTGGCACTAAGACCGCACTCAATGAGCTGTATAAGGCCATAAGCAAAGAAGAAAATGCTCATCCAGACGCGGCACTCCTAGTGGCCGGGGACTTTAACTTCAGGATCAATTTTCGCCTAAAATGTCATACCCAAATCTTACTGCCTGTAGCTCAGGACCTTAAGCAAGGATATGCATATTCTTGATACCATTTTAAAGGAAACACGTTGAAGTTTGTGGAAATGTGAAATTAATGTAGGAGAATATAACACATTAGATCTGGTAAAAGATAATACATTTCTGTTCAAAGTGTTGTCTCAAGTCTGCCCAAATATGCCTAATTGGTCAGTATATACACTACTGTTCAAAAGTTTGGGGTCATTTAGAAATTTCCTTGTTTTTGGAAGAAAAATACATTTTTTGACCATTAAAATAACATCAAATAGATCAGAAATACAGTTTAGACATGGTTAATGTTGTAAATGACTATTGTAGCTGGAAACGACTGATTTTTTATGGAAAATCTACATAGGCGTAAAGAGGCCCATTATCAGCAACCATCACTCCTGTGGTCCAAGGGATGTTTTTCAGAGGCAGGGACTGGGAGACTAGTCAGGATCGGGGCAAAGATGAACAGAGCAAAGTATAGAGAGATCCTTGATGAAAACCTGCTCCAGAGTGCTCAGGACCTCAGACTGGGGCAAAGGTTCACCTTGCAACAGGACAACGACCCTAAGCACACAGCCAAGACAATGCAGGAGTGGCTTCAGGACAAGTCTCTGAATGTCCTTAGGTTGCCCAGACAGAGCCCGGACATGAACATCTCTGGAGAGACCTCAAAATAGCTGTGCAGCAACGCTCCCCATCCACCCTGACAGAGCTTGAGAGGATCTGCAGAGAAGAATGGGAGAAACTCCCCAAATACAGGTGTGCCAAGCTTGTAGCATCACACCCAAGATGACTCTATGCTGTAATTGCTGCCAAAGGTGCTTCAACAAAGTACAGAGTAAAGGGTCTGAATACTTATGTAAATGTAATATTTCATTTTTTATTTATTTATATAAATGAACAAAAATGTCTAAAAACCTGTTTTTGCTTTGTCATTATGGGGTATTGTGTGTAGATTGATGAGGGGGGGAAAAAGGATTTAATCCATTTTAGAATAAGGCTGTAACGTAACAATATTAAATGACGTGGAACCAACGTGGAATAGACATTAATTTGATGTCTGTCCATGGTGGGAAGCCCCCATGGAAATTGGAAAAAGAGAAATATGCCAATAGGAAGCAATTCTAGGAAGGTAAAACATTTAAAAAGTCAATAAATAATGGATAGAGTTTCTGTTGGCAACATCTTGACAAATTGAAAACTTTTTTTCTCTCCTTTTTTCCTGTGATAAAATGGATTTCAAATAAGTGAATTTGAGTAAATTAACTTTATGCATTTTAAAACCTGTTCTATTGGTGGCATGGAAGCATTTCGGGTCATTTTCATTTCAGTGTTTCTGTTTTATTAAAAAGGTTTGGAGACTTTTCCTCCCTTCTCTGACAGCTAAAACATCCCATTCAAAGAAAAGGTATTTAGGGATGTCAGCGGTGTGACCAATCATGATGGCCATGACTTTAAAGCTATGCTTCTAATTGAGGGCTGAGTAATTGATTTTGTGACTTATTAGTTGTTCAGTTTAATTCGTTTGGATGCCTTTTCTAAACCTGCTGTTTTCACTCTGATGTGGTCGCACAGGGGATGTACGATAAACTGGATGTTCTGTTATCATAGAGAAATGACAGGCTGACTTTGCATACGTTGGTTTTGTAAGTGAAGTACAATCTCCATGAAAATTTTTTAGGACAAGGAGTTTTTCCTTGTGTTTTTACACACACCTTTACTCCCTACCCCCAACCTCAACAAACACACTCACACAGAGTTAAGACCACGCACTAAAATTAGATCAAGGCTGCTGATTGAATCGGTTGGCTGCTATTTCTGTCCTAGTCAATGATCCTGTACCCATACACACCCTCAGGTCAACGGCACCTCAGGGACACCGTGACCCAGAGGGACACACACACACGGACACACACACACACACACACACACTCTGACCCCCAAAAGACCCTGAACCACAGGTCACACACACACACACACACACACACACACACACACACACACACACACACACACACACACACACACACACACGCACACACACACACTCTGACGCCCAAAAGACCCTGAACCACAGGTCACACACACACACACACACACACACACACACACACACACACACACACACACACACTCTGACCCCCAAAAGACCCTGAACCACAGGTCACACACACACACACACACACACACACACACACACACACACACACACTCTGACCCCCAAAAGACCCTGCACCACAGGTCACACACACCCACTGGGCAGGATTTCTAAGACAGGGACAAATGATCAGCAATATGTTTCCCCATGACCAATAAAGCCTCAAGTACTGAATTCTCTGGAAAATAATTATTCATTTTCTGCAGGAAGACTATGGCTATTTGAAGACAACATGTTGATGAACAACCTATAACGTTTGAAGTTGTTGGTTTGGTTGGTAAACAGCTCAATACAAAATCCAGGGTAATAATGTAGGATAAAACTGTGGGAGGTTTGCTCGCATAAATCATTAAAGAATGTAATAGTGCACCGTATGGAAAAACAAATACAACTCATAAAAACACAAATCCCACGAGACTGGCACAGTCAGCACAAATAAACACACCTCGCCATCTTAAAGTGAACAGAAGAATAAAATCCTACACAATCACTGAAGAATCTAGTCCAGGGGTACAATAATCTCTCGTGGACAGATTCTCGGAGGCATGTAGAATCATGTGATTACGAGCAGAAATAGTTCCCGGTTTAGGGTTTTCGGCATTTATTATTTGGACAAATCAGGATTGGGCGAAGGTGGTGCTTAAACTGGTGCGTGAATTTCAAGTCCTTGTGCGGATGATAAACGGTATCCACTAGATTCCACAGCCACAAAGTAAAAATTGCCTATATCATACAAATTCAGGAAAACAAGAATTGTACTTTTGGGTAACTAAGATTAGGGGTACAGTAAGGCTGTGTATATAGGGATAAATGCTATAGCTCCCATCCACCAGACAGAAGTGCTGAATAAATGTTTTATGAACACAGTGTTTGCTCTCTCTACTGCTGACATAAGGTGTTGTACATGTTTTTCTCCCGGCATTCCACTGGAATTGATTTATTTTCCATACAGGGTCATTCATTCATCTTTCTCTGGGACCGATTGTCTTCCCTTGTCTTCTCTGTATGATTACGAAGGAGAGATAAGACATGGTCGTCAGTGAGAGAGAGAGAAAGAGAGGGAGAAAGAGCGATGTGGAGAGAGAGAGGGAGAGGGGGAGAGAGAGAGGGAGAGACTAACACAGGGCAAATGGGGTGAGTGCTTTACTACACTCTTAGAAAAAGTGTTTCAAAGTTCCAGGGTTCTACCTGGAACCAAAAGGGTTCTTTAAAGGGTTCTCCTATGGGGACAGCTGAGTAACCTTTTTAGGTTCTAGATAGCACCTTTTCTTTCTAAGAGTGTACTGACAAGTAACAGGAGCCAACTAGGACCAAGTAGCTCACTCTCTGTCACAAAACATGGGGCCAAGCTGGGCCAAGTGTTACAGTGGACTGTCTATCACAAAGAACACAGAGAGGGATGACGGGCAAGGCAAAATAGAAGGAAGTGATGCAGTCCAGTAATATACTACTGCCACGTGTAATACGGCCAAACAGGGCCTCGTATCTCTTACACTCTGGCTCAAAGAATAAGGCCAACTAGCTCATTGTCAAACAAGTATCTCACTTTCTGACTACAAATAGGTCTATCTAGACATCTAATTTCTAACTGGAAGAATGGGAAAACCCAGAGCCTAGCACATTAGCTCCATCTTTATCACAAACATGTTTAGAACAGGGTCAAATGGCTTTCTTTCTCTCCTTCAGGGCTAAAAAGGCCTTGTAGCTCACTGTTTGTTTGCTGCCAACTTAGGACAGGTCTCCCATGTAGAAGAGATTTCCAGTCAGTGGGATCAACTAATAATAAAATAACAAATAAAGAATGAGTCAACAACAAAGTGGAGGCCTAAACAGGGCAGTAGCTTGCTGTCATATGATCACACAGCAAAAGGTGTGTGTGTGTGTTGACGCTGCCTTAGCTCTGTCACGCAGAGAAAAGTAAACAGTATGAGCATCAGAGACGAGACAGGTGCCCTGGCAAGTGTGGCACAGCATGGGACGACATTGACACAGTGAAGAAACTGTCCCTGTTAAAAAAAAACGTTAGGATCTCTGCCCGCTCGCTAATTAACCCTGTCTACTCACACACATCACGCAGGCACGCATACACACTTCCATCTGTTTCAAACTAGCCATTCTAAATCAATTCTCCAGAGTTTTAGTTTTGTTTGGTTTTATTTACTCCCTGCTATCTGTGTGTTTTACACTGAAGACAGGGATAATTATCGATTTGAAAGAGAGGCTTGCAGATGTTTCACTGTTCCTGAGGGACTCCTGTGGAGCCAAACCAACTGTTCTGGTCAGACGGCTCACAACACATTTCATCTAACTCACAAAAGCACACACACGCACACAACAGACGGGCTGGTAAAACAAGAAGTAAAGTCTGCATATACTATCATGGTAGGCGCTGACTCCTAACCTCAGATAAGCATGCACAACGTTCATGTAAATTATTGGGAGAGACATTGAGTTCCACGTACAGTACCAGTCAAATGTTTGAACACACCGACTCATCCAAGGGTTCTTCTTTATTTTTACTATTTTCTACATTGCAGAATAATAGTGAAGACATCAAAACTATAAAATAACATATGGAATCATGTAGTAACCAAAAAAGTGTTAAACAAATCAAAACATATTTGATATTTTAGATTATTCAAAGTAGCCACCCTTTGCCTTGATGACAGCTTTGCACACTCTTGGCATTCTCTCAATCAGCTTCACCTGAAATGCTTTTCCAACAGTCTTGAAGTAGTTCCCACATGTGCTGAGCACTTGTTGGCTGCTTTTCCTTCACTCTGCAGTCCAACTCATCCCAAACTATCTCAATTGGGTTGAGGTCGAGTGATTGTGGAGGCCAGGTCATCTGATGCAGCACTCCATCACTCTCCTTCTTGGTCAAATACCCCTCACACAGCCTGGAGGTGTGTTGGGTCATTGTTCTGTTGAAAAACAAATGATAGCCCCACTAAGCGCAAACCAGATGGAATGGCATGTTGCTGCAGAATGGTTTGGAGCCATGCTGGTTAAGTGTGCCTTGAATTCTGAATAAATCACCGACCTTGTCATCAGCAAAGCACCCCCACACCATCACAACTCCTCCTCCATGCTTCACAGTAGGAACCACACATGCATAGGAACCACACAGGAACCTCACAAAGACACGGCGGTTGGAACCAAAAATCTACATTTGGACTCGTCAGACCAAAGGACAGATTCCCACTGGTCTATTGTCCATTACTCGTGTTTCTTGGCCCAAGCAAGTCTCTTGTTATTATTGATGTCCTTTAGTAGAGGTTTCTTTGCAGCAATTCGACCATGAAGGCCTGATTTACACAGTCTCCTCTGAACAGTTGATGCTGAGATGTGTCTGTTACTTGAACTCTGTGAAGCATTTATTTGGGCTGCATCTTCTGAGGCTGGTAACCCTAATGAACTTATCCTCTGCAGCAGAGGTAACTCTGGAACTTCCTTTTCTGTGGCGGTCCTCATGAGAGCCAGTTTCATCATAGCACTTGATGGTTTTTGTGACTGTACTTGAAGAAACTTTTTAAGTTTTTGAAATGTTCCATATTGACTGAACTCCATGTCTAAAGTAATGATGGATTGTTGTTTCTCTTTGCTTATTTGAGCTGTTCTTGCCATAATATGGACTTGGTGTTTTACCAAATAGGGCTACCTTCTGTATACCACCCCTACCTTGTCACAACACAACTGATTGGCTCAAATGCATTAAGAAGGAAAGAAATTCCACAAATTAACCTTTAACAAGAAACACCTGTTTATTGAAATGCATTCCAAGTGGCTACCTAACGAAAGTGGTTGAGAGAATGCCAAGAGTGTGCAAAGCTGTCATCAATGCAAAGGGTGGCTACTTTGATGAATCTGATATAATAATTTTGATTTGTTGAAAACATTTTTGATTACTACATGACTCCACATATATTATTTCATAGTTTTGTTGTCTTCACTATTATTCTACAATGCAGCAAATCGTAAAAACAAATAAAAACCCTTGAATGAGTAGGTGTGTCCAAACTTTTGACTGGTACTGTATGTATCTCAAGTTAGCATGGTCTTAAACAGATTTAGATACTGCACTGGCATACAAAATGAGAGTAAGCACTAAATTACACAGCAAAGATGTGAGGAGTTTGTAAGACAGGTGTTTGATAGAGTTGTGCGTGCGCGCGTGCGTGCGTGCGTGTGTGTGCGTGAGTGTGTGTGTGTGTGTGTGTGTGTGTGTGTGTGTGTGCGTGCGTGCGTGCAGTGCTTAGGCAGGAGCTCACCGGAGCTGAGTACCGGCACCTAAAATACTCTACTGTTTGAGCTCCTGTTCCTCTTATAGAATATTAGCTCATAAGTATTGTTGAGCTTCTGCACCTAAATATAAACAGTACCAGCACCCAAAATGAGTAGCGGGAACCTATTTCAGTCCAAGTTAAGCTCTGTGTGTGTGTGTCTTTGCACTAACCTGACTCAGATCGTGTCTCCATGTCATCTGCCAGCTGAGGACGGACTCCAGAACACTTTGGGAAAAGAGAGAGCACCACTTTTGACACTTATAGTTACCTATTTGACAGTCATACTCAGTGGCCTACTTTGGAATTTACAACACAATTTCAAATTCAAATCAAATGTAACACTTCAATAAGTAAAAAGTCTGAGCAGTAGCGTAACGTATTTTCACGGGGCCCCCTGCAAGGTGACAGCGGGGACGGCGAGGAACTGGTGAGACGCCTTGAATGAAGAGTGAACTGTGCTGCCTGCATGCCAGCAGAGGACCTGCTAAACTCTCCCTGTTGACAAACCCCTTCCTCTGCTCCAGCTATGTGGATCCCTCTCAACTGTTGCCCCATCTGTTGGAGGCTTGAAACATAGTCCAGACCTACTCTCTGTTATGTAGCTATATATAAGTACCTTCGGAAAGTATTCAGACCCATTGACCCTTTCAACATTTTACAGCCTTATTCTGAAATGGATTAAATGAAACATTTTCCTCAGAAATCTACACACAATACCCTACAATGTCAAAGCAAAATATGTATTTTTTAACTTTAGCAAATGTATTAAAAATAAAAATGGAAAAAACATATTTACATAAGTATTCAGACCCTTTTCTATGAGACCCGAAATTGAGCTCAAGGGCATCCTGTTCCGTTGATCATCCGTGAGATGTTTCTACAACTTGATTGGAGTTCACCTGTGGTAAATTCAATTGATTGGACATTATTTGGAAAGGTACACACCTGTATTTATAAGGTCGCACATTTCACAGTGCATGTCAGAGCAAAAACCAAGCCATGAGGTCCAAGGAATTGTCCGTAGAGCTGCGAGACAGGATTGTGTCGAGGCACAAAACATTTCTGCAGCATTGAAGGTCCCCAAGAACACAGTGGCCTCCAACATTCTGAAATGGAAGAAGTTTGGAACCACCAAGGCTCTTCCTAGAGCTGGTTGCCTGGCCAAACTGAGCAATCAGGGGAGAAGGACCTTGGTCAGGGAGGTGATCAAGAACCCAATGGTCACTCTGACAGAGCTCTAGTGTTCCTCTGTGGAGATGGGAGAAACTTCCCGAAGGACAACCATCTCTGCAGCACTCAAACAATCAGGCCTTTATGGTAGAGAGGCCAGACAGAAGACACTCGTCATTAAAAGGCACATGACAAGATTCTCTGGTCTGATAAAACCAAGATCGAACTCTTTGGACTTAATGCCAAGCGTCACGTCTGGAGGAAACTTGGCACCATCCCTACGGTGAAGCATGGTGGTGGCAGCATCATGCTGTGGTGATGTTTTTCAGCAGCAGGGACTGGGAGACTAGTCAGGATCGGGGCAAAGATGAACAGAGCAAAGTATAGAGAGATCCTTGATGAAAACCTGCTCCAGAGTGCTCAGGACCTCAGACTGGAGTGAAGGTTCACTTTCCAACAGGACAACGACCCTAAGCACAGAGCCAAGACAATGCAGGAGTGGCTTCGGGACAAGTCTCTGAACGTCCTTGAGTGGCCCAGCCAGAGCCCGGACTTGAACCCGATAAAACATCTCTGGAGAGACCTCAAAATAGCTGTGCAGCAACCTGACAGAGCTTGAGAGGATCTGCAGAGACGAATGGGAGAAACTCCCCAAGTACAGGTGTGCCAAGCTGCTTGCAGAGTCTTCTTGGGTATGACGCTATGTTGTAATCGCTGCTAAAGGTGCTTCAACAAAGTACTGACTAAAGGGTCTGAATACTTATGAATACTTATTTTTATTACATTTGCTAAAAATTCTAAAAACCTATTTTTGCTTTGTCATTAGAAGGTATTGATGTGTAGATTCATGAGAAATATGTGGAAAAAGTCAAAGGGTCTGAAAACCTTTCGAAGGCACTGTATATACAGTACCAGTCAAAACAATTGAGTGACACACCTACACATTCAAGATTTTGTCTTCATTTTTAATATTTCTACATTGTATAATAATAGTGAAGACATCAAAACTTTGAAATAACACATATGGAATCATGTAGTAACCAAAAAAGTGTTAAACCAATCAAAATATATTTTCTATTTCAGATTCTTCAAAGTAGCCACCCTTTGCCTTGATGACAACTTTCACACTCTTGGCATTCTCTCAACCAGCTTCATGAGGTTGTCACTTGGAATACATTTCAATTAACAGGGCTGCCTTGTTAAAAGTTAATTTGTGGATTTTCTTTCCTTCTTAATGCGTTTGAGCCAATCAGTTGTGATGTGACAAGGCAGGGGTGGTATACAGAAGATAACCTTGTTTGGTAAAAGACCCAGTCCATATTATGGCAAGAACAGCTCAAATAAGCAAAGAGAAATGACAGTCCATCATTAATTTAAGACATGAAGGTCAGTCAATCCGGAAAACCCATCACAGGAAAGGAAGACCCAGAGTTACTGTCACGACTACTGCCGAGGGCAGTTCCTCTCCCTGTTCGGGTGGCGCTCGGCGGTCGTCATCACCGGCCTACTAGCTGCCATTGATCCCCTTTTCGTTTTTCTGTTAGTCATGTCTTTATTAGTTGCACCTGTGTTCTGTTAGTTAATTAGTGGTATTATTTAAGCCCGCCTCTCCACCTGTTCTGTGTGCGGGCTTGTTACGTGTTTTCACTGTGTTCGTGTTGTGTAACGTGTTGGACTTTGGATTTGTTTCGCCCTGTTGTGTTTGGGCATTTTTTCCTCTTTTGTGGTACTTATTAAATATATATATTGTACCAAACATTTTTCTGCCTCCTGCGCCTGACTCCACACCCATGACGTCCAAGCATTACAGAAGCCCGCACCAACAACATGGAGTCAGCAGAAGCAGCCACCACTCCTCTACCATCGATGGAAGAACGGGTCCTCCACCACACCACCGTCCTCCATCGGATTGGGTCAGCCATGGACCAGATGATGGAGAGGATGGATCGATGGGAGAGGAGTGGTTTCCTCCCTTCACCTCCGGCTCACCCGACGAGTCCACCTACTCCACTCCCTTCCCCATCTGGATCTGGGGCACTGCATCTTACGCCTCCGAGGGAGTACGATGGAGCAGCGGTAGGGTGCCAGGGATTTCTATTACAACTAGAGTTATACCTGGTGACCGTGAGGCCGACTCCCTTGGGGGAGGAGAGTGTGAGCCTCCTCATCTCCTGCCTGACGGGTCGAGCATTGGAGTGGGCCAACGCTGTTTGGAATGGACCAGACCCATTAAGGAATAACTACCCTGAGTTCACCCGCCGTTTCAGGGCTGTATTCGATCACCCCCCAGAAGGACGAGCGGCGGGTGAACGACTGTTCCACCTCAGACAGGAGCTGAGGAGCGCGCAAGACTTTGCCCTAGAGTTCTGGACCTTGGCGGCTGGGGCTGGGTGGAACGACAGGGCTCTAATGGACCACTACAGGTGTAGCCTCCGGGAGGACGTCCGCAGGGAGCTAGCGTGTCGGGATACTACACTCTCCCTAGATGAACTCATCGACATGTCTATACGACTGGACAATCTGCTGGCTGCCCGCGGGCGTTCAGAAAGGGTCCTGTCAGTTCCATCTCCTAGCCTACCTACGCCCATTCCTATGGAGCTAGGGGGAACTGCGTCAAGGGGAACCGGAGGAGGGCGCCCCTCCCGCATCAATTGTGGTCGCCGAGGACACACGGCCGACCGGTGCTGGGGGGGTCCCTCTGGGAGTCGAGAAGGCAGGCAGAACACTCCTCGTTCATCCCAGGTGAGTCAGCACCACACTCACCCAGAATCCTCTGTTGGTCACATGTTTGTCTTAATTATTTTTTCTTGATTTTGCTCCCTTTTCCCAGCACAAGGCATTAGTCGATTCAGGCGCAGCTGGGAACTTTATGGATAGCGGACTCGCCCTTAAATTGGGAATTCCGCTGGTACCGTTAGATTCCCCTTTCCCCATGCACTCCTTAGATAGCCGACCATTAGGGTCAGGGATGGTCAGGGAGGCCACGGTGCCACTGGACATGGTGACGCAGTGGAATCATAAGGAACAAATTCGTTTATTTCTTATTGATTCACCTGCGTTTCCAGTGGTGCTGGGGGTGCCCTGGCTAGCCATTCACAATCCCAAGATTTTGTGGAAACAGGGGATTTTCCAGGGATGGTCAGAGGAGTGTTCAGGTAGGTGTCTGGGTGTTTCCATCGGTGCCACGTCGGTGGAGAGTCCAGACCAGGTTTCCACTGTGCGCATTCCCCCTGAGTATGCCGATTTGGCTCTCGCCTTCTGTAAAAAAAAGGCGACTAAATTACCCCCTCATCGGCAGGGGGATTGTGCGATAGACCTCCAGGTTAACGCTGCGCTTCCCAAGAGTCACGTGTATCCATTGTCCCAGGAGGAGATGTTGGCTATGGAGACATATGTCATGGAATCTCTGGGGCAGGGGTACATTCGGCCCTCCATTTCACCCGTCTCCTCGAGTTTCTTTTTCGTGAAGAAAAAGGGGGGAGGTTTGCGCCCGTGCATTGATTATAGAGGTCTCAATTCCATTACAGTGGGGTTCAGTTACCTGCTACCTCTCATTGCTACGGCAGTGGAATCATTTCACAGAGCGTGGTTTTTCACAAAACTGGATCTCAGGAGTGCGTATAATTTGGTGCATATTCGGAAGGGAGACGAGTGGAAAACCGCATTTAGTACCACATCGGGCCACTATGAGTACCTCGTCATGCCGTATGGGTTTAAGAATGCTCCAGCCGTCTTTCAATCATTTGTCGATGAGATTCTCAGGGACCTGCACAGGCAGGGAGTGATTGTGTATATCGACGATATCTTGATTTACTCCTCCACACGCGCTGAGCATGTGTCTCTAGTATGCAAGGTGCTTGGACTTTGGATTTCTTTCGCCCTGTGTGTTTGGGCATTTTTTCCTCTTTTGTGGTACTTATTAAATATATATATTGTACCAAACATTTTTCTGCCTCCTGCGCCTGACTCCACACCCACAACGTCCAAGTGTTACAGTTACTTCTGCTGCAGAGGATAAGTTCATTAGAGTTACCAGCCTCAAAAATTGCAGCCCAAATAAATGCTTCACAGAGTCCAAGTAACAGACACATCTCAACATCAGCTGTTCAGAGGAGACTGCATGAATCAGCCCTTCATGGTCGAATTGCTGCAAAAAAACACTACTAAAGGATATTTGGGAACTCCTTCAAGACTGTTGGAAAATCATTCCAGGTGAAGCTGGTTGAGAGAATGCCAAGAGTGTGAAAAGCTATCATTATTGCAAAGGGTGGCTACTTTGAAGAATCTGAAATCTGAAATCTATTTGAACACTTTTTGGTTACTACATGATTCCTTATGTGTATGTCATAGTTTTGATGCCTTCACTATTATTCTACAATGTAGAAAATAGTACAAATTAAGAAAAGCCCTTGAACTTTTGACTAGTACTGTAAGCTTCAATTTCCTCAGTGTACACATCACTGACAAACTAAAATGGTCCACCCACACAGACAGTGTGGTGAAGAAGGCGCAAACTCAGGAGGCTGAAGAAATGTGGCTTGGCACCTAAAACCCTCACACACTTTTACTGATGCACAATTGAGTGCATCCTGTCAGGCTGTATCACCGCCTGGTACGGCAACTGCACTGCCTGCAACTGCAGGGCTCTCCAAAGGGTGGTGTAGTCTGCCCAGCGCATCACTGGGGGCAAACTAACTGCCCTCCAGGACACCCACAGCACCCGATGTCACAGGAAGGCCAAAAATATCATAAAGTACAACAACCACCCGAGCCACTGCCTCTTCACCCCGCTATCATTCAGAAGACGAGGTCAGTACAGATGCATCAAAGCTGGGACCTATAGACTGAAAAACAGCTTCTATCTCAAGTTCATCAGACTGTTAAATAGCCATCAGTAGCACCTTAGAGGCTGCTACCCTATATACATAGACTTGAAATCACTGGCCACATTAATAATGGAACATTAATAATGTTTACATATTTTGCATTCGTCATCTCATATGTATATACTGTATTCTATTCTATTCTACTGTATTTTAATCTATTCCGCTCCGAAATTGCTCCTCCAAATATTTATATATTCTTAATTCCATTCCTTTACTTTAGAATTGTGTGTATTGTGTGTATTGTTGTGAAATTGTTTGATATTACTTGTTAGATAGTATTGCACAAGCACAAGCATTTCGCTACACCCACAATAACATCTGTATGTGACCAATCCAATTTGATTTGATATATATTTTTTATTATTATTATTTTTATGCTTGTTTATTTTTTTTTCAAGGGCTTTGAGATTCTTTCTGTAATGAAAAGAGCTATAGAAGCTGAACAAATTATTATTATTATTATGATTATTATGTGGTTGAGAAAGAAATTTGAGTTTCAAAGCTTATGTCCTGTCATAAAAATAAAAAAAATATGGCATATGACGTGTACATACTGTATGCCATCTGGGAGGCCTGATCTCCGAGGAGAGTCCAAAGCTTGTCGGCCCTCCCGCCTTACGTTCATGGAAATGTAATGGAAAACATGAATGTAACGATTCACCTGTCAGAGTAGAACCCGTAGCGTAAAATATCATTGGTCACATCTTCCAAGAACTGTAGATATTTCCCCTCCTCTTCCTCCTCATCCCCCTCTTTCTTCTCTTCCTCCCTAGGGAATATGAAATGAATTCCACACAATCAATACAGTGGATTGGAAATCTATACATTTACAGTATTCATGTATATTGATATCAGCTTAATGTAATGGGATACAACTCAGTGTCTTCTACTGTCTATCAGGTGTCTTAACTTCAATACTCCAAATACAGATTGACCTCTTTCTGCTATGGGCATCAGCAGCTCTTCCATGCATGTCTGGGCTACATACACTATTACATTACATAACTGTGTATATTATGAATTAATGACATAGTAATTATTTATTATCTAACCTGCCAGCTTGATCGGCTCCTGTCGCACTGTATTTCATAGACCACTGTGCAGGATACTAGAAAGGGTAGAAGGGGTAAACACATTAATGATGATGGTGCTATGCCGGTATGCCACAATGCTATGTCTGGATCCTTGACCTTATATCAACATGGGTTCAATCAAGCACTTGTAGATATAAGGTGGTGTGTGTGGTTATGTAATGTAACATATTACGCAATGGTAACATAAAACACAGGTGCGTCCTTGTTGACCTGACCTTGTGACCATGGCAACTACCCCCAGAGGTATTCTGTGATGAAGAGGGATGCTTCTTCCTGTCAAGAGGGAGAGGAGGAAGTAGACGGATGGAAAACAGATGGAGATAATGAAGATGATGGGGGGGCTAATCATCATTGTCAGGAGAGTCAGGACCGATGCCTGCACAGGAATAGTGATGAGCCATTGAGAAAACTAACAGGTACAAGTGCCGTCTGTTTATGTGTTTATGATTGAAAGTGAGTGTGTGTTTCCTTAATCCCTCACGTTTAAAAAAATAACTTATTCCTTCCTCTGGGTCTGTGTGAAGGAGTGGCCTTCACTAAAGACATTTTAACGCGTATTTATTCCAAGTATTTTTTAGAGCAAGTTATGTTTGTGTATGTCCTTATTTCATTGTCATTTATCAGACATTCCATTTACTAAATATTTTCCATCGTTTTCAACCAATTGGGGTCAGGTGTTCATTGTTAAGTTTCTTGTTTTCTATTGGTCCAGCAAATGGAAGTGGTTAATTGACACAGGTGTTTCCGTTCAGTAATTGGGTCACCTGCCATCTTAAAGAAGTTTTGCCAGATTGTTTGTCAGTGGAATGTCTTTTAACTATGGTGAGCCATGTCTGTGTTAGGTGCCAGTTTCATGTGGTTTTTAACTTGCTCTGCTACCGCAGTTTTAAATAAAGTACTTTTGAACTGTTTTTATTCTCAGTCCTTTTTTTCATTTTAAGTGTTTAACAGCTAGCTCTCTCTGTCTGCTTAGAATGAAGCTTATTGCCCACTGCATATAGACGACAACACGCTGCTAGCATTCTGGACTGGCATTTGCATTATGATAATAAATGTGTATGATAATAAATGTGTATGCATTTGTCTTTATCTCTCTCCCTCTTTCCTCTCTCTCTTCCTTTTCACTCTGTAATTAATGCATTCTACTGCCTCTAACTATTAGGATTATGGAACTATGTGTTGTTATTCGATATATTTTAACACTGCTGCTAGCGTTCAATACCTCTGTAATTCAGTGGACTCAGAGGTGTAAGGCATATGCTTGTTCTCTTTTATAATCATGGCTTATGTACATTTATATTTTACAGCAGCAATTGTCTCCCAAAAGCAGTTAGCATCACCTCTCAGTCTGTCCCTTCTTCTGGCCTGGCGGTGGGGTGTAGTAGCGATACTGAGACAGGAAGGAGTCATGCTGGTTCCTGTGGGTCCTGGGGGTGAAAGGTTGCTGGCCGGCCCTGTGGAACACCCCTGGGTGTCTGTCCAGGACGTCCCCGCTGTAGGTCCTTTGAGCTGGGCTCTGGTAGGGCCCCTGGGCTTGTTGATGGTCTCTAGAGGTGAGGTGGCCAGGCTGGGGTGCCTACAGGGAGAAAAGGAGCGTCACTTTGTCCTGGAATAACTCATACCTGAAATGTCACTACGTGTTGTTTCATGTTATGTCATTACTGTATGTCATACCACTCGTTTTATATGGGGAAGGTCAAAGTGAAGTACTTACAGTCAGACAGGTTCTCATGGGTTTGTCTGGTCTGAGACATTTGTCAATTATGATGGTTTCATTCTATAGTAGGCTATAAATGAAATGATGTATACTGTACAGTAACACTTTAAAGGACACAACAAGGGTGACCCGAGGGTGAGCTTTGAAGTGAACTAAAGTCTTTCTGTATAATCCTCACTATGGGGGTGGCAGCTTCCTCATCTATGTGGCCTGATACACAGGCAGAAAGATACACACACACACACACACACACACACACACACACACACACACACACACACACACACACACACACACACACACACACACACACTCAGCAGAAGGTTTGTAGCTTGGAGCTATCTGTGGAAATCGATGCACGATAACCACAACCGTGCTCAATCAACGTGTTCAGCGTGGTCACCTATCATACCGTCAAACACTCGCGTGCATGGTAGAACGGTCACTGTCATCTGGTCAGCTCTGTTCGTACGGAACACTGTATGGTCATTACATAGCACACTCAATTTGTCATGCTGAGCGTAAAGGTGGCTACTAAGGCTGGATTCCAGTATGATGGTGACAACATTTTCTGAGCCTTTCTAACCCTACAATGTCTGAAAGGACTATTGTGGCTGGCTGCAAGTCATTGTTGTAAATGAGAATGTATTCTCAACCGATATATAAAAATGAAGGTAATTCAGGGAGGAAAATGATGGCAAATATTCTCTCAGATCTGCAAGGGCGTAGGGACATCAAGGAAGCAAGTTATCAGAACAGAATCAAGTCGACTCTCACAGTTGAGTCACTCC
This sequence comes from Salmo trutta, assembly GCF_901001165.1. NCBI lineage: Eukaryota > Metazoa > Chordata > Actinopteri > Salmoniformes > Salmonidae > Salmo > Salmo trutta. Next base: position 22,975,539 of record NC_042957.1, read on the forward strand.
ATCCCTTCAATCTAGTGGATGAGCTAACAGTCCCACAGGAAGACATAGAGAGAGAGGGAGAGATGGATAGAAGGTGAGTAAGTGTGAGAGAGAAAGACCAGACCACTGCACAATCACAGCATTATCAAACTGTCAAGTGATGGAATTTGATTCAACACAGCTAACAGTGGTACTTCTCGATATGGTCTCTAAAAGATGTCACGACTTCCGCCGAAGTCGGTCCCTCTCCTTGTTCGCACGGCGTTCGGCGGTCGACATCACCGGCCTTCTAGCCACTGCCGATCCACTTTTCATTTTCCATTTGTTTTGTCTATGTCTTTCACACCTGGTTTCACTCACTCAATTACTTGTTTATTATTTAACCCTCTGTTCCCCATGTTTGGTTGTGAGTGATTGTTTGTTGTATTGTGGTCCATATTTGTGGGCTTGGTAATTCTCTTGTATTTTGATGACTTTGAGTAAAGTTACTTTTATTTACTCATCTCTGCTGTCCTGCGCCTGACTCCTCTGCACCAGCTACACATAGATCCTTACAGAAGAAAGCAGATTGTTGGTCAGAACGAAGAATAAGGATGATACCAGGAGAGAGGAGGGGAGAACTGCAGCTCTTTTACGGCTTTAATTTTAATTTTAACCTGCAACTTTGAGCACTTCCCCTTCCATTCTGCATCGTCTGCATGGGACCTCAAGACGCTGCTGTACTATAGGGAGATGATTGTGCAGGACACGTAATGATGCTGTTGCATGTTTTAATGTTGACCTCAGCGTACTGATGTGTGCTCAGAGACTTGGAAAGGGTTTGTGTGTGTGTGTGTGTGTGTGTGTGTGTGTGTGTGTGTGTGTGTGTGTGTGTGTGTGTGTGTGTGTGTGTGTGTGTGTGTGTGTGTGTGTGTGTGCGTGTGCATGTGCCTGCGTGCGGGGACTTTGGGTAAAGAATAGTCAGCATATATACTATATGGAGATGAGATGATTTCACAGTCCACACAGAGAATGCAATTACAGGTTCATCATTATGTCAGTAAGTCAGCAGCCAATCTCTTTATGCTTCTCACTTATTCTCATTAAATGCACTTGTGTTTCTTTAACTCCAGCACCTGATTACTTTTACTTTGGCAGTGGATTTGTTCAGTCAGCTGCAACGATGGAATTATTTTTCAGATTTTGCAACCAGTTTTGTTGCAAATCGGTAGCAAACCAAATTGGAATAATGAAAGAGAATCGCAACATGTGTGCAGAAATGTATCTCGCTTATGAAGTTCTAGTAACTGAAACGTCAACGAGATATAAATGCACATTTTTGTGTCATTAAGTTACACATCTGTAATAATGTTAAGACTCACATATTTGAACCATCAGTCGTCTACATTTAAAGCTAGTGACATTCACAGACTCCATAAGAATATGCAACAATATATGGGGATCTTCTGTACTGTGTAGTGTATATGAAACATTCCTTATGCTCAATTTCAATCCCAACCAACTGATTGAAGGACACATGAAGCAGATTGGAAGGGGCTCTGCAGGGATTGGTGGATGACTGACATGAGATGAATGATGTAAAATGGCGATGTGCTTAATCCCCGAAGAGAACCCAAAGGTAAAGGGCGATCTATATTCTTGAAAATGTTTAGACCTCGCCAAGTAGGCAACACCTACAATTTATATTAAAATGCATCCCGCGATTGGATTGTTGGCAGTGCATTCAGTGAGATTATATGTTTCTGACTTGGTGTATACAGTTGAAGTCGGAAGTTTACATACACTTAGGTTGGAGTCAATAAAACTCGTTTTTCAATCCCTCCACAAATTTCCTGTTAACAAACTATAGTTTTGGCAAGTCGGTTAGGGCATCTACTTTGTGATTGACACAAGCAATTTTGCCAACAATTGTTTACAGGCAGATTATTTCACTTATAATTCACTGTATCACAATTCCAGTGGGTCAGAAGTTTAGATACACTAAGTTGACTGTGCATTTAAACAGCTTGGAAAATTCCAGATAATTATGTTATGGCTTTAGAAGCTTTGGATAGGCTAATTGTCACGTCCTGGCCAGTATATAAGGTTAATTGTTTTGTAGTTTGGTCAGGGCGTGGCAGAGGGTATTTGTTTTATGTGGTTCAGGGTGGTGTGTTTGTTTAAAGGGTGTTTGATTTAGTATTTCCGGGGTTTTGGTTTATAGTCTATGTTTATGTATTTCTATGTCTAGTCTGGTGAGTGTGTTTCTATGTTGTGTTGATTGGTGTTGGGACTCTCAGTTGAAGGCAGGTGTTGTCTATCTGCCTTTGATTGAGAGTCCCATATATTAGGGTGTGTTTGTGGTTGTTATTTGTGGGTGATTGTTCTGTGTTGAGCCTATGCTTTGCAGACTGTCAGTTTATCGTTCGTTTTCTTGTTTATTGTTTTTGTATTCGTGTTGATTTAATTAAATGTTCAAGATGGAATATATCGACTCTGCTGCGTATTGGTCATCCTTTTCCGACGATGATTTCGTTATATCGTCAGAAGACGAAGATACATGTGACACTAATTGACATCATTTGAGTCAATTGGAGGTGTACCTGTGGATGTATTTCAAGGCCTACCTTCAAACGCAGTTCCTCTTCGCTTGACATCATGGGAAAATCAAAAGAAATCAGCCAAGACCTCCAGAAAAACATTTTAGACCTCCACAAGCCTGGTTCATCCTTGGGAGCAATTTCCAAATGCCTGAAGGTGTCACGTTCATCTGTACAAACAATAGTACGCAAGTATAAACACCATGGGAGCACGCAGCCGTCATACCGCTCAGGAAGGAGACGCGTTCTGTCTCCTAGAGATGAATGTACTTTGGTGCGAAAAGTGCAAATCAATCCCAGAACAACAGCAAAGGACCTTGTGACGATGCTGGAGGAAACAAGTACAAAGTATCTATATTCACAGTAAAACAAGTCCTATATCGACATAACCTGAAAGACCGCTCAGCAAGGAAGAAGCTACTGCTCCAAAACCACCATATAAAAGCCAGACTACAGTTTGCAACTGCACATGGGGACAAAGATCGTACTTTTTGGAGAAATGTCCTCTGGTCTGATGAAACAGAAATATAACTGTTTGGCCTTAATGACCATTGTTATGTTTGGAGGAAAGAGGGGGAGGCTTGCAAGCCGAAGAACACCATCCCAACCGTGAAGCACGGGGGTGGCAGCATCGTGTTGTGGGGGTGCTTTGCTGCAGGAGGGACTGGTACACTTCACAAAATAGATGGCATCATGAGGGTGGAAAATGATGTGGATATATTGAAGCAACATCTCAAGACATCAGTCAGGAAGTTAAAGCTTGGTTGCAAATGGGTCTTCCAAATGGAGAATGACCCCAAGCATACTTACAAAGTTGTGGCAAAAAAACTGGGTTGACCCAAGTAAACTATTTAAAGGTAATGCTACAAAATACTAATTGAGTGTATGTAAACTTCTAACCCACTGGGAATGTGATGAAAGAAATAAAAGCTGAAATAAATCATTCTCTCTACTACTATTCTGACATTTCACATTCTTAAAATAAAGTGATGATCCTAACTGACCTAAGACAGGGAATTTGTACTAGGATTAAATGTCAGGAATTGTGAAAAACTAAGTTTAAATATATTTGGCTAAGTTGTATGTAAACTTCTGACTTCAACTGGACATGGAAAAGGGGTATTGGGATGTGATGGAGATCGGTCCATGGGGACCACTATTGTATTTATCTAGATGATGATGTATTTAGATTAAAACAACAATTTAATACAAGGTGTAGACATGATGCCTGCGGTCAACTTGGTCCATCGTGAACGATTTGAAAAGTTGTTTTGAAGAGCAGCTGTTAGCCAGGTCTGAGGATATCTGGGCCATACATATCCGGTGTTAGATAAGGGACTAGACAGACAAGTCTCACCCTGAGAGCTGTGTGTACGCTGGGATTGGCTGGGTTTGCATGGTTGTCATTCTGGTTTCCTGTCCTCTGTCTGGATTTCTCTCTCCTCTGCCAGTCACAGTCTGTGGCATAGACAACAACAATATTATTACATTTGACAGCTATCATACCAAATAGAAGTAATCTATTCACAATCATACTGAAGTGATGACTCAATCAACATGTCATGAGCCAAGGCGTCCCAAGAATCCTTATACTTGGGATAAGTGCACTCACATCAGTTCAGCGGATGTCACTCCCAAATGGTTGACCGCATAAAACTTAGGAATTACAAACGTGAAACAAATGTGTAAGATAAAGTACATACCATCATTCTCTAGAGAATCCCTCATAAGTGTGTGTTGAATGTGGACATCACTACTCGATCCTCTCTTAAAATCAACTACCAACAAGCTAATGCTGCTTGAGAGTGTCTACAATGTAGCATCTGTGGGAATATACGTATGAGCAATTTTAGCCCACATTCTCTCAGAGAGATACTGACTCCGCCAGTGGCAGAGACCGCTACATTAGTGACAGGGTTGTGAACACCACACCAGAACGACGCTAATCGGACAGAATGTCTTCTCCGCTGGTTCTAAATTACTTCTGGCGAGGAAGCAGAGAAAGGAGACATACACTTTAGAGAATTCTAAAGTTGATCTCCTCTTGAACCCGGTGTGACATTGCCATCTGTTTTGCTCCTTTGCAGTCCTACCTACTTACATTCAGTATGTATATTTACTGTATATATGTATATTTAAGATGGCACATCAGCCCAGAGGTTATTTCAAAAGCACTTACATTTGATACTGGTGAGGAGAGATCTGGGCGGGGAGCAGTCCACACAAGCTGCAAAACATAATAGAACAAGACAGTGTGTTTGTGCTGACCAGCTGTTATGTTTTGCACTGTGCGTGCCGTGGTGAGGGTGAAACTGTGAGTACTGTACCTTTAGCAGAGAGCAGCGCTCTGTAATGGGCATCCATTTTGTCTCGAATAAGGAGTAGGGTTGAGTATTTACAAGTGGACCCTGGATATTGAAAAAGAAACATAATGGTAAGGCAATGACAGAGGGATGGGGCTCTCTGTATTGCATCTTGGTTCAAATAAGGAGCCAATTCAACTATATGTGACACTGCTTCAGTCTAATTTGGGTAAGTTGGATGGTGTTAAGGTTAAATTGGGAGACCAGGGTTTGATTATCCACTAAGGCACAATGTTCTCAGCTATTCCCTGAAATGGCTGTGTCACATTTCCATTAAACCAAGGTAATGCAGGGTGGAAAATAAACATTGTATAATGGAAGATATCTCTCTCTCTCTCTCTCTCTCTCTCTCTCTCTCTCTCTCTCTCTCTCTCTCTCTCTCTCTCTCTCTCTCTCTCTCTCTCTCTCTCTCTCTCTCTCTCTCTCTCTCTCTCTCTCTCTCTGGACTATTAGCCAGAGAGAGAGATATAACGCAAGGCAAGTTAAAAGAGGGACTGACGAGTGAATACATGGGCCAAGGGAGCAGAACAGATTGCAATTACTGGGCCGTGTGTGGAAAACACAAAATGACCCACTTACAGGAGAAAGGAGCTGTTATTTACAGAGAGAAAGACAAACAGAGGATCCTGGCATGTCGCTGAGTCACGCAGGGGATCTGGATCTGAGATGGGGGAGAGGAATATGTGGTGGACGTAGAGAGTGGCAGTAGTTTGGGGGAGCTTAACTACAGCCACGTGTGATGAGTTTCCTTGCATAAAGATACCGGTTGTGATGAATAGCCACGTACCTCAATATACATGCCAAAAACTAGGTGTTAACTAGGCTTTATTTTAGGAAGTGTAACAACTCCGTAGGTGGAGGAGTGTGTCACGTGTGGTAGTGGTAACCAAGAGTCAGGAGAAGCAATTCAGTTCTCAAATGGGAAATTATTAAACTCTTAAAGAGCGACTTCTCCTAGAAAACAACGAATCCCTTTGAAAACAGCCTATGTGGCATCGATATGCGTCAGAAACATTTTTATTCTAGTACCAAAATTGACTACAAAGTGTAAATAGGATAATTTTGGTCATAAAGTCAGTCTAGTCTTAAATGGAATTTGGAACCTCGGTGCGTCACAGCGAGTAAATAAAGGTTGGGTTTGGATTACAATTATGCCAACAAATCATACCCCCTTTTGCCAAGCTCTACGTGCAAATCGCCCCTCCGCCCACTTCGCTTCCATTCATTGAATGGGACTCCATTGTTTCATCGCCCACAATGACGGCAGACTGAAAAGCCCTAGACGGATTGATCATGCCTCTACAGCCAAAGTTCTATACTTTGCATGCCCTGCCGAAGGACCCTAGCTACTACGCGGAATAGGTGCTTGGAGTTTGTCGGTCCCCAAATCTGCACCAGTAACGCTAGCTTGGTGGACAACGACCGGTGGTGTTGAGTTTAACCAGAGATACTGAAATATAATGACCTCTCTGTCAGTGTTGTGTATACATGGATGCCAAGGGAAGCCAGGCTTCCCCCCAAAATTTACCAAGAAAAATATAAAAACATTCAATTATTTATCTTTCATCTCTCTGTATTTTATAACTTTCCTTCAATTCGCAAGAGGCTGAATGTATCTCATTGGAGAAAGCATCAGAGTAAGCGAAACAGCGCCCCTCTGTTTCTCTATGGCTAGGCCATTTATCTGATGCTGTCTGGTCCAAATGAGTATGACATTGTTGCCACCCATAGCATTGAAGGCAAAGAAAGCCAGCGAGAATCTGGCCTCTCTTGAAAAAAAAATGTATAAAAAAATGATCCAATCAGCGTTGAGCAGAACTGAGCGAGCTCAACTGTGAATGGTCAGCAAAAAAAGTGTCAAGGGAAACCAGCTTGGATTTGGCTTCACTCCTATCAAATCCAATTGAGAGCATACGTCATTGACAGAAAAACTTGAATTGTTGCATCTGGTTGTGTTGTTGTTCTCCCTAGTTAAGATTTGCTCTTTCCTGGATGGAGATAGGGATTTGGACTTGTGGTTATACTTAATTCTCCGTACTGGCCAATGATTATAGCGGTGATTCTTATCCAACCATAAATTCATACATTGTTGTGCCCCTGGCCTGAGAGGATGGAAGTTCAATATGTAGCTATATGTTGAAGGCTAATGTTAACTAGTTAACGTTGCCCATGAATGGAAGTTAGGCTAGCAAGCTAGAATCTAAGACAGGTAGCCTAGGACAACAAAAAATAAAAGCGCGTACTGTATGACAGAATGATAGACAGTTTCGCCAACATCAAAGAAAGGAGGATGGCATTGGTGTTTGTCTACAAGTAGTGTGAGTCAACATGTTTTTCTACCCACACACACACACACACACACGCACGCACGCACACACACAGAAATCAGAACCATGGACAGCCACATCATATTTAGCTTATGTTGACTGAACTAAATTGTTATCTTTTAGTTGTCGCTGTATTAGACTAAGCAGAGGTGATTTGATGAAATGGCAGCTCCTGTTTTCTTTGCGACTTGCGGTAACTCTGTGGTTCTAAAATACTAGTTGTTTAGTGGTCCAAAAATGTCGGATATTTTTACTTGCTTGACCATGCTGTAGGTCATGTATGTTACTGTACATGCAATATGCTTTGTGGACTTCACTGGACAGAGGTTGCTATCCGGTTTTGTGATTAAACAAAGCGGGGAAGGCTTGGCTTCCCAGTGATTTTAACACTGCTACTTCTCTCTGTATAATTTAGCTAACGATGTTAGATTACGTTACTGCTGGCTATGTAGGTAGCCTGCCTCCAACGAGGCAGGCTAGCTAATGTTTTAGTTAATGTTAGTATAGCTAGCTAGATACCTCATTACAACTTAGTTAGGTCATAACTCATACAAGTTTGTGTATTGTCTAGATACTACTGGTTGTGTAACGTTATCATTTGATAATGGTAGCGAGGCGGGCTAGCTAACTTTAGCTAACTAACGTTAGCCTACAAATCGGATTTGCAATTTAGTTCGTAGCTCATATAAGTGTATTCTGTATTGTCTAGATTAAAACAAAATAATGGATGCAGCTATGGCGGTAGCTAACTCATGTCTGAGTCTGACTAATACAGCGAACTAGGAGAAAAAGACCGTAATGGCGTCCCCGGCCTGAATCTAATCCAATACAGGGTTACAGTCCGTCTACATCTGATAAACATCGAATTAGGGTTTCCACTAGTTACCACAACCACAAGGTCACAATTGTTTATGTCATAAAAATCCATAAAAACTAAAAATTGCTTTTTGGTCTTCATTTAAGGTTAGGGTTAGACATAAGGTTAGCAGTGTGGTTAAGGTTATGGTTAGGTTTAAAATAACTTTAAAAAATGTATGACTTTGTGGCTGTTGTAACTAGCAACGACCTAGAATTAGCTTGAACTGAGCTACTGCCCTGATGACACAGACGGCTTCATCAACAACCGTAATGTGTGTTATGTAAAAAGTTGTATAAAAAAAATACCCGGTTTGATAAACAAGTAGGTTAATTCCCCAGCCAAGCAGATACAACTAGTAGAGTCATTTTGGTCGTGAAGTGCATAAGCAAAAAGCTTTGTCCTTTCTTTAGAACAAAATGCAATTGACCACCTGGCTGTCTATTGTATCACCCTGACACAGGCCCTCCCAGTCAACACCACGTCATAAGATGAGAAAGTATATTGTTTATGAGGATTTCCTGCTGCAGTTGTTTGAGAGATGTCCAGTTTGCAGCCGAACATGCAACATGTAGAAGACCAGTAAGGGGACCATCAGCATCACCAGACATGCCCTCACTGTAAGCATTGCAATAAATGGAACTGGGAGGAAGGACACTTGAATCAGGTTGGTGACATTTGACCTGGTCAAAGGTCAAAACAGTTTTGAGTTTGTCCCATTTCAGCTTCATAACCTAACCTGGTGGAACCACCCTGATCGCTGTGTTTACCTTTTCTCTTCACACACATATCAGGATATCTAAAGTGAAGTAGAAAGGTGAATGCAACGATCAGGTTGGTTCCACCATGCTAATCATAACCACCATTTATAATGTAATCCGTGCTCTGTGTGTGTGTTTGTGTTTGACCAACTAGTATCTTTGATGAGGGGCCAGGAGCTGATCTACGCTGCCGTGCCCATCAATGGGATGCAGGCAAATACCTTACCTCCAGCCTCACCGCTTGCCTGCTCACCAAAGGTCATAGATGGGGAGACCAGGATTAGGTAGGTTTAATCTGACCTTTTCAAACTTCAACATAGTATATGTTTGTTTGTCAGATGTCACCTATCCTATCTGCGATTGGTAATAGAACAGCGATTGTGTATGTGTTCACAGATGTGCCTATGGAGCCAGCCCTTGGAGACTTGCATGATGATGTGATGGAGTCCAGACTGACAGACATCTTTGATGTCTCTAAATGGAGAGAGACCTGGCACTTGGCATTACAATTTTACTAGACACAACTTTTGCTAGTTCAGGTGGGCCTTCAAGCTTCAGCAAACAAAGGAAAGGAGGAAAGGAATAATTCAAAATTGCATTCGTATTTACAGATGGCATACAAGTTTGTTATTAAGCTACATAAAAGTTCACATGTTCCAGAATGCATTTCTGCTATGTTTACGTTCAAAATGCATTTTTGCCATGTTTTCGTTCAAATGCCTCTCATGTGAAGTAGTGACCTGCGACAAACGCCTAGCTTTCTGAAGCTGGTCACATATCACCAATGCTTAATTTGTAAATCAGGAGGTCCCGGAACACATAGTGAGCATGGGGGGGGAGTATCCGGGGGCCCTGAGGTACGAGAACACATTGACAAAAACGTAATTACTGTACATTCCACCCACTCTTTTGCTAGTTTAATCCCTCCAGTCATTTCTAGACCCAAGCCCAACTTTGAATTCTGCATGTCAAGCCAAGGGTTATACGTTTGCTTGTTCTTGTACTGCAAATTGCACCTGCTCCGAGCACTTCGTCGGGGGATGCACTGCCCCCCAGCTCCCCGTCTCCCCGTCTCCCTCTCCCGCTGAGTCTGACTCCTCGCTAGTAGGCTTACTAGCTAGTAGGGGTGCCGGTGGTGATGCTGAACTGGCGGGATTAGCATCGTCATCAGGAACAGTTTGCCTCACTCCTCTCCTCCGGCACTGACAGTTCTTTGGCTCGTTCCGGGTTCGATTCATCATCTTTCTCTGGATTTTTGGACTGGAAAAATGTCATCAAAATCTGTTGCTTTTTCTTATAAATGTTTTGTTTGACTTTCCTACGATTCAAATTCAGTAGGGAGAGAACTAGCCTAGGCTACGTGACGTGATTACGTAGGGACCTCTTCACTAGCTGACTTCCACTACCAAGACCTTGTGTCAAGATCAGTTACTTTACCCACCGGCCCGACCCAAAACCTCTATGTACTAATAAGAAAGCAGGTCTGGAATCATTGTGGCAGGATAGGATGATTACACAGAAGTATCACCATGCTATTACATGATGGTCTTTCTGTAGGTCGGGAGTAATAACAGGGTTCAACTTGATTTAACGCTTATCGCTTTTATTAGAAAGTCTACAGTGCGAACAGTTAAACAATTAATAATAATGCAGCGAGAGGTACCGGATCTGGACAAATAGGTGCCGGAACAAACAAAGTCAAATCTGAGAGGTGCTGTTCCATCAAGATCCGGCTCAAATTAAGCACGGCATATCACTCTGACCTATTCAAAGCTTCCTCCGGCATCTCACCATACATCTGCATGTAGTTATTGAACTCAACATGCAGGAGGTTTGTTTGTTGTGATTGAGTTGGGGGAAGCAGCTGCGGGCAAGGTTCTGACAGATGTATGTGTCTTGGTGGTGGCAAGGACACACACAAGAAACACCCACATCAAACCACATCAAACCACATCCCCAAGCCAACTCACGTTTGGCTTCTGTCATGATTGGCAGCATTTCTTGAGGAGCAAGCCAAAGAAAATGAGGCCAGCGGGTGCAATTACCCTTTAATAAGGCTTAACATGTCCCAAAAAAAAGTACTCACTCAAACATGACAAACACTCCAAATCAAACACTGGCCCTTTAAGGCAACAACTGAAGTAAACTTAAAGGTCCAATGCAGCTGTTTTTTTAATCTAAATATCAAATAATTTCTGACTAACAATTAAGTACCTTACTGTGATTGCTTTCAATGGTCAAAAGAAACAAAAGCAGCTTTTTAGCAAAGAGCAATTTCTCAAGCAAGAATTTAGCTAGGACAGTCTGGCAGTGGTCTGAGTGGGGAGAGGAAACTGAAAACTATCTGTTATTGGTTTGGAACTCTCTTTCTTATTGGTCTATTAACTAATTTACTGTCCAACTTTCACTCATTGGAGCCAATTACAATTACTGGAGTATCTGAAAAAGGCTTTGAAAAAGCATCTGTGAATAGGCAACCAGTGCAGCAAGTGCCGCTGGCTGCTGGTAAGCTTTCTTGACATGGACATACATTTTTGCCAACACATTGCTAACCTTTGTTTAACCAGCTAAACAGCTGCTCTTAGCGAAAAAGTGTTTGGAGTTACCTTTCTAGCTAATAGGCTATGTTAAAGTATACACTTCAACTTCCAATTATAATGTGGGGAGGTAAAAATAATTTTTAAAAACTATCTGCCAAATCTATTCATTTTAAAATGTTGATTACTTCTTGCCATTATTGTTCACCTTTTTTAATACAATTTTCATTTCATTTGTATTAATATATATTGACCGAGGGGTACAAAGAAAGCAATGAGGAATCACATTAGCCCTCTGTCACCCCCACCCTCCCCCGCCCACACTCAGTCATGAAATTAAACAAACAAAAGAGAAAAGAGAAGGATGCTAATCATTTACCCTCCCACCCTCCCACCCTACCTCCCGAGCCGAGACTCCCCACCACACACACAAATTCAATGAGATGCAGAAGAACCACAAGAATGTGTAAAGTTAAGTAGCCCCCCCACCCTCCCACCCCTCCACCCACAGGACCACTATACCCCCACCCCCACAGGACAGGCTCAACCCCCCACAGGACCACTATACCTCCTCCCCCACAGGACAGGCTCAACCCCTCACAGGACCACTACACACCCACGCCCACAGGACAGGCTCAACCACCCACAGGACCACTACACCCCCACAGGACAGGCTCAACCACCCACAGGACCACTATACCCCACCCCCAAGGGCAGGCTCAACCCACCACAGGACCACTATACCCCCACCCCCACAGGACAGGCTCAACCCCTCACAGGACCACTACACACCCACCCCCACAGGACAGGCTCAACCACCCACAGGACCACTACACCCCCACAGGACAGGTTCAACCACCCACAGGACCACTACACCCCCACAGGACAGGCTCAACCACCCACAGGACCACTACACCCCCACAGGACAGGAGGTTCAACCACCCACAGGACCACTACACCCCCACAGGACAGGCACAACCACCCACAGGACCACTACACCCCCACCCCCACAGGACAGGCTCAACCACCCACAGGACCACTACACCCCCACCCCCACAGGACAGGCTAAACCACCCACAGGACCACTACACCCCCACCCCCACAGGACAGGCTTAACCACCCACAGGACCACTACACCCCCACAGGACAGGCTCAACCACCCACAGGACCACTACACCCCCACCCCACAGGACAGGCTCAACCACCCACAGGACCGCTACACCCCCACAGGACAGGCTCAACCACCCACAGGACCGCTACACCCCCACAGGACAGGCTCAACCACCCACAGGACCACTACACACCCACCCCACAGGACAGGCTCAACCACCCACAGGACCGCTACAGGTACTCAAGGTAATTAAAGGTATGATTTTATCTTAACCACCGCAGAACTCCAATAGCTACCGAAAGCTCTAATTAAGCTACTGTATGTCAATAAAATACCGTAATTGTTCATGTTTAGACAGTGAATGGGGAGGTTTCCATCGACAGGTAACCATTTTCATGGCTGCCATGAGGCCAGCCAGACATAATCGATTTTCCTGCAAAGACAGATCCAATTTGGAGTGTCATTGAGTAGGGAATATGTTTCGAGAATTGTGGAGAGCGTATTGGAGACTAGTCTCCAGAATTGGGATACCTCAGGGCACTCCCAGACCATATGAATAAAGGTCCCGGGAGCACCCTGAGGGCATAGAGAGCATTTTGGGGTTGGATGTATTTTCATTTGGAACCATATGCGCCAGGGCCGGACTACCGCATTTGGGGCCCCGGGGCATCTACCTCCAGGGGGCACCTGACCCCCCAATATTTCGTTTTTTGGGGGGATACAGCTAAAAGCAGTTTTATAATAATGCTATACTACACATTTTGACATGCAGCTGAGAGATAGTTTTCTGCAATTCTAGTGAAGAATTTGCTGTTTTATAGCTCATCTCATGCTATTCTTCACATTTTGCCATGAGGATGAGAGAAAACTGTGCAGTTTTAAAGCAAATGTCCTGCTTTTCTAAACATTTTGCCATTGCTTATGACATGTTTATATGCTATCTAGGGGACCACGACCTCCAGGGGGCTTGGAGGTCGGGGCCCAGCGGCACATGCCCTGTGTACCCGTCCGGGAATCTGGTTCTGGTCTCTGCGGGTATGATAAGATCTGTGGACAAAATTTAAATGCATATTTTGATGATTAGGATTTCTAAAAGAAAGAATTAGGTTAGACCATACAGTTTGTCAGTTAACCTCTAAAAGTCTAAGCCGTTGGGGGAGGGGGGAATTGTTTTAAGACGGTCATAACATGGATCATTTAGCTATTTGATTTGGAATTTTAGAACCCCTTTAGGTATCTCCCAAAATATGTAAAAATTATTTGATAAAATATTGAATTCGTTCTTTACTACTATAGCCCATAGAAACACACTGAATAACACATTCATAAATAGCTAAATAGACATTGGATATTATATGCATCTAAAAAGTTGAAATAAGCAACAAATGATGTCCGTTTACATAAATTATGTTTCACAATTGGGTTATCAAATGTATCAAAGTAATTAAATGGGTTATCTTCTGTACAAATGAAGAGTCTGTGAAAGCTGTAGCCATTGACAGGTGAAGGTTGCTGGCCGGATTCTTGCCAACATGTGTCTGACTGTTGCATTGATAGGAATGCTCACAGCGAGGGCATGTCTGCATGATGCTGATGAGGGCCTCCTTGCTGGTCTTCTCTATGCTGCATGTTCGGCTGCAAACTGGACATCTCTTGAACAACTGCAGCAGGCAATCTTATGAAGTGGTGTTGACTAGGAGGGCCTGTGTCAGGGTGATATAATAGGCAGCCAAGTGGTAAATTGCATTTTGTTCTAAAGAAAGGACAAAGCTTTTTGCTTATGCACTTCACAACCAAAATTACCGTACTAGTTGTACCTGCTTGGCTGGGGAATTAACCTACTATTTTATCAAGACTGATATTTTTAATAAAATGTTTTACTTTTCACATACAACACATTACCTATCGTTGTTGATGAAGTTGTCTGTGGCATCAGGGCAGTAACTCGGGTCACTATCAGAGGCCTCATGATGGCGTGTTATTTTCATTGGAGTTGAAGGAGACTCTGGCAACAACAGAGGACGTGTCACAACGGTGCTTGAGTCGCATGACACACTTTCATTCTTGCCTGACAAGCTGTGAAAATAATTTGGAGGTCACTAAACCATTGCAATCACATTGCTGGACACACCTTTACTCCTTCTGGTAGGTCCCGGCATCCATTCATGACCAGGAGATCAGTCTGGCACCATACTGTGCACTTTGTCTAACAGAAAAACAGGGTCAACGATTATTCCCATCCCTCAATTATAAGCATAGCTTGAGATTTAAGGTAATCTCGTTTGGAAGGTAATTCTATGTTTTACAGATGTTGACTGACTGGCTCCAGATTGGATTAGATTCAAGCAACCAACTTTGACATGTTTTGCTATGGCCCTGGGTTGGTTTCAGTTTGTTGCTGCTAGTTGTAGTCAGACATGCGTTAGCTAGTACCACCATAGCTGGATCCAATATTTATTTGTGCCCTAGACATGGGTTGCACCTCGGAGGCTAATGTGACTGTTTTGCAGAGGTGTGGACTCGAGTCACATGACTTGGACTCGAGTCAGACTCGAGTTACAAATATGATGACCTGCAACTCGACTTTGACTTTAACACCAATGACTCGTGACTTGACTTGGACTTGAGCCTTTTGACTCAACCTGACTTGATACCCTCCCCAAAGCCCAAATATAAAAAATGATGCTATTAAAAAAAGTGTGCAGCGCATCAACTCTTCATTTAACGGATTACAGTTTGTTTCAGACAGCAGCCAATCAAATTGTGCCAGTTGAGAAAAAGTTGTGTGTGGCAGTGCATAGGAACGTCAGCGGGTGAATTCAGATGGAGCTCTTGGAAAGATGATACCCAAAATTATTATTTTCGGATATAAAGACGACGCTGTATCAACAAAAAACGGATTGCAACTTGCAAAAAATGCGGGAAGAAAATTACAGATGGAGGCGCAACAATTTCCAACTTTGTTTGACATTTGAAGCTGCACAAAGAATGGTAAGTTGTGGCTAATATAGCCGACAGCTATATAATGTATAACTTTATGTCACGTCCTGACCAGCAGATGGAACTATTGTATTAGTTTTGGGGTCAGGACGTGGCAGTTTTGTGTGTGTGAATGTTTGTTGGTGATTGGGACTTCCAATTGAAGGCAGGTGTGTTGAGTTGCCTTTGATTGGAAGTCCTATATAGGTGTGTGTGTTTTTCTTTGGGGTTGTGGGTAGTTGTTTTGCACTGCGTTTGTTAGCCTGCAAACTGTTGCTGTCGTGTTATTGTTTTCCTGTGGATGCCTTACTTGAGTCTATTAAAGTATGAGTATTCACATTCCCGCTGCGCCTTGGTCCTCTTCACTCCAGTACGACATTTTCTGTGACGAGTACGACATTTTTTGTGACAGAACTACCCACCACCAAAGGACCAAGCAGCGGAAGAACGAGGAGGAAGGATGGACCTGGGAGGACAAGTTAAGGGAGCTAAGGGAACCCGAGAGGCAGCCCCAATAAAAAAAATTTGGGGGGCACAAGGGCTGTTTGACGGGGCAAGGATGGAGCCCCAGGCCAGCTCCCCGCACTAGCCCTGAGGTGCGTGTCTCCAGGTTGGCACATCTAGTACCAGCCCCACGCATCAGGCGTCTAGTGCGTCAGCCCAGCCTCGCCAGTCAACAGTCACCAGAGCTGCCCGCCAGTCAAGAGTCACCAGAGCTGCCCGCCAGTCGTAAGTCACCAGAGCTGCCCGCCAGTCGTAAGTCACCAGAGCTGCCCGCCAGTTAATTTTTGCTTGTAAGCAGGAATCAGGAGGATAGAGTTGTGGACGGATTTACCAAATGGAGGGCGAGGGAGAGCTTTGTACGCGTCTCTGTGTGTGGAGTACTGGTGATATAGAATTGTTTTCCCTCTGGTTGCACATTTAACATGTTGATAGAAATTTGGTAGAACTGATTTAAATTTCCCTGCATTAAAGTCTCCGGCCACTAGGAGCTCCACCTCTGGGTGAGTGGTTTTCTGTTTGCTTATTTCCTTATACAGCTGACTGAGTGCAGTCTTAGTGCCAGCATCTGCCTGTGGTGGTAAATAAACAGCCACGAAAAGTATAGCTGAACATTCTCTAGGCAAGTAGTATGGCCTGCAATTTATCACAATATACTCTACTTCAGGCGAGCAAAATCTAGAGACTTCCTTAGATTATGTGTACCAGCTGTTGTTTACAAATATGCACAGACCGCCCCCCCTCGTCTTACCGGAGTGTGCTGTTCTATCTTGCTTGTGCAGCGTATATCCCGCTAGCTGAATATCCATGTCGTCATTCAGCCACGATTCCGTGAACCATAGGATATTACAGTTTTTGATGTCCCGTTGGTAGGATATTCGTGATCGTACTTCGTCTAGTTTATTGTCCAATGATTGCACGTTGGCGAGTAGTATTAACGGTAACGGCAGCTTTCCTACTCGCCTTTTCCGGGTCCTGACCAGGCATCCGGCTCTTTGTCCTCTGTACCTGCGTCGCTTCCTCTTGCAAATAACGGGGATGTTGGCCCTGTTGGGTGTTTGGAGAATGTCCTGTGCATCTTGCTTGTTGGAGAAAAAAATCTTAGTCTAATCCGAGGTGAGTGATCACTGTCCTGATATCCAGAAGCTCTTTTTGCCGTAAGATACGGTGAAAAAGAACACATAATAGCACAATTGGTTGGGCGCCCGTAAAACTGCTGTCATTTCTTCCGGCGCCATTTTGTCTTGTTGGAACTGGTATGAGGATACTTTATATAAAGATATAAGAACAGTATTTGCATAGGATGTGAACCAGATCATAACTTGTACGGTGGCCTCAGAGGGACATGAGTGAGCAGACTTAGGTAATGTATGGGCAGGTTGGCATTTATTATCATGAATCTTGACCTGGAGGCCACTAGCTAGCATAGCTACAAAGTCATCAAATTGGATTTTAAACCTAACCTTAAACCTGATCTTAACCAAACTGCTAACCCTAATGCCTAACCTTAAATTAATACCAAAAAGCTAATTTTTGATTTCATGAATGTTTACGATATAGCAAATTTTGACTTGGAAGCAAGCCCATCTAGTGCAAATCACTCAGTTCTGCCTCCATGGCAAGATTCATAACAATAAACGGCAACCTACTAAAACCATTACGTAGAGTTTCACTAACTAATGATCATGCTGAAACATTGTTAAACAGCAGTAATGTAATGTATACAGTTTTATAATGCTAATGTTATGCATAATCATTAGATCTACGAACACTAGCTACACACCCACACAAACCTGCCCACCGTCTCTCTTGGCAACCATAGCCCCACACACGGACAACAACACACATATCCACCCACACACACACTCAATACCCCCAATACACACGCACACATGCATTCACTCACACACACACACACACACACACACACACACACACACACACACACACACACACACACACACACACACACACACACACACACACACACACACAGATATATGTCTGTAGACATTGTTATTGCTTGCCATTCACCCTAACAGACCTCTGTGATACTTTGGCATTAGACTGGATTAGGTGCAGCCACTGGAAATGGTCTCCATTGGCACCAGAATAAACAATGTAACCTTAGTAACAGTGGCACTGACCGATAATTGTATGATTATTGTGAAAAGCAATTTGATTCGTAAACAGAATGTGTTGGATTAACACAGGTATTTTATATCTCCGCATTGCTGAAGCAAATCCTACACAGAATTATTTATATTTTGGTCTAGATTAGATGTAAACCAAAGAGTAGAGAGCCAAGAATGAAACCATACAGTGTAGAACATTGCACAAGTAATAGGTCAAGGTAAATTAGATATTATGTGAACATGAGCAGATGAAGTGTGAATAGGGCAAGGTAAATTAGCCCTTATGTGAACATGAGAACATGAAGTGTGTGTGTGACTCCTATAAACAGACTCCCTGCAAATTTGGATCTCTGATTCCCACTGTGTGTGTGTGCTTGGCGTGCAGCCGTGCTTGTGCGTGCAAGCTATAGTGACGTGAGTGATGAGGAAATGTTAGATCTAACACACCTACACCAGTTGATTCATCTAACAGATGTGTGAAACAATGAATGTTTGAAGTGAATGATGATATAAAAGGACAAATAGATAGGTGACCTGTTTGTGTACATGAAAAAAACAACACAATTTGAAGTGCTACAATTATTTCATCGCGTTTCAAGCTTTGCAGAATTCACGGTACGGTACGGCACTGTAACATGTTTCAGATCACAAGCTGGAATGCATAACAGCGTAGGCATTTCAGTGGTGCACAGATTGTCAAACTGGGTGTCAAGGACATGAGTGTCCTTTCATGTTGAAATTGGAAAGCAACATTTCACATCAGAGAGATTTTACGTCACTACATGGGATCAGAACAATCTTAATGCAGTATATGGTCATGCACTTGTGACACTAGAGTCATTTCATGTATTGTATGTGTATGTGAATGATTAGGCTTGTGTTGCCTTCATCTCTCATCTACCTATAGTGCAGTGCATGCTACAAGTAAATGCCGTACATTCACTAATGGTGCTGAATATTCCCTCTAATTACAAGATATTATTAGCTGAGCCAGAAGCACTTCACTGAGTTGTCAGTCAGTCTAATGGCACCGTTTTTAGAAAGACGGAGTGATGGGTTCCCACTGACCTCTGGGTTGGACTATCATCTCCATCTGCTCCTGTCAAGGGAGAAGGAAATGATCCACAATGAGACCTGTCCAGCCCTGACTCAAACACAAACACAAATACTCAACGTTGAAAGGACAGCACAGAAAAAATACAACAACTGAGGTATTGTACTGACTTGAATTCAAACAGGACAGCAGGTACACTGCTACTCACAGCTCGCCTTTAATGACAGGTGTATTCAGGTGAGACAGTGGGGTATGGCATCACCAACTCCATGAGGACTGTGTCAGCCAATAAATAATGAATGTTTGGAGTGAGTATTGTCGGTTGCCATGGGCTGCAAGGTTCCAAAGGGAAATAGCTGACCAAGGGGATTGTGGGTATGTGAGTATTGAGTTGTGTTGTTTTTTAAAGCCTACTTATAAAGCAAATAGCATGAAGATTTTCAGGTTAATTTGCTACAGGCTATGTAAAAATTCCTAAAGAAAAACTATACCTCATGTCTTTTGGTTTTCACAAGGTTGTGGAATTGAATTGCACTCTTAAAGAGCTTGCTGCAGCTCTTGCCCATAGAAATTCCAGTGTCTGTTTGATAAGAAGAGTTAAAAGAGACAGTGTTAGTTATTTTATGTTGTTGTTAGTGTTTAGCATTCTTAGGTCTAGTCTGAAAAGTCGGGTTTCGACTTAGATCTGAGAGGCCAAGCCCCTCATGTGCTCCTCTCACTTCAGCCCTGTATTGATTAACCTGTCACAACTCCTGACTGCTGTTTGTGAAGCACTAATCTGGAGGGAGATTGGAAGGTCAACAAAAAACACAGTCCAACTTCTAATTCAAAAACCTGACGATCAGGTTTGTGTGTGTGTGTGTGTGTGTATCGGAGTGGGATTTGATTAATTATACATTTTTGGTTACTCAGAGTTATATATCATATGTATCTCGAAAATACAGTGCATTTGGAAAGTAATCAGACCCCTTGACTTTTTCCACATTTTGTTACATTACAGCCTTATTCTAAAATAGATTATTCTCTCATCAATTACACACAATGCCCCATAATGACAAAGCAAAAACAGGTTTTTAGAAATTGCTGCAAATTTGAAATATCACCTTTACATAATTATTCAAACACTGCAATCGCACCTTAGGCAGCGATTACAGTGTTGAGTCTTCTTGGGAATTACGCTACACCTGTATTTTGGAGTTTCTCCAATTCTTCTCTGCGGATCCTCTCAAGTTATGTCAGGTTGGATAGGGAGCGTCACTGCACAGCTATTTTCAGGTCTCTTCACAGATGTTCGATCGGGTTCAAGTACAGGTACTGGCTGGGCCACTCAAGGACCTTGAGAGACTTGTCCCGAAGCCACTCCTGCATTGTATTGGCTGTGTGCTTAGGATCTCTCTGTACTTTGCTCTGTTCATCTTTCCCTCAATCTTGACTAGTCTCACAGTCCTTGCCTCCTTGCCTCTGAGGCACACTCCAAGCAGGTTGTCATGTGCCTTTTACTAATGAGTGGCTTCTGTCTGGCCACTCTACCATAAAAGCCTGATTGGTGGAGTGCTGCAGAGATGGTTGTCCTTCTGGAAGGTTATCCCATCTCCACAGAGGAACTCTGGAGCTCTGTCAAAGTGACCATCGTGTTCTTGGTCACTTCCCTGACCAAGGTCCTTCTACCCCTATTGCTCAGCTCTAGGTAGTTCCAAACTTCTTCCATTTAAAAATGATGGAGGCCACTGTGTTCTTGGGGACCTTCAATGTTGCAAAAAAATGTTGGTACCCTTACCCATATCTGTGCCTCGACACAATCCTGTCTCGGAGCTCTACAGACAAACGTAACAAAATGTAGAAAAGTCAAGGGGTCTAAATACTTTCCAATGCAGTGTATGTGCTCTTGAGCTTCGACATTGCCTTCTAAATTGCCTTTTAAGGGATTAATAAAACCATATTGAATTTCATTTACTTTAAAGATATGGACCAAAAGGGCAAAGGTTTCATCCATTTGACTTGGGATTGACATATGGCAGGTTTGATGAATGGATGATGTGTAAGGCTCACCACAGGGAATATCATTATTCCAGATATCTCCCTTCACCCTTCCTGGAGGGATAAGAGGAGGGGTGGTCTCATGGTTATCTTCTCCCTCAGACATACATCCCCCCAGGGAAAGCTTCCTCATATTCCGAGGAACAGGATGTGTCAGTGCCTCCAAAACGATCCCAGAGACAGCAACAGGAAGAGACGGAAAGTGCAGAGTCATGAGCATAAAAACAAACCGAGCAAATTGAATGATACATGACATAAGCTTCTGCCATCAATACACAGCTGCATCTGGAAAATAACACACTATATCTTTCAACACTTTCAAGGTTCTAAGTGATACACGAATAACCATATTATTCAATACTTGTGGTCTACATTCCAAAACACATCTGAAATATGTCTGTTGGGTTGGAATTCAATCGGTAAGTTGGTTCACAGTGTTGGAAAAAATACCCAATTTTCATACTTGAGTAAAAGTAAAGTTACCTTAGTAGAAAATGACACAAGTGAAAGTCACTCAGTAAAATACTGCTTCAGTAAAAGTCTAAAAGTATTTGGTTTTGAATATTAAATGCAATTGCTAAAATATAATTAAGTATCAAAGGAAAAGTATAAATAATTTTAAATTCCTTATATTAAACAAACCAGACGGCACAATTATTATTTTTAAATTTACAGGGGCACACTACAACACTCAGACATAATTTACAAACAAAGCATTTGTGTTTAGTGAGTCTGTCAGATCAGAGGCAGTAGGGATGACCAGGGATGTTCTCTTGATAAGTGTGTGAATTGGACCCTTTTTCTGTCCTGCTAAGCATTCAAAATGTAACGAGTGCTTTTGGGTGTCAGGGAAAATGCATGAAGTAAAAAGTACATTGTTTCTTTAGGACTGTAGTGAAGAAAAAGTTGAAACAATAAATAGTCAAAAATATACATAGTAAAGTACAGATCGAAAAACTACTTAAGTAGTACTTTAAAGTATTTTTACTTAAGTACATTACACTACTGTTGGTTAATTTAATACAGTGCATTCCTTCCATCACACTAATAACCTTTAGGTATTGTCCTGGGTTGGCCAGGGTCAGGCCTTGTAGTGTCCCAGCTTTGGCTACTCCTAACAGGGTTATGATAGGGACAGAAGTCTGGAGCAGTGCTGATGGCAGGTGGTTGATAATTTGTATTAGAATTTCAGGGTGCGTGTCTCACCCATATGCCAACACAATAGGGTGATACATGTAACTCTAAAAAATACAAAATACCCTGATGCTAGTAGCACACACACAAACAGTCAGACAGAACTGAGAATATTATATTACCAACAATCAAGTGTAAATTCCCCACCCCCGCTCCGTGAAATCTGGCACAGTGTAAATTGAGCTGTGATTCAGTGCCCAGATTCAAAAAACACTTCTTACACAAAGACTTTAGAAGCTCCTTTAAGAAAAAAAGAAGACGTTCATAAGATAGTTTATAAGTGCAATTCCTCAAACATTTCTTAAGAATTTATGATTTACTTACCTCAAATATCTTCTTACGAACTTCTTAACTATCTTATTAAGATGATTCTCGCAAGCTTAACCGAGCTAGCGGGCAATCATGTTAGCATATTTCTTACTGACATTACTGGTCTAAAATAAATCTAACTTTTCGGGAAACAGTTCTCAAAACTGTTGAAACAACATTCCCATGTGAACCAGACATATTGATCCGCTCAGATGAAACTGATTCGCATAAACAACAATTTATAGTCCTTGCTGCAAAGGCAGCAAAAAAAGATATATTCTCATGCCGTGGAAGGATGAATCCCAACCAACCTTCCAACATTGGCTTAATTTTAAAATGTAGTGTCTGTTTATTGATTCTCTTCCCTCTCTATAATGACCTTATTGCATATTTCCTTTTCTTTTTATCAAACTATCTCTCGCTCCCAACAGACTTTAAAGAAAATATATATTTTCCTTCATTAATTATAAAATACTTAATTAATTAATTTAACAATGTTAGCTAACCAAATCTCATTTGAACAGCATTAAGAATATAGTAGAAGTACAACACTGTTCCAAAAAAAAGAGAGCTGAGGTTTAAGAGGCAGAACACAACAACAGCACAATAAACTTCAACATCCATTTACACCAACTGATAAATTAGCTTTTAAATTCCAAAGCACTGCGCGTATTGATGCATCTACTCTATACAGGCATGTGTTTGAAAATGTGAAAGGGATTTGATGGCACTTGTGTGAGAATGTGAATTATATACACTTTCAGCACTGTGTGTGTACGTGTGTGTATGTTCATTGAGTATATACGTACACACATTCAATCTAGTGTGCATTTATTTCAGTGGGTTGTTCATGATGAGATAGATTTTCAAGTGTTCAGTGCACTGAGCAGGAGATAAAAGACCGTCAACTGTGAAGCTGAAATTATTCTTTTTGAACTAAGTTCTCTTTCAAACCTAGTGACTGGAACACTCAGAACATCAAACACTCACACACAGTAGTGGTACTGAAACACATACATTAAAGGAGCAATATGCAGTTGTTACGTACATTTTGGGATTTATAATAGAATGATATGTACCTATTCATTCTTGAATAACGTAACTTATAAATGCCTCATGAGCTTAGTTCAACTGTCATACCCCATCAGAACCCAAAATATAAGCTTATTTTACTCCAATGTTTGTAAACCAAGTAAATGTAAACAGACACTATATAGCCTCAAAACATAGCTATGTCTATGAATTTGAGAGTGATTACATTTCTCCAGCTCCATCCTTCAGATTTTTACCGAAACAGGGGTGGGGAGTCGTTGTTAATGTTTAAACTACTGATTGCTGCTTTAATGAGGAAAAAGAATGAGCAAAACATCATTCATCACATCAACTGGTTCCAGATGGACGATAAATGTGTACAAAACCATTTATAATCGTTTCTTTAATCTATTATAATGATGACAGAACTACATAAGTTTGTATTTTGAATATAGTTGCACATTCAGATTCATGGTTGGACGATTCACATGTTTAATTTAATTTCGCAAATTGGTATAATGATATGTGAAAGATTTAACAATGATCGCAAACTTGAAACTTGATATTTGAATACATTCAATAAAATATACAAGCATAATTTATTTTCAGAATTTAGGACTATGGATATTCTGCTGTGAATCAAAAATACATTTGCAGATTTTGATTGTGCTCGCACTCTGAATTCTGTCACTGTTTTTGTACATTTGTTGGAAGAGATTTGCAAGTAAAATCTTGATTTGTGCTCTGGGGGCATGACCTTTAACACCTGACCAATTGGTTCCCTCTGCCAAAACAATAGTCGCTTAACCATTGTCTGGATTATTCCATCAATCAAACATCAGGAAGTAGCTACCCACATGGACAAGAGATGATGAGGTTAAAAAAAAAATATATATATATTTTTGAAGGTAATCGTCTCTTTTTTTCTGTGTACATCGATTTTTTTGTGGGTGAAAAGGCATGCCAGTAGTTTGCTTATCATGTGAAATATGATGGAACATTTCAGACAAACTCCAGACCAGCCATTGCATTGACAGCTGCATTTGCATTAGCTATCTGGCTTCAGACATTCATCCTAGCTTTACTTTCAACTGACTAGCTTTATCAGGCAGCTTTAGATACAAGGGGAAAATGAATATATATTTGCTAGTTAACCATCTGATTGATAATGTCATTAACGTTAGCTCGATAGCTAGCTAAATTGAAACTGAAAGGTACAGTAGCTAGCTAACTCCCACCATCATCAATGCAGTGTAGCTAATGTTAGCTAGGTTTTTAGAAAAGAAAAACTATAGCTACATTTGCTAGCTCCATTTTAAAGACTTGTTATTGACTTTTGAACACTTTTTGTGAAACTACGTTATTCCACTGCCTGTTTATTGATTAATTGGTGACGGAAGAAGTTGTCAAGAAAAATTCCACTCTTATTTTCACTGCAAATAGACTAGCTAGCTAAAAATAAAGGTCTCTCCAGAGATGTTTGATTGGGTTCAAGCCCGGGCTCTGGCTGTGCCACTCAAGATATTCAGAGACTTGTCCCGAAGCCACTCCTGCATTGTCCTGGCTGTATGCTTAGGGTCAATGTCCTGTTGGAAGGTGAACCTTTGCCCCAGTCTGAGGTCCTGAGCGCTCTGGAGCAGGTTTTTATCAAGGATCTCTCTGTACTTTGCTCTGTTCATCTTTCCCTCAATCCTGACTAGTCTCACAGTCCTTGCCTCTGAGAAACATCCCCACAGCATGATGCTGCCACCACCATGCTTCACCGTAGGGATGGTGCCAGGTTTCCTGCAGATGTGACGCTTGGCATTCAGGCTAAAAGAGTTCAATCTTGGTTTCATCAGACCAGAGAATCTTGTTTCTCATAGTCTGTGTCCTTTAGGTGCCTTTTGGCAAACTTCAAGCAGGCTGGCATGTGCCTTTTACTTAGGAGTGGCTTCTGTCTGGCCACTCTTCCACAAAGGCCTGATTGGTGGAGTGCTGCAGAGATGGTTGCGCTTCAGGAAGGTTCTCCCATCTCCACAGAGAAACTCTGGAGCTCTGTCAAAGTGACCATAGGGTCACCTCCCTGACTAAGGCCCTGCTACCCCAATTGCTCAGTTTGGCCGGGCAGCCAGATCTAGGAAGAGTCTTGGTGGTTACAAACGTCTTCCATTTAAGATTGATGGAGGCCACTGTGTTCTTGGGGACTTTCAATGCTGCAGAAATGTTTTGGTACCCTTCCCCAGAACTCTGCCTCGACTTAATCCTGTCTCGGAGCTCCATGGACAATTCCTTCGACCTCATGGATTGGTTTTTGCTCTGACATGCACTGTCCACTATGGGAACTTATATAGACAGGTGTGTGCCTTTCTAAATCATGTCCAAAGCATTTACCACAGGTGGACTCCAATCAAGTTGTAGAAACATCTCAAGGATGATCAATGAAAACAGGATGGACCTGAGCTCAATTTCAAGTCTCATAGAAAAGGGTCTGAATACTTATGAAAATAATGTACTTCTAAAAACCTGTTTTCGCTTTCTCATTATGGGGTATTGTGTATAGATTGATGAGGATTTTTTTTATTGAATCCCTTTTAGAATAAGGCTGCAATGTAACAAAATGTGGAAAGGGGGGAGGGGTCTGAATACTTTCCAAATGTACCGTATGTAAAACTGTTTACAAAATGATGGCACATTTAAGGTAGTTGTCATTCTCAGCACTGAAATTTGAGCAGTGTGGTTCATTTCTTCCCCCTCTCTGCTCTTTTCCTCAGGTTGAAGCACATTGCTAACACCCAGATAGATGCAAAGTACTTGGGAACCACCCAGCCACCAGGAAAATCATCTTGTTCTTGGAGTTTATTCACAAAGTTAGATAGAAATAGATCCACACATGCTATTCTCTATCATGCAGAATTGTAGCTAAGCATGTAACCTGGGAAGCTCATTCAATAATACAGACATGGGTGATTTCTGTCACAGGGGACTAAACTGTGCACGTTTTTGTTCAATTTAGACCACAATTAGTTGAATGAGGTGTTAGTGAAGTGCTGGAATAAAAACATGTACACTCCTGTGTAAAGAACCTACGACTGTTGTCATGACTATCCCTTGAGGATCCAAACAGGTCAGATCAGCTTTGCAATAAATAACTTCAACCAGACACCCTCTCACCCACAGAGGGGGAGAAAGAGGGAACTGGTGGGGGTTAACACCTCACGCCCTGTTGTAAATCAAGGACAGAACATTCAGACATCCCTCTCCAAATTCACCCAAGGAATGTGCTTTGTTTTAAGATGACTTTTCCCACCGAAACTCTAACACATTCAAAAGGAACTTTTGGAACAATATTTCTAACATGGAACGTGGGGAATGGGCAGAAGTGACCTAAAAGAACACTAATGTCGTTTTGGTTGTTCTTTTATGATGACATTAAAAATGTTATAACGGAAATACTGTAACTTGAAAAGTATAAACACCACATGTACAAAGTTTCCATCCTCTGCATTGTACATACTATATGAAAAATGATGAAAGTGTTTTTGTTAAGAGATGGATGTGATTTTAGAAACTATAAGAGGAAATTGTTTCTATAACTGTGCACAGTAAGTAGTCACCACCCCTTTGAGTGAGGTCAGAGAGCATGTGAGCCTGATGGAACCGCCCCTTTTGAACAAACTGTATAAAATGATGGGTCTAACATATTAGACCAGAGAGATGTAGAGCTACAGCTCACGTTTAAAGTGGTTTGAACTCTGAATCTCAACACGAGGTAGAGAGGATATAGTCACCTCCCGGACAATCACTGTTATGGCTGATTAGCTGTCGTAAGTAAAGTACCTAGAAAAATGAACTTAAGTGGGACCATTCCACTACTCTTTTCAAACCATCGTATTATGCTACTGTCATCACCCCACTGGGAACCATCGACACGGCTGGTTAGCAAAGAGAAACGACAGTCTGTCATTCATTTAAGACATGAAGGTCAGTCAATCAGGAAAATTTCAAGAACTTTGAAAGTTTCTTCAAGTGCAGCCAAAAAAACATTACTCGTTATGATGAAACTGGCTCTCGTGAGGACCACCACAGGAAAGGAAGACCCAGAGTTACCTCACCTTATACGTTCATTAGAGTTAACTGCACATGAGATTGCAGCCCAAATAAATGCTTCACAGAGTTCAAGTAACAGACACATCAACTGTTCAGAGGAGACTGCGTGAATCAGGCCTTCATGGTCTAATTGCTGCAAAGAAACCACTACTAAAGGACACCAATAAGAAGAAGAGACTTGATTGGGCCAAGAATCACGAGCAATGGACATTAGACCAGTGTTAATCTGTCTTTTGGTCTGATGAGTCCAAATGTTAGATTTTTGGTTCCAATCGCTGTGTCTTTTTGAGATGCAGAGTAGGTGAACGGATGATCTCTGCATGTGTGGTTCCTACCGTAAAGCATGGAGGAGGAGGTGTGATGGTGTGTGGATGTTTTTCTGGTGACACTGTCAGTGATTTATTTAGAATTCAAGGCACACTTATCCAGCATGGCTACCACAGCATTCTGCAGCTATACGCCATCCCATCTGGTTTGCGCTTAGTGGGACTGTCATTTGTTTTTCAACAGGACAATGACCCAACACACCTCCAGGCTGTGTAAGGGCTATTTGACCATGAAGGAGAGTGATGGAGTGCTTCATTAGATGACCTCCACAATCACCTGACCTCAACCAAATTGAGATGGTTTGGGATGAGTTGGACCGCAGAGTGTAGGAAAAGCAGCCAACAAGTGCTCAGCTTGTGGGAACTCCTTCAAGACTTTTGGAAAAGCATTCCAGGTGAAGCTGGTTGAGAGAATGCCAAAAGTGTGCAAAACTGTCATCAAGGAAAAGGGTGAATACTTTGAAGAATCTCAAATATAAAATATATTTTGATTTGTTTAAAACCTTTTTGGGTACCACATGATTCCATATGTGTTTTTTCATAGTTTTGATGTCTTCACTATTATTCTACAATGTAGAAAATAGTAAAAATAAAGAAAAACCCTTTAATGAGTAGGTGTGTCCAAACTTTTGACTGGTACTGTATGTATAGCTAATACTCCACTCATATAAGGAGTGGAGAAGCCCTATGCCCCATAAACCTGTTTACTCCTGGAGTAACTCCCTGTCAGAGAGACTAATTTGAGTTTTTTTGCCGGAAGCTCGGGGCCAATGGAAGGTCAGGGGTGAGGGCTTAGGGGCAGAGGGAGTGAGAGTGAAGTTATTGACATGAAGATACAACTTGAACCACGGATTAAGGCTTCTTTCAAACCAGAATGCATGAAACGCATGTCCAACAAGGCTGTTGTTGTGGGGGAAAATCATTTTTAATTGGTTGATTGATAGTGTTTGCAACCTTTCTGACAGACAGCACAACAACTCTTGCTTTCTCTTTCAAGAGCATTTAGTCCCTTTATCCATCTCTCTACAGGTGCTACAGAGACAGAATATTCCAAGGACCTCCAGGGCCTCCAGACCAAGTTCCTGCGATCGCTCCGGAGCACAGAGAAGTAAGCTCTGCTAGTGGTAATATACTTTATGCACTATGTAAACCTCCTTCATTATGGCGGTCTGTGTGATGAAATATAGCATATTATAAACTAGGTGGTTTGAGCCCTGAATGCTGATTGGCTGACAGACAGTATACCACGGGTATGACAAAACATTTTTACTGCTCTAATTATGTTGGTAACCAGTTTATAATAGCAATAAGGCACCTCGGTTTTGTGGTATATTGCCAATTTACCACAGCTAAGAGCTGTATCGAAGCACTCCGCGTTGCGTCGTGCATAAGAACAGCCCTCAGCCATGGTATATTGGCCATATACCACACCCACTCGGGCCTTATTGCTTAATTATCCAGAGCCATTGGGTAGATTGGATTTACTGTACTCACTCAAACTCATGGACTCTCCTCCCTCTAAGTCTCCCAGACTTTTATAAAAACTAACGTGTCATCCCCCTATTCCCAGGTGAGTCTCCTGGGCCGTGATGTCGATGTGGCAGCACATCAAAAAACCTGCGAAACTGGTGTCAGCTATCAGCAGACAGTTGCCTGAGGAAGGATGCAACTATCAAGGCTTTAAATGGTCAAATGTGGGGGATGTTCACCAGATGTAATAAAGTTTGGTATAAACTACTCATGTTCATTTGTTTGTAGGTTACAAACTACTCTGGTAACTTAAACATCTGACAAAATGCAGACTTTCTCCATCAAGACAACACTTAGAGCTTAAAAAAAGGTTTAAAATCAATGAAAGTCTCATATCCAGGGTGAATACATTTTTATTAATGTATATAAGACCTCACACAGGTGTGCCAACTAAAATACACTGCTCCAAAAAAGTAAAGGGAACACTTAAACAACACAATGTAACTCCAAGTCAATCACACTTCTGTGAAATCAAACTGTCCACTTAGGAAGCAAGACTGATTGACAATAAATTTCACATGCTGTTGTGCAAATGGAATAGACAACAGGTGGAAATTATAGGCAATTAGCAAGACACCCCCAATAAAGGAGTGGTTCTGCAGGTGGGGACCACAGACCACTTCTCAGTTCCTATGCTTCCTGGCTGATGTTTTGGTCACTTTTGAATGATGGCGGTGCTTTCACTCTAGTGGTAGCATGAGACGGAGTCTACAACCCACACAAGTGGCTCAGGTAGTGCAGCTCATCCAGGATGGCACATCAATGCGAGCTGTGGCAAGAAGGTTTGCTGTGTCTGTCAGCGTAGTGTCCAGAGCATGAAGGCGCTACCAGGAGACAGGCCAGTACATCAGGAGACGTGGAGGAGGCCGTAGGAGGGCAACAACCCAGCAGCAGGACCGCTACCTTCACCTTTGTGCAAGGAGGAGCAGGAGGAGCACTGCCAGAGCCCTGCAAAATGACCTTCAGCAGGCCACAAATGTGCATGTGTCTGCTCAAACGATCAGAAACAGACTCCATGAGGGTGGTATGAGGGCCCGACGTCCACAGGTGGGGGTTGTGCTTACAGCCCAACACCGTGCAAGACATTTGGCATTTGCCAGAGAACACCAAGATTGGCAAATTTGCCACTGGCGCCCTGTGCTCTTCACAGATGAAAGCAGGTTCACACTGAGCACATGTGACAGACGTGACAGAGTCTGGAGACGCCGTGGAGAACGTTCTGCTGCCTGCAACATCCTCCAGCATGACCGGTTTGGCGGTGGGTCAGTCATGGTGTGGGGTGACATTTCTTTGGGGGGCCGCACAGCCCTCCATGTGCTCGCCAGAGGTAGCCTGACTGCCATTAGGTACCGAGATGAGATCCTCAGACCCCTTGTGAGACCATATGCTGGTGCGGTTGGCCCTGGGTTCCTCCTAATGCAAGACAATGCTAGACCTCATGTGGCTGGAGTGTGTCAGCAGTTCCTGCAAGAGGAAGGCATTGATGCTATGGACTGGCCCGCCCGTTCCCCAGACCTGAATCCAATTGAGCACATCTGGGACATCATGTCTCGCTCCATCCACCAACGCCACTACAGACTGTACAGGAGTTGGCGGATGCTTTAGTCCAGGTCTGGGAGGAGATCCCTCAGGAGACCATCCGCCACCTCATCAGGAGCATGCCCAGGCGTTGTAGGGAGGTCATACAGGCACGTGGAGGCCACACACACTACTGAGCCTTATTTTTACTTGTTTAAGGACATTACATCAAAGTTGGATCAGCCTGTAGTGTGGTTTTCCACTTTAATTTTGAGTGTGACTCCAAATCCAGACCTCCATGGGTTGATAAATTGGATTTCCATTGATTATTTTTGTGTGATTTTGTTGTCAGCACATTCAACTATGTAAAGAAAAAAGTATTTAATAAGATTATTTCATTTATTCAGATCTAGGATGTGTTATTTTAGTGTTCCCTTTATTTTTTTGAGCAGTGTATATGTCCCAGACTTGACTGAAGAATAGGACAAATAGGCAGCGTTTATACTGGCAACCCAATTCTGATTTTCTTTCACTAAATTATATTTTGACCAATCAGGTCAGCTCTGAAAAATATTGGATACAATAACATCTGTAATTTGTCAAAAGACGATTAAGTGGAAAAAAATATCAGAATTGGGCTGCCAGTCTACACAGCCAGGGACAAGTGAATATAAGTCAGTTCTTGTGTTCATAGCAGTTTCATACAGTACATGTTAAATGGCTACAAGACAGACATAAGGAGACTCTGCTGTAATCAAGGGGAAGGTACCACTGAATGCCCCAGTATTCAGTCAAGCACCTTGAAGCAGATGTGTCACCATCCCGGCCCTTGTCACAGCATTATAGGGAGATGACAAATTCATTATGTACCTTTAAAACAAATCACATTTCATTTGTCACATGCGCCGAATACAGCAGGTGTAGACCTTACCGTGAAATGCTTACTTACAAGCCCTTAACCAGTTCAAGAAGAGTTAAGAAAATATTTACCAAATAAACTAAAGTAAAAACAAATAAAAATGAACACAATAACATAACGATAATGAGATTATATACAGGGGGTACCGGCACCGAGTCAGTGCGTGGGGGTACAGGTTAGAGTTAATTTGTACATGTAGGTAGGGGTGAAGTGACTATGCAGAGATAATAAACAGCTAGTAGCAGCAGTGTACAAAACAAATGGAGGGGGGTCAATGTAATAGTCCAGTGGCCATTGATTACTTGTTCAGCAGTCTTATGGCTTGGGGGTAGAAGCTGTTAAGGAGCCTTTTGGTCCTAGACTTGGCACTCTGCTTGCCGTGCAGTACCAGAGAAAACAGTCTATGACTTGGGTGACTGGAGTCTGACAATTTCATGGGCTTTCCTCTGACACCGCCTATTATATAGGTCCTGGATTGCAGGAAGCTTGGCCTCAGTGATCAAATCAATTCAAATCGTATTAGTCACATGGGCCAAATACAACACCTTACAGTGAAATGCTTACTTATGAGCCCCTAACCAACAATGCAGTTTAAAAAATAAGAATAAGAAATAAATAAGAATAAGAAATAAAAGTAACAAGTAATTAAAGAGCAGCAGTAAAATAACAATAGCGAGACTATATACAGGGGGGTACCGGTGCAGTGTCAATGTGCGGGGACACCGGTTAGTAGAGGTAATATGTACATGTAGGTACATTTATTAAAGTGACTATGCATAGATGATAACAACAGAGAGTAGCAGCGGTGTAAAAGAGGGGGAAGGGGGGGGCAATGCAAATAGCCATAGATGGTATAGAGGTCGTGGATGGCAGGAAGCTTGGCTCCAGTGATGTACTGGGCCGTACACACTATCCTCTGTAGCGCCTTATGGTCAGATGCCGAGCAGTTGCCATACCAGGCGGTGATGCAACCGGTCAGAATGCTCTCGATGGTGCAGCTGTAGAACTTTTTGAGGATCTGGGAACCCATGCCTTTCATCACCAAAGCCGTGTTAGCTTTTACTGCACATGTTGCTGAACAATCCAACAATTTTGTTAGCATCATTGATCTAAATGGGCAATTCACATACAATATACAATTCATAAGCATTGACTAATATATCTAGGGTCCTGTGGTGGTCTGGCAGCATGTTTCTTTCTAATGATCTTACTCCCTCTCCACCTGAAATGCAATAACAAAAACATGAATAACAATAAGCCTAGTCAGTCAGTAAATTGGCTAGTTAAAAACTCATGTAAATGTCCACATCAGCCAAATGATACCCAACCAATACAGCCTAATAATCTGTTTGCAGTGAAATTGTGAGGGGCATTTTTCTTCTCAACTTTTTCAGTCCCCAATTAGTAAATAAACAGGTAGTGGAATTAAGTAGTTTGACAAGTGTTCAAAAGTCAGTAACAAGTCTTTACAATATACTATAGCTAGCGAATATAGCTATAGTTAGGTATTATTAATTATTTTCTAGAAACCTAGCTAACAGCTACACTAGCTACCTTTCCCCCAGTAGTTTAAATTTAGCTAACTATCTAGCTAACGTTAATGGCATTTATAAAAACTATCAATCAGATGGTTAACTAGCAAATATATTTGTTTTCCCTTTGTATCTAAAGCTGCTAGGATTAAAGCTAGGATGAATGTCGGAGGCCAGATAGCTAACGCAACAGCGGCTGTCAATGCAATGGCTGGTCTGGAGTTCGGCTGAAATGTACCATTACATTTCACATGATAAGCAAACTACTATGTGTTTTCACCCAAAAATTGGTTTACAAAAAAATCGTAATCGTCTTTTACAAAAAAGATAATTACCTTCAAGTAGTTATGCAGTTACTATATTAGATCACTCCAACATGGTCTGATTCCATGCGGTAGGATACATGCCGAGTAAGAATTTCAGATTAGTCCTGCCACTATTTAAGGGGGTCGCTAGCTAGCCTCTCCATCAGGGTGCTCTACTGGCACCCCACTCGGTTTGGCTTGTGCCATCTCGTTCCGGTTTCGTCCTTGTTTCGATTACTTGTGACAGTGTACCAACCTGGGTGATACTCAGTTTGGTTTACCAGTGTTGCGGCGCTGAGGGTTTGTCTTAGTTGTCTATGTGACTTGTCTGTCCACCAGAACCCTCCCGGTTATAGCCTTTGGGTTCAGGGACCGCGTCTACCCTGTAAGATCGGGAGACTGTGTATGTTTCGCTCCGGCGGGCTTTCGGTTCTCCCCGAGAGCTAGTTGTCGCGAGGCGCACCACGTTTTATCTCTCACAGGCGCAACCATCTTGCCTAGACTCTTGTGTGTTCCACGATGAACAAGCTATGAAAAGTAGCTTGCTTAACAAGAGGTGTCCATTGCAGGACTAAGCACGGTTATAAACACACTTTCCCTTAAATCCTGCCAGCCAGCACCCCCACGTATATAGCAAGAGATAAGCTATAAACGTGAAGTGAGTTACAGCCGACCCACACGTATAAAGCAAGATATAAGCTATACACGTGTGTGAGGTAGAATGCACTGCCCCTTCACAGTCAGGCAGTTTACACTGTTGGCTTGAATACTTTTCTACAAGGGAAAGTTACAGCCATTCATGTCTCCTCTCCGTCATTCGGATAGTGTATGAGACAAAGGCTGATACTGTAGGTCCGTAGTAATCTTTACTATTATACAGTATTGTGTTTACAGTACAGACAGTAACTATCATAGTTTCTCTTATAAACTCACATCTCAGCTCTATTACACTGAGGGTTTCAGTGTGTAGCTGTGTATGCTCTAGTTCTGTTGTACTACTGTACTTTACAGTACAGGCAGTAACTATCCCTTAATTGGAAACTGACAGCTCTATTAAACTACTGTTTTTTCACACAATGTATAGCTGGGTTTACCATAGTTTTTCTGTTGCAGTACTTACAGTGGACTACATACAGTAACTATGCTAGTTTCCCGTGACTATCCTAGTTTCCCTGCGATCTTGCACAGTGTGTAGCTGGGTTGACTATTTTTCTGAGGTGCTTGCCGCTGGCATTGGCAGCTTCTCACAGGCCCAAAGGCCAAAGTGAGAGAGGCAAGTGGAGTCCCCATGAGCACTGAATACAGTGCTGGAAGGCTACGAATTCCGATGTTGGTCCACTGTTATAGTACTCAATCGTCTCAGGGCCTTCTAGTGTTCAAGCGCTGGTTGACTGAATGTTTCCCAGTGAGTTTCGATGAAGGCGTGTCAACCTACATCCAAACCCCTCATTCTGGCCAAGGGCACTGTCTGACAGACATGTTAACCAACCATTACATTTGTCCACACATGCCCTTCTTGCTGTTGCAGGTGAACAAGGGGCTTCCCCCAGTGTGTTGTGCTAGGCCAATGGACACTTTTCACAGATGCAGGCAATACGAAAGCGTCATCAGTTTTCGTTAACTATGGTGAAAGAGTTTTGGGCCAGAACCTATCCAACCGGACATTGCATGGAGGGCACTGTTACTGCAGCATTTCGGCTGGCCTGCCAGCCTTTGCCTTTTGCTGTGGTGTCGCATTCTATTGGAGGAGTAACTGCCTGGACGATTGGATAGTCTGCCCCATCCAGGGAACAGGCCACAATGGACACAAGGACCCTCTTGAACCACAGACACCTGGGCCTTACCCTAAATGAGGAGAAGAGTCACCTGACTCACTCATGGAAGGTGATCTATCTCGGGATAATCCAAAGACTCAAATCTCATGAGGGCACGTCTCCCTCAGGTGACAGTAACACAATCCTATCCTACCTCATCTGTTTCCATGTCAGTGTTAGAGTATCAATAGTTACTCGGCTCACTGACGGTAGCTTCACTGTTGGTTCCACTGGGCATTCTCCAACAGGCCACTCCAGCGATGGTATAACTCCCAAGGCCGGCACCCAAAATAACACAGACACCGTCAACTGTTGGTGATGAGTGCATGTTTGAGGACCCTATTGTAGTGGCTATCCCACTCCTTTCTGTTAAAGGGGGTGAGCCTGATCAGAGTCCACTGCAGTGAGCTGGTGTGTACTGAAGCCTCTCTGACGGGTTGAGGTGCCATGTTCAGAGGCAGCTGGCAGCTGGATCCCCCCATGGAGTGTCCAACACATCAATGTGCTCAGGGTGGTTCGCCTAGCTTTTAAACAGTTCCAGCCCTATCTGGTAGGACAGCATATCCTGATCCGATGGCTCTTGCCGTGGGCCCAGACCTGCTTGGCATCGCTGCGAGCAGCACATATTCCCGGGTCCAGAACAATGCTGTTCATTGACTATAGCTCAGCATTCAACACCATAGTACCCTCCAAGCTCATCATGTAGCTGTGACCTACAGTGAGGGAAAAATGTATTTGATCCCCTGCTGATTTTGCCCACTGACAAAGAAAGGATCAGTCTATAATTTTAATGGTAGGTTTATTTGAACAGTGAGAGACAGAATAAGAACAAAAAAATCAAGAAAAACGCATGTCAAAAATGTTATAAAATGATTTGCATTTTAATGAGGGAAATAAGTATTTGACCCCCTCTGCAAACATGACAGTACTTGGTGGCAAAACCCTTGTTGGCAATCACAGAGGTCAGACGTTTCTTGTAGTTGGCCACCAGGTTTGCACACATCTCAGGAGGGATGTTGTCCCACTCCTCTTTGCAGATCTTCTCCAAGTCATTAAGGTTTCGAGGCTGACGTTTGGCAACTCAAACCTTCAGCTCCCTCCACAGATGTTCTATGGGATTAAGGTCTGGAGACTGGCTAGGCCACTCCAGGACCTTAATGTGGTTCTTCTTGAGCCACTCCTTTGTTGCCTTGGCTGTGTGTTTTGGGTCATTGTCATGCTGGAATACCCATCCACAACCCATTTTCAATGCCCTGGCTGAGGGAAGGAGGTTCTCACCCAAGATTTGACGGTACATGGCCCCGTCCATCGTCCCTTTGATGCGGTGAAGTTGTCCTGTCCCCTTAGCAGAAAAACACCCCCAAAGCATAATGTTTCCACCTCCATGTTTGACGGTGGAGATGGTGTTCTTGGGGTCATAGGCAGCATTCCTCCTCCACCAAACACGGCGAGTTGAGTTGATGTCCAAGAGCTCCATTTTGGTCTCATCTGACCACAACACTTTCACCCAGTTGACCTCTGAATCATTCAGATGTTCATTGGCAAACTTCAGACGGGCATGTATATGTGCTTTCTTGAGCAGGGGGACCTTGCGGGCGCTGCAGGATTTCAGTCCTTCACGGCGTAGTGTGTTACCAATTGTTTTCTTGGTGACTATGGTCCCAGCTGCCTTGAGATCATTGACAAGATCCTCCCGTGTAGTTCTGGGCTGATTCCTCACCGTTCTCATGATCATTGCAACTCCACGAGGTGAGATCTTGCATGGAACCCCAGGCCGAGGGAGATTGACAGTTCTTTTGTGTTTCTTCCATTTGCGAATAATCGCACCAACTGTTGTCACCTTCTCACCAAGCTGCTTGGCGATGGTCTTGTAGCCCATTCCAGCCTTGTGTAGGTCTACAATCTTGTCCCTGACATCCTTGGAGAGCTCTTTGGTCTTGGCTATGGTGGAGAGTTTGGAATCTGATTGATTGATTGCTTCTGTGGACAGGTGTCTTTTATACAGGTAACAAGCTGAGATTAGGAGCACTCCCTTTAAGAGTGTGCTCCCAATCTCAGCTCGTTACCTGTATAAAAGACACCTGGGAGCCAGAAATCTTTCTGATTGAGAGGGGGTCAAATACTTATTTCCATCATTAAAATGCAAATCAATTTATAATATTTTTGACATGCGTTTTTCTGGATTGTTTTGTTGTTATTCTGTCTCTCACTGTTCAAAAAAACCTACCATTAAAATGATAGACTGATAATTTCTTTGACAGTGGGCAAATGTACAAAATCAGCAGGGGATCAAATACTTTTTTCCCTCACTGTAGGTCTGAACCCCGCCCTGTGCAACTGGGTCCTGGACTTCCTGACGGGTCGCCCCCAGGTGGTGAAGTTAGGAAACATCACCTTCACTTCGCTGATCCTCAACACTGGGGCCCCACAAGGGTGCGTGCTCAGCCCACTCTTGTACACCCTGTTCACCCATAACTGCGTGGCCAAGCATGCCTCCAGCTCAATCATCAAGTTTGCAGATGACAAAACAGTAGTAGGCTTGATTACTGCCTACAGGGAGGAGGTGAGGGCTCTGGGAGTGTTGTGCCAGGAAAATAACCTCTCACTCAACGTCCACAAAACAAGGAGATGATTGTGGACTTCAGGAAACAGCAGAGGGTGCACCCCCCTATCCACATCGACGGGACCACAGTTGAGAAGGTGGAAAGCTTCAAGTTCCTTGGCATACACATCAGTGACAGACTGAAATGGACCACCACACAGAGCCTCTTCAACCTCAGGAGGCTGAAGAAATTTGTCTTAGCACCTAAAACCCTCGCAAACTTTTACAGATGCACAATTGAGAGCATCCTGTCGGGCTGTATCACCGCCTGGTATGGCAAATGCATCGCCCGCAACCGCAAGGCTCTCCAGAGGGTAGTGCGGTCTGCCCAACGCATTACCAGGGGCAAATTACTCACTCTCCAAGAGACCTACAGCATCCGATGTCACAGGAAGGCCAAAAAGATTATCAACGATATCAACCACCCAAGCCACGGCCTGTTCGCCCCGCTATCATCCAGAAGGCGAGGTCAGTACAGGTGCATCAAAGCTGGGACCGAGAGACTGAAAAACAGTGTTTATCTCAAGGCCATCAGACTATTAAACAGCCACCACCAGCACATTAGAGGCTGCTGCCTATAGACATAGACTTGAAATCACTAGCCACTTTACGTAACGGAACACTAGTCACTTTGATCATGTTTACATATCTTGCATTACTCATCTCATATGTACAGCATATACTGTATTCTATACTATTCTACTGCATCTTAGTCACTTTAATAATGTTTACACATCTTGCACTACTCATCTCATATTTATATGCTGTATTCTATATTATTCTACTGTACCTTAGTCCATGCCGCTCTGACATCGCTCATCCATATATGTATATATTCTTAATTCCATTCCTTACTTAGATTTGTGTGTATTGGGTATACGTTGAGAAATTGTTAGGGATATTACTTGTTAGATATTACTGCACTGTTAGATATTACGACTGCAATAGTTTTATACTCAGTAGAGGATATGCAGGTAGACATTATTGATTTAAAAAATAATAATAATATGTCTTCATGGGATAGCTTATAGGGAAACGGCAAGCTCAGCAAAATACTTCAATTATGTTTGGCGACATTTGAAGCTGAGGTAATCTTCACAATTGTATGCAGGCTTTCTTGTGTGCAAACTCCAATAAACCTGTACCATCTCTGTTCTTACATTAAGTAGTCTAGAGTTTGCATACCTTATGGTAAACTGACACCAGCACTGTAGTCTCTCTCTTCTTATTATTATCTTCTCCATCCTTTCACCAGAAGCCTGCCAAGTTACCTCTGCCTTCAAAGCTCTTCTTTCCAAGAACATTGTTGAAAAGTTGTCAGGCTTCTTTATTGTAATTGGCTAACCTACTCTAGCATCTAAGTATGTTGGCTTAATTTATATTTGTTGTGACTCACATAGTTGTGGCTCAGTTGGTAGAGCATGGCGCTTGCAACGACAGCGTCATGGGTTCAGTTCCTATGAGGGACCAGTATGGGAATAAAATATACTGCTCAAAAAAATTAAGGGAACACTTAAACAACACATCCTAGATCTGAATGAAAGAAATAATCTTATTAAATACTTTTTTCTTTACATAGTTGAATGTGCTGACAACAAAATCACACAAAAATAATCAATGGAAATCCAATTTATCAACCCATGGAGGTCTGGATTTGGAGTCACACTCAAAATTAAAGTGGAAAACCACACTACAAGCTCATCCAACTTTGATGTAATGTCCTTAAAACAAGTCAAAATGAGGCTCAGTAGCGTGTGTGGCCTCCACGTGCCTGTATGACCTCCCTAAAATGCCTGGGCATGCTCCTGATGAGGTGGCGGATGGTCTCCTGAGGGATCTCCTCCCAGACATGGACTAAAGCATCCGCCAACTCCTGGACAGTCTGTGGTGCAACGTGGCGTTGGTGGATGGAGCGAGACATGATGTCCCAGATGTGTTCAATTGGATTCAGGTCTGGGGAACGGGCGGGCCAGTCCATAGCATCAATGCCTTCCTCTTGCAGGAACTGCTGACACACTCCAGCCACATGAGGTCTAGCATTGTCTTGCATTAGGAGGAACCCAGGGCCAGCATATGGTCTCACAAGGGGTCTGAGGATCTCATCTCGGTACCTAATGGCAGTCAGGCTACCTTTGGCGAGCACATGGAGGGCTGTGCGGCCCCCCAAAGAAATGTCACCCCACACCATGACTGACCCACCGCCAAACCGGTCATGCTGGAGGATGTTGCAGGCAGCAGAACGTTCTCCACGGCATCTCCAGACTCTGTCACATCTGTCACGTGTTCATTGTGAACCTGCTTTCATCTGTGGAGAGCACAGGGCGCCAGTGGCGAATTTTCCAATCTTTGTGTTCTCTGGCAAATGCCAAACGTCCTGCACGGTGTTGGGCTGTAAGCACAACCCCCACCTGTGGACATCGGGCCCTCATTCCACCCTCATGGAGTCTGTTTCTGACCGTTTGAGTAGACACATGCACATTTGTGGCCTGCTGGAGGTCATTTTGCATGGCTCTGGCAGTGCTTCTCCTGCTCCTCCTTGCACAAAGGCGGAGGTAGCGGTCCTGCTGCTGGGTTGTTGCCCTCCTACGGCCTCCTCCAAGTCTCCTGATGTACTGGCCTGTCTCCTGGTAGCGCCTCCATGCTCTGGACACTACGCTGACAGACACAGCAAACCTTCTTGCCACAGCTCGCATTGATGTGCCATCCTGGATGAGCTGCACTACCTGAGCCACTTGTGTGGGTTGTAGACTCCGTCTCATGCAACCACTAGAGTGAAAGCACCGCCAGCATTCAAAAGTGACCAAAGCATCAGCCAGGAAGCATAGGAACTGAGAAGTGGTCTGTGGTCCCCACCTGCAGAACCAATCCTTTATTGGGGGTGTCTTGCTAATTGCCTATAATTTCCACCTGTTGTCTATTCCATTTGCACAACAGCATGTGAAATTTATTGTCAATCAGTGTTGCTTCCTAAGTGGACAGTTTGATTTCACAGAAGTGTGATTGACTTGGAGTTACATTGTGTTGTTTAAGTGTTCCATTTATTTTTTTGAGCAGTGTATATGTACTCACTACTGTAAATCACTTGGGATAAGAACATCTGCTGAATGACTTAAATGGAAATATGACTACACTAAAAAAAGAATCTATAATGCTGTCAAAATCAATATGCTTATGTAAAGTAGCCTTTCTTAAGGTGTACTGTCAGTGTTGCCAACTTATTTTCAGGGGAAGTTGCGAGAGGCAGTTTGATATGTTGTGATGTCATTGCGTGATGACGTCATTACATAATAATGTAAAACTGCATCATTATGTAGAATACAGAATAGCGTTACTCCAATTGACTGGCCATCTTGCAACTTAACTGAAATAATGATGTGTGTGCTAGACAGCTCTCTCCTGGTTGTTGTGCTGGCTAGCTGCTCAATGGTTTCCTCCAGATATTGCCACTGTTCTCGCTCACACTGCAGTGCACACTGCCACCATCAGCTGTGTGTCTCCGCCAGTTCCAGAAAGTCCACTCCTTGCATATGTACTGTAAATATGATGAATCATAGATTATTAAGGAAATCCTCTTCATCTTCACTGTCCTACTGCATTGTCACGGAGCTGGAACCAGCAGAAGAGGATGGAGCGGCTTTATAGCTGTATGCTGCTGTAGTGCCAAACTGCTGCAGAACTTCACTTGGTAGTTTATGCTGGTAACAGGTATCACCAGCCAGCTTCAGTCCATACCGCACCAGGAGTATGGAGCTGAGAGTGTGCAGTGACATTCTATTTCTTAACTTTGACTTGACCACACTCATTTGGCTGAAATGCCATTCAACCGCCGCATTTGAGTGTGGCAAGGAGAGGGCAGCGAGTGCAGCTTTGCACAGTTCTTCAAATGAATTTGACCCGGAAGAGTCAGTGTAGTTACTCACTTCAC
Organism: Salmo trutta; assembly: GCF_901001165.1. Classification (NCBI taxonomy): domain Eukaryota; kingdom Metazoa; phylum Chordata; class Actinopteri; order Salmoniformes; family Salmonidae; genus Salmo; species Salmo trutta. The sequence continues at coordinate 23,017,853 of NC_042957.1, forward strand.
TCCAAAACTCAACTGTATTTTCAGTTGAGTCTCCATTGGGAAACTATTTTATCAATTGTTTGGGTCTGGTATCCCAGTAGCTCAGCTACTTTAATAATTTCAGTGGCGCCTTTATTGTGCTTTAGCATTTCCTTAACACTGAACAAGGTTTCACAAGGCTTCTAGGTTGTCTGGGAGCCTTGCTTGCAGCTCCTTGCTTAAAGCAACAATGTAGTTGATGCACTGTTTCTGAATGACCTTTTCGTCCTCTGGCGCAAGACTGAGTTGGTACACCGTGCTCTCGAAAAAGTACTTAAGGTATGGTGATGGACTGAGGTGTCCATCAATGGCATCCTTCAGGACATCAATTTGTGCCATAGGGTTGACTACTCTGCTGCAAATTGATGTTAAGAGGTATACCAGATTGTCCAAAAGCTTGACAGGATCTGTTTGCTCTCCCTCAAATGACTTCACTGCAACTTTGTCGGACAGGATTGATTTCAAGAAAGTCAGGTAGACATAGTTGGTCTTGTCCATATACGTGGCATGAAGCACATCCGCCATGTAACAATGCTCACTGGCCTTGGTCAACTCAAAGTGGAGTTTCAGTTCTTCCCACTGGCTCAATATACGAGTTACCGCAGGCTCAATCGATAGCCAACATGTGGCACACACTTTGGTGATCTGCAGGGGTTTCTGGCCACAATTAATGGTGGCATATACTGCTTTGTACGCCTCACACCGTTTTGGGGAAATCGAAAACCAGTTGTAGGTTTTCCTGATTAAGTACTCAACACTCCTAGGGATGGTTTCTTTGGATGCTGCACTGACAGCCAATTGTAAAGAATGACACACACAGTGGATGAATACCAAATTGGGCAACGCACATCCTTGCTTTAAAATCTTGTGCACCCTGCAGTTGTCCACTTTCTTAGCCAACTGTGATAATGTAGACTGCATTGCGTGGTTGTACGGTTTTGATTTATTTATATGCTTTGCTGTAGCACAATGTTTTTTGATGTCATACATTTTTGCAGCATATCTGATTTGCAGTACGCACAGTATGCCCGACAAACATCCCCAGTTACTGGCTTCAGCCACCCTTTAAATTCAGGTACAGACTCCCACTCTTTTCTGTACTTCTGACTCTATAATTTTGATTGAGACATGTTGATTGATGTTGTACGTTCTGTTCAAGTCAAAACATTCGTGACCAACTATATTCATTGGGTTTGTCTCGTCGAATGCATACTACTGCTGGTGCAGTCAGCCAACAATGATTTGAAATTTGCTGAAATTGCTGCTGACCTGCTGCTGCCTGTGCACGAGCTGAGCACCTGCTGCTGACGTCACTCACAATGCACTTTTGCAGCCAGGCTTGTGTGTTGTGACTGAGTGTGTGACAGAGAAAATCGTTTTGTGTCATTTAGATGGAAAATGCGTGCATTTTAGCATTTCAGTCACTTTTCAAAAGTTGCTAAAAGTTTAAAATACATTTTTAAAAGTAGCTAAATTTGTTTCTAGGTGCTGTTTGAAAAAATAAGTTTCCAGGGTAGTCTGAAAAGTTGCTAAATCTAGCAACAAAATTGATAAGATGGCATCACTGATTGCCTGTGTGTGCATTATTTCCCTTACAGTAGGTTTTAACCAGAGGCGGTGATTCAATTTAAATTTGCATAAAGCAGAGCAAAAATTCTTCCACTCCACAACCAGGATACTCCCCGCTCACCTTTCCACAATCAATCGCACATGTCACCTCGTGCACTTGTTGAAAATTAATTGGGGCAGAACTTTTCCTGTTGAATTTGTTGGTGAAAATCCTACATCACCATACAAACTGAATTCAGAGGGTCACGAGGTCGCCTCGTAGTAACCACGTCATGTCATCTTGACCCAGATAATTCCCCCTCCACAAGGCCCATTGCGCTTCTGCGTTCCATCCGTTTTTCCGCAATATTACAATAGATTACCATAGTAATAACTGGCATTAATGCAGCCGCCAGTAACGCTATAATCTGATTATTACTCACATGCTTGTACAACGATACCCATTTAGATCAAGCTTTGTCCTGACTCAAGAGACCAGGTTGTTTTATTCTATGTCCCTTCAACATACAACCATACCATGATCCTCCTCATATCAGATCACTTATCTGTGAATAGCTTGAAGGCAATTATCAGGAGATGTGACTATTTTATAAATCGAGTTGACCTGGAACATAATGGCCTATTTGACGGATAGAGAGAGGCCTTGAAATGGACCCTTAGAACTCATCCAGCTGATGCCATCAGGATACCATAATCTTCCATCAACCCATAAAGGCCATCAATCCAGCTATAAAACAGGCCATAATAAGGGTCAAATTAGCCATAGCCCAGCGAATCAGGGTCTAAGTCTGACACATCACAACACAGCCAGTCAGGAATAAGTGATCCACATCAATATCTAATCAAGGCCTAAATGTATACAATTAACAGCCAATGTCATTGTCAAATCACAAATGTTAGTGATAACTCATCAAAGCAGTATTGAGAGAGAGCAGTTACAACACAGACCCAAAGCAAAGCCAAACAAGTATCAACACATAAGACAACACAGTACAGATAGCAGCCTGAGTCACACAGCTCTCCAAGCCAAGCTCAGAACTTAGCGCCGGTAAGCGCTGTGTGGCTCATAAAAGACAAACAGCAGACTGTACTGTAGCAGACTGTGACAGTCTGACTGTTTAACTACAGTTGAAGTCGGATGTTTACATACACCTTAGCCAAATACCTTTAAACTCTGTTTTTCACAATTCCTGACATTTAATCCTAGAAAAATTCCCTGTCTTAGGTCAGTTAGGATGACCACTTTATTTTAAGAATGTGAAATGTCAGATTAATAGGAGAGAGAATGATTTATTTCAGCTTTTATTTCGTTCATCACATTCCCAGTGGGTCAGACGTTTACATACACTCAACTAGTATTTGATAGCATTGCCTTTAAATTGTTTAACTTGGGTCAAACATTTTGAGTATCCTTCAACAAGCTTCCCACAATAAGTTGGGTGAATTTTGGCCCATTCCTCCTGACAGAGCTGATGTAACTGAGTCAGGTTTGTAGGCCTCCTTGCTCGCACACAATTTTCTAAACTATTGAGGTCAGGGCTTGTGATGGCCACTCCAATACCTTCACTTTGTTGTCCTTATGCCATTTTGCCACAACTTTGTAAGTATGCTTGGGGTCATTGTCCATTTGGAAGACCCATTTGCGACCAAGCTTTAACCTTCTGACTGATGTCTTGAGATGTTGCTTCAATATATCCACACAATTTTCCATCCTCATGATGCCATCTATTTTGTGAAGTGCACCAGTCCCTCCTGCAGCAAAGCACCCCAAAACATGATGCTGCCACCCCCGTTCTTCACGGTTGGGATGGTGTTCTTCGGCTTGCAAGCATCCCCCTCTTTCCTCCAAACATAATGATGGTCATTATGGCCAAACAGTTCTATTTTTGTTTCACCAGACAAGAGGACATTTTTCCAAAAAGTATGATCTTTGTCCCCATGTGCAGTTGCAAACCGTAGCCTGGCCTTTTTTTGGCGGTTTTGGAGAAGTGGCTTCGTCCTTGCTGAGCGGCCTTTCAGGTTATGTCGATATAGGACTCGTTTTACTGTGGATATAGATACTTTTGTACCTGTTTCCTCCAGCATCTTCACAAGGTCCTTTGCTGTTGTTCTGATTTGCACTTTTCACACCAATGTACGTTCATCTCTAGGAGACAGAACACGTCTCCTTCCTGAGCGGTATGACGGCTGCGTGGTCCCATGGTGTTTATACTTGCGTACTATTGTTTGTACAGATGAACGTGTTACCTTCAGGCATTTGGAAATTGCTCCCAAGGATGAACCAGACTTGTGGAGGTCTACAATTTTTTTTCTGAAGTCTTGGCTGATTTCTTTTGATTTTCCTATGATGTCAAGCAAAGAGGCACTGAGTTTGAAGGTAGGCCTTGAAATACATCCACAGGTACACCCCCAATTGACTCAAATGATGTCAATTAGCCTGACAGAAGCTTCTAAAGCCATTACATCATTTTCTGGAATTTTCCAAGCTGTTTAAAGGCACAGTCAACTTAGGGTATGCAAACTTCTGACCCACTGGAATTGTGATAAAGTGAATTATAAGTGAAACAATCTGTCTCTAAACAATTGTTGGAAAAATTACTTGTGTCATGCACAAAGTAAATGTCCTAACCGACTTGCCAAAACTATAGTTTGTTAAGAAGAAATTTGTGGAGTGGTTGAAAAACGAGTTTTAATGACTCTAACCTAAGTGTATGTAAACTTCTGACTTCAACTGTATATGAGAGCTCATCTGAATGGCACTAGGCTTGTCTGAGGAAAGACAATGAATAAAAGGTAAGATAATTACTTTTTTTAAATTTATTTTTATTTCACCTTTATTTAACCAGGTAGGCTAGTTGAGAACAAGTTCTCATTTGCAACTGCGACCTGACCAAGAAAAGCATAGCAATTCGACACATACAACAACACAGTTACACATGGAATAAACAAAACATACAGTCAATAATACAGTAGAAAAAAAGAAAACAAAAAGTATATATACAGTGAGTGCAAATGAGGTAAGATAAGGGAGATAAGGCAATAAATAGGCCATGGTGGCGAAGTAATTACAATATAGCAATTAAACACTGGAAAGGTAGATGTGCAGAAGATGAATGTGCAAGTAGAGATACTGGGGTGCAAAGGAGCAAGATAAATAAAATAAATACAGTAAGGGGATGAGGTAGATAGATGGGCTGTTTACAGATGGGCTATGTACAGGTGCAGTGATCTGTGAGCTGCTCTGACAGCTGGTGCAGAAAGCTAGTGAGGGAAATATGAGTCTCCAGCTTCAGTGATTTTTGCAGTTCGTTCCAGTCATTGGCAGCAGAGAACTGGAAGGAAAGGCGACCAAAGGAGGAATTGGCTTTGGGGGTGACCAGTGAGATATACCTGCTGGAGCGTGTGCTACGGGTGGGTGCTGCTATGGTGACCATTGAGCTGAGATAAGGCGGGGCTTTACCTAGCAGAGACTTGTAGATAACCTGTAGCCAGTGGGTTTGGCTACGAGTATGAAGTGAGGGCCAACCAACGAGAGTGTACAGGTCGCAGTGGTGGGTAGTGTATGGGGCTTTGGTGACAAAACGGATGGCACTGTGATAGACTACATCCAATTTGTTGAGTAGAGTGTTGGAGGCTATTTTATAGATGACATCGCTGAAGTCGAGGATCGGTAGGATGGTCAGTTTTACGAGGGTATGTTTGGCAGCATGAGTGAAGGATGCTTTGTTGCGATATAGGAAGCCGATTCTAGATTTAATTTTGGATTGGAGATGCTTAATGTGAGTCTGGAAGGAGAGTTTACAGTCTAACCAGACACCTAGGTATTTGTAGTTGTCCACGTATTCTAAGCCAGAGCCGTCCAGAGTAGTGATGCTGGACGGGCGGGCAGGTGCGGGCAGTGATCGATTGAATAGCATGCATTTAGTTTTACTTGCGTTTAAGAGCAGTTGGAGGCCACGGAAGGAGAGTTGTATGGCATTGAAGCTCGTCTGGAGGTTAGTTAACACAGTGTCCAAAGAGGGGCCAGAAGTATACAGAATGGTGTGGTCTGCGTAGAGGTGGATCAGAGAATCACCAGCAGCAAGAGCAACATCATTGATGTATACAGAGAAGAGAGTAGGCCCAAGAATTGAACCCTGTGGCACCCCCATAGAGACTGCCAGAGGTCCGGACAACGGGTCCTCCGATTTGACACACTGAACTCTATTAGAGAAGTAGTTCGTAAACCCGGCGAGGCAGTCATTTGAGAAACCAAGGCTGTCGAGTCTGCCAATAAGAATGTGGTGATTGACAGAGTCGAAAGCCTTGGCCAGGTCGATGAATACGGCTGCACAGTAATGTATCTTATCGATGGCGGTTATGATGTCGTTTAGGACCTTGAGCGTGGCTGAGGTGCACCCATGACCAGCTCTGAAACCAGATTGCATAGCGGAGAAGGTACGGTGGGATTCGAAATGGTCGGTAATCTGTTTGTTAACTTGGCTTTCGAAGACCTTAGAAAGACAGGGTAGGATTGATATATAGGTCTGTAGCAGTTAGTGTCTAGAGTGTCACCCCTATGAAGAGGGGGATGACCGCGGCAGCTTTCCATTCTTTGGGAATCTCAGACGATACGCAAGAGAGGTTGAACAGGCTAGTAATAGGGGTTGCAACAATTTCGGCAGATAGTTTTAGAAAGAGAGGGTCCAGATTGTCTAGCCCGGCTGATTTGTAGGGGTCCAGATTTTGCAACTCTTTCAGAACATCAGCTATCTAGATTTGGGTGAAGGAGAAAGGGTGGGGCTTTGGCGGGTTGCTGTGGAGGGTGCCGGGCAGTTGACCGGGGTAGGGGTAGCCAGGTGGAAAGCATGGCCAGCCGTAGAGAAATGCTTATTGAAATTCTCAATTATAGTGGATTTCGGTGGTAACAGTGTTTCCTAGCCTCAGAGCAGTGGGCAGCTGGGAGGAGGTGCTCTTATTCTCCATGGACTTTACAGTGTCCCAGAACTTTTTTGAGTTTGTACTACAGGATGCAAATTTCTGTTTGAAAAAGCTAGCCTTAGCTTTCCTAACTGCCTGTGTATATTTGTTCCTATCTTCCCTGAAAAGTTGCATATCACGGGGGCTATTCAATGCTAATGCAGAACGCCACAGGATGTTTTTGTGCTGGTCAAGGGCAGACAGGTCTGGAGTGAACCAAGGACTATATCTATTCCTAGTTCTACATTTTTTGAATGGGGCATGCTTATTTAAGATGGTGAGGAAGGCACTTTTAAAGAATAGCCAGGCATCATCTACTGACGGGATGAGGTCAATGTCATTGCAGGACACCCCGGCCAGGTCGATTAGAAAGGCCTGCTCGCAGAAGTGTTTTAGGGAGCACTCAGGATTGGTTCCAATACTCCTTACCTTGTTTCCTTTACTTTCATGGCCACCTAGCATTAAGAAGGCTAGAGGGGTTTTAAACCATGGTGATATCACACGTCATGTCAATTTGTATTTGTGATGACGTGGGAGAGGACACAAGGAGATATACTGTAGCTTTTCAAATCCATTCAGACACAAACCAAGCTCAGATAGAGATTGTCAGTGATCACTTAAAAACCAAGTACCTTTAGTTAAGAAGAAGTATTGATTCATGAGTGAGTGCTATCCATACTTCAAATGTAGTGCAGCACGGGTGCATCTGAACATATTAGAGTGGGCCACAGACTCCCTACATGACTAGTGAGTGTAGCCAGCATTGGTACACCTGAACGTGGGTCACATCAACTACCCACGGTCCAAAATCATAGTATGGAAATATGGTAATTATGTGTTGAAAAATAGTTATTTGGTTTCACTAAATATAACACTAATGCATAAACATTCACACCTGCAGACTAATGAATATATGTGGGGAAAACGACCGATTTGAAGCCTTGCGTACGGTGAAAAATAAAACAAGTCAGCTTTGAGGATGTGGAGTGAGAGAAAGATAGAGGGGGAAGGGAGAAGAGTGAGAGGAGGGCTCAAGTCACACAGAGCATTGATTATTGGATTTCTCTTGAGGAGAAGGGGACAGCGGGCAATTATATATTTTGTCAGTTTAAGCACAAATTAGATTTTCAATAAGTCATTTTGAATTGAACCAGAGACAATATCTGTGAATTTTCCCCAAACAGATCATACAAGATTAGGCCTATGCACCTGATATAGACTACAATATAATACTTGCTAAGTCAGGGTTTTTCAAATAGACCAGAAAGAAAGCCAAGAACCATATCTGGGGGGACAACACCATAACTGTGACTCTTTTTTAAGCACAATGCCAAAACAAAACATTTTGACAGGTATGCCTGTGCAGGCTCTTGGAGACCGTGAGAGATAAAGTGTGTGAAGTTAGTGAAGCTGAGTTATGTGCAGAATGATTAAGAAACACACACATCCTCCCAGATGTGAACCTGTCTTACTCCATCACTTACCATTAAGACCAGCTGGCCATAGACATAAACAGAAAATACATATATGACAGAATATCAAAATGAAATGTTAGGGTGGGAACCTCTGATTAAGTCATGTACTTTGGCCTACATTAGCCCTGCATAACATAGAACATGCAATGAATAGATAGAAGCCAATGTTGAATAAGTAATGTGACCTTTTACCCAGCATTACTGAAGGAGGAGGGAGCAACACAGCACACCCTAACTGATACTGTAGTATTTTGTGCCTTTGATGGACACAGTAGACGCCACAGAGAAGGATACAGGCAAGGCAGAAAGACCAGTATGAGGACGCAATTCAGCTCTTCAAAGGGATGAAGAACACAAAATAACTGTCATACTATACATTTTTCAGATAAAGAACCTGTCTTTGAGTCTGTGCGTTCTCACGTGGATTCGAACTCCAGCACGCTAGAATTGTGAGCGCCTGTCCTTATTATAACCCCACACGAGTTAGTTCACTTTGGCACATCCAGTGCATTTGCCACGCAGCCGCTCGCCAGTGGAAGCACATAATCTGAAAGGGACATTTGCGTTCTTCCCGGGGCACAATGTCTGGAAAGAACTGGACGGATTTCTTGGAACCATGTGTTCCTTTCCGATCTCCCGCTATGGTTTCACGCTCCATCTTCGCGCACCATTAAATGGTAACGCGGCGTACTGACAAATATTTAATTGGGAGAATATAAACTGGACCAAGACGAGAGGAGTGAGTAAGAAGACTTTTATGTGGGAAGTACGCCTCCCCAAAACCATGTGGAGAATTGCGACCCTTGATACATCAAGCTCTCAACAGGGAAAGAGGAGAATTTAAAACAGTAAGATATTTAGGCCTACATTTGGAAATCTCTGCCGATGAGGAACAGCAAGAAAAGGGCATTTGGTAGAGAAGAAGTAAGTGCGATACCCACTCATTTTCAAATTCAGACGCATGATAAGTAGCCTAGGCTAGACAACTGTAGCCTACCGTGGGCTGGTATTCAAATCGCATGTTGCGTGACTCACTCCCACCAGCTGGCCAGTCTACCGTGCCTTTCTCAGATCGTTAAATATTATTCAGAAAACCGTTGCTTTGGAGGAAAAGACCATGCCCAGGTACAGTGAAACAATTGGTGGTGTCCTTTCGCGTGTCCAGTGTTTGGTGTTGTTCTATTGTGTAGTTTTGTTTTGACAGACAATTATTTGACAGTAAGAAAATCTGGGTTATTCGATGCGTAGCCTATTATTCTATTCAATGGCCCTATTCGATTTTAACTATATGCAATAGAGACAGTTGACCGATTAAAAACGACTCAAACTCAAAACATCAGGTGGATAGTTAGTTGTGGACAACGGACGTCATTGGGTGCTTTTCTAAAATCTTAAACGCATCAAGCTACCATATGCATGAGTGGGAAACAATTATGACAAGTCGACAATTCATCTTATTCCCGAGATAATAGCCTACAGTATAGGCTACAATCGCCAAGAGACGTTTTCCTTGTTCTTTTGAAAAACCTTGTCATTATGTATTAATACAGACTCGTAACGCTTGTTGTTGGTTTGTCTGCCTTGTGTGAAATTGAGGATGTTTAATTTAACAAGAGATTAAAAATGCATGGGCGTATTTGTTAATAATGGCGAAACCACATTTAATGCACAATAGAGATGATGCCCTTGTTTCAATCTTTGCTTTTCTTTCTAATGTTACATTTTTTGACAACACAGTGGGCCTAGGTTCTTTTCTGTCACGAATTACAGAGAGATAATCCTTCTTCTTCAGAAATAGAGCAAGTTTATCTTTGGTAATGTCCTTCTGATTCATTTTATAATATGGTAAATGCATTTGTTTATGTAAATTGTTCCATTGGGGCAATCTTTAGTTGCTACAACCATTTTTGGACTTATAAATGAATTATATACTCCTTGAGTCTTGAAGAATATAAAGTATACATGCCTCATCAGCCTAGTCCAACTGTCATACCCCGTCAGAACCCAAAATATAGGCCTAAGATTGTTTTACTCAAATGTTTGAAAACAATCTAAATCCAAACAACCACTGTATGGCCTAAAAACATAGTTAGAACTATAATTTTGATATAATGGATGGTCAACCCTTATATCCATAGCATAGTCTATAGATTTGAGAGTGGTTGCATTTCTCCAGCCCCATCCCTCAGCTTTTTACTGAAACTGTGCGGGGGTGTGAATGTTAATGTTTTGATTAAGGGTTGCCACTTTCAGGGATGGGGAATGGCATAGATGTAAATAACCTGGACATTATACTCATTGTAAGACACTCTGGATAAAAGCGTCTGCTAATGACAAAACATTTAATGTAAAATGTACTCCTAGCAAACCAATGTCATTAGATAGCAAAGCAATGCCATTAGAACATTGATTTGTTTGTCATTAAGGATCGGCCCCTTTTTTTCAATTTTCGCCTAAAATGACATACCCAAATCTAACTGCCTGTAGCTCAAGCCATGAAGCAAGCATAGGCATTTTCTTGGTACCATTTGAAAGGAAACACTGAAGTTTGTGGAAATGTGAAAGGAATGTAGGAGAATGTAACACATTAGATCTGGTAAAAGATAATACAAAGAAAAAACCAACCAGTTTTTTTTTATACCATCATCTTTGAAATGCAAGAGAAAGGCCATAATGTATTATTCCAGCCCAGGTGCAATTTAGATATTGTCACTAGATGGCAGCAGTGTATGTGCAACGTTTTTGTGTGATCCAATGAACCATTGCATTTCTGTTCAAACTTTTGTATCAAGACTGCCCAAATGTGCCTAATTTGTTTATTAATAACTTTTCATGTTCAAAACTGTGCACTCTCCTCAAACAATAGCATGGTATTCGTTCACTGTAATAGCTACTGTAAATTGGACAGTGCAGTTAGATTAACAAGAATTTAAGCTTTCAGCCAATATCAGGTATGTCTATGTCCTGGGAAACGTTCTTGTTACGTACAACCTCATGCTAATCACATTAGCCTACGTTAGCTCAACCATCCCGCAGGGGACGCACCAATCCTGAAGAAGTTTTAAGAACCAACAATCCTTACCAGTTGTAGCAACACTTATATTTACACACTAGCATTGCTAGGAATTAGCTTGCAAAAAACAAGATAGTCAGCTAGAAGTTAAAGGTAGACTCAGTGAAATGACGTTACCATGAGTAGCACCATGGGATGCAAGACTTCACTCTCACACAGTCACACACAGTATCTGCGCATGGGCACAGGTTTGCTTCACCCTGTTCACAGTGTAGTCAGGTCACCAAAACGTTGGAGAAGTTGAGCCTCGCGCTTCAACGCTCTTAATTGCTGCAGAAATGTACCCACTATGTTGTGTACTTTCTGCATCTATGTCATATCGCTGAGTCTACCTTAAAATACAATTATATTTCAACTTACTCTGCTCATTGTCTGATTATCTGTAGGGTTGGACCTTATGCAGGGGGGAAATTGAGAAAAAACATCTAATAAAACATAAATAGAGAGCAATACTAATGGCGTTTTTTTTGTTGGTATTAACTCCGCCATGGTTGGTTGGACAAAGCCTATGGAAAAATGTATGTAGTTTTTGGATAAATTCCGAAAATAAGGTCTGTGGTAAACATAGGCTTAGGAGATCTTCTATGTTTTGTTCTATGAGATAATCTTCATCAGCTAACGTCACGTTTTGTGAATTTTGTTCGTATTTATGTAATAAAAAAGTGCACAGGCCTCCAGAGTAGCACAGCAGTCTAAGGCACTGCATTGCAGTGTTTGAGGCATCACTACAGACCCGGATTCGATCCCAGGCTGTGTCACAGCCGGCCGTGACCGGGGGAAGGGTTTGGCCGGCCGGGATTTCCTTGTCCCATCGTGCTCTAGTGACTCCTTGTGGCGGGCAGGGCACCTGCAAGCTGACTTCAGTCGCCAGCTGGATGGTGTTTCCTTTGACACGTTGGTGCGGCTGTGTGTCAAGAAGCAGTGCGGCTTGGCAGGGTCGTGTTTCGGAGGACGCATGGCTCTCGACCTTTGCTTCTCCCAAGTCTGTAGGGAGAAGCAAATACTGTAACTACCAATTGGATATCACGAAATTGGGGAGAAAAAGGGTAAAAGTTGAAAAACACACAGACCTTATTTTCGGCGTTTATCCCAAAACCTTATTCTTTCCCTATTCATTTTTGGGTATGAGGATTACAAGCTGGCGAGCTCTATTAAACAGACTTTCCAAACATGGGTCTGTTGTAGACCCACTTCCTCTCTGCTTAGCTAATGTCAAAATACAATTCCTGCATGTGTACCATACCTGCACAAAAAAGCAAGAACTTGTGTGGGACTTTTATTTTGATATGAGGTAAGCAGAGAGGAACTAGCCTCACTGAGGAACAGCATGGGTCTACTTCAGACAAGTTTGTACATTTTGTTTAATTATACGTTCCATTAGATGTTTTTTTTCCCTCTAATTCCCCCCTGCATAATGACCAAACCTTCAGACAATCGACAGAACAAAACAAAACAAAAATCGACAGAGCAAGTTTAAACTGAATTTTATTTAACTTCTGGTTTCCGGCAGACTATTACTTTTTTTGCAAGCTAATTTCCAGCAACGCTAGTGTGTAAATACTAGCATTGCTAAAAGCAGCTATACCAATTGATGTACTAGCTGGATATCGATAACACAAATGGGATTATCTTCGTTGACAGGTCAAATGTTCTAAGGTGCAACTCACAGGTAGTCTAGTAGATCAGGATGCAGGAAAGAGTGTAACCCAGCCTAAAAAGCTACAAGTTCTAAAAACTGATGTAAGACAGTGCAATAATTAAACTAGTGTGTAACCGGACTTTGTTAATAGGATTGTTAAAACAATTGAGAGAAAATAAAAACGGAGGGCATAAAATATTTTTTTATCAAGGTCGTGAACTTCGAACAACAAGCAGTCGTCCCTCAACCGGAATTTACGTGATTCACGTCACCTGTCTTGTGAGATGTCCTCCTGCACCTGCATTCATGTCTGAGTACTGCTAAGGTCATAGATGATTACAATTTGCAATTGCAAATATGGTTTAAGTAGCCTACCTGATCACTTTTATTTTATGATTAGGTCCATCACCATAATGTAATAATGCTGTTGTTGCATCTTTAGCTAAGGCTTAACACAAACTATTGAACTTATCAGGTATCAAGGTAAGACCCAAGTGCAGACTGTGTGAAGTAACAGTGTTTATTGTAACATCAGGGGCAGGGAAACGACAGGTCAAGGCAGACAGGGGTTGATAATCCAGAGTAGGAGCAACGGTACCGGACGGCAGGCAGGGACAGGCAGAGTGGTCAGGCGGGCAGGTACAGGGTCAGGACAGGCAAGGGTCAAAAACCAAGAGGATGAGAAAAAGAGAGGCTGGGAAAAGACAGGGGCTGACAGGACAAACGCTGGTAAGCTTGACAAACAAGACAAACTGGCACAGACAGACAGAAAACACAGGTATAAATCCATAGAGGATAAGTGGGGAAGATGGGCGACACCTGGAGGGGGTGGAGACAAGCACAAGGACAGGTGAAACAGATCAGGGCGTGACAGAACTTTCATGTACCAGTTTATCAGTTAAATGAAGTAAACCTTTTCATTAGAGAGATGGGTTTACAAGAGAGGCCACAACAAATTGATCAATGACCAATGATTATTGACATCCCAGTTAACAGCCAATGGTAACGATTCCGCTCTTACAGTGGCCCCACCTGATCTCCTTGACCCAAAGTCTGCCGCTCACAACTCCAAGCCCCGCCTCTCCTTCTCGGCTGCCAAGCCGGTGGTCCTGAACTCCCCCGAGGACGAGTACGACACCACGCGCTTCACCGTCATGAGGTGGAAGACGGTATCAGTCATCTTCTTCCTGGTGGTGCTCTACCTCATTGTGGGAGCCCTGGTGTTCCGGGCGCTGGAGCAGCCTCACGAGAGCCAACAGAAGCTGGCCATCCTGGCCGAGAAACTGGACTTCCTGTCGCTGCACGCCTGTGTCAACTCCTCCGAACTGGAGGACCTCGTCAAGGTGGGTCCAGACTCTACATCCTGTCCACAAAGCTACTGTGTAGACTAAAGTAATAGTAGGAAAAACACTGGATTATTTCCTGGGGAAAATGCCCCTAGCTGATGTGCTAGTGGGGCGGCAGCGTAGCCTAGTGGTTAGAGTGTTGGACTAGTAACCTTAAGGTTGCAAGTTCAAATCCCTGAGCTGACAAGGTACAAATCTGTCATTCTGCCCCTGGACAAGGCAGTTAACCCATTAAAAATAAGAATTTGTTCTTAACTGACTGGCCTAGTTAAATAAAAATAAAATAGTCTTTACATACAGTAATGAATGATAATGGTTTCAATTTATGTTCCTTTTTTGCTGGAGTGTGATTGAGTGTGATTGAGGGAAAAGCCTTACCCTAGCCGAAGTGATCACTTGCTAGTGTCTATCCATAATAGAGATCATTGACAAAATCTCCCACTACCAATGCCGTGGCACCCACCTGGCTGGCTACCATGGCTTATCACTCTGGGGTAATAGACACTTTGCTGATATGAACATCTGCTATCATTTGAATAGAGTAATAATGCCATTAATATTTGAGACTGTGCTATGTTTCCTGCTAGATTTAGTTTTGTAGACGGAGCATTAAAGCACACTGAACACAACAGCTTGGGGCTTGTGACACCAAAATAACTTTCAACTGAACTTTATTGAAGCCAAACTGTTTGAGGCTTGAATGGGGGTGGGGAATTAGCCTCGTACGAACCATCCTGATCTCGCAAGCTTTCATTCTGTTTCGCTAAACAGAATGTAAGCTTGCGAGATCAGGATGGTTTTATGAGGAGAGTAGGAGGTAAGGAACATGACTTAGCTCTCGCTAAGCCTCCCTAAGAGGGGAAACTCCGCAGCGATGGTGGCTCCTTCCATTAGTAGCCATTAGTCAGCTGTTGCACCACTCCAGTAGGGCCTTCAGTGGGGTTAGTGCTAGGCACTACCTGGCTACTCGGATGATTTATTAATACACAAACACTCTTTTCTGTCACACACACATAGTCCCTCCACTTTCACACACCTCTCTTTAATATGCACTGCTTTCATGCACACATCGTGACTCTCACTCTCACTCTCACTCTCACTCTCTCTCACTCTCACTCTCACTCACACCTTTTCCCAAGCTCTCAGTGTTCCAGAGCCCCTGGCCCTCCACCTCGCTAGATGAATGAACAGAGACATTCCCTCGAAGGGAGTAATTAAAAGCGTGTGTGTTATTGAAAGCCCGGCCGAGGGGGGATTCCAGTATAGCGGCGACGAGGAGGAAGACACATTTGTTAATGCCAACAGAAAAGCATTCCATTGTGGGCCTCTTCTTACCCCCATTGTATGATTCCACAGGGTCAGAGTGAGAACAACTGGAAGTGAATGCTAAAACACTGCATTAATATCTCTGCATGCCTTTGCTGGGAGACAGAGAGGAGACAGACATCCAGAGAGATGGAGCCAGCAGGCATATCAGAGTGGATGCTATGCTAAATGGAACCCAGAAGAGTTCTACCTGGAACAAAAAAGGTTCTTACTTGAACCAAAAAGGGTTCTCCTATGGGGACAACCAAATAACTCTTTTTTTCTAAACGTGTAGATAACGTCTACCCACCGTAGTCACACCACCATCCTCCCTTATCTCTCAACTGTCACATGGTCCCACTCCTCCACTACATCAACCATGCCACAACCCCGCCCTCCCTCCCTGCATTAATATGCCATCTCAGCTCTTTTAAGATCACACTATAACACCGCTCTAATCACATTCAACAGTAACAGGTTTTGTTAGCCAGAATTTAATTGAAAATTTTGTCTCCCCTTCATTCACAGTGATGAATTGAAGTGGACAGCGCCTTGACTTTGCACCAACCCAGTTGCTACTCTACTGAAAGTCACTGGGGTAGTAGTAGCTGGGTTGTTCCACCAGTTCGGTGCCTTTAGAGATGCGTAACTTGGTGAAAAAAACCTTCTGATTTCACCTAATTTTAACATTCTGTCATAAATAGCACATGTTGAACTAAAAAACAAGTTTTCCCATATCAAAAGGTTAATTAAAAAAAATACTATAGTAAGCAAGCTAGTCAACTTTAGCCAGTTAGCTTGGGTGCTTGGTTGGGACAAGCATGCATTGGCTGCAAGCTGCAGAAGGATGAGTACGCTACAATTCCCCGTTGTTTATCAGTGCAATTTTGACTGCCACCAAGCTGAAAAAGTTTGAGAGGGCTTATCTAATGTTCCTTCATTAGATTTTAGCTCATCTTGCTCTGGCTAGTTGTTGCTCTTGTTGTTGTTGATGTGCATAAGAGATAAACCTACCATTTCATGGTTGTTTGATCAATAGGACTGTAAAGTTCCCAAATGTAAGAGGACTCCCGTGGTATTTACATATTTGCAGAATTCCATCCAGGTGTATTTTGTGACGTTTGGCGAATGCGTTCTAATGGTCTAAAGTCACGCTGTTACTACTGCCTGTAAACACACAGTCCAGTTCAAGGTGAATGATGGCAAATGGCTTGTCTGCATAAAGGCCTGTTGTAGCTCTGATTGGCTATGGCGCATCGGTCTGCGTAGAATTCGGTCCAGGACAAGACAGATGTTTTTATTAGGTTTTATTTACTGCAGTGTCTATTAATTGTCCAAACTCACGTCCGATTTCCCACTATATATTGCTGTAGAATTTTCACAAATGCCTTAGTATACGTAATTCACCAAACATTCTTAGAATTTATGAAAACGTGAAAATCACCACATCTATGTGCGCGCTTGTCAGAAAATGTCAAATACAACTAAAGTGTCATATTCTTCCTGGGGATGTATATGAACAGATTTGAATAAGATTTCATGTTGCTAAAACGCTGTCAGTTCCACTTTAAAATATGAAAGGGATGCAAAAGGAACACATTTCTCACACCTCAGTCCAGACACCCGTGACCCCGGCAAATATCAGATTTTCATTTATCTGCATGTCCAGTCCTTATATTTAGCCTCACAATGAAGTGTTTTACCATTTTATTTTCAGGACAACCAGGGCTACAAGTAGAACACAAAACGATTTTACATGAATAGCATTCATGAGATTTATTGTAAAATGTATTTATTAATTTATGTGAATACTGTAAGTGCAGAAATTGTTTGCTCACCAGGAAATTAATATCCAGCTAGTCAGTGACAACTGTGTGGAGTTTGGAGTTTGAGACAGCAACTATGTGAGCTTATTACAGTATTATAGATACTATGTCCTGGGATTTCCTATGATCTTCTATGTAGAAGAACCCCTTAGCTTCTAACACCTCTTGTGTAGCTTGTGAGCCCTTTCCGGATCTGCCCTTGTCTCACAAACACCACTGTAGCTCAGCCCCCATTACTTACACAGACTAATATCTGATATATATGGATGCAGAAGGAATATACAAATCCAATGGTACAGCCCATAAGTCTGTCGCTCAAACACACAATGTTTAAAATGGGTTAGAAGTCAGTGAGACTCATTGGGTTAAACTCCTGTTACAAAGTGTTTGTGTGTGGTGTGTAGCCTAGCATGCAGCCTAGCCTGTGTAGGTGCTGATTGTGCAGGATCAGGACCATGGACAGTGCTCTGTGCTCTTTCCTATGCTGGGGTGTGTGGCTTTAATGCTACAGTACATAATAGTAACACAGAGTCCCTGGGCTAGCTGCATGCTTCCTGCCTGCTTTGCAGTTATGTCACCTTAATTTATTTATTCAAGTGCACATCTCAGATAAGATCAGGTTTGAGATGAATGTGATATGATTCCAAGCAGGCAATCATAGAATGTGGGAGATGAAAAAAAACCTCCCAATGTGCCTGTGAAGGACTTTAATCAGATCAAACATTTCATCTGAAGTCCTAATGATTTCCACCAGCTCACCAAATTGTCTCCTTTTTCTTTCTTTTGTCTGTCTGCTATGACTCTTTCTGCAAGACAGTGCCTTAGTTCTGTTTTACTCCCACCAGCAGCACGCAGACCGCAGCCCACATCTGCTCTCCACAATGTTATCGGAAACCTTCATAGCCTTATAATATCTGCAAGGGGTTTTAGGCAGATAGCATATTTCAAGTACTTTTTTAAATCTGACACTCTTTCAGCAATTTTTTATATTACATTATCATAAGGCTATACTGTACTCTAGCTATGTACTGTATACTATGTATTGGACTAAGATCTTCTTAGGTGGAGTTTATGGGCCCTCAGGGACTGAGGCTGGATCTCAATCTATTAAGATCATGCCCTTGTCCCATTACTCTAGGACAGTGGTTCCCAAACTTTTTATAGTCCCGTACCCCTTCAAACATTCAACCTCCAGCTGCGTACCCCCTCTAGCACCAGGGTCAGCGCACTCTCAAATGTTGTTTTTTGCCATCATTGTAAGCCTGCCACACACTCTATACAATACATTTATTAAACATAAGAATGAGTGAGAGTTTTTGTCACAACCCGGCTCGTGGGAAGTGACAAAGAGCTCTTATAGGACCAGGGCACAAATAATAATATAATAATAATCAATATTATTGCTCTTTATTTAACCATCTTACATATAAAACCTTATTTGTTCATCGAAAATGGTGAATTACTCACCACAGGTTAATGAGAAGGGTGTGCTTGAAAGGATGCGCATAACTCTGCAATGTTGGGTTGTATTGGAGAGAGTCTCAGTCTTAAATCATTTTAAACACACAGTCTGTGCCTGTATTTAGTTTTCATACTAGTGAGTGCCGAGAATCCACTCTTACAGGTACGTGGTCGCAAAGGGCATCAGTGTCTTAACAGTGAGATTTGCCAAGGCAGGATACTCTGAGCGCAGCCCAATCCAGAAATCTGGCAGTGGCTTCTGATTAAATTACATTTTCATAGAACCGCTTGTTGCAATTTTGATGAGGCTATCTTGTTCAGATATATCGGTAAGTGGACTGTTGTTTGTGTCATCCGTTTCAGGAAAGTACCCGTGTAATTGCACATCCAACGCTTCGCTATATCAAATTTGACATTGTCCGTAATCTTGAGTTCATTTGCACACAAAAAAAATCATACAATGATGGAAAGTCCTTTGTGTTGTCCTTGTTAATGCAGACAGAGAAGAGCTCCAACTCCTTAATCATAGCCTCAAAATTGAATATAGTTGTGGAGAGTCTCTGTAATCCTAGATTCAGATCATTCGGGCAAGAAAAAAACATCACCCAGATAGGCCAGTCGTGTGAGAAACTCGTCATCATGCAAGTGGTCAAACAAGTGAAAATTATGGTCAGTAGAAAAAACTTTAAGCTCGTCTCTCGATTCGAAAAACCGTGTCAATACTTTGTCCCTTGATAACCAGCGCGCTTCTGTATGTTGTAAAAGCATTACATGGTCGCTGTCCATATCATTGCTTTAACAAAGTTAACCATTTTCACTGTAGTGTCCAAAACGTCTTTCAAGCTGTCAGGCATTCCTTTGGCAGCAAGAGCCTCTCGGTGGATGCTGCAGTGTCCCCAAGTGGCGTCGGGAGCAGCTGCTTGCACGTGCGTTACCACTGCACTATGTCTCCCTGTCATGGCTTTTGCGCCATCAGTACATATACCAACATGAGCAGCAGCTACGTTTTGCTACCTACGGACCGTTAGTGGAATTCCTATGAGTAATGGTTAATGTGATTGGATTTTAATTATATGACTAGGCTACCTGTATTTGACATTGTGTTGTTATTACTCTGAACACTAGATGGTTTAATTGTATTTTTGGCAGTGAAACGAGGCTACTCAGGGGAGAAGAAAACCTCACCCAAATGTATAGCCCCGTTGGAAAATATAAATTGACATTTTTTTAATTGTGAATTACATTTTTATTTGCCGTACCCCCGACGGCATTGCGTGTACCCCAGTTTGGGAATACCCGCTCTAGGACACATAATGACAAAATCCATTTAATCCAACAAAAGCAGCATTTATGGCTCCAACTCTCAAGAGGCTCAGATTGATGTTTATTTAAGTTATTGATTGGTTAAAACATCTTATGGCTTGAATCCCGTTAGCGGAATCGATATGACAACAGCCAGTGAAAGTGCAGGGCGCCAAATTCAAAACAACAAAAATCTCATAATTAAAATTCCTCAAACATACAAGTATTATACACCATTTTAAAGCTTTACTTCTTGTTAATCCAGCCACAGTGTCTGATTTCAAAAAGGCTTTACGGCGAAAGCAAACCGTATGATTATGTTAGGTCAGCGCCTATACACAAAAAAACAGCCATTTTCCAGCCAAAGAGAGGAGTCACAAAAAGCAGAAATAGAGATAAAATTAATCACTAACCTTTGATGATCTTCATCAGATGACACTCATAGGACTTCATGTTACACAATACATGTATATGTTTTGTTCGATAAAGTTCATATTTATATCCAAAAATTGCAGTTTACATTGGCGCGTTATGTTCAGTAATGTTTTGCCTCCAAACCTCCGGTGATTTTGCAGAGAGCCACATCAATTTACAGAAATACTCATCATAAATGTTGATGAAAATACAAGTGTTAAGCATGGAACTTTAGATAAACTTCTCCTTAATGCAACCGCTGTGTCAGATTTCAAAAAAGCTTTACCGAAAAAGCACACCATGCAATAATCTGAGTACGGCGCTCAAACACAAAAACATGCCATACAATATATCCGCCATGTTGGAGTCAACAATAGTCAGAAATAGCATTATAAATATTCACTTACCTTTGATGATCTTCATCAGAATGCACTCCCAGAAATCCCAGTTCCACAATAAATGTTTGTTTTGTTCGATAAAGTCCATCCTTTATGTCCAAATACCTCCTTTTTTTTGCGCCTTCAGTTCACAAATCCAAATTCACGACAAGCAGGTCAGACGAAAACTCAAAAAATTCCATTACAGTTCGTAGAAACATGTCAAACAATGTATAGAATCAATCTTTAGGATGTTTTTATCATAAATCCGCAATAAAGTTTCAACCGGAGAAATCCTTTGTCTTCAGAAATGCAATGGAACTGAGCTACCTCTCACGTGAGTGCGCATGGCTGAGGCTCATGCCCTGCTGGCAGTCCTCTCACTCAATGAGCTCTTATTCATCCCTACTTCACAGTAGAAGCCTCAAACAAGGTTCTAAAGACTGTTGACATCTAGTGAAAGCCTTAGGAAGTGCAAAATGACCCCACAGACACTGTAGTTTGGATAGGCAATCACTTGAAAAACTACAAATCACTTCCTGTTTGGATTTTTTCTCAGGTTTTTGCCTGCCATATGAGTTCTGTTATACTCACAGACATCATTCAAACAGTTTTAGAAACCTCAGAGTGTTTTCTATCCAAATCTACTAATAATATGCATGTCTTAGATTCTTTGCGTGAGTAGCAGGCCGTTTACTCTGGGCACGTCAGTCATCCAAGCTACTCAATACTGCCACCATCCATAAGAAGTCAAAGGGACTGGTATGGAAGCAGTAGAGCTGTGTTTAGACTCCACTTGTCTTTCTATGTTTGCTCTGGGACACATGTATGCCCATGGATTAGCAATGACTGGGCGTTCGTTAATCCCTGTGGTTTCCTCTGTGTTTGTTACAGTGTTATTTCCCTCCTTGACACACACAAGGATGTCCAGACCTGTTTGTTAGAGCAGGGCTGAACACACTAATGAGATATGTTAGGATTACAGAGTATTGTCGCCATCTAACATTTCGAGCTGTTTTAGGGGGTTTATAGCGGATGAAGCATGCTCTGACTCCACAGGCACTGGCTGAAACTCTATGGATGTCTGAAGGAGATGTGAGTGTGCTTGAGAAAGCTTTGATTTTAGGGGAACCTATGCATGACCACAATTTCTCGCCCGACAGCACATCCTCCTTAGATCCCCTAAGTTTCTCTCGGTGTGTGTGTGTGTGTGTGTGTGTGTGTGTGTGTGTGTGTTCTGTCTCCATCAGATGACTTCCCTCTCTGTCTCTCCTGAGACAAGACTAGTGTTCTGAGTGAGTTTACACTCTGCTGCTCTATTCCTTATGCAACAGGCTGGGATCTGACAGGACAGTCACGCACAAAGACTACTGGGAGTTTCCAGTCACAGCTAACACACACACACACACACACACACACACACACACACTAGCGGCCCTAGCGGCCGCGGGGCCGTAGTCTGAGTGCAGGAAGAGGCGGCTCTGGTAGGGATTGAATGCAGAGTGAAAAGGCTTGTTTCCCAGCATGTGGTGCATCTACCATAAGAGCAGACTCATGCACACACGTGCACACCAGATCCTGCAAACACATGTGCTCTACTGTACACATACACAAACGCACGATTGCACGCAGACACAGACACACACATTAGGAGGTATTATCCTACTTGAGTGGAGTATGTTTATATTAATGTTTGTGTTTGTGTAAGGATGTGTGTGACCCTTAACCCTAAACCGCTGTTCTCTGTCTCCTCAGCAAGTGATCTCTGCCATCAGAGCAGGCGTCAACCCGTCAGCGAACTCATCCAATCAGACAAGTCTGTGGGACCTAAGCTCCTCCTTTTTCTTCGCTGGTACTGTCATCACCACTATTGGTGAGTTTGGTCAATAATCAGTACTCTCTGATCCATAATCAACCATCAGCCAGACTTATATTTTATATTTTATCAATGCTGTGTCAACACTATATAATTTTTTCCCCTGGTAACTTTCAGCCAGGCTGTTAAAGCAGTGGTACTTTCATAATAAATCAATCAGAATATCCAAATAAAATAAAATTGTATTGGTTGCATACACATATTTAGCAGATGTTATTGCGGGTGTAATGAAATGTTTGTGTTCCTAGCTCTAACAGTGCAGTTATACACTGTATATATATATATACACACTCCGGGCTCCGACATTGCTAGTCTTAATATTTCTATATTTCTTAATTCCATTATTTTACTTTTTATATATATATATATATATATATATATATATATATATATATATATATATACACATATATATTATTTTTTTTACTGTATACAGTGGCTTGCAAAAGTATTCACCCCCTTGGCATTTTTCCTACTTTGTTGACTTACAACCTGGAATTAAAATAAATTTTTGGGGGGTTTATATCATTTGATTTACACAACATGTATACCACTTTGAAGATGCAAAATATTTTTTATTGTGGAACAAACAAGAAATAAGACAAAAAAACAGAAAACTTGAGCGTGCATAACTATTCACCCCACCAAAGTTAATACTTTGTAGAGCTATTACAGCTGCAAGTCTCTTGGGGTATCTCTCTATAAGCTTGGTACGTCTAGCCACTGGGATTTTTGTCCATTCTTCAAGGCAAAACTGCTCCAGCTCCTTGAAGTTGGATGGGTTCCGCTGGTGTACAGCAATCTTTAAGTCATATCACAGATTCTCAATTGGATTGAGGTCTGGGCTTTGACTAGGCCATTCCAAGACATTTAAATGTTTCCCCTTAAACCACTCGAGTGTTGCTTTAGCAGTATGCTTAGGGTCATTGTCCTGCTGGAAGGTGAACGTCCGTCCCACTCTCAAATCTCTGAAACAGGTTTCCGTCAAGAATTTCCCTGTATTTAGCGCCATCCATCATTCCTTCAATTCTGACCAGTTTCCCAGTCCCTGCCAATGAAAACCATCCCCACAGCATGACGCTGCCACCACCATGCTTCACCACCATGCTTCCATCCTGTGGGGATGGTATCTCAGGGTGATGAGAGATGTTGGGTTTGCGCCAGACATAGCGTTTTCCTTGATGGCCAAAAAGCTAAATTTTAGTCTCATCTGACCAGAGTACCTTCTTCCATATGTTTGGGGAGTCTCCCACATGCCTTTTGGCGAACACCAAACGTGTTTGCTTATTTTTTTCTTTAATTAACTAGCCTCTCAAAGCACTTCATGACAGAAGTGAGTGCTACGGGTGATAGTCATTTAGTTTAGTTACCTTCACTTTCTTGGGTACAGGAACAATTGTGGACATGTTGAAGCAAGTGTGGACAGCAGACTGGGATAGGGAGAGATTGAATATGTCTGTAAAGACTCCAGCCAGCTGGTCTGCGCATGCTCAGAGGACGCGGCTAGGGATGCCATCTGGGCCGGCAGCTTTGCAAAGGTTAACACGCTTAAATTTCTTACTCACTTCGGCCACGTAGAACGAGAGCTCACAGTCCTCGGAAGTGGCAGTCGCCCACGTCGGCGGCACTGTGTTTTTCTCAAAGTGGATGAAGAAGGTGTTTAGCTTGTCTGGTAGAAAGACGTCAGTGTCCGCGACTTGGCTGATTTTCCCTTTATAACACGTGATTGTCTGGAGTCCCTGCCACATACGTCTTGTCTGTGAGCCGTAGAATTGCAACTCCACTTTGTCTCTGTTCTGACGTTTTGCCTGTTTGATTGCCTTATGGAGGGCGTAACTGGACTGTTTGTACTGAACCATATTTTCAGTCACCTTGCCGTGTTTAAATGCAATGGTTCACACTTTCAGTTTTGCGCGTATGCTGCCATCTATCCATGGTTTGTGGTTTGGATAGGTTTTAATCGACACGGTGGGAACAACATTCTCTATACACTTCCTGATGAACTCAGTCACCGTGTCAGTGTATATGTTATTCTCAGAGGCAACCCGGAACATATCCCAGTCCGCGTGATCAAAACAATCTTGAAGCATGGATTCCGATTGGTCAGACCAGTGTTGAACAGGCCTATATGAAGTGAAAGGTAGAATGGAGGCGTGATCTGATTTGCCGAAGGGAGGGCGGGGGAGGGCCTTGTAAGCCATCCCGGAAGGGAGAGTAGGAATGGTCAAGAATTTTTGATGCGCGAGTATTCTAGTGTGTATTCATGAATAATGGGGGTTCACAGAAGTGCTTAGTACTAACTGAGTGTAATTTCTAATCAACACCATACATACTAAGGGATTGTCATAAATCCCAGAGGTGGGTATGAGTCTGAATGTTTATATCTCTTCACAGCTTTAGCATCTCTCTTCCCGTCACTTTACTTGTCAGCTTCAGCTGTAAGAGCTTAGCTGCAGAAGGGAGAAAAGTGTGACACACACAAACAGACACACAGAGTCTGATAGCTTGTCTGGAACGTGTGTCTGCTGGGCTCGGTTCCAAACCTTTTCCTAGGCACTTGTCTTTGCGTCTTTCAATCAACATAAACATTAACCTTCAATGTGCTGTTTGTGTACCCACTAAGAGGAATGGTGGGAGAGAATCAGATCTATAGTACCCTCCATCAGTGCTTTTCTGACATTTGATGATAGTCATCTGGGATGTGAGAACGAGTTCTACTTCTCCCTTCACTGCAGCACAAGTCTTGTGTAGGCATGTTTGAGATTGCTGTTTGTTGGAACCAGGCAATGGTGTTCACTGACATAAGACTTCTAGATTTCCAACTAAAACTGATCTAGTTTGAATGTTTTTTTTAATCTGCAGGACAGTTTTGTCCTTTCAAGCTGTTTTTTCTCCTTTCTTTACACATGTTTGTGAACTGCTTTGATGTTGTTTTGACTGCCTTTGTTTTCAAGGGGTTATCCACAGGTAATGTTACATGTCCTTAACTAGGGGAACTTCCTGTGAACTTGACAGACATAACACCACTTTAATGCTTTAACAATTAGTTTGTATTAAATGGTCACACTTTGTCTAGCCATTTAGACAATCTTCCCTGCCAACTGCTGCTTTTGCAGATATGCAGCCATTGCTTAGCTCATTGAATAGAGGAGAGGTACAGTAGAAAGAATATAACACACAATTGGGTGATTCATTTTCTCCCATTATCTTTTTCATCCCACTGCCCAGAAACAAAAGACTAGACTGGCAGACTTTCTCCAACAATGAAATGGCTCACAGTTCATCTCCGCTATAACAATTAAAGCCTTTTGGTTAAATCATGTTTATAACTAGCCTTCTCATATCTCTTTCTCTTTCTCTCTGCTGCAGTTGCTTCTTTGAATCAATTAGAGATGGTTGAACAGAATCCTCTCTGATTTAATTTACCTTATAATGATTCGTTTGGGAGATGTGGGGGTAGAAGAGGTCTAATTGGTTATCAGGCGTTCTCTGGCTTCGCCTGGATTTCAATCTATCCAGGAAGTGAATTGACACAACTCCGGATTGTATTGTTTTCTCACTCTTTCTCTGTCTTTGCCATCTATATCTGTCAGTGAGGCAGAGGCAAACAATGCAATTCATCACAATGGGCTTTTCTCCTGGGAACCCTCATTTAGTCCTCCTATAGCCTGTCTCTCCTGTGAAGGCTGCATCTCCATGGTGTGAAAATCAAACAGCTCTCAGAGGATTTAGCCCAACCTTAAGACACAGAGCTGGTAAATGAGAGAGGTAGTTAACGTTGAAGGGTTAATAGTTCATTACAGTGTTCTGTTCTGGTGTTGTATCTAACACTGCTTCTCCCCCAGATCTTGTACCCCCAAGTACTGTACACGAGAGACGAGAGGGTGAGTTATCCACTTTAAGATAAGTAATGGATACATAAATAATGGAACTTTTGGTATCCACATGGTGCCCACAAACATTTACATTTAAGTCATTTAGCAGACGCTCTTGAATCTTGAACCGAGTTTGCTGGACTCAGTATACAGTTACAGTAACTAGGCCATGGTATATCTGTTGTCACGCCAACCATAGGGGTTAAAGTGTGTCTCAATTAAGCCTAACGAGCCTGTTCCCACTGTAAAGGCTAATGAAGCGGCTCACCTTAATAACGTTTTAGATCCTGCATCTCAAAGTGCATTAATTTCTAGAGCAGTGATGTCATTAAGCTTTTATTCTCCATTTGCAGTCCCACTGGTCCCACTGAGAGGGGCTAGGGGCTACGACAAGTTGCTATGTGTGTTATTGCATACACTGTATTTTCTTGTAAATTATGCAAGTCCAAACTTTAACGTTAGCACGTTGCTATTACGTGACTTGATGAATGATAACCTATGTAACGGCTGTCGGGAGAGAGAGTAGACCAAGGCGCAGCGGAGTTAGTGTTCATCATTGAATTTAATAACAGAAAGAACACTATACAAAACAAAACAAGAAAACCAACAGCCAAACAGTCCTGTCAGGTGCAAAACACTAAACAGAAACAATTACCTACAAAACCCCAACGGAAAAACAGGCACATGTGTGACTCCCAATCAGCAACAACACTCTACAGCTCTGCCTGATTGATTTTGGCCGTGTGGCTTCCAATGAAACAAACCAACATAGAAAAATGCACATAGAACGCCCACCCAATGTAACACCCTGGCCTGACCAAAATAAAGAACAAAAACCCCTCTCTATGGCCAGGGCGTTACAACCTATTACAGTACAGATGTAGGATCTTAATTTTATCAACCTGTTGAAGGAGAACTCAGGAGAACTCTCCTGCAATGCTGGACATTTAAAATGTGTAGTGTAATTGAGGTTTAAAAAAGCTTCTGAAGTTTTTAATTCCCACTTTGAAATTTCAGATTTGATTTTTCCTTATGAAAAATGTATCAACCACCTGTAAAAATGTGAATGTTATTATAATCCACATAATAATTCACAATTCCTGTTGCTGCAGGATTATTTTCCAGCTGTAGCAAACTGGCTCAAATGAAGATCCTACATCTGTATGTGTGATGACACACTGTACTTGATGTGGAGTATGTGTGGATAATGGAGGTGGAGGTCTTGTCAGGTGTCATCACAGTTCTCACACACAGTTCACACACTGCCTCTTTAAGGCCTGAACACGTTTTAATTGGTGAAGTATGGTATTCAGTGTTAAAAATCTGAAGCCTCATTTAAAAACCCACAGTAAGCTATGCTCTAATCTTCCAGCTTTAGCTTGTCAGACATGTCTATTGCTTTCTACCCCTCTCATTTTCTCTCTCTCTCCCATTCCCCCTTTCTTTCTCTCGCCCATATCATCAACTGATTAAAAACTAAATAAGTTCACGAGGCATTTATATGTTATATTATTTAAGAATTAATGGATATATATAATTATTTATTAATAAAACAAAAGTGTAGCAACTATCCACTGGGCACAGATGTCAATTCAACGTCTATTCCACGTTGGTTAAACATAATTTAATTGTAATGACGTGGAAATAACATTGATTCAACCAGTGTGTGCCCAGTGGGTAAGGATTATAGCTTTACACTCTACACTACTTCCCATCAAATGTCTTTGATACAGAGAGCAGAGGGTTACTCTTCAGTTATACAGAAGTCAGTGACTGACAGCCTATAGTAATGTTTCACATATTTCCTCGCCATCTCCGGTGCTAAAAGGGTTTTCTCCTTCAGAAACTCTCATGATTTCCTCCTCTCCTCCACTTTCCTCCACTTCCCACTTCCTCTCCTCCACTTTCCACTCTCTGCCCATGTAGTCCTCTCTTTCATCCCATGAAAGGAGCCCTCCCTCCTGGGTAATGACAATAGCTACTGACCCTGGAAATGGGCTTCTCTCTCTCTCTCTCTCTCTCTCTCTCTCTCTCTCTCTCTCTCTCTCTCTCTCTCTCTCTCTCTCTCTCTCTCTCTCTCTCTCTCTCTCTCTCTCTCTCTCTCTCTCTCTCTCTCTCTCTCTCTCTCTCTCTCTCTCTCTCTAATTCTCTCTCTCTCTCTAATTCTCTCTCTCTACCTCTCTCTCTCTCGATTCATTAAGACAGAGGAAATCTTAACCAGAGATTTTGCTGATGCTGAGAACAGGAAGTGTCAGCAAGTGCAATGATACAACACGTCTATTGGTTATTTCATTCAACATGCCAGACAGTGCTGATTGGCATCTGTCGCAAATGAATAAATAGTGCTTTTTTTAAAGACAATATATAAATTTGAAAGCAATATCTATCCTCCTCACCACATGCATGGGGTGTAATGACTAATGTTGTGTCCTGTTGAGTTCTGATTGTTTGAGTGCAGCAATTAATGAGGCCTGATTGGTGTGTGTGTGTGGCATGTGACTGTCTGTCAGGAAGTGAAGCCACAGAGCCATTAGACTCTGCCCTGCAGGCCCTTCCTGTCCTGTCCTGGCTCAGGAGACTACAGTCTAAACAGGTGGAATTGGCTGATGGAATTGGCTCAGTTGCATGTAGCTTAAAGGGGGTTTGGCTTTTGGGAAATCTACTCATTTTAATGTAAAGTGGTGTAATAAAAAAGATATATATATTGTCTAAATATACAGTAGTTCCTTTACTATCTATTGAAATTCCAATGGCAATTGGATTTAGATTTTGTTACATCCACTGACTGTACATACAGTATTTAATGAGGAGAGTGATTCAATGCTTTGAATGATAGTGTTAATGTGTCGTTCAGATTTTTGTATTTACTATAAGCTGTTTCAGACCAATGGGATTTTGAATGGCACTGTTGTAGTACATGAAGGGATTTGTGAATGAGTGTTCAATTTGTTTAGTGCCAAGGGTTTTTTGAATGGGAATCATAATGGGGTTTGCCTGATAAATGCATTTCTTACTGCAATGAGAAGGTGGATTTTCAATGGGGATCATTCACCACACTGAATACAGTAGTGCAGCCTAATTGGTTAAGTAAGTGTGTGCCTGTAGGGCCTCCTGAGTGGTGCAGTGGTCTAAGACACTGCATCACAGTGCTAGCTGTGCCACTAGAGATCCTGGGTTCGAGTCCAGGACGTGTTGCATCCGGCTGCGACCGGGAGACCCATGGGGCGGTGCCCAATCCTGCCCAGCATCGTCCGGGTTAGGGAAGGGTTTGGCTGGCAGGGATGTCCTTGTCCCACCGTGCACCAGTGACTCCTGTGGTGGGCTGGGTGCAGTGCACGCTGACACGTTGCCAGGTGTACGGTGTTTCCTCTGACACAATGGTGCGGCTTCCGGGTTAAGTGGGCATTGTGTCAAGAAGCAGTACGGCTTGATTGGGTTGTGTTTCGGAGGACGCACGGCTCTCGACCTTTGCCTCTCCTGAGTCCGTACTGGAGTTGCAACGGTGAGACAAGACTGTAACTACCAATTGGAGACCATGAAATTGGGGAGAAAAAAGGTGTGTGTGTGTGTGTGTGTGTG
The DNA here is from genome assembly GCF_901001165.1 of Salmo trutta. NCBI lineage: Eukaryota > Metazoa > Chordata > Actinopteri > Salmoniformes > Salmonidae > Salmo > Salmo trutta. Next base: position 23,047,947 of record NC_042957.1, read on the forward strand.
TGTGTGTGTGTGTGTGTGTGTGTGTGTGTGTGTGTGTGTGTAATGCACTGAGCACAGGTCTGAAGTGTGAGCTCCTGGAGGAGAAATGAGAGGAGGGTGTGTGTGAATTATAGATGTGGCACTGGCTTGTGATTAGGCTCTCTCTACCCCTCTCAGCAAGTTAGTGTAAAACTCCCTCTACTCATTCTCTCAGACTGGTTAATGCTGCAGCTCTCAGTTGACATGATCATGATCTGCTTTGTCTTCACATACTAAATCACACAGTTCCTGTTGCAATTGCATGTACAGTCAGTGGATGTAACAAAATCTAAATCCAATTGCCATTGGAATTTCAATAGATAGTAAAGGAACTACTGTATATTTAGACAATATATATATTTGGGTTATTGTCAAAACATGGATGTTTTTAAGTCAAAGCACTGGAGTACTCAAAAATCATGCTGGGATTATTAGGTATTCATGATTCTTTCAAGATATTTTCCTGATCCGAAAATTGAAGAGTCAGACAGGACTGTCGTTTCGTCATCACCTGACGTCCCCCTAAAATGGGTATTTTAATGGAATCTTAATTGACAGATTTACACTGAGTGTACAAAACATTAGGAACACCTTCCTATTATTGAGTTGCACCCACTTTTGCCCACAGAACAGCCTCAATTCGTCAGGGCATGGACTCTACAAGGTTTCGAAGCATTCTACAGGAAAGCGGCCCATGTTGACTCTAATGCTTCCCACAGTTGTGTCAAGTTGGCTGGTTGTCCTTTGGGTTGTGGACCATTCTTGATACACACGGGAAACTGTTGAGCGTGAAAAACCTAGCAGCGTTGCAGTTCTTGACACACTCCAACCGATGCGCCTGGCACATTCACCCTCTGAATGGCACACATACACAATCCGTCTCAATTGTCTCAAGGCTTAAATAATTATTTAACCGGTCTCCTCCCTTATATCTACACTAATTGAAGGGGATTTAACAAGTGACATCAATAAGGGATCATAGCTTTCAGCTGGATTCACTTGATCAGTCTTCACCTGGTCACAGAGCGTTTTGTACACTCAGTGTATATTTTCATCCATTTTTGTTCACGCCTATCCTATAGAATCACTGTGTGTGCTGAATTTCACCCCAGCTGAGCAGCAAATATAGAATATATTAATTAGTAGCTCCTCTTGGTTAAGGGAAACCAATTAACTGAAATACACTCAATTCAATCCTCAGTAGGTCACACGGCAAGATCTGAATAGTTCATTTAAATTGTTTCTTGGAATACTTCATATACTGTAGAAACAATTTGTCCATTTGGTTCAGTCTTGGTAATGAGAATAATTGGCTGATTCAAACACAGCTGATTCAAACAACCAACTCATCATCAAGCTTTGATTATTTTAATCAGCTTTGTAGTGTGAGGGCAGAAAACAAAAACGTGCACCCGGGGGGGGGCCTGGTCTAGTTAACCTCTTCCTGTGTGTGGGTGTGGGTGTATGATCTCTCCTCTCTCTAGGCTTTGGGAACATCGCTCCCCACACGGAGGGGGGACGTATCTTCTGTATCATCTATGCCCTCCTGGGAATCCCCCTCTTTGGCTTCCTGTTGGCTGGTGTTGGAGACCAGCTTGGGACCATCTTTGGGAAAGGCATCAACAGAGTGGAGAAGATAGTTGGGGTGAGTTTGACATTTTTCATATGTGTTTGTGTCTCAGTCCTGGCATCCATAGCTCCGTCTATGAATTTGAGGGTGGTTACATTCCCCTGTGCTCATCTCTCAGCTTACCAAACCAAGTGACAGTTGCAAGATATGTTGTGTGCATACAACCCATAATAATGGACATACACACAGTCAGGTACAAAATGATTGGCATCCTTAATAAAGATGAGCAAAAAATATTGTGTAAAACAAGTAATACAGATTCTGAGCTATATTGTATGCTTAATGTTTTTTGAAAATTACATTATTTTATACTAATGCAATTGCTCAGAGAAAGAGATTATGTAGTATTTTTTCTCTCAAAAAGATGCAAATGTAAAAATGATTGGCACCCTGTTTTCAATACCTTTCAATACCTCAGCTTGCGAGGATAACAGCATGAGCCTTTTTCTAAAATGTTTTATGAGATTGGAGAACACATTGGGAGGGATCTTGACCATTCCTCCATACAGAATCTTTGAATCCTTCTTTCCAGACCCTTGATATCCTTTTTCTGCTCTTATCGATTGCCCTCTTCTATTCAAACCACAGATTTTCAATGGGGTTCAAGTCCAGAGACTGAGATGGTCATTGCAAAATGTTGATTGGCAGAGGCAACCAGGTTTTTGTAAAAAATGTCCTGGTACTGGATAAAGTTTTTGATGCCGTTGACCTTAACAAGGGCCTTAGAACCAGTGGAAGCAAAATAGCCCCATAACATCAAAGATCCACCACCCTATTTTACAGTAGGTATAGGATTCTTTTCTTCTTATGCATCCTTATTTCAACGCCAAACTCACCACTGGTGTGCATGGCCAAAGAGTTATATTAACATGTCATCTGACCATAGCACCGGTTCCAATCCAAGTGCCAATGCCGTTTTAGTATATTCCAGGCATTTACATTTGTTGGATGACATGAAAATAAGAGTTCTTTGTCCACACACACACACTAGTGGTTGAGTATTTGTTTTTACCTAACCAGCATTTCCAGTGCATGAGGAGATTTTCAATGCAGAAGTAGTTTGACCATCGCTGTCCATCACTGAGCTGTGTGTTTTTGAGCTGATAAAAGAAAAATGCATGATTTAGGTTGCCATGACAATGGCTTCTGGAGACCACGTTTACCATACAGACTATTTGAGTGGTGACCAAGCTCATATGAGGATATGTTTTTTTCCCCATACATGTAGTATCTCTCACTCTGGACTGAATATTAACAGAAATACTACAAGAGTCAAAAGAAGAGCTTGGATGTGTTGCTGTAGCAAACATGTACAGCCATTATTAATGACAGTAAGGAGAGTCTTTCCCTCACTGGAGGAGACCTATCACCAAGGTACTCTGCTCTTACTGTTAACTGCACACACACACAGTGTGATTAGAGAGGACAATTTCTCAGCCAGGAAGACACATTCTCTATAAATGGAACAAGAGCACAGTTTATAGTGAGTCATTCATCTTCCCCTCCCTGCCCACCTACAACGACTCACAACGAGGTACAGTGAGCCGCACCAATCCAAAACCAGCCACAAGGAGCGGCATGTAAACCTGGGCTGTGAACCTGGGCTATCAAACACGCCGTAGTCAGGCACCAGCCAACACAGAACTCACAGAGACAGCCACAATGGCTGTTTGATGATTTCTCTGTCCTTGTTGGAATTATTACATTGACTGACTAGTAGTGTTTTTCATTTGTTGCTACCTTGCTAGGCAGAAATGAAAATCTATATTTTCCCCGGGCTGGGCCTATAGCTTCTTTGTTTATTAGTTACAGTAGCCATCTAATAGACCGCTCTCTTTAATTCTTTAATTGGAGGCTCTATAAGATGAGCTTTGATTGTGTTTCTCTGCTAGTGTTGCCCGTAGGGAGCAACAGAGTAGTACGGTAGTACAGCATCCAGCAGGAGAGCCACTGTGAGTCTAAGCCCTTGGTTCGCGATAACTACTAAGCTAACCATGGGTCATTTAGCTATTTGATTTGAATTTTAGGACCCCTTTAGTTATGAAAACATGTATTTATTTATTATTTGATAAAATATTGAATGCTATAGCCCATAGAAACCCATTGAATAACACATTCATAAATGGCAAAACAGACAGTCAAAAAAGAAATCACAAGGAATAAGGTTTTGAAGTGTCTGTCCTATATCTAGGAGATATAATAAAAAAATGTAGACCCATATTAAGTCACTTTGGTTACCGTAAAACTTCAATTGAACACAGTCTCAAATAGGGCAATGGCCCACATTTCATCACATAAACGCTGAGTCTAAATGAATTATTAACGAGGTTACCATGAATTGTTTACGAAGTTTAATGTTTGATTTGTTACATTAAATAATTCAGTAAAAAAACTGCTCGCCATTGGCTGCTTACAGCTAACTGATAAGCACAAAAATAGTCCATAACTTCGGGAGTACAGACCTCCAGATATTGTCTGATCGCCCTCTAGTGGCAAAAGTGAAAACTACCGAAAATGAACAGTCAAAGTGGAGAATAATTATAATAATCACGTTTTTTTTCTTCTTCAAAATAGAGGCATACTAAGACAAAAGGAACATGACACAGTGTGTAAATAATAACACATTAGTGCAGGAAATTAAGACATTTATTAAAATGCTGGAAGAGAATGTTGGAATTTAACAATTAACAATGCAAATCAGCAAAAGCTGTTTGCATTAAGGAAATAGATGCCTGGCTCAAATAGAAGCCTGTCTCTAATATGCGCCTGTGGTGTTCAGTGATTCTAGCAAATTAACGCCCGGGCTATTAATTTAAGTTTTATGATTTGCCACTTTTTACACCCTATTCACTTTTGTGACGTTTTTACAGTGTGGTACTGAGTCACCTTCTAACAACTCCCCTAAAGCTTGTGTGTGTCGAATGGCAAACAAGTGAGTTCTAATGTTTTTTAAAGTCTTACCTGTCGGTGTGGACAGTCAGTTTTGTGAGAAGACATCTTTGAAATTAGTACGTGGACGCCTACGTACTAAAGCTTATGGGAGTTTGTGAAAGTCTCCTCTTCGAAGATTTGTAATATGAGTTGCTAGCTTAAATGGTTTGAGTTTTACAGACAATTCCTTTGTCCAGATCCTGTTTCACAAGCCCATGTTATGGAATATGCAGAAAGAGGGGATTGAGCTACAGCCACTGCAAGTCATTTTTTACACTTGACATACGATCTTATCCAGAGCGACTAGGGTTAAGTGCCCTGCTCAAGGGCACATCAACAGATTCTTCACCTAGTTGGCTTAGGATTCAAACCAGCGATCTTCCAGTTACTGGCCCAACGCTCTTAACTGCTAAACTACCAGCTGCCCCCTGAGAAACAGTGAGTCTCATAAAAATACAGGAGCTATTCAATGTTTTAGAATTATATCACATGTGACGCGTGGGCACATCAATCGACTCTAGGGGGTTTTAAAAATGGCAATGAGCTGTGAAATATATATTATGCTTGGCAAGTGGCTATGGTCTATTCATCATCATTATTCCCTCCGTATCAATATTTATTGTCAGGGTCCGAGGCTGGATTCAGTCCTGACTCTGACCTCTCTCTCTCTCTGGGCTCCAGCTGCTGTGCGCTGTAAAACACAGTGGAACACATCACTGATGAGCTGATCTGAGGATGACCCTTCTTTAAGTTTCAGTCCCAGGGTCCCTGTTCTCATTCTTGTGTAACCCACAGTCTAGGGAAGGACAAGGCCAAGGACTCTATCATGGAGTGTACACTTCAGTGTATTAAGTAGGTTTACTAGTGCTACAGACTGTCATACCCCTGTTACACCTGTCTTTCTATGGGTTTGAATGAAACTTTGTCCGGCGATTGTGATGTTTGTGTTGCGATGTAGCCTGCTGATGTAAGCCCACAGTGTTCCATTGCATCTCAATGCAAAAGGCGACACTACAGTCCCTGGTTCGATTCCAGGCTGTATCACATCCGGCCGTGATTGGGAGTCCCATAGGGTGGCGCACAATTGGCCCAACATCGTCCGGGTTTGGACGGGGTAGGCCATCATTGTAAATAAGAATTTGTTCTTAACTGACTTGCCTACTTAAATAAAGGTTAGAAAATAAAATAAAAATGTATAGCCTGATGGCATACAGTGGAGCACAGCATGACTTGATCTGTAAGGAACATGAGGTCAGTAAATCTCATTGGCCAACCCACTGAGTGTGTGACATTCAAAAAACACTGAACATATATTCCAGGAAAAAGGCCAACACAAGAAAATGACTCATGTCATTGTGAAGTGACTGGAGAAAGGCCTTACACGCTCCTTGGCAATTTCGACATGTAAAAGCCAGAGCTTTGCTATTTTCCAACCCTGGCGCCAGGGATGGTAATTTACCTGTCTTATATCAGCTCGTTTGCGCTGAGGTGGGAAGGGCAGAAATATTTGAGCTGTGTCCTTAGATACATGTGCCAATTTCAAGCAGTGCTACTGGTGATATTAAGACTGTCACGTCCTGACCAGTAAAGGGGTCTTTTGTCATTGTAGTTGGTCAGGGCCTGGCAGGGGGTGTTTGTTTTGTGTGTTTTGGGTTTTTTTGGTCTAGGGGATTTTGGTTCTAGTTTTCATTTTCTATGTTTTGTTTTCCAGGTTTGGCCGAGTGTGGTTTCCAATCAGAGGCAGGTGTCTTCGTTGTCTCTGAATGGAAGCCATACTTAGGCAGGCTGTTTTCCTTTGGGTTTTGTGGGTGGTTATTTTTCCGTTATAGTCTGTGAACCTTACGGAACTGTTTGCTGTCATTTGTTTTTTCTTTGTTTACGTGTTCTCTTTAAATAAACAAGTAAGAATGAGCACTATACCCGCTGCGCCTTGGTCTGTCCTTAACGACGCCGGTGACAAAGACTCACCAAAAGCTGGTCTTTGCGGCAACGCAATTGGTTATGGCATCGATTTTGCCTAATCAATAGCCTATAACCAATCTTTTATTAAAATATCACGAGCAGCAAAACAGTGAACAGACATTCTCGCTTTTTCTTTATATTGGACATTATTTTTGTCCATGCAGCTCCTTTTGCGATGTGCATAAAACCCTCCATAGTCTAAGTTGCCTTGTCTGTATTATATGCCCATGGGAAGCAATTATGGTGCCTGTTACTGTATTTAGACATAGCCTATTTAAAACAAGTTGTTTCATTTTATTAGAATTTGATAAGAATTATACATTGTCTTTTTTCATCTATAGCCTAGTGAATTGAATCATGCCTATTGACTACATTTGGCATGTCTATGTCCAGACTGAAAATGACAGTAGGCCTAGCCCCTATATCAGAGTGAAGGCTATAGCCCATGTTTAACTATGCATTTCCATACTGAAGCAATGCAATAAGAACAATGTGGACTGAAAACATGTTCAATATATTTAGCAAATATGGGGCAGGCTATTTAAAGAATTGCATTCGGTTTGTTAAAATAGAGCCCTGGATGTTTTTATAATGTTTTTCAAATGTTAAATTCCTTACCTAATTATGTCATGCATCATTCATTTGAGGATTGTTTTTAGACCTTAAGTGTTGGCGTCTGCTGATTTAAAAGAAAATATGCCGAAATTAAATTGCATAATACTGACACCCGCAGACATAATAGATACAGCCATTCAAAAACAGATACTGTAGATACAGATATGCCCCCCCCAAAAAAAATATATGCTCACACAAACACACACTGCAGCACCATTATAATCCAACTGTTTTGTTAGTATTCATAGCCTCCTCTTCACCACTTCCCCCCTCCCTGTTTGTTGGTACTTGCTCTCTTTCAAACCTCTGCAGTCTTCCCACGTTCCATTGCCATGTTTATTTATTAATATCTTTATCCATCTCTTTATTCATTTGTTTATCTATTCTACCCTGCCTCCCAGTCTCTCCCTCAAAAGTGGAAAGTGAGCCAGACCAAGATCAGGGTGATCTCCACCGTGATCTTCATCCTGTTTGGCTGTGTCCTCTTCGTGGCGTTGCCGGCGGTCATCTTTAAACACATAGAGGGCTGGAGCACGCTGGAGTCCATCTACTTTGTGGTCATCACCCTCACCACCATCGGCTTCGGCGACTTTGTGGCCGGTGAAAAAGGTCTTGAAAAAGGTATTTAAGAGCTGTCTTTTCTGACTATGTTGTATGTTCTTCCCGCCTTCTGTGTCTTAGAAAGAGTTTGTTTGAAATCACACGTGTGCTTAATCTACCGAGACTAAACGTGATTGCTGTACCCTTCTTCACAATAGAAGATCAATAATCAATACTCTGTGTGACATAGCCTCTCTCTCCTTCGCTCTCTTTCTGCTCTCTGGCTAGAGGTGTGATATTATTAAAAGCTTGTATAGTCTTTATTAAATGTGTGTCTGTCTCCTCCCAATAGGTGGGTCTGAGATAGAGTATCTGGACTACTACAAGCCTGTGGTGTGGTTCTGGATCCTGATTGGTCTAGCCTACTTTGCTGCTGTGCTCAGTATGATAGGAGACTGGTTCAGAGTCATCTCCAAGAAAACCAAGGAGGAGGTACGTGATGTGTGTGGAAATCACTGCACCAAACCACAATACACAGTCACAGATACTTCCTATAGATGTTTTCAGAAGCTATACTATAGGCATCCTATACCATAAGTATCTGTGGTGCACTGGTAATCACTGCATGTTGAAATGTGGAAGGGAACCAAGATGGGAAGATCACAGCTAAGAACAAATGTTCTCAGAACTTTAGAGAACATTCCCTTAAGTCTCATTAGGTCATTTCACAGACATAATGAAAAAAAATAGAAAATAAAATTAACAAATAATTAAAGCGCAGCAGTAAAAATAACAATAGCGAGGCTATATACAGGGGGTACCGGTACAGAGTCAATGTGCAGGGGCACCAGTTAGTCAGGGTAATTGAGGTAATATGTACATGTATGTAGGGTAGCAGCAGCGAAAAAGAGGGGTCTGGGTAGCCCTTTGATTAGCTGTTCAGGAGTCTTATGGCTTAGGGGTAGAAGCTGTTAAGAAGCCTTTTGGACCTAGACTTGGCACTCTGGTACCGCTTGCCGTGCGGTAGCAGAGAGAACAGTCTATGACTAGGGTGGCTGGAGACAATTTGTAGGGCCTTCCTCTGACACCGCCTGGTATAGAGGTCCTGGATGGCAGGAAGCTTGGCCTCAGTGATGTACCGGGCCGTACACACTACCCTCTGTAGTGTCTTGCGGTCGGAAGCAGAGCAGTTGCCATACCAGGCAGTGCTGTAACCAGTCAGGATGCTCTCGATGGTGCAACTGTAGAACCTTTTGAGGATCTGGGTACCCATGCCAAATACTTTTAGTCTCATGAGGGGGGAATATGCTTTGTCGTGTCCTCTTCACGACTGTCTTAGTGGGTTTGGACCATGATAGTTTGTTGGTGATGTGGACACCAAGGAACTTGAAGCTCTCAACCTGCTCCACTACAGCCCCGTCGATGAGAATGGGGGCGTGCTCGGTCCTCCTTTTCCTGTAGTCCACAATCATCTCCTTTGTCTTGATCACGTTGAGAGAGAGGTTGTTGTCCTGGCACCACACAGCCAGGTCTCTGACCTCCTCCCTATAGGCTGTCTCATCGTTGTTGGTGATCAGGCCTACCACTGCTGTGTCATCGGCAAACTTGATGATGGTGTTGGAGTTGTGCCTGGCCATGCAGTCATGAGTGAACAGGGAGTACAAGAGGGGACTGAGCACACACTCCCGAGGGGCCCCGGTGTTGAGGATCAGCGCGGCGGATGTGTTGTTACCTACCCTTACCACCTAGGGGCGGCCTGTCAGGAGGTCCAGGATTCAGTTGCAGAGGGAGGTGTTTAGGCCCAGGGTCCTTAGCTTAGTGATGAGCTTTGAGGGCACTATAGTGTTGAACGCTGAGCTGTAGTCAATGAATAGCATTCTCACATAGGTGTTCCTTTTGTCCAGGTTGGGAAAGGGCAATGTTGAGTGCATTAGAGATTGCATCATCTGTGGATCTGTTGGGGCAGTATGCAAATTAGAGTGTGTCTAGGATTTCTGGGATACTGGTGTTGATGTGAGCCATGACCAGCCTTTCAAAGCACTTCATGGCTACAGACGTGAGTGCTACAGGTTGGTAGTCTTTTAGGCAGGTTACCTTAGTGTTCTTGCACACAGGGACTATGGTGGTCTGCTTGAACATGTTGGTATTACAGACTCAGTCAGGGACAGGTTGAAAATGTAAGTGAAGACACTTGCCAGTTGGTCAGCGCATGCTCGGAGTACACGTCCTGGTAATCCGTCTGACCCTGCGGCCTTGTGAATGTTGACCTGTTTTAAGGTCTTACTCACATCAGCTACGGATAGCGTGATCACACAGTCATCTGGAACAGCTGATGCTCTCATGCATGTTTCAGTGTTACTTTCCTCGAAGCGAGCATAGATGTAGTTTAGCTCGTCTGGTAGGCTCGTGTCACTGGGCAGCTCTCGGCTGTGCTTCCCCTTGTAGTCTGTAATAGTTTGCAAGCCCTGCCACATCCGACGAGCATCCGAGCCATTGTAGTACGATTCAATCTTAGTCCTGTATTGATGCTTTGCCTGTTTGTTGGTTCGTTGGAGGGCATAGTGGGATTTTTTACAAGCTTCCAGGTTAGAGTCCCGCTCCTTGAAAGCGGCAGCTCTACCCTTTAGCTCAGTGCAGATGTTGCCTGTAATCCATGGCTTCTGGTTGGGGTATGTACGTACAGTCACTGTGGGGACGACATCATCAATGTACTTATTGATGAAGCCAGTGACTGATGTGGTGTAGCCCTGAATGCCATCGGAGGAATCCCGGAACATATTCCAGTCTGTGCTAGGAAAATAGTCATGTAGCTTAGCATCTGCTTCATCTGACCACTTTCTTATTGACCGAGTCACTGGTGCTTCCTGCTTTAGTTTTTGCTTGTAAGCAGGAATCAGGAGGATGGAATTATGGTCAGATTTGTCAAATGGAGGGCGAGGGAGAGCTTTGTACGTGTCTCTGTGTGTGGAGTAAAGGTGGTCTAGAGTTTTTGCTGGTAGAAATTAGGTAAAATGGATTTGAGTTTCATGCATTAAAGTCTCCGGCAACTAGGAGCACGGCCTCTGGATGAACATTTTCCTGTTTGCTTATGGCCTTATACAGCTCATTGAGTGCGGTTTTAGTTCCAGCATTGGTTAGTGGTGGTACATAGACAGCTACGAAAAATACAGATGAAAACTCTGTTGGTAAATAGTGTGGACTACAGCTTATGATGAGATACGCTACTTCAAGACATTCTTAGATTTCGTGCACCAGCTGTTGTTTACAAATACACATAGACCGTCACCCTGTCTTACCAGAGGCTGCTGTTCTATCCTGCCGAAAAAGCTTTAAACCAGCCAGCTGTATGTTATTCATGTCATCGTTCAGCCACGACTCGGTGAAACATAAGATATTACAGTTGTTTATGTCCCGTTGGTAGGATGTACGTGATCGTAGTACGTCTATTTTATAATCGATAGATTGTACGTTGGCTAATAGGACCGATGGTAAAGGTAGATTACCCTCTCGGCGACGGATCCTTACGAGGCACCCTGACCTTCGTCCACGATGCCTCCGTATCTTTCTCCTGTGAATGACGGGGATTAGGGTCTTGTTGAGTGTCTGAAGTAAATCCTTCCCGTCCGACTCGTTGAAGAAAAACTATTCCTCCAGTACAGGGTGAGTAATAGCTGTCCTGATATCCAGAAGCTCTTGTCGGTCATAAGACACAGTGGCAGAAACATTATGTACAAAATAATTTGCAAATAACGCAAAAAAACATACACAATAGCACAATTGGTTACGGGGTTATAAAACGGCAGCCATCTCCTTCGGCACCATTCTCTATTAAGGTTCTAGACACGTTAAATGTAAATGTTGCAGGAACATTCATGTGTCAAATCAAATTTTGTTGGTCACATACACATATTTAGCAAATGTTATTGTGGGCGTAGCTAAATGCTCCAACATTGCAGTAGTATCTAACAATTCACAACAATACACGCAAATCTAAAAGCAAAAGAATGTATCAGTATTAGATTGAGCAATGATCTAAAATACAGTAGAATAGAATACAGTATATACATGAGATGAGTAAAGCAGTATGTAAACATTATTTAAACATTATTAAAGTGTCTAGGGTTCCATTATTAAAGTGGCCAGTGATTTCTATGTATATAGGGCAGCAGCCTCTAAGGTGCAGGGTTGCGTAACCTGGTGGAAGCTGGCTAGTGATGGCTATTTAACAGTCTGATGGCCTTGAGATAGAAGCTGTTTTTCAGTCTCTCGGTCCCAGCTTTGGTGCACCTGTACTGACCTTGCCTTCTGGATGATAACGGGGTGAACAGGCCGTGGCTTGGGTGGTTGATGTCCTTGATGATCTTTTTGGCCTTCCTGTGACATCGGGTGCTGGAGGTGTCCTGGAGGACAGGTAGTTTGTCCCCAGTGATGTGTTGGGCAAACCGCACCACCCTCTGGAGAGCCCTGCAGTTGAGGACGGTGCAGTTCACGTACCAGGTGGTGATACAGCCCGATAAGATGCTCTAAATTGTGGGTTTTAGGGACCAAGCCAAATTCAGCTTCCTGAGGTTGAAGAGGCACTGTTGCGTCTTCTTCACCACACTGTCTGTATGGGTGGACCATTTCAGATCATCAGTGATGTGTACGCAGAGGAACTTGAAGTGTTCTACCTTCTTCACTGCGGCCCCATCAATGTGGATAGGGGCGTGCTCCCTCTGCTGTTTCCTGAAGTCCACGATCAGCTCCCTTGTTTTGTTGACATTGAGTGAGAGGTTATGTTCCCGGCACCACTCTCTCTTGTTGGTAATCAGGCCTACTACTGTTGTGTGGTCTCCAGATGAAATCTTGCGACTTGTGACGGCCGGCCGCCCAACAACCTGCCCTCTTGACCCTATCCCCTCCTCTCTTCTCCAGACCATTTCCGGAGACCTTCTCCCTTACCTCACCTCGCTCATCAACTCATCCTTGACCGCTGGCTACGTCCCTTCCGTCTTCAAGAGAGCGAGAGTTGCACCCCTTCTCAAAAAACCTACACTCGATCCCTCCGATGTCAACAACTACAGACCAGTATCCCTTCTTTCTTTTCTCTCCAAAACTCTTGAGCGTGCCGTCCTTGGCCAGCTCTCTTGCTATCTCTCTCAGAATGACCTTCTTGATCCAAATCAGTCAGGTTTCAAGACTGGCCATTCAACTGTGACCGCTCTTCTCTGTGTCACGGAGGCTCTCCACACTGCTAAAGCTAACTCTCTCTCCTCTGCTCTCATCCTTCTAGACCTATCTGCTGCCTTTGATACTGTGAACCATCAGATCCTCCTCTCCACCCTCTCCGAGTTGGGCATCTCCGGCGCGGCTCACTCTTGGATTGCATCCTACCTGACAGGTTGCTCCTACCAGGTGGCGTGGCGAGAATCCGTCTCCGCACCACGTGCTTTCACCTCTGGTGTCCCCCATGGCTCAGTTCTAGGCCGTCTCCTATTCTCGCTATATACCAAGGCATCAGTGGCACTGTGTTATCCTGAAAGTGGGCGAAGAAGGTATTTAGCTTGTCCGGAAGCAAGACGTCAGTGTCCACGACGTGGCTGATTTTCCCTTTGTAGTCCATGATTGTCTGTAGACCCTGCCACACGTCTCGTGTCTGAGCCATAGAATTGCGACTCCACTTTGTCTCTGTACTTACGTTTTGCCTGTTTGATTGCCTTACAGATGGAATAACTACACTGTTTGTATTTGGCCAAATTCCCAGTCACCTTGCCATGGTTAAATGAGGTGGTTTGCGCTTTCAGTTTTACGAGAATGCTGCCATCTGTCCATGATTTCTGGTTTGGGTAGGTTTTAATAGTCAAAGTGGGTACAACATCTCCTATACACTTCCTGAAGAACTCAGTCACCGTATCCGTGTACTCGTCAATGTTATTATCAGAGGCTACATGGAACATATCCCAGTCCGTGTGATCAATACAATCTTGAAGCATGGATTTCGATTGGTCAGACCAGCATTGAATAGACCTTAGCACAGGTACTTCCTGTTTGAGTTTCTGCTTATAGGAAGGGAGGAGCAAAATGGAGTCGTGATCAGATTTGCCGAAGGGGGGGCGGGGGAGGGCCTTGTAGACATTTCTACAAGTTGAGTAGCAGTGGTCCAATGTTTTCCCAGCGCGAGTACTACAGTCAATGTGTTGGTAGAACTTCAGTAGCGTTTTCCTCAAATTTCTTTGTTAAACTCCCCAGCTAGAATAAATGTGGCCTCAGGATATGTGGTTTCCAGTTTGCTGGCTGTATGGACGGATACAGTATATCCCGAGAGAGCCATGTTTCCATGAAACAGAGTATGTTACAATCCCTGATATCTCTCTGGAGGGAGATACTCGCCCTGAGCTCGTCTACTTTATTATCCAGAGACTGAACATTAGCCAGTAATATACTCGGAAGGGGTGGATGGTGGGCACGCATCCTGAGTCGGACTAGAAGTCCACTTCGAATACCTCTTCTCCGCCGGTGGTGTTTTGGAGCAGCCTCTGGAATAAGTTCAATTGAAGGATCCAATTCAGGAAAGTCGTATTCCTGGTCATAATGTTTGTGTTACCACCGCTCTGATATCCAAAAGTTAATTCCGGCTGTATGTAATAACACAAAAAGAAATCTGGGCTAATAATATAAAAAATAACACATGAAAAAACAAAACACTGCAAAGTTGCTTAGGAGCTAGAAGCAGAGCTGCCATATGTCGGCTCCATCTACACACTTTATTATCTAGTTTTCTGTGGGTTAGGAGTATATTCCGTCAACGTCCCACCAAACACACACAGACCATGATTGCAATTTTCTCAGAACAAAAGATATTAATGTTCCAGACAAGTTTCATGGGAACATTGATGTGTCCAAAGAAAAATTATTTACCCATCATGTGTTGTTGCCAAGCCAATCAAGGCCCTGATACATTCATAGCTCTTTGTCTGTTGGCAAGGTTAGGGATATTCACACACACAGTGCTTTTAACTTACATATTTGATTACATTGTGCATGTTTATTTATACAGTAACCATTATTCAACATGTCCTCACCTGGGATTTGAACTCACAACCTCTTGGTTCATGGTACTCTGATCTTCCTGCTACACCACCATGTTCATGTCAGGTATCAGTTAATCTGACTATTCTCAACATTTATTTGATTTACTTATTACAGCAATTGAAGGGCTTTCTGTATAGTTGGTGCGCATATTAACCTGTTTTCATGATACTCCTGAATCACTATGATCAATAACAAACGTATTTTCTTGAGTGTACTTTTAACAGAGCAGAGATTTACTTCGAAGTGCAGTTACTCTATTGCTTACACCTATCAAGTTGTTTCAGTTCTACACAAGTGCCTAGGGCGGAGGGTTTCTTGACAGGGCCTAGCTATACTGGCCAATAAGGACATGCGCTAGAGATGTCCCTTATTCGGACAGTGGTTAGGGCATTCGTCATTGGTGCTTCTGGTCTGGGTTCGAGATCTGCTAGGGAAGTCGTCTTCCTCTCACATTCTTAGCAATATATTAATGTCATTATTGCCGTTTGGAATTGCTTTTATCAGACATTTCGATTGTTCATATGGAAATATAATTTGTTTATTATAATTGTATAGATTTCTCCTTTTTCTCACGCATTTCTAGAACTTTAGGTACCAGCTTTGTTTCTTTCTGCACGACCTCCAGATGCTTTTTCAGGTTTGATGTAGTGTTTCTGGACAAAGAGATCAATGCACCATTTGCAGAGTTTGCATTTGACTAAAGTTGGTGTGCTCTTTTTCCTCGATTAACTCAAATTAATGGGAGGGGTAACAACTGAGCTGCTATGTTTCTTTGATTTTCAGCTTTACGATAGCCAATTGGAAACAAAGCCTACAGTATGAATTCCGTTAGCATGAGACAAGGCTTAAAAAAAAATGGGATACTTGAAAAAGTACCATAATTTCCGGACTATTAAGCGCACCTGAATATAAGCCGCACCCACTGAATTTTTTTAAAAGTATTATTTTGAACATAAATAAGCCGCACATGTCTATAAGCCGCAGGTGCCTACGGTACATTGAAACAAATGAACTTTACACAGGCTTTAACGAAACACGGCTTGTAACAAAAATAAGTAGGCTTTAACGAAACACGGCTTGTAACAAAAATAAATAGGCTTTAACAAAACATTGCTTGTAACAAAAAAATAAAAATTTGCAGTAAACAGTAGCCTACCAAGAAAGTCATTGCTCCAGACCAAGCTCCCGTGCAGCAGCTCTATTTCCTTTTCCAACAGCCAGATCAATCGCCTTCAACTTGAAAGCTGCATCATATGCATTTCTCCGTGTCTTTGCCATGATGAGGGTGACATAATGACTACCGTAATCAGAATGATGGGAAGTTTGAGCGCGCTCGATTTAATCTAAACAGTAAACAAAAAAGTTGTTTGACCGTAACCTGTTTGGCAATTTCATTGGTCTAATGAAAGCTTCATGCTGCCAAAAAAACTGAGCACGTCACAGAATGTGTTTTTTTTATTTTATTTTTTATTTGAAATCGGGAAAAATTCATATATTAGTTGTTTAAGCCGCAAGGTTCAAAGCGTGGGAAAAAAGTAGTGGCTTATAGTCCGGAAATTACAGTAACTAATAATATTACAATATATCAGATGATGAGCAAATCCCTGATTTTAGATTTTTTTTAAACATTTTCATTGAATCAGACATTGTAGACTATTCTGAAACGGTGATCAACAGTGTTGTTGTCACGGAAGAAGTTGACCAAGTTTTGTAATCAGTGGAATGCCCGGTGGAAGCAGAGTATGAAAGCTAAGGACATGGAGAAAATTCTGCCGTTTGATTGCAAATATGTGGATGGAGTCGAAAAGAGAACACACAGAAGGCTGTTGTATAAAACACCTGTCTCTGGATTACATCTTCAAACTAAGGGCAACAATGGCATCCGTGACAAAGAGGGAGAAACGTTCATCCATGTATACAGGTAAGAGAGTCTAGCAAGCTACATTTTCAGATATTATACGTTTCTAATTTTGTAAGAAAGTCATTTTCATTGCAAGTTAAAGTGTACTGTTAGCTAGTATGATCTGTAGCAATATTATTCGTATCTCAGAAATCCATTTGCGTTGCTAGTTATAGCCTATGTTAGCTAGCTAGTTAACATTGAACCTAGTTGGTTAGCTTTCGCTACCTGCAGATTCATGCATGGTAGTAGCGTTATAAATTATGGTTCAAGTCTAAACAAAAGATTCCACTATGAAAGTAACTATTTCACTGTACCATTTACACCTTCTGTATCCTGTGCATGTGACAAATAAATGTAGATTTTATTTGATATAGTGTGTGTTTACCAGAGATGTGAAGAACAACATGACCTGCACCAAGTCAAATTAGCATATTCGGTAATGTTAGGCCAACAAGACAGTGTCCAAGTTAAAAAATTATCGTAGAATGCCCTGCATTTATTTCATAACACTCACAACCATAAGCTATTTTCTGTAATTATCATTCCACTAACATGTCAATAATGAGCTTGTTTCATCAGACCAGAAGACATTAATCCAAAAGGTATGATCTTTGTCCCCATGTGCAGTTGCAAACCATAGTCTGGCTATTTTATGTTTTGGAGCAGTGGCTTCTTCCTTGCTGAGCGGCCTTTCAGGTTATGTCAATATAGAACTTGTTTTACTGTGGATATGGGTAGTTTTTTACCTTTTTCCTCCAGCATCTTCACATGGTCCTTTGCTGTTGTTCTGGGATTGAATTGCACTTTTCGCACCAAAGTACATTCATCTCTAGGAGACAGAACGCGTCTCCTTCCTGAGCGGTATGACTGCTGCATGGTCCCATGGTGTTTATACTTGCGTACTATTGTTTGTACAGATGAACGTAGTACCTTCAGGCGTTTGGAAATTGCTCCCAAGGATGAACCAGACATGTGGAGGTCAACAATTTTTTTTCCTGAGGTCTTGGCTGATATCTTTTGATTTTCCCATGATGTCAAGCAAAGAGGCACTGAGTTTGAAGGTAGGCCTTGATGTACATCCACAGGTACACCTCCAATTGACTCAAATTATATAAATTAGCCTATCAGAAGCTTCTAAAGCCATGACATCATTTTCTGGAATTTTCCAAGCTGTTTAAAGGCACAGTCAACTTAGTGTATATAAACTTCTGACCCACTGAAATTGTAATACAGTGAATTATAAGTAAAATAATCTGTCTGTAAACAATTAGGCCCTGTCAAGAATTAGGCCCTGTCAAGAACAAAACCTAACTCCTCCTGCCTAGGCACTGAAACAACCTAGATCTGAAACAACTTGATAGGTGTAAGCAATAGGGTGAATGCACTTTGAAGTAAATCTCAGCTTTGTTAAAAGTACACTCAAGAAAAAACATGCATATATCAGTGATTCAGGAGTATCATTAAAATATGTTAAAACTCCCCTAGAGTCGATTGAGACACTGTTGCGCCAATCTAAGTTACATAACAAAAATATTCCCATAAAAAAATGTCCCTTTAAGCTAGAGATATGAGGTTTTTGCATTGGCTGCGTATCAATCCACCGCATCCGCCAGTGTTGTACTACCGCATCTGTGGTGAAAAGTGGTAGCTGGTTGAGAGAATGCCAAGAGTGTGCAAAGCTGTCGTCAAGGCAAAAGGTGGCTACTTTGAAGTATATCAAATATCAAATGTATTTTTATTTGTTTAACACTTTTTTGGTTCCTACATGATTACATGTGTTATTTCATAGTTTTGATGTCTTTACTACTATACAATGTAGAAAATAGTAAAAATAAAGAAAGCCCTGGACTGGTACTTCTGACTGGTACTTTAGGACAGGCACTTCAAAACCTTGATTCTTCTTGTTTATTTTTTGACTGTCCTTTTTGCCATTTATGAATGTTTTATTCAATGCCAAAATCAATATTTTATCAAATCATTTTTGATATTTTTTTATAAGTAAAGTGGTCTTACAATTCAAAATCAAATAGCTAAATTATCCATAGTATGACCATCTTAAAACAATTCCATATGTCAAGATCTGAATAATGAATACATATGGCAACAAGATCTGAATACTGTGCACCAAGAGGTTGTGAGTTCAAATCCCAGAGGACATGTTGAAGAATAATTACTGTGTAAATGACCATGCACAATATAATCATGTATCTCAAAGTGCATCAAATATGTAAGTTGAAAACACTATGTTAAAAGCAGTATGAGTATCCCTTGCCAACAGGCAAAACTTGTTGTGAATGGATCAGTGGTTCACCAATCAGGGCCTTGATGGGCAACAGTAACAAGGTGTGATGTGTAATGAAAACTGTTTTGTGGAGAACATTTCTTTGGGACCATCAGGCGGGTCCTGACAAATGATACACAAAAATGTTCTTGAAACGTGTATAGAACATTACTATCTTACATTCTGATAACATATCAACCATATTCTGTGTATGTTTGGTGGGAAGTTTATGGAATATTCTCCTAACCCTCAGAAAACTGGACACATGAATGTTCTTGCAACATCTGATAAAACGCATCTAGAACATTCATGTTGTATATTCTGAGAACATTGTAACCACGTTATAGATAAGTTCTGCTTGACATTAAGGCAATGTTCTGCTAACTTTAACACCAAAACATCCAAAGGTTTTTGCTAACATACAATGTTCCCCTAACTAACGGAAAACTGGACTCTCAAACAATAGGGGAACATTACAAAAACGGTCTCTCTCCCTAGAATTGTTAGCTGGAATGTAGCTGTGAATTCACCCAATCACAGCACAACAAGTTGTGACCATATATCAAATCCCCAAACAGGGTGAGGCAAAGTGTTTACTAGAGTATTCGACCACGACCTGGCATATTCAACACCCACCTAAAACGGATCACTTCAAAATAAACCAACCTTTTAGATCAGATGTACAGTATATATTCTTATCCATTTTACACTGAGTGTACAAAACATTAGGAACACCTTGCTAATATTGTGTTGCATCTCCTTATGCCCTCAAAACAGCCTCAATTCGTCAGGCCATGGACTATAACAGTGGCAAGTAACCCTGTTCCTCGAGTGCCGTAGATACTGCAGGATTTTGGTCCAACTAGGGACCACAGATGACCAACTGAGTTAATTTATCAGTGATTCAACGCACCTGGTGAGCCAGGACAAAAACATGAAGTGGGGCTGCCTACCCCTGGACCACAAGTTGTTGAAAACATTCCACAGGGATGCTGGCCCATATTGACTCCAATGCTACCCACAGTTGTGTCAAGTTGGCTGGATGTCATTTGGGTGGTGGACCATTCTTGATACACACAGGTAACTGTTGAGTGTGAAAAACCCAGCAGTGTTGCAGTTCTTGACACACTCAAACCAGTGCACCTGGCACCTACAACCATACACCGTTCAAAGTCACTTCAGTCTTTTGTCTTGCCCATTCAACCTCTGTATGGTACACATACACAATCCATGTCTAAATAATGATAAATTAATTATAAATAAATAATTATTTAACCTGCCTGCTCCCCTTCATCTACACTAATTGAAGTGGATTTAACAGGTGACATCAATAAGGGATCATAGCTTTCACCTGTATGTAATGGAAATACAGTCAGTGTATAAAGGATGCCTAAACCACCTACCCTCCTCCCTAGCAGTGTGCTTAATTCTACTTCAACCCCTTAGCTTACCCTTTAAACGTGGATGGATTTCCCTGATTAAGTTGTAACATGTATTTTTAAAGGATGATTAATACAGTTGAATTCCAATCGTGTTGTGCTTCGGACAGCTGCAAATTAATCATGGGACATCTTACCGCTCTGTCATGTTCATTCATTTAGCTTAAGTAAATGAAGGAGAACACACACATGCAAGGGTCTGTAAGACACACACACACACACACACACACACAAATGAACGCTGACAGGCACAAACCTCCTCCATATTAATCTCCATTCATTATCCGATATAAAAGTAAATCCCATTACAAAGGGAGAAATATGTGTGACTCTGCCGTGTGAATACTTGCATCATTAGGAGTGTGAGTGTGAGCCCTATGATGCAGACCTGAGTTTTACATAAAAACCTATTACTGAGAGCGAGGGAGACAGTGAGAGGACAAGAGAGTGTGTGGCGGAGAAGTGAGAATGAGAGGGTAAGAGTGGGTAGTGAAGGAAGAGAGGGAGGAATGGAAATGTGGACAAAAGATGAAGAGGGGGAGGGAAGCAGAAGAGCACACATGCAGACTCACAAATCTTAGCTTGGGCGTCTTCGATCCAGTAGCCCAAGACAGCTCATCTCAGCTTATTGTATAAGAAAATACCCTAGAGGTATTCATGCTATATTTTATGAAAATAATCAATAACTTCATCCCCCTTCTTCCATTTTTCCCCACTCTCCTTTTCTCTTCCTCTCTGTAACCATGAAAATGCCCTGCATCCCATTGCATCTTATAAAGCTCGTTCTCGTGTAGTGAATGGATAGTTCTGGGTAGAAACTTCATTCAAAGGGGAAAAGGCAATTGGTCCCTTTTGTCGAAAGGATGTATATATATCAGGGGAGGCTGCTGAGGTGAAAACGGCTCATAACAAGAGCAAATAGAATGGCATCAAATCATGTGTTCAGCCAAGAGCTGGCCAGTGACATGAGCCTACCAGACGAGCTAAACACATGCATGAGAGCACCAGCTGTTCCGGAAGACTGTGTGATCACGCTCTCCGCAGTCGATGTGAGTAAGACCTTTAAACAGGTAAACATTCACAAGGCCGCAAGGCCAGACGGATTACCAGGACGTGTGCTGCGGGCATGCGCTTAAGAACTGGCAAGTGTCTTCACTAAGATTTTCAACCTGTCCCTGTCCGAGTCTGTAATACCAACATGTTTTAAGCAGACCCTCATAGTCCCTGTGCCCAAGAACACTAAGGTAACCTGCCTGTAATAGCTGTCTTCAGAAATGGACAAAAATGCGGCGGAGTTAGTGTTCAACATGATTTAATTAAACAAACACTTTACAACTACACAAAACAAGAAAACTGACAGCCAACACAGTCCTGTCAGGTGCAACCACTGTGACAAGAACAATTACCCACGAAACACAAAGGAAACGTAGGCAACTTATGTGTGACTCCCAATCAGCCACAACC
Organism: Salmo trutta; assembly: GCF_901001165.1. Classification (NCBI taxonomy): domain Eukaryota; kingdom Metazoa; phylum Chordata; class Actinopteri; order Salmoniformes; family Salmonidae; genus Salmo; species Salmo trutta. The sequence goes on from NC_042957.1 coordinate 23,069,801, forward strand.
CTCTACAGCTGTGCCTGATTGGAAGTCACACGGCCAAAATCAACGACACAATCAAAACACACACACCTTTTCTGCCACGTCCTGACCCAACTAGACACTCTACTGGTCAGGACGTGACAGTACTCCCCCTCAAAGGTGCATACACCGAAATGCACCTACACAAAACACAGAAAAAAAAACCAAAACGACTACAAACCAAAAAAAATCCCCTAAACAAAAAGGGAGGGAAGGGAGGGTGGCTGTCGTCAATGACGGCACAGTGCTACACCCTCCCTCCCCCAACCCACCTATCCTGGAGGTGGCTCAGGTGCGGGACGTAAACCTCGCTCCAGCTTCGGCGTCTTCCACTTTGGTGGCGCCGATAGCTGCGCCGGGCAGACGGGCCACTCGGGCTGACCCTGGCAGACGGACCACTCGGGCTGGGCCAGAGGACAGGCGGGCCACTCGGGCTGGGCCGGAGGACAGGCGGGCCACTCGGGCTGAGCCGGAGGACAGGCGGGCCACTCGGGCTGGGCCGGAGGACAGGCGGGCCTCTCGGGCTGGGCCGGAGGACAGGCGGGCCACTTGGGCTGAGCCGGAGGACAGGCGGGCCACTCGGGCTGAGCCGGAGGACAGGCGGGCCACTCGGGCAGATCCGGCACGGCGGGCCACTCCGGCAGATCCGGCACGGCGGGCCACTCCAGCAGATCCGGCACGGTGGGCCACTCCGGCAGATCCGGCACAACGGGCCACTCCGGCAGATCCGGCACGACGGGCCACTCCGGCAGATCCGGCACGACGGGCCACTCTGGCAGATCCGGCACGACGGGCCACTCTGGCAGATCCGGCTCAGGATTCACCAGGCTGGGGAGACATGGAGGCCTGGCTCTGGGCGCAGGCCCTGGACTCACCAGTCTGGGAAGACCCGCTGGAGGCCTGGTTTGAGGAGGTGGCACAGGAGAGACCAGGGTGGAGAGACCCACTGGAGGACTGGTCCGTGGAGGAGGCACGGGTTTGACCAGGATGGGGAGGCCCACTGGAGGACTGGTCTGTGGAGGAGGCACGGGCTTGACCAGGATAGAGAGACCCACTGGAGGACTGGTCCGTGGAGGAGACACGGGCTTGACCAGGATAGGGAGACCCACTGGAGGACTGGTCCGTGGAGGAGACACGGGCTTGACCAGGATAGGGAGACCCACTGGAGGACTGGTCCGTGGAGGAGACACGAGCTTGACCAGGATAGGGAGACCCACTGGAGGACTGGTCCGTGGAGGAGGCACGGGTTTGACCAGGATGGGAAGACATGCAGGAGGCCTGGTTCTGGGCGTAGGCACAGGACGTGCAGGGCTAGGAAGACATGCAGGAGGCCTGTTTCTGGGCGCAGGCACAGTCTTTACCAGACAACCAGCACGCACCTCAGGACAAGTATGGAGAGCTGCCTCAGGTGACATCATATCCACGACGCGCTCTGTAGGGCGAATGCCGTGCCTTATGCACCACACTAGCAGCTCTCTCATCTCTCTCTCCCTTAATTTCCCCATTAACCCCGTCACAGTCTCTGCCTCATACCCCTCGCTCACCTCCCATGTCAGCCCGACTGGCTCTGGTTCCGACCTCCGCTCCACCGACTGTCCCGTGTGCCCCCCCCAAAAAAAATAATTGGGGCTGCCTCTCGCGCTCGTTGCGCTCTCTTTCCTCGTAATAGCGCCTCTCCGCTCTCGCCGCTTCAATCTCCCACTGCGGGAGGCGATAATCCCCAGCCTGAGTCCATGGTCCCTCTCCGTCCAGGATTTGTTCCCAAGTTCATTGGTCCATCACACTGTACTCCTGCTGCTCCTTCCGCTTCCGCCGCTTGGTCCTGGTTTGGTGGGTAATTCTGTAACGGCTGTCTTCAGAAATGGACCAAAATGCGGCGGAGTTAGTGTTCAACATGATTTAATTAAACAAACACTTTACAACTACACAAAACAAGAAAACTGACAGCCAACACAGTCCTGTCAGGTGCAACCACTGTGACAAGAACAATTACCCACGAAACACAAAGGAAACGTAGGCAACTTATGTGTGACTCCCAATAAGCCACAACCCTCTACAGCTGTGCCTGATTGGAAGTCACACGGCCAAAATCAACGACACAATCAAAACATACACACCTTTTCTGCCACGTCCTGACCCAACTCTACTGGTCAGGATGTGACACTGCCTAAACGACTACCGACCCGTAGCACTCACATCTGTAGCCATGCAGTGCCTTGAAAGGCTGGTCATGGCTCACATCAACACCATCATCCCGGAAACCCTAGACCCACTCCAATTTGCATACCACCCCAAGAGATCCACAGATGATGCATTCTCCACAGTGCCCTTTCCCACCTGGACAAAAAGGAACACCTATGTGAGAATGCTATTCATTGACTACAGCTCAGCGTTCAACAATATAGTGCCCTCAAAGCTCATCAATAAGCTAAGGACCCTGGGACTAAACACCTCCCTCTGCAACTGGATCCTTGACTTCCTGACGGGCCACCCCCAGGTGGTAAGGGTAGGTAACATCACATCTGCCACGCTGATCCTCAACACAGTGGCCCCTCAGGGGTACATGCTCAGTCCCCTCCTGTACTCCCTGTTCACTCATGACTGCACGGCCAGGTACCACTCCAACACCATCATTTAAATTTACCGATGACACTACAGTGGTAGGCCTTATCAACGACAAGACAGCCTATAGGGAGGAGGTCAGAGACCTCAATGTGATCAAGACAAAGAATATGATTGTGGACTACAGGAAAACGAGGACAGAGTATTGCCATTGTCATCGACGGGGCTGCAGTGGAGCAGGTTGTGAGCTTCAAGTTCCTTGGTGTCCACATCACCAACAAACTATCATGGTCCAACCACACCAAGACAGTCGTGAAGAGGGCACGACAAAACCTATTCCCCCTCAAGAGACTGAAAAGATTAGGCATGGATCCTCAGATCCTCAAAAGGTTCTACAGCTGCACCATCGAGAGCATCCTGACTGGTTGCATCACTGCCTGTCCGAGCGGAGGGTAGTGCGAACGGCCCAGTACATCCCTGGGGCCATGTTTCCTGCCATCCAGGACCTCTATACCAGGCGGTGTCAGAGCCCTACAAAGAGTCAAAGACTCCAGCCCCCCTAGTCATAGACTGTTCTCTCTGCTACCGCACGGCAAGTGGTAGCGGAGCGCCACGTCTAGGTCCAAAATGCTTCTAAACAGCTTCTACTCCCAAGCAATAAGACTCCTGAAAATCTAGTCAAATGGCTACCCAGCCCCCCCCCCCACCCCCTCTTTACACCACTGCTACTCTCTGTTGTCATCTCTGCATAATCACGTTAATAACTCTACCTACATGTACATACTACCTCACATAACCGGTGCCCCCGCACATTCACTGTGTATCGGTACCCCCTCTGTATATAGTCTCGCTGTTGTTATTTCACTGCTGCTCTTTCATTAATTGTTACTTTTATCTCTTATTCTTATCTGTATTTTTTTTAACTACATTGTTGGTTAGGGGCTCGTAAGTAAGCATTTCACTGTTAGGTCTACCCCTGTTGTATTCGGCACATGTAAAATAATTACATTTGATTTGATTTGACTAATTCCGCTCCAGCGATTACCACAAGCCCGTCCTCCCCAATTAAGGTGCCACCAACCTCCTGTGATATATATATACAGTACCAGTCAAAAGTTTGGACACACCTACTCATTCCAGGGTTTTTCTTTATTTTGACTATTTTCTACATTGTAGATTAATAGTGAAGACATCAAAACTATGAAATAACACATAAGGAATCATGTAGGACCAAAAAAGTGTTAAACCCATCAAAATATATTTTATATTTGCGATTCTTCAAAGTAGCCACTCTTTGCCTTGATAACAGCTTAGCACACTCTTGGCATTCTCTCTAACAGCTTCATGGGGTAGTCATCTGGAATGTATTTCAATTAACAGGTGTGCCTTGCTAATTTGTGGAATTTCTTTCCTTCTTAATGCATTTGAGCCAATCAGTTGTGTTGTGACAAGGTAGAGGTAGTATACAGAATATAGCCCTATTTGGTAAAAGACCAAGTCCATATTACGGCAAGAACCACTCAAATAAGCAGAGAAACGACAGTCCATCATTACTTTAAGACATGAAGGTCAGTATATCCAGAAAATGTCAAGAACTTTTTTTAAGAACTTTTAAAGTTTCTTCAAGTGCAGTCGCAACAACCGTCAAGCGCTATGCTGAAACTGTCTCTCATGAGGACTGCCACAGGAAAGGAAGACCCAGAGTTACCTCTGCTGCAGAGGATAAGTTCATTAGAGGTACCAGCTTCAGAAATTGCAGCTCAAATAAATGCTTCACAGAGTTGAAGTAACAGACACAGCTCAACATCAATTGTTCAGAGGAGACGCCGTGAATCAGGCCTTTATGGTCAAATTCCTGCAAAGAAACCACTACTAAAGGACACCAATAATAAGAAGCGACTTTCTTGGGCCAAGAAACATGAGCAATGGACATTAGACTGGTGGAAATCTGTCCTTTGATCTGATGAGTCCAAATTTGAGATTTTTGGTTCCAAACGCTGTTGTCTTTGTGACCGCATGTGTGGTTCCCACTGTGAAGCATGGAGGAGGAGTTGTGGGGGTGCTACGCCATCCCATCTGGTTTGTGCTTAGTGGGACTATCATTTGTTTTTCAACAGGATAATGACCCAACACACTGTGTAAGGGCTATTTGACCAAGAAGGGGAGTGATGGGGTGCTGCATCAGATGACCTGGCCTCCACAATCACCCGACCTCAACCCAATTGAGATAATTTGGGATGAGTTGGACCACAGAGTGAAAGAAAGAATGCCAAGAGTGTGCAAAGCTGTCATCAAGGAAAAGGGTGGCTACTTTGAAGAATGTAAAATCAAAAATGTATTTTGATTTGTTTAACACTTTTTTGGTTACTACCTGATTCCATATGTTTTATTTCATCATTTTGATGTTTTCACTATTATTCTACAATCTAGAAAATAGTAAAAATGAAGAAAAACCTTTGAATGAGTAGGTATGGCCAAACTTTTGACAGGTACTGTGTATATAAAGAGTATTTGAATAGGTCAAATACATCAGGAATTCTTGATGAATCTGGGGGAAAGTCTCCTCCCTCTCTATCTCTTTCTCTCTTTCTTTCTTTATCTTTCTGTAGGTAGGGGAGTTCCGGATCCACGCAGCAGAGTGGACGGCAAACGTGTCGGCTGAGTTCAAGGAGACACGGCGGCGCCTGAGCGTAGACATCTCCAACAAGTTTGAGCGTGCCGCCTCCATTAAGCGTCGACTGTCCTCAGAGCTGGGCCTCAACCCCATCACCCAGGAGATGACCCCGGGCAGGAGGACGCTGTCCGTGAATCTGGGGCCAGGGGATGAGAGGGAGGCCTACCCTAACCTGGCTCTCTCCCTCACTCCTGTCCCTGGAGCCCTGGCCCGCAATGGCAGTGGACTCTACCTGAACGGACTCAGTCCGGACTACGCTGAGGTAGCCATCATAGAGAGCCTCTAGTGATGAGACACCGGGGTTGTGGAAGGGACATGGAGGTGAGACACATTTATGGTCATCAGTGGAGATCATTAAGTGAGACTAACACACACACACACACACACACACGCTTGTGTGTTCATGCTCACACTTGTGCTCATTGGTTAAGAGGCTGGTTGGAGAGACAGATAGACACTTCAAGCTGAGATCTCATGCATACTGTAGGTGAGTTTTCAGACATACACACATGCACACACACATGTTCGTCAAAGGTGATGAGATGCATACACACACTAGGCTGTGCAGTAATCGATTGAGTGCTGTGAGGGAGAGAGACACTGGTCGATCATCACTTACAGTAGATCGATCATCACACACAAATACACACACACACACACTAATTAATGGAGCTTGTGGAGAGACACACGCATTAATGCTCCCACTCCACCTGAAAACACAGAGAGGCTCTGAAGTCTGCATCAGATGAAGAGGTTCTTCACTGTCCAACACTGTATCATCCAAGATGAAACTTTCTCTAAGGCCTTTTACCCAACAAGTGTTAGGTTCTCACCAGGAGGCAACAATAATCACCAACCTTACAGAGCATGCAGTTGATGTATTTCCAAGATTGTGTCTTTTTTTCGTTTCAGTTGACACTTTTGTATGGTTCATGTATTCAGACTACTAGGGCAGCATTTATTTGATGCCTTGCTTTCAGTAATGACACCGCTTACAGTTTTAAAGCAGAATGTTTGGATCATTTTTTTTACCGTCAAGAAGGACATGCAGCTTTTTACCTAAGGAATATTCCTAGTGCCTTAAATAATGGAAGAACACTTTGAACAGTGTTTTGGATTGCCGGTGCATGTTGGACTGAGTCTTATCTATCTGGGTCATTATCAAGTCTTAATTCTTACTTAAGCAATCCTTGAGAATATTTGTACATTATTTATGCGTCTTTTAGAGAACACAGCAACACATCAAGTAACAAGGAGAAGGTGCATGGAAGGATATGAACTTTGACCATTTGAAGTGGAGATTTAACAGAAGACAGAGCATACAAGCATATTTCCGATTGGAGCTGGACTGACTGGGATATTTCTGACCTCTGTCTGTGTGTGTCAACCATTCTGTCCCTATTATTGTCCCAGGTTCCCTTGCCTGCAATGGTGACTTTGTCATTCAGGCGCATTCCTGATAGAATGTCACTCTCTTCCTCCTACTCCTCCTGTTCACCTCTTCTCCTCCTCATCCCTCTCCTCCCCTCCTCCCACTCATAGACAAACGTAGACACTCTATTTATCAAAGAGAGAAATGGTCCTACAGAAGCATATCAACCATTCACCTCTATGGTTGCCTTCAGTAACTCTGTATCCCAACAACTCATCCATTTATGTGGAAATACTAAGGTAAGATATGTATTTATCTCAATGTTAAGTCCATCAAAAGCAGAAGTGATCTGCACACATAGTACAAAGATTCTTCTTTTGCCATCTCTGGTTGGTTTTCTTAACGCAGCAGGGGGAGGGAGAGGGGGTGTTAAACACAGACGTTTTGGCTAATGCTTCGTCATTAAGTCCCTCACTTGGTCTGCACATCACTATTTCTGGGGTTAAACAGAATACTCATCATAAAAAAAACCTCTTCCTGTGTCCACCTGTGAATAACAGTATGCTATCTAAGCAAAGCTCGAGGAAGACAAGGCTTATATCATGGAGTTCCATAGTGATGAATACTTCTCAGTGGGTGGTGGATGTAGAAGGCAGATTAGGGAAATAGCTTGGTAGCCTCAAGGTTCAATCCGGGTTCTTTCCTCTGACAGGGCTATTCACCATGTTGAATAGAAATATATTTGGGACATACATATATTGTATTTTCTTATACAAATCAGGCCCATTTTATGATTTTACTCACTTTTATTTTGATTGGGTGTGTGGGTAATGGGTGTGGTTATTGGCATGGTTATGGGTTTGATTATGCAATGTGTTATAAGGCTGAGGGGAGACGCAATGAAAAAATGACTTGGATTGTTACTTGAATGAGGGGAGACGCAATGAAAAAATGACTTGGATTGTTACTTTAATGTGTCTTACTGTATTATTTATTCTGTGCTTTCTTATTTCCAATCACATTTTTAATGTCATATCTTGCCAAAACATCACACATGTACATCATACAATACAGAGCAAAGTGTCTTACAAATGCCCATTTCATCAAGAAACAGGTTTACATTTAACTTTCAGTTTTGAACAGAGTAATGGTTGTTAACTGAAAGTATGAATGTTTGAAGTAGCCAGGTCACCTGTGATACAAATCAGTATTTGAAACCAAGCCATTTTTTTAATTTAACCTGTATTTAACTAGGCAAGTCAGTTAAGAACAAACTCTTATTTACAATGACGGCTTACACCAGCCAAACCCAGATGACGCTGGGCCAATTGTGCACCGCCCTATGGGACTCCCAATCACAGCCAGTTGTGATACAGCCTGGATTCAAACCAGGGTGTCTATAGTGACACCTACTAGCGCTGAGATGCAGCGCCTTAGACTGCTGCACCACTCGGGAGCCCATGTCTGCAGATTTCGGGAGATGACATGGAAACCGAGCATTAGGAGCAACAGTGAGGGCTGTAACCTTCAAGTAGTTTTCGGTTTTGCTAGGGCATTATGGACAGGGATGGCGGATGGGTTTAAGCATCTGCCTCTAGTGCTAACGGTTGCATGTTTGAATCCAGCAATAGAAAGTTGTTTTTGAGATTTGGTATAGGCTTAAAACAAAAATCTCTTTCATCCATCTGCTTCCAGTGCCAAAGGTTGTATATTAGAATCCAGAGATAGAAAGTAGTTTTGTAGATTTTTGTTTTAAACCTATCCAAAACCTTTACCTTAACCATTCAGAGTTAATGCCTAACTTTAAGATTCCGGAGTTAATGCCTAAACGTAACCTTTAAACACTTTGAAATTTGATGTTTGGAACAACTTTGAATTTTGACGTTTGAGTAACATGGATGAACGTTTAATTCTGACGTGAAACTGTGAGAGCATGTTGCAGAAACAAATGTTTATTTACAGTACAAATCTGAGCAGGCATCATTGCCATTACGGCACTATTTTATGTGTACAGTACAGTATAAAAGGGAATCATGTGTTACTGGGGGGGAAAGACAGCCAATGACAGGTTTGTCCTATTTCCAAGAAGTGTCCTAATACTCTTAAATGGTGTATATTCCTTGTCTCCTTAGCTTTCCTTCATGACCCCTGATGTCAAAAAGGTTTCCCCCATAGCTATAATCTGCCATATCCTATCAAATCAAGTGATCATGACGAACAAGGAGACGAGGATACAGTAGAAAGCTATTTATCAGTATTGGGACAGTCCATTATCAGTGTGGTTATGAGGGAGAATGCTCACACAGCTCAGAGCAGAGGCCCATGGGAGTTCACTCGTACGACTTCTGCCCGGGCTGTTGTATGATGGACAGGCACTGTAAGGAGTCCTGTCACCACCAGAGAAAAACTAGTGCATCACATTATATAAGCATATCTACAGCCCACAGGGGGATTCAGTGTGTGTGTGTGTGTGTGTGTGTGTGTGTGTGTGTGTGTGTGTGTGTGTGTGTGTGTGTGTGTGTGTGTGTGTGTGTGTGTGTGTGTGTGTGTGTGTGTGTGTGTGTGTGTGTGTGTGTGTGTGTGTGTGTGTGTGTGTGTGTGTGCATACGTGTAGTATATGTGATCATCACTAATCATTTTCCACCCCCCCTGAAGGATCTTGGTAGTGTCACATCATTTTTCAAGGGTAAAGACACGTCATAATCACGTCTGTGGTTTGCATCAATGTCCAGACTCAAGCATTTTGAATTTTTCTCAGCCTTTTATATAGAAATGGATATTGGGAGTCATTATGAATGTAAACATGCTCATGATCTAACATTGTGATGTATGTGTGCCCGGAAGCATTCAAGTTGTCTCGATGATTACAACGTATATCAAGAGAAAAGAACAGTTAGTTCTTTCATTTATTTCTAATAAACGGATGTGTATATAACGCCATGTTGCATGTTAATTTATTTATTACTTCCAGTGTTTGTAAATGCATATATATTTCCAGCTGTCCTTTGCTTCCAATAAGAGGTTTGTACGACACTTTTTCCATTTAGCATGACATGTGTTAATGTCTATGTGTGAATTCTTCAGACCACGACAACCTTAAAGTATTTTTATATGAAGTACTCTCAAGATCAATGCTTTGTTCCTGCACAGAAAGCAACACTCAGAGCCAGAAGAATGCAATTAACAGGAAAAGGGAACTCAATGTGACCAAATAAAATGTACAGACTGACAGTATACTGTACCAAGCTTTCAGTCTCTAGACCTTGACCAGATACAATACAATACATAAAAGGTTGTTATTGCAGATTGCTGGATGGCATTACGTAATGTCAGTTGTAAATGCAATAGCTAATGCTTGTGATTCTAACCCCAGCTGGTTGTCCTTTGTTCTGTATAAATATTTTCTGAAAATGGCCGTGCCTAAAAATGAAGAAGAACATAGACCCTACTGTAGCTTTGACCAAACTGCTATAAGCTTTAAGTCTCCCTCAGATATCATTGTGAGTGGGGAAGACAATCCTCAGTAAGAGGATGTAATTATTATCTAATGAAAGATTTGGGTTTGAGTCACAGGTGTGTGAGGCGAGAGAACATGTTCTATGTGACCTCACAGGTACAGTGTACAGAGCCTAATCATCCAAGCATTGCATCAGAACAGTGGAAAAAAAGAACATTGCATTAGCAGAAAACTTGAGATGTTCGCCCTGGACCTGTCCACAGAGACAGGCCTAATCAGACAGATGCTCAACCTCAGCTGCCTTACTGTACAGTATACAAATGTATTAAAAATTAAAAAACAGAAATACCTTATATACTGTACATACTGTAACTATTCAGACCATTTGCTATGAGACTCGAAATTGAACTAAGGTGCATCTTGTTTCCGTTGATTATCCTTGAGATGTTTCTACAACTTGATTGGAGTTCACCTGTGGTAAATTCAAATGATAGGTGTGTGACTTTCCAAATCATACCCAATCTATATAAGGTCCCACAGTTGACAGTGCGTGTCAGAGCTCCGAGATAGGATTGTGTCAAGGCACATGCCTGAGGAAAGGTACCAAAACATTTCTGCAGCATTGAAGGTCCCAAAGAACACAGTGGCCTCCATCATTCTTAAATGGAAGAAGTTTGGAAACACCAAGACTCTTCCTAGAGCTGGTCGCCCAGCCAAACTGAGCAATTGGGGGAGAAGGGCCTTGGTCAGGGTGGTGACCAAGAACCCAATGATCTCTCTGACAGAGCTCCAGAGTTCCTCTGTGTAGATGGGAGAACCTTCCAGAAGGACAACCATCTCTGCAGCACTCCACCAATCAGGCCTTTATGGTAAAGTGGCCAGACGGAAGCCACTCCTCAGTATAAGGCACATGACAGCCCGCTTGGAGTTTGCCAAAAGACACCTAAAGAATCTCAGACCACGAGAAACAAGATTCTCTGGTCTGATGAAACCAAGATTGAACTCTTTGGCCTGAATGCCAAGCGTCACGTCTGGAGGAAACATGGCACCATCCCTATGGTGAAGCATGGTGGTGGCAGCATCATGCTGTGGGATGTTTTTCAGCGGCAAGGACTGTGAAACTAGTCAGGATTGAGGGAAACATGAACAGAGCAAAGTACAGAGAGATCCTTGATACAAAACCTGCTTCAGAGTGCTCAGGACCTCAGATTGGGGGTGAAGGTTTACTTTCCAACAGGACAACGACCCTAAGCACACAGCCAAGACAAAGCAGGAGTGGCTTCGGGACAAGTTTCTGAATGTCCTTGAGTGGCCCAGCTAGAGCCTGGGCTTGAACCCGATCGAACATCTCTGGGGAGACCTAAAAATAGCTGTGCAGCGACGCTCCCCATCCAACCTGACAGAGCTTGAGAGGATCTGTAGAGAAGAATGGGAGAAACTCCCCAAATACAAGTGTGCCAAGCTTGTAGCATCATAACCAAGAAGACTCAAGGCTGTAATCACTGTCAAAGGTGGTTCAACAAAGTACTGAGTAAAGGGTCTGAATACTTATGTAAATGTGATATTTCAGTTTTATAGAAAACAGTTTTTGCTTTGTCATTATGGGGTATTGTGTGTAGATTGACGTGGGGGAAAAAACGATTTAATCTATTTTAGAATAAGGCTGTAACGTAACAAAATGTGGAAAAAGTCAAGGGGTCTGAATACTTTCCGAATGCACTAAAATAACATCAAATTGATCAGAAATACAGTGTAGACATTGTTAATGTTGTAAATGACTGTTGTAGCTGGAAACGGCTGGAATACCTATATAGGTGTACAGAGGCCCATTATCAGCAACCATCACTCCTGTGTTCCAATGGCACATTGTGTTAGCTAATCCAAGTTTATCATTTTCAAAGGCTAATTGATCATTAGAAAACCATTTTGCCATTATGTTAGCACAGTTGAAAACTGTTGTTTTGATTAAAGAAGCAATAAAACTGGCCTTCATGAGACTAGTTGTGTATCTGGAGCATCAGCTTTTGTGGGTTCGATTACAGGCTACAAATGGCCAGAAAAAAAGAACTTTCTTCTGAAACTCGTCAGTCTATTCTTGTTATGAGAAATGAAGGCTAGATATTCCATAAAAAGTCAGCCGTTTCCAGCAACAATAGTCATTTACAACATTAACAATGTCTACACTGTATTTGTAATCAATTTTATGTTATTTTAATGGACAAAAAATGTACTTTTTATTCAAAAACAAGGAACTTTCTAAGTGACCCCAATCTTTTGAATGGTAGTGTATATGCAACTGCCAGAATAATAGAAACACCAACATAAAGTGTTTTAATGCGGAGTTGGGCCGCCACGAGCCTCCACAACAGCTTCAATGCGCCTATGCATAGATTCTACAAGTGTCTGGAACTCTTTTGGAGGGATAACACATTCTTCCAAGAGAAATTCTATCATCTGGTATTTTGTTGATGGTGGTGAAAAACACTGTCTCAGGCGCCACTCCAGAATCTCCCATAAGTGATCAATTGGGTTGAGATCCGGTGACTGAGACGGCCATGGCAATTGGTTTACATCGTTTTCATGCTCATAAAAAGCATTCAGTGACCACTCGTGCACCGTGGAAGTGGGCATTGTCATCCACTATCAGGAAAAGGTGATCAGTCAGAATGGCTGTGTATTTACTGTCGTTTACCTTGCTCTCTAAGGGGTTGAGTAGACCTAAACCATACCAGGAAAATACACCCACACCATAACAGAGCCGCCAGAACCCTTAATTACTCAAGTGTTTCCATTCTTTTTGGCAGTTACCTGTATTTTACAATGACCTACATACTTGACATACCTCACTTCATGACAATCCACACACGCACACACACACGAACCAAGCCTTTATTTCCTGTCTAGACTTGATTGAAATGACTGATTGAAGGGTGAGTGATTGACTGAGTTCTTAATGTGTTTGTACTCTGTCACATCAGACTGAAAAGGATGTGTCAGGCTCAGTCAGACAGGGATCATCTGAGGACGAGTCAAGACAAGCTGGTGTTAGATTGAGAGATGCTAGAGCTGTGTGTGTGGTTGTGCGTGTGTGTGTGTGTGGGGGGGGGAGGCATAGAGGAGGAAGGTTTGATTTGATTTCTACATCACTGAAAGTCTTTTAAAACATTATTATTCTGCTCATTATTGGACACTTAGATTTGGTTCTTTAACTTTTACCTCCTTTAGTCATGAGATGCTGTCCATTGATTTAAAACATTTCCCAGCCACTGCTTCCAAACCCAGAGGAGGCAATGTACGGGAAATGCTAGCACTGTGACACTTGCTATTGCCAAACTGCCTCGTTAGGAAAATGCAATACCATGCAGTCATGTATAGCACAAGCAGCAGAGCATCTCATGAAATGGAGAGTATAGGTTTTATGTTCTCATCAATGGTCTTTGTGAGGTAGCTTAAGGCCACTCAAACTGTTTCAGAGTGACTTCATTGATGCTCAGACAATAGGGTTCTTCACCAAATTCCAAGTTCCAAGAAACGAGAGGAAGAGACATTTTTGATTCTGAGAAAACCTCTGACTGTCACTGTCACCCTGCTTTCATTCTCTACAGACAATAGCCTCAAGATTCAGTTAATGGTCACAGCAGCTCAAATGGAGGGGAAAAACACGGCTTGATTCATTTTTTATCTCACAGGCCGAGTTTGAAAGCTGCTAATCTAATAAATAACCGCTGAGAAGAACAGTAACACAACAATAAAGGAACAGTAAAACTGATGCAGCAAGGTACATCACACTTTTTTATAGATCAATAAAAACTAGTGGTTTGGAAATGTGTTACTAGACTTGTGGTATAGTTAAACACCTATTTACTGTGTCCTTAAAGAGCCCTATTCAAACAACCACTGTGATACCAGCTTTCTGGAAACAGGACAAAACACATAATTCTTCAAAAAGGCACATTTGGACTTGTTAACAACATTTTTCTCAGACATATACACTGTGTGTACAAAACATTAAGGACACCTGCTCTTTTCATGACATAGACTGACCAGGTGAATCCAGGTGAAAGCTATGATCCCTTATTGATGTCACTTGTTAAATCCACTTCAATCAGTGTAGATGAAGGGGAGGAGACAGGTTAAAGAAGGATTTTCAAGCCTTGAGACAACGGAGACATAGATTGTGTGTGTGCCATTCAGAGGACGACAGGGCAAGACAAGATTTAAGTGCCTTTGAACGGGGTATGGTAGTAGGTGCCAGGTGCACCGGTTTGTGTCAAGAACTGCAACGCTGCTGGGTTTTTCACACCCAAAGGACATCCAGCCAACTTGACACAACTGTGGGAAGCATTGGAGTCAACATGGGACAGCATTCCTGTGGATCGCTTTCCACACCTTGTAGACTTCATGCCCCAATGAATTGATGCTGTTCTGAGGGCAAAAGAGGGGGGGTGCAACTCAAAATTAGAAAGGTGTTCATAATTGTTTGTACACTCAGTACCTTCAGAAAGTATTCATACTGCTTGACATACTGTTTTTATTGTGTGACAGCCTGAATTCAAAATGGATTAAATCTTCTTTTTTTTCACCCATCTACTTATAATACCCCATAATGACAAAGTGAAAACAGGTTTTTAGAAGTTTTTGCAATTTTATTGAAAATGAAATACAGAAATATTTAATTTACTTTAGTATTCACACCCCTCTGTCAATACTTTGCAGAGTCACCTTTGGCAGCAATTAGAGCTGTGAGTCTTTCTGGGTAAGTCTCTAAGAGCCTTCCACACCTGGATTGTGCAACATTTGTCCATTATTCTCTTCAAAATTCTTCAAGTTCTTTCAAATTGGTTGTTAATCATTGCTAGACAACCATTTTCAGTTCTTGCCATAGATTTTCAAGTAGATTGAGGTCAAAACTGTAACTCGGCCAATCAGGAACATTCACTGTCTTCTTGGTAAACAACTCCAGTATAGATGTGGCCTTGTGTTTTAGGTTATTGTCCTGCTGAAAGGTGAATTCTGGAAAGTAGTGTCTGGTGGAAAGCAGACTGAACCAGGTTTTTGTCCAGGATTTTGCCTGTGCTTAGCTCCATTCCGTTTCTTTCATATCCTAAAAAACTCCCCAGTCCTTAGCGATTACAAGCATACCCATAACATAATGCAGCCCCCACTATGCTTGAAAGAGTGGTACTCAGTAATGTGTTTTATTGGGTTTGCCCCAAACATAAGACTTTATATTCAAGACAAAACATTTATTGCTTTGCTACATTTTTTGCAGTATTACTTTAGTGCCTTGTTGCAAACAAGATGCATGTTTTGCAATATTTTTGTTCTGTACAACCTTCCTTCTTTTCACTCTCTAAATTAGGTTAGTATTGTGGAATAACTACAATGTTGTTGATCCATCCTCAGTTTTCTCCTATCACAGCCATTAAACTCTGTTACTGTTTTAAAGTCACCATTGGCTTCATGGTGAAACAGAGTGAGTCCATGCAACTTATTATGTGACTTGTTAAGAAAATGTTTACTTCTGAACTTATTTAGGCTTGCCATAACCAAGGGGTTGAATAGTTATCACTCAAGACATTTCAGCTTTGAATTTTTAATTAAAAATATTTAAAAAATACTAAAACATAATTTCACTTTGATATTATGGGGCATTGTGTGCAGGCCAGTGACAAAACATCTACATTTAATACATTTTACATTCAAGCTGTAACACAACAAAATGTGGAAAAATTCAAGGGGTGTGAATACTTTCTGAAGGCACTGTAACGTTGAACATGGCCACTCTTCCGCTGCAGGGGAAGAGTGGTGTGTTTGACTGTTTGACCTTTATGTTGCCTGTGACAGGGTGTCCATGGTGCTGTCCATGGGGCTGTGGGGTCCCCTCCCATGCTGAGAGGATGAATAGTCCTCTGACCTTCTCTCTGCCCAAGCCCACCTACTGGGTGGCTAGATAAAACATGGGCTGGTGTCGGGGTGTTATTTTAGGAATCAGATACATGTTATGAGATGTTATACCGCATTGTGGCCCCTACATTACAGCACTATACTGGAGCCATTGTTTTAATTAACTCTGTCTTCCGGGCATATCCACATGGTTAATTCATGTGGTTCATTCAGTATCTTGTTTGTGTTTTGATGTCATCTTTATTAACTGCTCTGTTCTTCCAACATTTCCACAAGTGACTTTTCATTTTTGGGTCGTTCCATGTCATTTCAGCAAGCCATGACACCCACCAACTCAGATTGTTTCTGAAATCCTTTCTGTAGTTAAAAACAGTTACGATTAACATTCCTGCAAGATCATTTTATTGAAATATAATTAGATCTCTGAGAAATTAAGCTAATTGATCACAGCCAAATTGGCGATTTTAATTTATAGCATTTATATAATATTCAACAAATATAGTATTTAACATCCAATTTGGAACAACAAAACAACAAACAAGCACAATATCATGACAGAAGGTCAACCAATAGAGGCCAAGTCTTTGAAAGCTACATCCTCTGCAGATGGAGAGGGTCAGTTCATGACTTGAGCGGATGGAGCTGGGCAGAGGATGGTAAATGATGGCGATGGAGTCTGCTGGTGATCTTGTAGAGGGCAAGTCTGGGAATCAGCCTGAGTTATACAGCCACTGGACTTTTCCTCTTCCACTCTGTGAATCACCCACTTGGGTGAGCCACGGCAACTGGGCGCCAGAAAGCTCACCACACTAAGATAAAAATAGTAACCAGCCAACCTCTCTATGAGCCCTCTGCCTCAGCACTGTTGTATTCCTCCATCCCTCATTCTTGTCACGCTTCAAGCAACTCTTCACATGATGTTATCAAAGATCAGGAACTGGCAGCCAGGATATAGGATGGGACAACTTCAGTGACTAATTTATCTGAACGGGGGGAATCACCAATTCACTGGGTATACATTATATAGGATGAAGAAATAATACTCGGGGGGAGGGTGGTGGAATTTTTTGAGGTGGAACGACCCTTTTAGCAATTCTCTGTGTCTGAGAGATGCAGGAAACAGCACGGTGGTTGCTATAGAAACAGTTCATTAGGGCTGAGAGCTTGGGTAATGTTTTGTATCTGCAGCACCAGGCGAGCGAGGGAAGCTATATTCCCCTGACAGACAGACAGACAGACAGACAGACAGACATACAGACTAGGCCTATGCATAGCCTCGGGATGATGTTTGAGTTGGGAGTGCTGGGGGGAGGGGGGGAGGGGTCCTTTATAATAAATAATGCATCTACACTGAGTATAAAAACATTAAGAACAGTTGCTCTTTCTATTGAGCAGGTGACTGAACAGGTGAATCCAGGTGAAACCTATGATCCCTTATTGATGTCCCTTGTTAAATCCACTTCAATCAGTGTAGATGAAGGGGAGGAAACAGGTTAAAGAAGGATTTTTAAGCCTTGAGACAATTGAGACATTGATTGTGTATGTGTGCCATTCAGAGGGTGAATGAGCAAGACAAAATATTTAAGTGCCTTTGACCTGGGTATGGTAGTAGGGCCCAGGTGCACCGGTTTGTGTTAAGAACTGCTACGCTGCTAGGTTTTTCATACTCAACAGTTTCCCGTGTGTAGCAAGAATGGTCCACCAGCCAAAGGACATCCAGCCAACTTGACACAACTGTGGGAAGCATTGGATTCAACATGGGCCAGCATCCCTGTTGAACACCTAAGACACCTTGCAGAGTCCATGCCCTGACGAATTGAGGCTGTTCAGAGGGCTTTTTATTTTTCTTCGTATTTATAACAATTTGTTTTATCATTATTATTATTATATATATGCAAAACTTGTTTTGTTTCATTCTCTTGAAACATTTCCGTTGACTATATTCAGTTCAATCTGTCTTTTTAATTGTTTGCTCTATATTTAGTTTAACATTGGTTATAAGTAGGCCTGTTGTAAAATAAATATCGTTAGCGTATTACTGTCATTGGTTGGGTATGGTAGGCACTAGGCTTTCTTGGTAATTGCTGCAATATAGTCTGTTCAAAACTTTTGTGAAGGTCTAAACCAGTTCGCAAGTGTTTTGTTTCATTCTGTTGAGACATTTTCTTTGGCCATTATTTAAGTAATGTCCAATAATACAATTTATGAAATGGATGCCTAAACATTCGGAAAAGGGGATGCCTAACCAGTTGCACATCTGAATGCTTTCAACCAAAATGTGTCTTTCACATTTAACCAAAACCCTCTGAATCAGAGAGGTGCGGGAAGGCTGCCTTAATCGACATCCACGTCATCATTGCCTGGTGAGCAGTTGTTGTTGGGGGTTAATTGCCTCACTCAAGGGCAGAACGGCAGATTGTTCCACCTTGCTGGCTCAGGGACTTGAACCAGTGATCTTTCAGTTACTGGCCCAATGCTCTTAAACGCTAGGTTACCTGCCACCTGTGCCTGCACTGCCCTGATTCATTCAGTGTTCAAATCTCTGACAGCTGAACCGTGAGGTGGACAATTATTGTTTAGCAAGTAAAACCAATAAAACAATAGGCTATAAAGTTTTGCATATGCTACACATCAAAAAACAAGGAATAGTGTTTTGTCATTTGTTAAAGGCTGTTTATAAGGACATGTAAATATGCCTAATTTGGCCAATATCCCTTGCTTTTTGATGGCGCTGGCTGCGTGGATGTACACCCTAATGGGTTAAGCATCCAATGCATACGGATGACCAGTACATTTCTCAAACACCCAATAAATGTAAATCTTCCCTGTCACTTGTTCGGCACCAAATGTTGCTAACGGAAACCCTGATATATATTATATATAAACTCAGCAAAAAAAGAAACGTCCTCTCACTGTCAACTGCGTTTATTTTCAGAAAACTTAACATGTGTAAATATTTGTATGAAAATAACAAGATCCAACAACTGAGACATAACCTCAACAAGTTCCACAGACATGTGACTAACATAAATTTAATAATGTGTCCCTGAACAAAGGGAGAATCAAAATCAAAAGTAAAAGTCAGTATATGGTGTGGCCACCAGCTGCATTAAGTACAGTGCATCTCCTCCTCATGGACTGCACCAGATTTGCCAGTTCTTGCTGTGAGATGTTACCCCACTCCTCCACTAAGGCACCTGCAAGTTTTCTGGGGGGAATGGCCCTAGCCCTCACCCTCCGATCCAACAGGTCCCAGACGTGCTAAATGGGATTGAGATCCGGGCTCTTTGCTGACCATGGCAGAACAATGACATTCCTGTCTTTCAGGAAATCAGGCACAGAACAAGCAGTATGGCTGGTGGCATTGTCATGCTGGAGGGTCATGTCAGTATGAGCCTGCAGGAAGGGTACCACATGAGGGAGGAGGATGTCTTCCCTGTAACGCACAGCGTTGAGATTGCCTGCAATGACAACATGCTCATCTGATGATGCTGTGACACACCGCCCCAGACCATGACGGCCCCTCCACCTCCAAATCGATCCCGCTCCAGAGTACAGGCCTCGGTGTAACGCTCATTCCTTCGACGATAAACACGAATCCGACCATCACCCCTGGCGAGACAAAACCGCGACTCGCCAGTGAAGAGCACGTTTTGCCAGTCCTGTCTGGTCCAGCGATGGTGGGTTTGTGCCCATAGGCGACGTTGTTGCTGGTGATGTCTGTTGAGAACCTACCTTACAACAGTTCTACAAGCCCACAGTCCAGCCTCTCTCAGCCTTTTGCGGACAGTCTGAGCACTGATGGAGGGATTGTGCGTTCCTGGTGTAACTCGGGCAGTTGTTGTTGCCATTCTGTACCTGTCCAACAGGTGTAATGTTTGGATTTACCGATCCTGTACAGGTGTTGTTACACGTGGTCTGCCACTGTGAGGACGATCATCTGTCCATCCTGTCTCCCTGTAGCGCTGTCTTAGGTGTCTCACAGTACGGACATTGCAATTTAGTGCCCTGGACACATCTGCAGTCCTCATGCCTCCTTGCAGCATGCCTAAGGCACGTTCATGCAGATGAGCAGGGACCCTGGGCATCTTTCTTTTGGTGTTTTTCAGAGTCAGTAGAAAGGCCTCTTTAGTGTCCTACGTTTTCATAACTGTGACCTTAATTGCCTACTGACTCTGTCTTAATGACCGTTCCACAGGTGCATGTTCATTATTTGTTTATGGTTCATTGAACAAGCATGGGAAACAGTGTTTAAACCCTTTACAATTAAGATCTGTGAAGTTATTTGGATTTTTACAAATTATCTTTGAAAGACAGGGTCCTGAAAAAGGGACGGTTTTTTTTCTGAATTTAGTCTAGGCTACAGTAGGCTACAAAATAAACCTTCCAGTGACACTGACTCACCCAGTGTTGAAGATGAAGTATAGGCTGCTCACCGGTGATGGCCGGTGCACTCGTGCCAATATCTCAAGATAAGCTACTTTGAAAATCAGTGCTGTTCACTCAGAATCACTCAAAATTGTTAGCTTCTACAGACAGACTAGTCTCCTCTTTTCTGCAGTAGGCATTTGCTTGCCAAACAGTAGGCCTACGTTTTTCTCAAGATTGTATTTTGAAATTTGTGAAAGGCAAACTGACAGCCACAACCAACCATAGAAATATAATCAATCCATAGATGGCATTTCCCATTCAAGTCAGGATTGGCAGCCATTGCTAGTGTACACATTAGTTTAACAGACAAAGTGCCAGGGTTAGAGGTTCCAAAATTCAATGGATTATATCTCTGGCCACAACGCAACAAGCTGTTCTATATTTGGTGCACGTGCTGCCCAAAGTGCAGTGTAAGTGTTTGTGATAAACATAATCCACAACCATTTTTTTAGAAGCTATTGATCCTCTGTAGCTAAATTAGGCTCTCTGGTGTAGTATTTTATGCTATACATTATGCTCTCTGACATTCAGACAGGAGTAATATAATATACTGTAGCCTAATTTTGGCCAAATTATTTCATGCAGCATCCCCAGCACCCCTATTTCCCGTGGCTATGGGCCCATGGAATGGAATTGTGTCTGTCTCAGGAGTTAAACTGTTTTAGCGAATAGTGAGTGTTTTGGTAACTGTGAAAGAACCCCAATTGGGAAAAGCATTTGCTGAGGTGTTGTACGGATGTTGTGTGGGAGTACCACTGGGTATATCTTTCATACTCATCTGTAAACAAATGTATCTAGGGGGTTGTAGACCTATTTGAGTGATTTTATGGCACTGCCTTACAAACAGAGTGTGGGTGCTCACAAAACATTTATACGGCTTCCCTAAGGGTTCCAACCAGAATTCCAAGCAAAACTATGTCTCCACACACCATTATCCTACCTCAAATGATTCGCTAGGGACATCTCTATGTGCTGATTTACACTCAAATAGACCTTTTTCTTTTTTACTTATTTGACTGAACCTTCCTCTGGTTCTGATTTGCATAGCAGCTGCCGGATGACAGAGCTGAATCAGTATTCACTTCACAGTAAATCAGACTTAGCCTTTATGGAAAGGGGGCAACAGCAGCATACCTATCCTGTACATTTTGTAAATATTTGTAAAAATTAATACATTTTTATGGCATTTTTCCCTACAAACTTTCTGTTTTAAGAATGAACAATTAATATAGCTAATTAATATAATCAAAATCTACCACAGAGTTTCAAGACTGAGGCTGGCAAGTCGTTTGTTTGGCTAGCTAGCTAATGTTAGCTGGCTGGCAATTGTTTTGATTTGAATGCCAGCCAGTATCTGGAGGTTGAGGATGGAGAGAAGCTCGAAAGCAAGACAGCTGAGGTGTGCAGTGATGAAGATCGTAGGGAGGACTAAGTTACAAGGCTACTCTGGGACCGAGTAGGGGACCAAAAGACACTTGGACAGCTTCTACCAAGCCATAAGACTGCTGGACAGTTAGTCAAATGGCTACTCAGACTATTTACATTGGCCTCCTTTATTTATTTATGTTAATTGTTTTGAACAGACTCCCTTGCACTGGCTCTACGCACACTCACTAGATACTACACTGACACTCCAACACACACGCGCACGTGCTACATACACTACATACACTACATACACTACATACACTACATACACACAGACATACTTTCACACACGCTGCTGCTGCTACTCTCTTTATTATATATCCTGATTGCCTAGTCACTTTTACCAATGCCCACATGTACGTACTGTATTACTTCAATACCTCGTACCCCTGCACATTGACTCGGCACTGGTACACTCCTTATTGCTTTTATTGTGTTACTATTTCCTTAGCAAATATTTGTCTTACTTTTTTAGCTTTGCATTTTTGGGCTCATACATAAACATTTCACTGTTAATCTACACCTGTTGTATTCAGCACATGTGACCAATAACATTTTATTTGAATTTGATCTGTGTACTATTTAATTATTATTGGAATGTGGTATGCTTTCTGGCACCACATGACTGCCATAGCTTCACCCAAGTGGGTTCTTCATTTTGGTAGCAGTAGCTACAGTATCTAGCTACACCAACTGCAGAGTCCATGAACTGCAATGGCTGAGCTTAAACTTCATCAGGACTCTGATACACATTGATGACACCGTGCTGCCTGCCCCTGGACTTGCTCCAGCTGACCATCTTTGCTTGCTCTCCCCCTTTAACCACCTCCTCCGATGACCACTTGAGCCATACACTTTACAGACCCTCATTTTTTACATTTTTTTACATTTTAGTCATTTAGCAGACACTCTTATCCAGAGCAACTTACAGTAGTGAATACATTTCATTTCATACATTTTTTGATTTTTTTTCTGTGCTGGCCCCCCGTGGGAATCAAACCCACAACCCTGGCTTTGCAAACACCATGCTCTACCAACTGAGCTACAGGGAAGGCTAGAGGTACATGACCTTCCATCTCATGAATGATATTGGTGTTGTTTTCTAAATTGCTTGACTTTTTGTGTTGCTTAAAAGCGCTTTGAGATTCTTTGAGTAATGAATAGCACTATAAAAGTTGAATAAATTATTATTATTATTATTATTATACACAGAAAGCTTTACTCCAGGGGCCCACAGTTGGGAAGTCAGGGCCTCAGCCCTGTCAGCCTTGCCCTTCTGAGGCAGACTGTCTGTTGAATGCATGACTTTAAGAGGTTTTGTCTGCCCTGAAGTGAAGGAGGATATCTGAAACTACCTCTGTCCTGACAAACAGAACCCAGAGCTCTCTAGGTTACGGATCACTTCACCTTAGGGAGTGTACGTTATTTATAATAAGGGTTACCTGGAGAAAGTCTGACCTCTGAAATAAAAAATATATTTTAAATATATCAAAATGAAAACATAAAGAGGATAGCAGAAAACATGGCTACCAGAATTAGATATGCAGTTTTAGAAACTGTTCTTTGTCCATTACATGGCAACGCATATATTTTTATAGTGCACAGGCCTGCGAGCAAGAAGGTTGTGGGTTCGCATACCACGGTGGACAAGAGTAGGGGTGGAGAGATCTCCTTAATAGTAAAAGCATTGCATGAATCTATCATCATATTTGAAGATCCAGGAAAAAAAAGAAATTCTACTTCATTTTACAATCTTTTTTAATACCACACAAATTACAGGATAAGAATTGACAGAGAGATAGGCCTATGCGTTCATCTTATCATATTTCTCCAATGCCAAATCAGTGAGTCTTGTTTACAACAAAACTGTCCCTGTTTGCAAATCATTAAATCTGAGACGTCATTATGAATCTGAGCATGTTACTTTCAAAAGTTAGGCCTACATTTAAAATCAAAACAAATGTTATTTGTCACATGCGCAGAATACAACAGTATTACCGAGGAATTCTTACTTACAAGCCCTTAACGAACAATGTAGTTTTCAGAAAATATAGTTAAGAAAAGATTTACTAAATAAACTAAAGTAAAAAAAAAAAAAGTAACACAATGAAATAACAATAACGAGGCTATAAACAGGGGGTACGGGTACTGGTACCAAGTCAATGTGCGGGGATACAGGTTAGTTGAGGTAATTGAGGTAATTTGTACATGTATGTAGGGGTAAAGTGATTATGCATAGATAATAAACAGTGAGTAGCAGCAGTGCTTGCCATACGGTAGTAGAGAGAACAGTCTATGACTTGGGTGACTAGAGTCTTTGACAATTTTTTGGGCCTTCCTCTGACACTGCCTGGTGTCAGAGGAAGGCCTAGATGAATTCTCACAAGGCACCCAGATCTGCGCCCCCTGTATCTCCGTCTTTTCTTCATGTGAATGACGGGGATTTGGGCCTGGTCTGGGAGAAACAGTATATCCTTTGCGTCAGACTCATTAAAGAAAAAATCTTCATGCAGTTCGAGGTGAGTAATCACTGTTCTGATATCCAGAAACTAGTTTTAGTTATAAGAGCAGAAACAGAAACATTATGTACAAAATAAGTTACAAACATTGCGAAAAAACACACAAAATAGCAGAATTGGTTAGGAGCCAACACCATGATTGCTCCGATTGATTGTGCCACTTCAAGTTTCAGCACCAAGTTACTTGAATCTGGCTTATTGTGACGCCAATACCTCTGATAAATACATCATGGGCAAGAATACATCATGGGCAAGAATACATCATGGGCAAGAATACATCATGGGCAAGAATACATCATGGGCAAGAATACATCATGGGCAAGAATACATCATGGGCAAGAATACATCATGGGCAAGAATACATCATGGGCAAGAATACATCATGGGCAAGAATACATCATGGGCAAGAATACATCATGGGCAAGAATACATCATGGGCAAGAATACATCATGGGCAAGAATACATCATGGGCAAGAAACAGCTATCAAAGTTGACCTCCGGTCCTTCTTCTCATATTCATGCTCTCCTTCTTAAACTGAACAGAACATATAGGCTAGTCCGCGAGTGCAATATTGCATTTTTGAGACTAGGTCTAATCAGAAAGAATTTATTTACACCATCCCGGCAGCGCAAAAGACTCAGGAAGGATGTACATTTTCTTAGAAATATAACTTTGCTCTCGAGCATGCACTCCATATAGGCTATGGATCATTTGATTGAGACCAAACTAAATAGACTATAGGCGCACTTCATACTGTGCGCTCAGCGGATAATCAGAGATGAGGGGCAGCATCAGGCACACATCGATACACACACAACATTAAGAACACCTTCCTAATATTGAGTTGCACCTCCCCTTTTGCCCTCAGCACAGCCTCAATTCGTCAGGACATGGACTCCACAAGGAGTCGAAAGCGTTCCACAGGCATGCTGGCCCATGTTGACTCTAATGCTTCTCACAGTTGTGTCAAGTTGGCTGGATGTCCTTTGAGTGATTGACCATTCTTGATACACTTTGGAAACTGTTGAGCGTGAAAAACCCAGCAGCATTGCAGTTCTTGACACAAACCTGTGCACCCTGTTCAAAGGCACTTCAATCTTTTGTCTTGTCCATTCACTCTTTGAATGGCACACATACACAATCCATGTCTCAATTGTTTCAAGGCTTAAGAATCATTCTTGAACCTGTCCCCCCCCCCTCCCTTATCTACATTGATTTTAAGTGGATTTAACAAGTGACATCAATAAGGGATCATAGCTTTCTCCTGGATTCACCTGGTCAGTCTATGTCATGGAAAGAGCAGGTGTTCTTAATGTTTTTTCTACACTCAGTGTTTAGCCTAATAAGCAACTAATTCTAAAACACTAAGAAATATTGACATTTCATCAATTACAAATGACATGAACCTCACCTGGACTAGATTTAAAAAATGTAAACCCTCACCCTGACAGAAATGCAAAAAGCATGACCCTCCCCAATTTTCCTCCAGGTCCCAATGATGTACATTTCAAACCATGCCTTACAGAAGGGAACAATGCTGTTTTCTTCTTCCTCCTCCTCAAAAGCCTGCCATAACAGAGCTCTACCTCCCTGCGACTTCAATTCAAAATCAGTAGTGGTAGAAAACCTCTAAATCGGATCACATTCATAAGTGCGTTGAAATCCGTAGCAAAGTGAGTGAGGAAAGCAGGTTTCCCTGGGGTGAAACAGACTGTCAGTAAGACATATAACAAGGACAGAAATATGCGTATTAAGTTGATTTAAGCCACACGGGATACCTTTATCAGGATGTGAAACGGTCGTTAAAATACTCTTCACAAAACGTCAGGATCCATACAGATTTATTTTATCTAGCTTATTATTTCTTTAACCTTTATTGAACCAGGCGAGTCAGTTAACAACAAATTCTTATTTACAATGACAGCCTGGCAGATACACACAAAGGAAAAACAATAGTAACAAACACTGAAAGCTGTCGTTGGCAGCTTATCAAAAATATTATTTATCATAATAGTATTATTGTCAATGACAATGTGTACGGCCCTTGGACCAATCATATCAATCATTCAGCGCCTTTTTAATCCAATAGAAAACAGATGTACTTCAGGCCACCATCACAGATTAGGCATAGCCCCAGGAGATTGATTTGTTGTTTTGTATTTCCTTCCTGATAAGAGTTGTTTGTCGTGAGTGGACTGATGACTTTAAAAGAGCTTTAGTCAATCTAACAGACACTGTAATGATGTTTGAATAATACATAGTACATCACGCCATACAAAACCTGCTGTCTGTTCTAAATTACATTACAGGACTCAGACATTGAGGACACACTGTGCTGTGCTGAGAGCAGATAGTGTTCCTTCCTATTCAGCCCCCTAGTGTTGACGTGTTGTACTACAACACCTGTTCTCTATGTATATTTAGGGCTCATTATATTTATTTGAAAGTGAAACACATACATTTAGTATTCTTTACAGACAGTATATGCTACAAGGCATAGACACTAACACAGTAAATGCAATGACAATGCCATCCTGAGTTACACAGTACAATGAGTGTCAAGGGTAAATTCATGAATTTTGGCCAACATGAGACATTACATCCAGCCATTTATATTTATTCATCTTTCTTTTGGGCACAACACACACATACAGCTTTCAGTGAGCACATGTCAAGTTAAGATGTCAAGTTAAGACAGCATGAGTGGCTGTTCTTATTCACACATTTGACTTCATACCTCTGTGTTGTACAGTATCTTTTACCAGAGGGTTCTGTGAAGCCAGCATGGTGAAATTAGAGCCTTATTACAAAGTAGTCAGAACCTATCCATGTGTATCTATGGCTCTGGTAAAAGGTAACGGGAACATCGAGGTCACCAAGAAGTAATCTGGTCTGGATCCACCTATCAGTGAGCCCCGGTGTGACCTCTGAACTCTGACCCTCTTGGACTGTTTCTGGTTCAGGTTCTGGTTCTGGTTGGAGTCAGAAGTTTTTGTCCCAGCCCGAGAACTCCTCGTCGGCCTTAGCCTGGTCGAAGGGGAAGCGGTCAAAGTTGATGTAGCATGGACCCTGGAGGAAAAGGGGAAGAGCTCAGATCAGTGGCAGTCTGGGAATGATGTTGACACTGGATATGACACAGTGACTAAATGGCAACTACTTACCACTCAATCCGTACCTTGCACTTGTATTTGATCTTTATAAAGTGTGAAAAGCTGTTGCACGGAAATTGTGTTCACTAAAAAAGCAACAGCTGTTGCAGAGAAATTTGGTTTGACTCCTTGTGCTGTGGTGTTATGTCGATGCATCAGAAACTCTCGCAGCAGGTTTTCTCGCAGTGGTGGGGAACTTCGTTATAGACCACATAAACTGTAAACTAATAATTTACCATTTGTAAACTACTTATCAACCCGTTTATAAATCCTTAGAAGTATACCTTAAATGTAAAGAGTTACCTATTGAGCTTCACATAGATTTTTTTTTAAAGATGTGTGCTGAGGCTAGACTGACCTTGTGTATGAGTCTGATTGTAGGAGCCTCCACCTGGCCCACACGAAGCTTGTGCCAATTCATACTACTGAACCACCTAGAGGGGAATACAGCAGAGGGGGATGAATCCTCATAAAAGAAAGGTGACTGACATAAAAAGTTACTGTACAGTGTATAGTACAACATTTACAACAGTTCCAACACCAACAAACCCACACCAGACGGTTGGATCCTCATGGTTACCTGTGATGGCGGACATCTTTGATCCCATTCTTGGTGTTTCCCAGCCTCTGACCCGGCCGAGGTCTGCGGGCCACAACACAACACAAACCATCAATAACCAATCAAAACAAGTATGAAAAAGAGTTATAACGTCACACTATATCCTGCACCTAACACATAATCTCTAACCTGCACAGTTTACTGATGAGGGACTTGGCCCCCTCGCCCATGTAAGGGGGGAACTTGAGCAACCCATCCAAAATTTTAGGGTAGATCTTTGCAGGCTCGGAACTGGAAAATGGGGGGCTGAAAGGCAAAACAGTCCATTGGTAAAACAGTATTTTAGATAATCCGGTGTGTGTTTGTTGGTGTTGGAACTGTTGTAAATGTTGTACTATACACTATACAGTAAATAATTCTGTCAGTCACCTTTCTTGTTTACTGAAATATCAAGCTGCTTTAACCCTTTCCGTGCTGATCTGTACAGTACCTCCCCACCAGCAGCTCATAGACCAGGATGCCCAGGGACCAGAAGTCAGCAGCGAAGTCGTGTCCCTGGTTCTGGATGATCTCTGGGGCCATGTACTCAGGAGTACCACAGAATGAGTAGGTCTTATCACCGTGAACTAACTCCTTAGCAAAACCAAAGTCCACCTACAAGTAAAAACACACACATTCAAACATGCACGAATACACACACAGAGAGTTATCTGAATGCATGAACTCTTTAGCATCGCAGGCGATTGAAGAGTTGAAGCAATGAAAGAGGGAAAGCCTGATATTATTATTAACATATCACCCACCAGTTTGACGTAGCCCTTGGCATCCAGCATCAGATTCTCAGGCTTGAGGTCTCTGTACATGATGTCCTTCTTATGGAGGTAGGCATAGGCCTCTACTACACAGGCAGTGCAGAACACAGCAATTGGCTCATCGAAGCGACCACTGCCAAACACAGAGACAAAGCAGATAAATCTTCAACCTCAGTTTTGTATATCTGAATTTATACCACGGGGGTTCTAATACTGGATGCTGATTGGTTAAAACCGCATTCCAGACGGTGTCTATTCCACAAGTTACCACCGGCTAAATCTATGACTTTAAAATGCCTATTTACTCTTCCATCTGACTGCGCAATCCACTGTCTCATCAGCTCAGCCAGGCAATTTATAAACTTGATTTCCACTATAAAAAGTGTCTAGACATTATCTCACATTTCTTTTCGACTAACATTTCGTTTTCAACAGCGGAGATTTGTATAAACCTTGCTGTTTGTCTCTCTGACATTTGCAACATTGTTTCCATATTAAAATTCAATCTCCAGCTGTCCCATAGTAATGAGTCGGGAGAAGGAACGAGACAGACAGGCAGGCAGCGTTTCTCAGCCAGTCGAAATCATGAATAAGCTGGCATCATATTTATGGATATATGCAAAGAAATGTCAATTGAAAAAAGGTCAAACGAAATGAAGGGCAGCTAGTTTGCAGTCTTTCCAGCTTCAGTTTGAAGTGATTCTGTTAGCGGTGTTGTTGGCTAGCTCCTCTGAACAACAGTTTCCTGATGAGAGAGCACATTTTCTATGCCAGGTGAAATCACGCCTCATTAGCTCATTGTTATGGATGTATCCAAATAAATGTCACTAGAAAACTGCTTAAACAAATGCAGCTACTGTTGTTATTTTGGATGCACTGTTTGACGTTGTTGGCTAGCTAGCAAGCAAGGGATAACAACGTTGCCAGCCAGTATGGCAATGGAACATTTAGGACAAATGACTAGGTCGCATCCATAGATATAGAACAAACAGACTGAACGACTGGGTCGCATCCATAGATATAGATCAAAAAGGCTGAACGAATGGGTCGCGTCTCTGTCAACCGAACCGATAGAACGAACGACGAGCCGGTTTGTGTAGCAACCATAGATTTGTGTCGGGACTATATCTTGTGGAAGGATGAAATAGTATGAATAAATTAAACAAAATAAAGTTTTAATGAAAATATGTCAATCATTATTTGAATATGTTGGTAACCCGCTGTATAAAAGTGATGCCCTTGAAGCCAGTGTTTGGAGGATATATTGGCCGGCCCTCGACTTTGTCTCGGGCCTAACAACACCCATGCCGATAAATCCTCCAAAACTCCAGCTTTTCGGGCATGATCACTTAAAAGTAGACTTAGTCAGCAATTTTTCCTCACACTTCTTTGAGCTTGGTCCAGATCTCCCCTCCTGCACAGAACTCCATAATCATGTAGATGTAGCGAGTGTCTTTGAAGGCATAATGGAGCCTGAACAGTGAGAGAGAGA
Organism: Salmo trutta; assembly: GCF_901001165.1. NCBI lineage: Eukaryota > Metazoa > Chordata > Actinopteri > Salmoniformes > Salmonidae > Salmo > Salmo trutta. The sequence goes on from NC_042957.1 coordinate 23,100,180, forward strand.
TAACACAGGGTTAAATATGGTACAGTATCCTCAGTCCTCCTGGACCTTGAGGGCCACAGCAGTGTCTGATGGTTTTCCCTTCTCCCTTGGTACTTTAGTGATTAATGAATACCATCGATTGATAAGGGGACAAAGAGGGTTAACATGTTAACTTAGATGATGATGGTTGGACATTAAAGGTTAGAGGTCAGGGGTCATCTACCCCCACAGTCTTAATGAATACCATCAATTGACAAGGGGACAAAGAGGGTTAAAGTGTTATTGTAGATGATGATGGTTGAAGGTTAAGGGGATACCTAGTCAGTTGCACAACTGAATGCATTCAACCGAAATGTGTCTTCCACATTAACCCAACCCCTCTGAATTAAAGAGGTGCAGTGGGCTGCCTTAATCAACATTATCGGTGCAGTTGTTGTTGGGGGTTAACTGCCTTGCTCAATGGCAGAACGGCAGATTTGTCCACGTTGCCGGCTCAGGGATTCGAAAGAGCAATCTTAACCGCTAGGCTACAGTACCTGCCACCTAGCCCCACAGTCACCTGACGATGAAGTCACTCTGGATGGCTTTGAGGATCCTCTTCTCAAACAGGACGTGCTCCTCCTGTTGCTTAGCAACAATGTGCTTCTTACTAACCCGCTTCATGGCAAAGTACTTCCCATGGTGCAGCGTGGTCACCTGGGGAAAACAACAAAAACAACAAAAACAGTTATAAACTTTGGATCTAAAAAGAGACGTTTCACTTTGAATTTGGCTTTCAAGCACCTTAAAGGGGACAGTAAACTTTCATCAGTTAGTTTCAGCCACTAACTATCCCTATAAATAGCCAAACACTACAACAACACCAAACACATGTACCAGTTCAACGCGACCAAATCCTCCCACTCCGAGGGTGACAGGTTCTCCCTGGTAGCGCCCCTCCTGGTACAGCACAGGGATCAGGTCCTTCAGCCTCAGAGAGGAACTAGGACTGGACTTCTCTGGAGCATCTGGCTCCTCCAGGAACTCAGAGCTGATGATGGACCACAGACTACAGTTAGACTGCTTGACTAGAGTGGTAAATATAGAACTAAAAGGACTAGAGTGTCTTTGTACTCACTCATCATGGAGCTCCAGGTGTTCAATGGGGATCGTCTCCTCAAACACCCTGGAGGGGGAACATAACAGACCATCAATCATTCCATAAACTAACCGATCAAGAAATCAAATTTGAATTGCTCAGACTCACTCCTTATCGATGGAGAAGCAGGTAACAGGGCCCAGAGCAGTGCATGTTGCAGTCCTCTGGATCTCACTGTAGGTTAAATACAGATCCACACATAATGAGCAGCCACACTAGCTAATACTGCACACCAAGGCCCTTTTATTGTACAACAGCAAGTTTCTTTATAGCTTTACTGTAGGTACTAATGTATCCATGGTTACCGTATGAGGGCCAATTCCCCGAAATGCTCCCCTTTGCCCATCCTGCGAATCTGTTTCTGCTGCCTGTTCACCTTTTTAGTCACCTGGACCTGAGGGCAGACACATCCACATCCACTCGTTTTTGTCCTCAAGGCCAGATTCATTTGATAAGCAATTCAGCACCAGTATGACATTGAAAAGAGAGCTGTGCAAATAAAGTTAAACTGACACAGACGGGTCAAAAGGTTGAGTTTGGCAATAAACAGATCGGTTGGTAAGCACAGGTAAGAGTATTGTAGACGCCAGTCCTCCACTAGCGTAGTTAGTTGTTGTTCCCTATGATCATCAAACAAAGGATGTACAGAGACAGAGTGTTTTGGATCACAGTAGCCACCAAACATGTCCCCGCTACTGTACCTCTCCTTTAAGGATGATGTAGAATGTGTTGCCCTCTGCACCCTCACGCACAATGACGTCATTGTTCTGGTACTTCACCTGAAAGAAACAACACATTTTATATGGGATTTGTATGTTAATGGAAAAACGATCTAGCATGGGAGAGGTGTGTAAAATGGCTGAGCACAAACCTCCTCCATGGAGTCAATGATCTTAGAGAGCTGAACGTCATTCAGGGTGTTCAGAGTCCGAGACCTGATAGGTAAGCATATAAGAGCAGAATTAGCAGTGTGCATGTGTGTGTGACCAAGAGAGTGTATGTAAGTCATGAGGTTAAGTGTGTAAACTCACGTCTTCAAGAAGCCCATTATCTGTTCACGTTTCTTCTTGGACTTGTTGGTCATGATGGTTCTGTACGTCTGTCTCTCCATACACCACAGACTCACCACTGTCTTAGCTACGATGGGGAGTGAGGCGGACAATTTATTCATAACAACGAGCAATATTAATTTCAGCGCACACACACAGTGCAGACAGTAGGAAGGTACACGTAGTTAGTTATTGTGTACCACTCAATAGCCAAGTTCTATAACATCTCACCTTTGACTGTGGCAGTGCGTTTGCAGTTATACAGAATAGCCAACTCTCCAAAGACATCCCCACAGGTCAGGGTTCGAAGGTTACGACCTGCTTGACTGACATAGAGCTCACCCTCTGAATGTGGAGAAGGAGGAGAGAAGGGGGACATTGAGGGGTGAGGGGTTTGAGGGGTGAGGGTTATTGTTTAATTGGGAATAATAAGCAGACATACAGTAGCAACACCGAGCAATGTTTTAGAGAAATTCACACATACCTGCAACGATGTACATTCTGTCTCCTTCACTACCCTCCTTGATGACATCATTTCCTGGTTTGAAGTCGATGGCCACCAGGAGCTCCACCATCATGGTGATCTGCTCATCATCAAGGCGACTCAGGAAGTCGTTCTTCTGGATGGCCATGACGATCAGACTTGTCTCACTGCGGAAGGAGGCATCACACCACCATACAGTACTGGTGTCACATAACTCATGCATAGCCCTAGCCAATCATGCATAGCCCTAGCCAATCACCTGACGGTCTTCTTGACTTTGGTCTTCATGATCTCCAGCTGCTCCTCTGGGATTGGCTCAGGGGCCATGACAGCCGCTCGGCTCTTCCTGACCTCCGGTTCCCCTTCATTACTGCTCCTCTGAGCAGGGAACTCTGGGATATATAGACACCACACACAGGAAATTAGGGTTAATATACATTATGTTCTATGGTTAGTGATCTGACACAAAATGGCTGCCATTCGTCACCCAGGGGGTTGCCATAGTCATGTGAATCCCCTTACCCAGGTCATGGTAATGACTGTGAAGGTCCTGCAGCAACTTCTCCTTCTCCTGCAGTCTTCTCTCTGGAGGTGACAGGAGAGCATTGTATTGGTTGGGAAAAATGTGTTTTAAGTCATGGTTGATTTCATGGCTACAGTCTTTGTTGTGGTCAATCATGTTCATATGGTCTTGATCTAAGGTATGCTTGAGGTCATGGTAGTCATGGTCGTGATCGTACCTAGGTCCTTGTTGTGGTTCTGCAGCTCCTGGTTGATCAGGGTCTGTTTCTCCAGCTGCTGGCTCAGCTCCTCTACCTGGCCCTCCATGGCTGAAGGGAGGGGTGGAGGCATGTGAGAGGAGTCACAGGAAGGTAAACACATGAACATGAAAGCATACACATGAAATATAAGCACATTTGCACATTCATTCACACTCATAAAAGCTACACAAAACGTGCATGCACACACAAATATGCCCAGTATCTGTCATTAAATTGGCACACAGTCAGTTCTTAGCGAGAGGTCTACACTGTGATCATGAATAATGGACACTAATGATGGGCTGCCAGCTAGGGGCACTGTGAATACTGTACCACCCTGGGAAGACATTTCATATAGAACCTGTTATCACTAACCCAAGCCGTGTTGGTTATTTATTGATGGTCACTACCACCTGCCAGTATTTTGTGACTCTATTATATATGTACCTCTGGTAGACTCACAGGTCAGACAATTGTTTTGGGAATCGAAGCTATCTTTAGTGTGTGTGCGCAGGCATGAATTTAAACTGGTGCATGTCTTAAAAACACATCCACTCTCTCATGGTGTTTTCTTGAATGTGTGTGTCTGTGCATATACATGTAGCAACCCCCTCCAATGTCAATAATCTCACTGGGCCTGGGGACACAGATCCTTGCTTGCATGTGCATGAGCATACAGGCGCGCACACACACGCACGCACACATGCACACACACGCACGCACACATGCACGCACACACGCATGGACACACACACACACACACACACACACACCTGTGAAGAAGAAATACTACCCAACTGATGTTTCCATTGACCAGTTTACAATAGCACTGATTGTGAGGGGCTTCACCATTTTGATTTCGTGGTCATTTAAAAACTGTTTTGGTCTCTGTTGACAGAGTATACATTAACATCCATGCAAACAAAGCACAAGGTTAGCTTAGCAATTAGCCTAGCACACACATCCACATCAATACAAACTGAGCCAGGGTTAGCCTAGCGCCCTCACTTCACGTGACCCCAATTACCTTTCCCTCACCCTGAACATTGGACAGGGCAGAGATTAGGCGTGGTGTTACAGATTGTAAAGTCACCCAGCAAACAACTAACAATAATATAGGAGATAAAGAGAATACATTTTCCACTCTGTAATTAAAGACAAAACTATTTCATTTCTAAATAGAATTGGTTAAATGTAAAGTGCATGTCAGTCATGTTGCAACAAACAACTTGCTGATTTTCACTTCAGGCTCTTCTTACCCATGACAATTAAGGTAAGGCAATTGTCAATAATATAGCTTTCTAGGAGTACAGCCATTCTACAAAAACACTCAAATGGGACAGATTGGGATAATGACCTCCAATACCTGGGTTAACCATTGAGAAATTATTACCTCACATAAAAATCTACTGGCCCCCAAGCCAGTCACTACAATCACAACTCGGCCCATTAAAATGAAATGCATGTTACTGCAACTGAGCTCTGATGTAGCTCCTTCAGGTCTCATTTTGGGTCAAAGACATTGATTCTACAAGGGAAAAGACTTCGGTCAGACTCACCTGTAGGCTGTGTAGAGAGGTGGGGTAGGAAGGAGCGTGAGTCTGTGTAGCTGCTACAGTTCCTACATGGATCTTCATATGAGGCTCAGGACCTTCCTCCAGCACTCCGTAAATCCACTGATACGGTAAAGTATTGTAGGTCCTGTATCAGGTTGTCTCCATCTGAAGGGGTAACTTGATCCAAATGCTCCTAGGCCCCATGCAGAGTCCACTCATTTGTACAGACAAACACACTACATTTACCTAATCCTGTATTTTTCCTCTCCCTCACTCCCCTCTTTCTGACCTCACCTAGGTCCCGCTATATGCCTCTACTCTTACTGCTCTCTCTCTCTCTCTCTCTCTCTCTCTCTCTCCCTCTCTCTCTCTTTCCCTCTCTCTTTCCCTCTCTCTCTCCCGCTCTCTCTCCTTTTCTTCCTCTCCCTTTCTCTCCTTATCCGTCTGCTCGACAGCTCCAGAGTGTTGGATCATTAACCAAACCCCCGAGGCTCCTCCTATTACACCAGGTAGAGGAAGACGGTAGAACCGAGGAAGAGGAGGAAGAGGAGGAGTGATAGGTGGGGGGGAGTAGGGATGGGTGGGGAGGGGGGTGTTTGAGAGGGCAGAGACTCAGGGAGGTGGATGTAAAGAGAGCCAGGGAAAAAGAAGAGATGGAGGTGAAGGGGGGAAATTAGGGAGGGCAGAGGAGTGTGGAACAGGGGGATGAAGGAGGGGTAGGAGAAAGGGATACTCCTCATACTCCTTCAAAACACCCATGAATACACAGGTCTTGACACAGGGGAAGGGAGAGCAGTTCCCACATGAAAGGAATACTATAGTATACTATGGTATAAATATTGTAGTAATTACTGTAGTGTTTTTTTGGACTTTACTGTAGTATACTGTAGTATTTACAGGTAACTATAGTATAAATACTTTAGTTAAAGAAAACTGTAGTACCGTATACGATAATCAAATCAAATCAAAGTTTATTTGTCACGTGCTCCGAATACAACAGGTTTACACCTTAGAGTGAAATGCTTACTTACAGGCCCTAACCAACAATGTGATTTTTAAGTAAAAAATAGGTATTAGGTGAACAATAGATTTGTAAAGAAATAAAAACAACAGTAAAAAGACAGTGAAAACTAACAGTAGCGAGGCTACATGCAGTAGCGAGGCTATATACAGGCACCAGTTAGTCGGGCTAATTGTGGTAGTATGTACATGTAGGTATGGTTAAAGTGACTATGCGTATATGATAAACAGAAAGTAGTGAAAGCGTAAAAGAGGGGTTGGCGGTTGGTGGCTGGCGGAACACAATGCAGATAGTCCGGGTAGCCAATGTGTGGGGGCACCGGTTAGTCGGGCTAATTGAAGTAGTATGTTATGAATGTATAGTTAACGTGATTATGCATATATGGTAAACAGAGACTAGCAGCAGCGTAAAAGAGGGGAGTGGGGGGGGGGGGGGTAGTCCGGGTAGCCATTTGATTACTTGTTTAGGAGTCTTATGGCTTGGGAGTAAAAACCGTTGAGAAGCCTTTTGGTCCTAGACTTGGCGCTCTGGTACCGCTTGCCATGCGGTAGTAGAGAGAACATTCTATGACTGGGGTGTCTGGGTCTTTTTTTTAGGGCCTTCCTCTGACACCGCCTGGTGTAGAGGTCCAGGTTGGCAAGCAGCTTAGCCCCAGTGATGTACTGGGCCGTACGCATTACCCTCTGTAGTGCCTTGCGGTCGGAAGCCGAGCAGTTCCATACAAGGCAGTGATGCAACCAGTCAGGATGCTCTTGATGTTGCAGCTGTAGAACCTTTTGAGGATCTGAGGACCCATGCCAACTCTTTTTAGTTTCCTGAGGGGGAATAGGCTTTGTCGTGCCCTCGTCACGACTGTCTTGGTGTGTTTGGACCATGATAGTTTGTTGGTGATATGGACACCAAGGATCTTGAAGCTCTCAACATGCTCCACTACAGCCCCGTCGATGAAAATGGGGGCGTGCTCGGTCTTCCTTTTCTTGTAGTCCACAATCATCTCCTTTGTCTTGTTTATGTTGAGGCATAGGTTATTATTCTGGCATCCCCGGCCAGGTCTCTGACCTCCTCCCTATAGGCTGTCTCATCGTTGTCGGTGATCAGGCCTACCACTGTTGTGTCGTCGGCAAACTTAACGATGGTGTTGGAGTTGTGCCTGGCCACGCAGTCGTGGGTGAACAGGGAGTACAGGAGGGGACTGAGCACGCACCCCTGAGGGGCTCCAGTGTTGAGGATCAGCGTGGCGGATGTGTTGCTACCTACCCTCACCACCTGGGGACTGCCCGTCAGGAAGTCTAGTATCCAATTGCAGAGGGAGGTGTTTAGTCCCAGGATCCTGAGCTTAGTGATGAGCTTTGAGGGTACTATGGTGTTGAACGCTGAGCTGTAGTCAATGAATAGCATTCTCACAATGGTGTTCCTTTTGTCCAGGTGGGAAAGGACAGTGTGGAGTACAATAGAGATTGCATCATCAGTGGATCTGTTTGGGCGGTATGCAAATTAGAGTGGGTATAGGGTTTCTGGGATAATGGTGTTAATGTGAGCCATTACCAGCCTTTCAAAGCACTTCATGGCTACGGACGTGAGTGCTACGCGTCTGAGGTCATTTAGGCAGATTGCCTAGTGTTCGTGGGCACAGGGACTATGGTGGTCTGCTTGAAACATGTTGGTATTATAGACTCAATCAGGGACATGTTGAAAATGTCAGTGAAGACAACTGCCAGTTAGTCAGCACATGCCCGGAGCACACGTCATGATATCCGTCGGCCTTGTGAATGTTGACCTGTTTAAAGGTCTTACTCTTTAAAGGTCTTACTCAGCTAGGGAGAGCGTGACCATACAGTCGTCCGGAACAGCTGCTGCTCTCATACATACCTCAGTGTTGCTTGCCTTGAAGCGAGCATAGAAGTAGTTTAGCTCGTCTGGTAGGCTCGTGTCACTGGGCAGCTCGCAGCTGTGCTTCCCTTTGTAGTCTGTAATAGTTTGCAAGCCCTGCCACATAAGACGAGCGTCGGAGCCAATGTCGTACGTTTCAAACTTAACCCTGTTTTGGCACTTTGCCTGTTTGATGGTTTGTCGGAGGGCATAGCAGGATTTCTTATAAGCTTCCGGGTTAGAATCCCACACCTAGAAAGCGGCAGCTCTACCCTTTAGCTCAGTGCGAATGTTGCCTGTAATCCATGGCTTCTGGTTGGGGTATGTACGTACAGTCACTCTGGGGACGACGTCCTCGATGCACTTATTAATAAAGCCATTGACTGATGTGGTGCACTCCTCAATGCCATTGGAAGAATCCCAGAACATGTTCCAGTCTGTGCTAGCAAAACTGTCCTGTAGTTTATCATCTGCTTCATCTGACAACTTTTTTATAGAGCGAGTCACTGGTGCTTCCTGCTTTAATTTTTGCTTGTAAGCAGGAATCAGGAGGATAGAATTGTGGTCAGATTTACCAAATGGAGGGCGAGGGAGAGCTTTGTATGCGTCTCTGCGTGTGGAGTACAGGTGATCTAAAAAATGTTTCCCTCTGGTTGCGCATTTAACATGTTGATAGATATGATGTAAAACTGATTTAAGTTTCCCTGCATTAAAGTCCCCGGCCACTAAGAGCGCCGCCTCTCCGCCACGGCAACCAGTAAACAGTATTCCGCGTATTGTAGTATACTGTACCATTTACTGTCTGTGTTTTTGCAGACTGTAGTACATTTACATTTACATTTACATTTAAGTCATTTAGCAGACGCTCTTATCCAGAGCGACTTACAAATTGGTGCATTCACCTTAAGATATCCAGTGGAACAACCACTTTACAATAGTGCATCTAAATCTTTCGGGGGGGGGGGTAGAAGGATTACTTTATCCTATCCCAGGTATTCCTTAAAGAGGTGGGGTTTCAGGTGTCTCCGGAAGGTGGTGATTGACTCCGCTGTCCTGGCGTCGTGAGGGAGCTTGTTCCACCATTGGGGTGCAAGAGCAGCGAACAGTTTTGACTGGGCTGAGCGGGAGCTGTGCTTCCTCAGAGGTAGGGAGGCGAGCAGGCCAGAGGTGGATGAACGCAGTGCCCTTGTTTGGGTGTAGGGCCTGATCAGAGCCTGAAGGTACGGAGGTGCCGTTCCCCTCACAGCTCCGTAGGCAAGCAGCATGGACTTGTAGCGGATGCGAGCATCAACTGGAAGCCAGTGGAGAGAGCGGAGGAGCGGGGTGACATGAGAGAACTTGGGAAGGTTGAACACCAGACGGGCTGCGGCGTTCTGGATGAGTTGTAGGGGTTTAATGGCACAGGCAGGGAACCCAGCCAACAGCGAGTTGCAGTAATCCAGACGGGAGATGACAAGTGCCTGGACTAGGACCTGCGCCGCTTCCTGTGTGAGGCAGGGTCGTACTCTGCGAATGTTGTAGAGCATGAACCTACAGGATCGGGTCACCGCCTTGATGTTAGTGGAGAACGACAGGGTGTTGTCCAGGGTCACGCCAAGGTTCTTAGCACTCTGGGAGGAGGACACAAGGGAGTTGTCAACCGTGATGGCGAGATCATGGAACGGGCAGTCCTTCCCTGGGAGGAGGAGCAGCTCCGTCTTGCCGAGGTTCAGCTTGAGGTGGTGAGCCGTCATCCACACTGATATGTCTGCCAGACATGCAGAGATGCGATTCGCCACCTGGTTATCAGAAGGGGGAAAGGAGAAGATTAATTGTGTGTCGTCTGCGTAGCAATGATAGGAGAGACCATGTGAGGATATGACCGAGCCAAGTGACTTGGTGTATAGTGAGAATAGGAGAGGGCCTAGAACAGAGCCCTGGGGGACACCAGTGGTGAGAGCACATGGTGCGGAGACGGATTCTCGCCACGCCACCTGGTAGGAGCGACCTGTCAGGTAGGACGCAATCCAAGCGTGGGCCGCGCCGGAGATGCCCAGCTCGGAGAGGGTGGAGAGGAGGATCTGATGGTTCACGGTATCAAAGGCAGCAGATAGGTCTAGAAGGATGAGAGCAGAGGAGAGAGAGTTAGCTTTAGCAGTGCGGAGAGCCTCCGTGACACAGAGAAGAGCAGTCTCAGTTGAATGCCCAGTCTTGAAACCTGACTGATTAGGATAAAGAAGGTCATTCTGAGAGAGATAGCAGGAGAGCTGGCCAAGGACGGCACGTTCAAGAGTTTTGGAGAGAAAAGAAAGAAGGGATACTGGTCTGTAGTTGTTGATATCGGAGGGATCGAGTGTAGGTTTTTTCAGAAGGGGTGCAACTCTCGCTCTCTTGAAGACGGAAGGGACGTAGCCAGCGGTCAAGGATGAGTTGATGAGCGAGGTGAGGTAGGGGAGAAGGTCTCCGGAAATGGTCTGGAGAAGAGAGGAGGGGATAGGGTCAAGTGGGCAGGTTGTTGGGCGGCCGGCCGTCACGAGACGCGAGATTTCATCTGGAGAGAGAGGGAAGAAAGAGGTCAAAGCACAGGGTAGGGCAGTGTGAGCAGGACCAGCGGTGTCGTTTGGCTTAGCAAACGAGGATCGGATGTCATCAGCCTTCTTTTCAAAATGGTTGACGAAGTCATCCGCAGAGAGAGAGGAGGGGGGGGGAGGGGGAGGGGGATTCAGGAGGGAGGAGAAGGTAGCAAAGAGCTTCCTAGGGTTAGAGGCAGATGCTTGGAATTTAGAGTGGTAGAAAGTGGCTTTAGCAGCAGAGACAGAAGAGGAAAATGTAGAGAGGAGGGCGTGAAAGGATGCCAGGTCCGCAGGGAGGCGAGTTTTCCTCCATTTCCGCTCGGCTGCCCGGAGCCCTGTCCTAGTATATTGTAGTACTTACAATAGTGTTTCTGAAAACATTACTGTAGTATTTACTATAGTGTTTTTGTTTTATTATCTTTGACATAAAAGTGGAGGGCTTTCCCTTGTAGGTACTGTAGGTAGGACTGGGGTCTGAATGGTTAGTTCAGAGCTTCTGCTCTTTTCTATGGACTACATTTGGCATGTAGGTTTCTATCTTATGGGTGGCACCAATTGCGATATGGGGGAGGAGAATAGGCAGGGTACTGTATATGCAAATGAAATGCTGCAGTATTTACTATAGTTAAAAAAGTGTAGTGTTAGCCTCCCGAGTGGAGCAGCATTCTAAGGCACTGAATTGCAGGGCTTGAGGTGTCACTACAGCCACGGGGTTGATCCCAGGATGTGTCACAGTCGGCCATGACCGGGAGACTCATGAGTCGGCACACAATTGGCCCAGTTAAGCGAGTAGTGTGTCAAGAAGCAGTGCGGCTTGCAGGGTTGTGTTTCGAAGGAGGCATAGCTCTCAACCTTCGCCTCTCCCCAGTCCGTACAGGAGTTACAGTCATGGGACAAGTCTGTAACTACCAATTGGCTATCATGAAAAGGGGTAAAAAGTACACACACAAAAAAAGTGTGTTGTTTTTGCGGACTATACTGTTTTTGCAAACATTACTGTAGTATTTACTATAATATTCTACAGTACACTACAATATTCAGTAAAACAAGGTTTTACTGCTAACCTACAAAGCATTACATGGGCTTGCTCCTACCTATCTTTCCGATTTGGTCCTGCCGTACATACCTACACGTACGCTACGGTCACAAGACGCAGGCCTCCTAATTGTCCCTAGAATTTCTAAGCAAACAGCTGGAGGCAGGGCTTTCTCCTATAGAGCTCCATTTTTATGGAATGGTCTGCCTACCCATGTGAGAGACGCAGACTCGGTCTCAACCTTTAAGTCTTTACTGAAGACTCATCTCTTCAGTAGGTTCTATGATTGAGTGTAGTCTGGCCCAGGAGTGTGAAGGTGAACGGAAAGGCACTGGAGCAACGAACCGCCCTTGCTGTCTCTGCCTGGCCGGTTCCCCTCTCTCCACTGGGATGATCTGCCTCTAACCCTATTACAGGGGCTGAGTCACTGGCTTACTGGTGCTCTTCCATGCCGTCCCTAGGAGGGGTGCGTCACTTGAGTGGGTTGAGTAACTGACATGGTCTTCCTGTCTGGGTTGGCGCCCCCCTTAGGTTGTGCCGTGGCGGAGATCTTTGTGGGCTATACTTGGCCTTGTCTCAGGATGGTAAGTTGGTGGTTGAAGATATCCCTCTAGTGGTGTGGGGGCTGTGCTTTGGCAAAGTGGGTGTGGTTATATCCTGCCTGTTTGGCCCTGTCTGGGGGTATCATCGGATGGGGCCACAGTGTCTCCTGACCCCTCCTGTCTCAGCCTCCAGTATTTATGCTGCAGTAGTTTATGTGTCGGGGGGCTAGGGTCAGTCTGTTATATCTGGAGTATTTATCCTGTCTTATCCGGTGTCCTGTGTGAATTTAAGTATGCTCTCTATAATTCTCTCTTTCTTTCTTTCTTTCTTTCTTTCTTTCTTTCTTTCTTTCTTTCTTTCTTTCTCTCTCTCGGAGGACCTGAGCCCTAGGACCATGCCTCAGGACTACCTGGCATGATGACTCCTTGCTGTCCCCAGTCCACCTGGCCGTGCTGCTGCTCCAGTTTCAGCTGTTCTGCCTGCGGCTATAGGACCCTGACCTGTTCACCGGACGTGCTACCTGTCCCAGACCTGCTGTTTTCAACTCTCTAGAGACAGCAGTAGTGGTAGAGATACTCTCAATGATCGGCTATGAAAAGCCAACTGACATTTACTCCTGAGGTGCTGACCTGTTGCACCCTCGACAACTACTGTGATTACTTTTATTTGACCATGCTGGTAATTTATGAACATTTGAACATCTTGGCCATGTTCTGTTATAATCTCCACCCGGCACAGCCAGAAGAGGACTGGCCACCCCTCAATGCCTGGTTCCTCTCTAGGTTTTTTCCTAGGTTTTGGCCTTTCTAGGGAGTTTTTCCTAGCCACTGTTATTCTACACCTGCATTGCTTGCTGTTTGGGGTTTTAGGCTGGGTTTCTCTACAGCACTTTGAGATATCAGCTGATCTAAGAAGGGCTATATAAATACATTTGATTTGATTTGATGTTCTGCAGTAAGTACTACACATGATCGAGGGATACTATAGTATGTAGGAAGGGAGAAATTGGGATGTAGATTTTGGGGGGGACAAGCAGTAGATGAGGTTCCAGGTGATCCTCCCCCGAAAAACTTGTTGAACGTTATCCTGCAATTCTACACAGTTTGACTTTACTTACTATGCCTCTCTTGATGGGTATTTTGAGGGGTACAGTTGAAGTCGTAAGTTTACATACACTTAGATTGGAGTCATTAAAACTCATTTTTCAACCACTCCACAAATTTCTTGTTAACAAACTATAGTTTTGGCAAGTAGGTTAGGATATCTACTTCGTGCATGACACAAGTAATTTGTACAACAATTGTTTACAGACAGAATATTTCACTTATATTTCACTGTATAACAATTCCAGTGTGTCAGAAGTTTACATTCACTAAGTTGACTGTGCCTTTAAACAGCTTGGAAACTTCCAGAAAATGATGTCATGGCTTTAGAATCTTCTGATAGGCTAATTGACATACATTTGAGTCAATTGGAGGTGTACCTGTGGATGTATTTCAGGGCCTACCTTCAAACTCAATGCCTCTTTGATTGACATCATGGGAAAATCAAAAGAAATCAGCCAAGACCTCACAAAAAAAATTGTAGACCTCCACAAGTCTGTTTCATCCTTGGGAGCAATTTCCAAACACCTGAAGGTACCACGTTCATCTGTACAAACAATAGTACACAAGTAAAAACACCATGGGACCATGCAGCTGTCATACCGCTCAGGAAGGAGACGTGTTCTGTCTCTGCCATAAAAAAGCCAGACTTACGGTTTGCAACTGCACATGGGGACAAAGATAGTACTTTTTGGAGAATTGTCCTCTGGTCTGATGAAACAAAATTAGAACTGTTTGGCCATAATGACCATCATTAGTGTAGTAACTTGACAAGGAATGCCCACACGCATTTCGATATTACTTTCCTTTACTTTCAACCCAAACCTAAAGGTGTATTGCCAGGTACAAACGGTACAAATATAACAGAACTATATAGCCCACTCAGCCGGTGGTAGAATCACATTGCAACAGAACTCACTCTTGGTGATGACATCATCAAAGGGGAAAGGTCAAGGTTAATGCCAATAATAACCATGTAATTATTTATATAGTGTCCACACTATAACACTTCTCCCCCCTCAATTTAAATCCCCCCCCTGTAAGGAAAACATAAGGTTAACAAGTAAACCACATTAGTGTTTTCTTCTCTTTACTACACCACACTGTAGAACTTCTGCTGGTGTTACGGTAAATGTAACCAAAACAACAACAATAAAATGACAGTCCTTATTTCTTTTCAACTAGGTCTGCTGCTCCAAACAAACACTAACACCACGAGTCTCTCAGTCTCAACTACAAAGTTAGTTTTTCAGGAGGCTTGTGACTACGCTGTGATCTGCGCAGTACTCCTGGTGTGCTACGAGACACAGGTAAGGCATGTCCCAGTGGAGCTGGGTCTGAGGGCACAGGAGCGGGTTGGGTGTTTGTGAGAGAATGTCCATCACCCTCTGCTGGAACCACTGAATGCCCCTGTTCCTCAGATGCTGTTTCCTGTGGGATTTCAACTTGTATACTACCACCCACAGCTGTTCCGTCTGAAAACATGGTCTTGTCTTTGTCATAGCGCAGGCGGAGATGGTCCTGGTGTCTGCGCATGACTCGACCATCAGTCAGTTTGACCACAAAGGAGACGGGACCACTCTGACTCAGAATGATACCTGGCAACCAGCGTTGGCTGCTTGTGAAGTTGCGGATGTAGACAGTGTCATTGGGTTTTAACTGTCTCTCCCTTGCGTGGTGGTCATGTCTCTCTTTTTGTTTCTCCTGCTTCCGTTCCACTCGTGCTCTGATGTTCGGACGCAGTAGATCCAGGTGAGCTTTTGGCCTTCTGCCCATTAACATCACCGCTGGAGCCTGTCCTGTTGTTGTTTGTGGCGTGATGCGGTACTGGAACAAGAACCGAGAGAGCTTAGTAGTGATGGTTCCCCCAGTCATCCTTTTGAGCCCCTCTTTCAGTGTCTGCACCGCCCGCTCCGCTAAGCCGTTTGAGGCCGGGTGAAACGGGGCGCTGCGGACATGGCGGATCCCGTTTCTCCGCATGAATTCTTGGAACAAATCACAGGTAAACGTTGTTGCGTTGTCGGACACCAGAGAGTCCGGCAGACCATGGGTTGAAAACACCTGCCGAAGCTTTTCGATGGTTGTGGTCGCTGTGATGTTGCTCATGATGTGCGCCTCCAGCCACTTGGAGTGTGCGTCCACCATGACAAGGAACATGTGACCCATGAAAGGGCCTGCAAAATCTATATGCAGCCTAGACCATGGGTGGTCAGGCCACTCCCACAGATGTAGTGGCGCGGGCGGCGCCATCTTCTGGTTGATCTGGCACTCAGAACATGATTTAACTTTGTCTTCTACCTCCTGATCCATGTTAGGCCACCAGATGTAAGATCTGGCTAAACTTTTCATCCGGGAGGCACCCGGGTGAGCCTCATGGACCTCATCCATGACTTGTGCACGGCCAGGGGGTGGAACAACCACTCTGGACCCCCAGAGTATGCAGCCATCCTGCACACTCAGCTCCGTTTTGCGCTTTGCGTAAGGTCCTAGTCCATCATCCTCTATGACAGGAGGCCAACCCTGCATCAGGAATCTTTTCACTTGGGACAGGATAGGATCCCGGTCTGTCCACTGTTTGATCTGATTGGCATTCACAGGTGAGTTTGACAATCTCTCCATTAGGAAAATTGTCTCGGGAGGCACCACAGTTGTGGCAGGCATCTCTGGTAGCGGGAGACGGCTGAGCGCGTCTGCATTTGCATTGTCCTTCCCCGCTCTATACACTATCGTATACTGGTAAGCCGACAGTGTCAGGGCCCAACGCTGTAACCTTGCTGAAGCCATGGGCGGAATGCATCTTGATTCACTAAAAAGGCTCATCAGTGGTTTGTGGTCAGTGCATATGGTGAAATGACTACCGTAGAGGTACTGATGGAAGCGTTTCACAGCAAAGACTATGGCCAGACCTTCCTTGTCTAACTGTGAATAACCCTTCTCAGCACTCGTCAGCGTACGTGATGCAAATCCAATGGGTCTCTCTGACCCGTCCTCCATCTGATGAGAGAGTACTGCCCCGACGCCATAGGGTGAGGCGTCACATGACAGGATGATCTCTTTGTCTTGGTCAAAATGAACCAGAAGTTGTGCTGATTGTAGTAGTGCTTTCACTTCCTTGAAAGCTTTCTCTTGTGCTGGCCCCCACTTCCATTTACAGTCTTTGTGGAGCAACTGATAAAGTGGAGCCAACACTGTTGACAGCTCAGGGAGGAACTTCCCATAGTAGTTCACAATGCCCAGGAACGACCTGAGCTCTGACCCATTCTTGGGGTTTGGAGCATCCTTGATTGCCCTGACTTTGTCCTCCACAGGACACAGACCCTGCGCTGTGATCTTGTGACCTAGGTATGTCACACTCTGTGCTTGGAATGTGCACTTGCTACGCTTCAGGCGCAGCCCTGCCTCAGAGAATCTCTTTAACACCTGGTCCAAATGGTGGAGGTGCTCCTCCTCCGTCTCCCCTGTAACCAGGATGTCATCCAGGTACACTGCTACATGAGGGATCCCCTGCAGCAGATTGTCCATTGTCCTCTGGAAAATGGCTGGGCTGGACGCCACTCCGAAAACCAAGCGGTTGTACCTGAACAAGCCTTTGTGCGTGTTGACTGTGACATACTCTTTTGAGTCCTCGTCCAGGAGGAGCTGTTGGTAGGCGTGACTCATGTCAAGCTTTGAGAACGTCTTGCCTCCTGCCAGTGTCGCGAACAAGTCCTCCACCCGTGGCAGCGGGTAAGCGTCTAGCTTAGAGGCCCTGTTGATGGTGAGTTTGTAGTCCCCACATATACGCACCGTGCCGTCACTTTTCAGAACGGGAACGATAGGAGCTGCCCAGCGGGAGAACTGAACGGGAGTAATGACGTTTGCTTCCTGCAGCCGCTCCAACTCATCTTCCACTTTCTTTTTCATGGCGTAAGGCACTGTCCTGGGCTTGAAAAAGCGAGGCTCGGCCTGAGGATCCACGAACAGCTTAACTGTAGTGCCCTGCAGTGTGCCCAGTTCCTCTTTGAAAATCTCTGGGTATTTTTGAATGACATCCTCAGTCACTCGGGTGTGTTTTATCTCACCCCAGCTCAGTTGTATTTTGTTTAGCCAGTCACGCCCTAGTAAACTAGGCCCATTCCCTTTCACCACCAGGAGCCGTGCTCTCGCTTCCTGGCTGTTGTATGCAATGTTCACTTCTAGAGCCCCAAGCAATGGTATGGTCTCCCCGGTGTACGTACGCAGTCTGATCCCTGCCGGTGTGAGGGCAGAAACCTGTCTTGAGCCCCATTTTTGTTTGTAGGTCTCCTCACTTATGACAGAGGCAGAGGCCCCCGTGTCAACCTCCATCCTCATCTGCTTTCCATCTACCTCCACTGTAGCATAAATAGGCTCTGCGCGCGGCTCCCTCACATTAAACATGTTGTAGGAACAATGCTCGTCCTCCTCCTCTGTGCTCTCTAGGTGGTGCGCTGCTGACTGAGGCTTTGGTGCTGTGAACTTGCCCAGCCCAGTCCGCCCACCCTCTGGCTTGCTCCTAGGACCCCTGCATTTTTTTGCTAAATGTCCCTTTTTGTTGCAATTGTGACAGACAGTCTCCATGAACTTACAGTTGTTACCATAATGTGTCCCTCCACATCTGAAACATTCCACTGCTTTTCCCCTTTTTCCTGCTGCCTCTTTTGTCACCTGATGCACTGCACAACTTTCACTATTGGCCTTTTGAATATTTTTCACATTACTAGCGGCCATCTCCATCCCTTGAGATAGTTCCAATGCCCTCTTGAAAGTCAGTGTGGCTTCCCCAAGCAACCGGCGCTGTATGCTGTCCTCATTAATGCCACAGACTAATCTGTCACGGAGCATGTCCTCTAACATAGCCCCAAACTCACAATGTTCAGAGAGTTCCCGTAATTCAGCAACAAAGTTAGCAACAGACTGACCTGTTTTCCGAAAATGGCAGTTAAACTTGAACCTCTGGACAATCACTGAAGGCTTTGGATTGTGGTGAGTCTGAACGAGAGCAACTAGATCCCCAAAAGGAATTTCTCCCGGTCTCCGTGGTGTAGCCAAATTCCTCATTAGCTTGTAGGTTTTAGCCCCACACACACTCAAGAGAATAGAGCGCTGTTTAGCCTCATCTATGATTCCATTTGCCAAGAAAAAGTGTCCCAACCTTTCCACATATTCCGTCCAGTCTTCGTTCTCTTCCACAAACTCAGTGATAGTCCCAAACATTGCCATTATAACGCCAACCTGTCCTTGATCCTCGTTAGCGATT
This sequence comes from Salmo trutta, assembly GCF_901001165.1. Taxonomy (NCBI): domain Eukaryota; kingdom Metazoa; phylum Chordata; class Actinopteri; order Salmoniformes; family Salmonidae; genus Salmo; species Salmo trutta. Next base: position 23,118,528 of record NC_042957.1, read on the forward strand.
TGCACTTGCTGCTGATTGTCCCCGTCGGCGTTTCCGTCCAGTGGCACCTGCTCTCCGTCGCTCATTAAGCTAGCTAGCTAACTCGCCCTGTACAAGTTGATAAAGTTTTATCCTCGTCGCCAAAAAGGTGTAGTAACTTGACAAGGAATGCCCACACGCATTTCGATATTACTTTCCTTTACTTTCAACCCAAACCTAAAGGTGTATTGCCAGGTACAAACGGTACAAATATAACAGAACTATATAGCCCACTCAGCCGGTGGTAGAATCACATTGCAACAGAACTCACTCTTGGTGATGACATCATCAAAGGGGAAAGGTCAAGGTTAATGCCAATAATAACCATGTAATTATTTATATAGTGTCCACACTATAACAATTATGTTTGGAGAAAAAAGGGGGAGGCTTGCAAGCCGAAGAACACCATCCCACGGGGGTGGCAGCATCATGTTGTGGGGGTGCTTTGCTGCAGGAGGGACTGGTGCACTTCACAAAATAGATGGCATCATGAGGGAGGAAAAATTATGTGGATATATTGAAGCAGCATCTCAAGACATCAGTCAGGAAGTTAAAGCTTGGTCGCAAATGGGTCTTCCAAATGGACAATGACCCCAAGCATACTTCCAAAGTGGTGGCAAAATGGCTTAAGGACAACAAAGTCAAGGTATTGGGGTGGCCATCACAAAGCCCTGACATCAATCGTTTAGAAAATTTGTGGGCAGAACTGAAAAAGCGTGTGCGAGCAAGGAGGCCTACAAACCTGACTCAGTTACACCAGCTCTGTCAGGAGGAATGGGCCAAAATTCACACAACACATTGTGGGAAGCTTGTGGAAGGCTTCCCAAAATGTTTGACCCAAGTTAAACAATTTAAAGGCAATGCTACCAAATACTAATTTAGTGTATATTAACTTCTGACCCACTGGGAATTTGATGAATGAAATAAAAGCTGAAATAAATCATTCTCTCTACTATTATTCTGACATTTCACATTCTTAAAATAAAGTGGTGATCCTAACTGACCTAAGACAGGGAATTTTTACTAGGATGAAATGTCAGGAATTGTGAAAAACGGAGTTTAAATGTATTTGGCTAAGGTGTATGTAAACATCTGACTTCAACTGTATCTGGAGGGGTATTTTGAAAACACAATGTAAGTGGAACGACCTCCAACCAGTGGTGAAAAAAGTGCACAATTGTCATATTTGAGTAAAAGTAAAGATATCTTAATTGAAAATTACTCAAGTAAAATTGAAAGTCACCCAGTAAAATTCTACCTGTGTAACTATAGTTAAAAGTATTTGGTTTTAAATCTACTTAAGTATCAAAAGTAAATGTAATTGCTAAAACTTACTTAAGTATCAAAAGTCAAATTAAAAGTACTAAATAATTTAAAAAATTTTATATTAAGAAAACCAGATGGCACTATTCTTGTTTTTTTTTTATTTACGGATAGCCATAACTGACAAACGAAGCGTTTGTGTTTAGTGAGTCTGCCAGATCAGGGGCAGTAGGGAGGACCAGGGATGTTCTCTTGATAAGTGTGTGAATTGAAACATTTTATTGACCTGTTAAGTATTCAAAATGTAACAAATACTTTTGGGTGTTAGGGACAATGTACGGAGTAAAAAGTATATTATTTTCTTTAGGAATGTAGTGAAGTAAAGGTAAAAGTTGTAATGAAGAAAAATAGTAAAGTAAAGTACAGATACCCCAAAAAGTATTTTTCCTTAAGTACTTTACACAATAAATATACTTGATGTTTGTTTAATTGGTCCATTGTTGATATAGTTCCACATCTTTTTTGCATGTCAGCAATCAAGTTTTCAAGATATACAACTTTCACAATAGAGAAATACAGCCGGTATGATGCAAAATGCAGCCTTATGTGATGCAAAATGTATCATACCAGCTGTATTTCTGTATTTTGAAAGTTATACATCTTTAAAATTTGATTGCTGACAAGCAAAACATTTAAGGACTATATCAACAATGGACTAATGAAACAAATACCAAAAAACAGTTTTAACTAAAATGTTTTTTAAGGAAAACTATTTCACTCATATTGTAATTAATTATAGGTAATATTTTAAAGAAATCTGTAAACACTGGACAGTGCTTACCGTTCTCAGCGTCCATCAAAAACAAATCCAGTGAAATGACGCCAACACATACTGGAGGAGTTACTGGCTAGCTACAAGTGGCTAGTTTAGCTAACGAACTGGCTACTGAGAAAGAGGAATGGAAATATGTTTGTTTCCAAAGTCGACCTTTAAAGCTAATTTCTTGCAATTCTACACATTTTGCCATTGCCTATGACCTGTTCTAAAGCTATCTGGGAGATCCCTGACCTCCAGGGAGTTATTATTTAATTAATAAATGATTGTCCCCCATCCCCCATGGAAACCTATGGTGTGTAGTATATTATTCTACAGCATACCACTGTACAGTTTACTATACAATTCTATAGTAAGCACTGTAGTATTCTATAGTAAATTGTAGTGTTTTTTCATGTGGGCTAAGACAGAGATTAATACCCACATTGTATCAGCACTAAAATGTGCCAGAGCAGGTTTTAAAGATGGGAGTAATAGAAAAGTAAGAGTCAAAGTTACAGCACATTACAAAAAACCCCACAAGTGACTTTCAACCACCAGTTTCAACCAGCAGAAATGTGTGTTTATCGTACAATAAACAGATTAGATTTATGCCGAGAGGAAAACAAGAGGTGGAAAAATCTCCCCCTACTTTATCAGGTGCTGTTTTTCCACACAAAGCCACTGTGCAGCCATTGGATCTTTTCCAGCCCAGCATCATTAAAGTAATCTAAATGAGGCTGAAGGGTTCACATTGTGGGTGGGGATTTTTATTGTCTTAAGTTAATTATTGATACCCATTTGATGTAGATATTGGGGGGGGGGGGGGCAAACAGTAGATGAGGTTCCAGGTGGTCCTCAATTTCTACATGTAACTACATTAATAACCTGAGTATGGCGGCAAGATGAGAGGTTTAGACCTGGAGCACCAACAATAACTGTTATTAGTTTTTCCACCGAGACCGACACAGTGGCAGGGGCGGAAATCCCGGGGGGGACGGGGGGGACACGACCCCCCCATCCTGGGAGAAATATGATTTGTCCCCCCCAATATATCACTGAAACATAACTATGTAATTTAAATAGTATTAATAATACGCAATGAAAGCAATTGTGCTGATTATAGACACTTAATAGCTTGTTTTTAAGTTTCAAAAGATTGCGACCCCCCCACCCTTTGCCTCACAATGGTTTGATCCACTGCCAGTTCCTTAGCTTGCGAGGTAACGTAGAGGTCGTATCTACTGTCTGAAAGGCACTCAATGCACGTAACTGACGTGAGGTTAATCCAGTCAATCGCGCACACACACTAGCTGAATATGCAGAGCTAGCGCGCAAATATTAACTATTAAGCTAGCTAGTACCTATTCCATTTATGTGGCGTCGTCAAAGATGGAATCTTTGCCATCGTCAATTTATTCCAAGATCAGCATGCATGTAAGTTAGTGCTTCAAAGTCCCTGTGATAAGGTTAGCGATAAACTGAACAGAACTACACTCTCTTATACCATTGTTTTAAATATATTTAATGGTCTCGTTGCAAAAGCTAAATTGTCGCAAGGGAACTTTTAATTATATATTTTATTTCACCTTTATTTAACCCGGGTAGCAAAGATTATAGCAAACACCACTGAATTGGTGCTCGCTAGCTTTGCAAATTCAGCTATTGTTAGAAGCCAGCCAATATGAAACAAACGATTAAAATTACAAAAGGTTGCAGCATATGTTGTGTAAATGGTGAACTCATACAGCTGTCGACTCTTGCTAGCTACCTTTTAGATCGAAGCCCATATAGAATGATAGAAGATAAGATGATAGAAGCCCATCTCCTACTGTAAATAACCTACATACTGTGTGTGTAGCCAACCAGGTAGAAAAATGGCAGAAAAAAAGACAGACATCGGAGTATTTTTCAGTACACCAAAACGCAAAGTAAGAACCCTAGTAGCCTAATATCTCAAAGACTAGTTGATAAAATGTTCATAAGAAAGAAATGAAATTCTAATGGAAATGTTTCACAATGATGTCATTAGGCAGAGCAGGCAACAGATGGCACACAGACAGCAGAGTTGGGGACAGATATGCAGGGACAGAGAGTCTCAGGTAAGTTTGTTGAGTCTTTGTTTGGCAACATTATGAAAGGTTCTCAATTTTTTTTACTTGTAAAATAGGAACATAATTGGAAAATGCCATGGATACCCCCACTCTCAACTTAAACTGGTGACTGAACTAAGATTTGTTAAAGGCAATGGTATTGCTGTTGTGATTAGTTGTGTAGTTTTGGGTACCGGTAGGTAGGAGTACGGCAAACACCTTATTTCTTTGGTTCCTCAATATACATTTACCATATTAAACGTAGGCTATGTGTTACAGCACTACTTTTGGTGTCCCCCTCAGGAATTGCTCTTGAGAAAATGTAATGTAATTGTCCCCTTCAAAGTTGATATCAGATTTTCGCCCCTGCAAAGTGGTACAATAAAGACAACCAAACAAACTAAGGTGAATTACTGCTCTGATTTGAGATAATTACAGCAGTGATTAAGATAAAGTTAGATATGTCTAGGAAATTAATCATTAACATCCTCTTTACCTGAGAAAGACCCTTATGACTGAATACCGACAGAAACAACAACTGTTTGTGTTTTTATTAAGGAATACAGATCAAATATTTAAATTAGTGGAACGGTAACAACAGAAAAGGACAATGGAAGGTCACAAAAAAGTTACAATAGATTATTATTGCCATCACATTATCGTTGCAGTGCAGCAGGTATAGTGGTCAGTCAGTGTATGTTGGGCCTTCCTCCCAAGGTCCAGGCAGTCTTATGCCAGCGGATGTTATTACTGAGTAATAACACAAGTATAAGAGTTAATAGGGTGGTGATGGGAGAGGAGGGTACTGCTGGTGATCGTCATGGCAGCATCATAAAAACAACATCACATCATCTTCCTGTTTAACCGTAACTGCTTTAGTCAGTGACTCAGTGCAAGATAGACAAACAGACATAGTTTATCCATTGTCATGCCACGCATTATGCAATATTACCGATAACTGTTACATAACCACAAGACATTTTGTATAACATAGTCCATAATCATAAAACAGATTTACTCAAACTTTTACAATTGTGTGCAAATTTCAAACAAGTCAAAGCGGGAGACAATCGTCCAAAACTAAGAAATAAAGTCAAATGTGAGCTTTCCCTAGGTTTAAACCACTGAGTTATCACACACCCTGGTACCCACACTGAAATAAATAGTTTAGTCCTTGGGAAAGGTCAGAGCTTACACGGCATCTCAGAGCTTTGTGTTTGCATCCTCCATTGAAAAAAATACTGCAAATCAAATAAACAACCAAAAATCACAATAATTATCAAACAGGCTGGATTTAAAATAGCATAGCGGTACTGGTCCAAATTAAACAATCAGGGGTTTTACACTTGTATTTGTAAACCAAGAGAGGACAGCCAGCAGACATTTCTGATAGCAATTTGCGCTCCTTTACTTTAGCATGTCTAGCCTAATGTGTACACTACTTTATAGACAAATAAAGATATAGATTTTCTGGGTCATATCATGCACATAAATGTATACAGGACTAAGCTATGTTGTGGAATGTGTGGGAAACCCCAGATTGTTTTGAAATGGAATTGTGAAAAACTTCATCATAGACTTCACAACTTGGGTTTGGATGTTGCAACAAAGTCAAAAACAATCGCCAACACTTTTGATGATAAAAATATTACTTTGTCAAACACACTGTCCGGCCTGAGATACGACCAACGCTAAGGCAAGTCTTAGACAGCTTGCATTTTATACATTCTCCGATATAGCCTTTACACAGATACGTAATACATACCGTGTATATTTTATAACAACATTCCTTCATGTTCAAAATATTTTATCTGTTCTCTTTGTGGTGGAATCAGATGAGGTCAAAATTCAATTTCAGTTCAGACAAATCTGGATGTGAATCAAAATTCCAATTCAATGAAAAAAATCCTAACTGAAAATAAATTGCACTTCAACTTAACTGGAATTTCAATTATCTCCTAAATTGAAAGTTACTTGACCAACATGATAAAGAATTATTAACTGCAGTAGGTTATACAAAGACATTTCCATGTATTTTCTTGTGTATGCTAACCACTATTACAATCACATAACCATATATATGAGAATAAAACCCAAGTAGCTTAAAAACAAGATTAAAAGATTAACTTTCCATTCAAGTTTTTCCAGTATTTGTGTGTTGTGCGATAAGATAAGTATATCCTTCAAACATAATCAGTTGCTTTAGTCATAATTAAACATCAGTTCAAGGGGAAATATTTTAAATGATCGTTTCCCTTTCTTGTCTTTTTGAAGACTGAATGTGATTGATCTATTCATGTCCTTGTTTACATCGTCTGAGCCAATGTGATTTATTATGACATAGGAAATAGTAAGGGTGAAATTCAAAAAGTAAAATAGGGGGTGCTTATATTTGTCTTGTTTCACACATGTACAAGTGTGTAACCTGTACAGTGTGTGGTGAAATGGATGTGTCATTTTGCATAGCCCACTCACCCTGAGACACCCTCGGAGAATAGGGTGACGGCTTGTGTGCCAGATTAATTTCAACAGTAAGTAATTTGAAACACTAAACTTATGAAGTGTTACTGGTTTTAAGACCAGATATTCTCATTCTGTGTGTAGTAATATAAGGCATCAGTCTGTAAGTCCCTACCTACATGATGTCAGAGTGTCTATTGCATTAAGCTCTGTCTGATTGGTCGACGGATAAGCACCTGAGATGAAAAAGAAGAGAGGGTGGTTGTGCCGGTGAGGTTAATCGGTCAGTCCCAGAACAATCAGGACCTAATCACATGACCAGGGTGTCTGAGGTCAATCCAGAAGATCTTCCTTGATGCTGCAGGCCCCTTTCAGGTCCCCAGGGTGATCGAAGGCTGCCTGAATGAACTGGCCGAACAGGCGGTCCATGTAGCCCTCCCCACGCGGGTAAAGGCCCTCCAGGTAGCCTATATGTCCGCCGTGGGACGTCACCAACAGCGCTACGTTAGGCAGGCGCTTGGCTAGGGCCACCGGGAGAGCTGAAGAGAGAGAAGAAGAGAAAGGGAGTGAGACAGAAGGAGGAAAATTTCAGTTTGAAGTATTAAGATGAAGACCAACAATTGATCACACACACAGTACCAGTCAAAAGTTTGGACACAGCCTACTCATTCAAGGGTTTTTCTTAATTTGTACTACTTTCTACATTGTAGAATAATAGTGAAGATATCAAAACTATGAAATAACACATATGGAATCATCATGTAGTAACCAAAAAAAAGTGTTAAACAAATCAAAATGTATATTTGAGATTCTTCAAAGTTGCCACACTTTGCATTGATGACAGCTTTGCACTCTTGGCATTCTCTCAACCAGCTTCACCTGGAATGATTTTCCAACAGCCTTGAAGGAGTTGCCACATATGCTGAGCACTTGTTGGCTGCTTTTCCTTCACTCTGCGGTCCAACTCATCCCAAACCATCTCAATTAGGTTGAGGTTGGGTGATTATTGAGGCCAGGTCATCTGATGCAGCACGCCATCACTCTCCTTCTTGGTGAAATAGCCCTTACACAGCCTGGAGTTCTGTTGGGTCATTGTCCTGTTGGAAAACAAATGATAGTCCCACTGAGCGCAAAGCAGATGGGATGGCGTATCGCTGCAGAATGCCGTGGTAGCCATGATGGTTAAGTGTGCCTTGAATTCTAAATAAATCACAAACAGTGTCACCAGCAAAGCACCCCTACACCACCTCCTCCATGCTTCACGGTGGGAACCATACATGCGGAGATCATCCGTTCACCTACTCTGCGTCTCACAAAGACACAGTGGTTGGAACCAAAAATCTCAAATTTGGACTCCAGACCAAAGGACAGAATTCCACCGGTCTAATGTCCATTGCTCGTGTTTCTTGGCCCAAGTAAGTTTCTTCTTATTGGTGTCTTTTAGTAGTGGCTTCTTTGCAGCAATTCGACCATGAAGGCCTGATTCACGCAGTCTCCTCTGAGCAGCTGATGTTGAGATATGTCTCTTACTTGAACCCTGTGAAGCATTTATTTGGGCTGCAATCTGAGGTGCAGTTAACTCTAATGAATTTATCCTCTGCAGCAGAGGTAATCTGGTCTTCCTTTCCTGTGGCGGTCCTCATGAGAGCCGTTTCATCATAGCACTTTTTGCGACTGCACTTGAAAAAACTTTGAAAGTTCTTGAAATGTTCCAGATTGACTGACCTTCATGTCTTCAAGTAATGATGGGCTGTTTCTCTTTGCTTTTTTGAGCTGTTCTTGACATAATTTCTATACCATAAGCCGCCATACATCCAACCGGCCTCACAACCGCAGACCACGTGTATGGCGTTGTGTGGGTGAGCGGTTTGCTAATGTCAACGTTGTGAACAGAGTGCCCCATGGTGGAGGGGGGGTTATGGTATGGGCAGACATAAGGTACGGACAACAAACACAATTGCATTTTATCAATGGCAATTTGAATGCACAGAAATACCGTGATGAGATCCTGAGGCCCATTGTGAGGCCCATTTCATTTAAGGTATCTGTGACTAACAGATGCATATCTGTATTCTCAGTCATGCGAAATCCATCAATTAGGGCCTAATGAATTTCTATCAATTGTCTGATGTCCCCATATGAACTGTAAAATCGTATAAATTGTTGAATGTTGTGTTTATATATTTGTTCAGTATATACACTACATGACCAAAAGTATGCAGACACTTGCTCATTCAGTCACAAGAGCATTAGTGAGGTCGGGCACTGATGTTGGGCGATTAGGCCTGGCTCGCAATCGGAATTCCAATTCATCCCAAAGGTGTTCGATGGGGTTGAGGTCAGGGCTCTGTGCAGGCCAGTCAAGTTCTTTCACACTGATCTTGACAAATAATTTCTGTATGGAACTCGCTTTGTGCACGGGAAAACTCATTTCATGAAGCTCCCAACGAACAGCTTATGCTGACATTGCTTCCAGAGGCAGTTTGAAACTTTGCAGTGAGTGTTGTAACCGAGGACAGATGATTTTTACAGGCTACACGCTTCAGCACTTGGCGGTCCCGTTCTGTGAAAATAACAGCACTTACAGTTGACCGGGGCAGCTCTAGCAGGGCAGAAATTTGACAAACTGACTTATTGGAAAGGTGGCATCCTATGACAGTGCCACGTTGAAAGTCACTGAGCTCTTCAGTAAGGCCATTCTACTGCCAATGTTTGTCTATGGAGATTGCATGGCTGTGTTCTCGATTTTATACACCTGTCAGCAACGGGTGTGGCTGAAATAGCCAAATCCACTAACTTGAAGGGGTGTCCACATACATTGTATATATGATAAACGTTGAGGGCTGCTTCCAAAATCTAAATAAGAACCATCTATACCCCAGGCCCTATCCCGTCTCCCTCTGACCCAGGCAGTACCCACCATGTTTGGGGGAGAAGGGGTCGTCGGCCGCATTGAGGCAGAGAATGGGCACTGTTGTCCTGGGAAGCTTGTAGTTTGGGCTGGCCTCTTGGTAGTAGTCCAGACAGGACTTATAGCCAAACATGACCGACGTGTAGCGCTCGTCAAACTCCCGGATAGTACGTGCCTGAGAGGGTAAACACACAGGAGCGTAGGGAGAGTTAGATCACAAAAAGGGCACCAGCGCACAACTAATACACTCATTCTACACACAACGATATGGAACCTCAGATAAACCATATGAAACTGGTTCTTACCTTTAGTACATGGTCCACATCCACCACAGTTTCCAACATCTTCCTGTGTCTGAGAGAACGCGAGAGAGACAGACAGATATTTGGGTTGCAATCACACCAAGGCTAGTAATGACAGGTCTTGTTCCATTTTGAAAGGCCAATAACCATTGCAACAACATTCACAGCAACACGTACATGGATACCACAACAACTAAACAACAAATCAGTCTTACCTGTTAATGGCTTGGCACAGGTTGCTGGCGAGGTGTCGGTTGAAGATCAGGCGGTTGATTGGTTGTTCCAGCGAGGCACAGGACTCCAGCGTGTCCCAGCTGACAGACATTGTGAGGCCGGCAACAAGCCCTGCATCACTACCCTTACGAGCCAGGTAGTTCAACAAGAGCATGCTGGGATACAGTCGGGAATAGGAGGAGTGAGGGAGAAGACAGGAGAGGAGCGGTAGAGAAAGACAAGAGAAGGATAGAAGATGGGAGAAAGAAGAGTGTATAGAGAGGGAGAAAAAAAAATATTAGCCACAAAATGCACTATGAACAGACTTAAGCAGTTATAACTATGTATTTTCCTTTTTTTCTAAGCACTTACCCTCCCAGAGACACGCCAGTGCCCAGCAGAGGGGCTTGTGGGAAGAGTTCCCTGACATGGAGGACCACCCGCTCCAGGTCCGAGGTGTCCGCCGCACAGAAGGTCACTGGGGTCTGGGGGAGAGGGGAGGGGGGGGTAGGTTACTGGGGCAGGACTGGGATCATCAGAGTTTACTGGGAGAGAAAACACGGGCTGACATGTGGATGAGACTACTAGGCTCAAGCGCTGCACAGACCATATGTTACATTATTGATGTTTGTATGCAATGTAAGCTTTGAACAGTAGTATAATGTCATATCAAACTGCTTGCAAAATTGCATTGTGGCAGACCCTGGTGGAATATGCATGATAGTGCACTTAAAAGGCATTCCCTAAATTTACCAGTAGTTCTTCTCCTCCAAACCCTCTATTGTTGAAGACCACACATCTGGGAAAACAGAGAGAAAGATCTCATCTCAGATTCCAAACCTCAGCACAGTGACAAAGAGCCTCATGTCAGTGTTTCTCAACTCCAGATGACAGTCAAGCTACCATACTGCACTGTTAAACCAATCTAGTCCAATCCAAAACCAACAAGAACCTATTCCAGATTAAACCAAGGATTCCATATAGCATGACAGGTAAAGTGAAAGGTCATGGCCTCAGGCTGACCTGTATCCGCGGCGAGTGGCTTGGCTGACGGCGTGGAGGACGTAGGTCTGACGACTGTTCCCTGTGAGGCCCGGCAGGATGAGCACTGTGGGACGAGAGTAGCATTCTGGGTAGGCAGCGCTGTCCCCGTTATCTACCCAGTCCAGAGAGATCTGACCTCCGTCAGCTGTCCTGATCAACTCACTGAGGATAGTGGAGGAGAACGGAGGGTTAGTCTTTTAACCGGATACCGTTTCAAATGGTATACAGTAGGTTGGCCCAGTATGCAGATGACTAGAGAGGTTATAGGTAGAGAGGAGGGAAGGAAGTTGTGGGTTCTGGGTTGTTTTACTTCCTGTAGTCGACCTGGGGGCTGGACTTGATGAGCACTCTGACCAGTGTCTGCAGCCGGCCGCCCCAGCACCAGGGAGTAGGGCTGAAGGGCTCAGCCACCACGGGACAGTGCCTCTGTAGGAACACACGGAATGCATCGCTACACACCAGGACCGGTGTCTGAGGGTGAGAGAGAGAGGACATGGGTATGTGAGCATGTGTGTGTTTAAGCATAAGGGACTAAAAGGTGTGCACAGGCTTAAGTGTGGGTGTGAGAGAGACAGAGGGAGAATGAAAGAGAAGATGGAATTGGATAAGCAGAGGAATAAGCAGAGGCAACCAAACAGACAATGACACACTGTGGGACATATATTCTGCGAGCTGTAGTTGTTGGGCAATGGAACAAAATCTACATATGAGTAAAAGGTGATAGCAATACCGTGGAACAGTGGATGATAGCATATCTTACAGAGTGCAGGCCTAATTTATATCCCATAGGCCTATCAAGTCCAAGATCTATACAATATTGGGTGCTAACTTATTTGGTTCCTACAACCTGCTCTAAAAACTAAGGTGAGGGATGGACATAATGCAAGTGCCTGCAGATAGAGGTATGAAGCACTCAAGAGTAAAATACTAGAGGTTAAATGAGACGGAGCTCAGAGGCACATGCCCTCAAAGCCAGGAGACGGTACCCCGAAGGCAGCTAGTCTCTGGCCGAGCGACTGACCTGGCCCTCACGGCCCCAGAGGTAGTACAGGGCAGCTGTGATGGTGGCGAGGACCACCGTGCAGGGTCTGTAGATGTTCTCCAAACACACTTTCCATAGGTCGGAGTGAGACAGCAGCATGACAGTGCTGTGATGACACACGGATGCAAACTCACACTCGTCAGGGGGGATTTGCGGAGGCAGGATGTCAACGTACAGAGGTCCGAGGGCGTTTAGAATCTTTCTAGCTACAGAGTGCCTATTAATAAAAATAGTTAAGCCTAGTAAAAAAAATATCAAAGTGAAACGTTGTCACAGCAGTTACAGAACAAAAACGTACTGTTTCTTATCAATGAGATGCCCTTCAGGTTACAAAGTAACCGGGTCCGCGTTTTAGCAGCTTGTGACAGAAGGTCAACAATGTTTCAAGCGTCAATCAAAAGTGAGGAAGTTAGGTGGAGATTCTCAAACACTGATAGTCTACTGACCGCAAAAAAAAATTGAAAAAAAGTAGCAACTCTGGCCTGTTTTGGCAAGATGATCCTGGGGGAAAACCTCGTTGGTATAGCACACATCCAGAGAAACTCGCTCAAAACGCCCAGTAAACGCAAATCGTGGACGAATACACAAAACAAAAACATTAAACGTTAACAATAACATACAATCAGTCGGCGTCACTCTAACAGTTACATAGCCTAGCTAGCTAATGTCGCTAGGGCACCCTCCAAGTAATATAGCTGTCCGTAAACCTGCCTTGACAAGAAACATCTAAAGATGCGCCTTTCGGGTGTTATCTTCTCCTCTATTCGTGTCAAACGTGGTTATTCTGCAACGATTTCGTTTTTATTTTTATTGAATCAATCCGTCGAATAAAAAGCAACAACTCAGTTCCGGGTCGGCACCGTTATTTTATACCTCTGCCCTAGTCGACTCATCCGTTCTTCTTCTTTGGCATTACGTTGCAGCTCAGCAGTTAGCCAGCCAATGCAATATCTCCAACTGTTGGGCTGGGGTGGGATGGGGATTGAGAGACAGACCTTTTCTCAATTAGACTACTCAACTACTGCGCTTTCTTTCCTCAGTCCTCTCTTGCCTCCTTTTGAAAAAGGTCAAAGATAATTGAGGAGAGGAGGCGATTGGGACGAGAGGTTGGAAATGGCAGCGAGTAGTGAGGACGAAATGGAGAAAAAGTTGGTGAAGCAACAGCTGTGCTGGATTGAGAACAATATGGGTGTCTGTTGATGGTATGGAGCGGTAGGATGAGGTTCAAGGACGTGAATGGTCTGTAGTGGAAAGGCAGGAAGAAGAGAGATCATGACACAGAAAGCAGTGGAGCGTCTAGTAAAGAAAGCATAAGGGCCAAGGTAGGAAGCAAGAGTAATGATGTGTTGGAGTGGAAAGGGGTGATAGTGTTTGATGAGACCACAGGGCCTCACTTACACCCTATCTGACTAACTAATGCCGTAGAGAAAAGTAGGTGAAGTGAAATTAGCTTGGTTCATTGGAAATGGTAGATTGTTAATATTGTTTGGTAGCCAGGCTCAACAAGAGAAGATTCTGAAAATGGAAAAGCTTAATGGGAAGGTGACTAAAAGCCATGTCCCTGGTGCGTATGCTAGATTGAGGAGAGTCATCACTGGGGTCTCAATATCTATGTCCACAGATGATATTGAAGAAAATGTGAGTGGAGGCAGAGTGATTGGGCCAAAAGGTTGATCAGTAAGAAAGAGGGTCAAAGAATTGAAAGCATATTAGAGATGCTGAGATTTGAGAAAGTCAGATAGGATTCCTTAGTTGCAGTGTTAGATAATTTGTCCCATATGCACTGCAGTGTTTTAAATGCCAAAGAATGGGACATGTAGCTGCTCAGTGTAAAGGAAAGAAAAGATGTGCCAAGTGTGAAGGAGCACATGATTACAGTGAAAGTGGAAGCAATGTGAAGGTTAAATGCTGAATAGTGGGGGAGAACACTGCAGCATTTGGTGAATGCCAGGTACAGAGAGAGGCTAGAGAGGCTCAGAGATACAGGATCAGTCATGATGAATCATATGCAGATGCCGTAAACAGATTGTTAGAAATACAGTGCGGACTGAAGGATCTTACATGGATGTACCTGTAGTAAGTGGACCTACTGTCAGACTGATGGATCTGACATGGATGTACCTGTAGTAAGTGGACCTACTGTCAGACTGATGGATCTGACATGGATGTACCTGTAGTAAGTAGACCTACTGTCAGACTGATGGATCTGACATGGATGTACCTGTAGTAAGTAGACCTACTGTCAGACTGATGGATCTGACATGGATGTACCTGTAGTAAGTTAACCTACTGTCAGACTGATGGATCTGACATGGATGTACCTGTAGTAAGTAGACCTACTGTCAGACTGATGGATCTGACATGGATGTACCTGTAGTAAGTTAACCTACTGTCAGACTGATGGATCTGACATGGATGTACCTGTAGTAAGTAGACCTACTGTCAGACTGATGGATTTGACATGGATGTACCTGTAGTAAGTTAACCTACTGTCAGACTGATGGATCTGACATGGATGTACCTGTAGTAAGTAGACCTACTGTCAGACTGATGGATCTGACATGGATGTACCTGTAGTAAGTTAACCTACTGTCAGACTGATGGATCTGACATGGATGTACCTGTAGTAAGTAGACCTACTGTCAGACTGATGGATCTTACATGGATGTACCTGTAGTAAGTAGACCTACTGTCAGACTGATGGATCTGACATGGATGTACCTGTAGTAAGTTAACCTACTGTCAGACTGATGGATTTGACATGGATGTACCTGTAGTAAGTTAACCTACTGTCAGACTGATGGATCTGACATGGATGTACCTGTAGTAAGTAGACCTACTGTCAGACTGATGGATCTGACATGGATGTACCTGTAGTAAGTTAACCTACTGTCAGACTGATGGATCTTACATGGATGTACCTGTAGTAAGTAGACCTACTGTCAGACTGATGGATCTTACATGGATGTACCTGTAGTAAGTAGACCTACTGTCAGACTGATGGATCTGACATGGATGTACCTGTAGTAAGTTAACCTACTGTCAGACTGATGGATTTGACATGGATGTACCTGTAGTAAGTTAACCTACTGTCAGACTGATGGATCTGACATGGATGTACCTGTAGTAAGTAGACCTACTGTCAGACTGATGGATCTGACATGGATGTATCTGTAGTAAGTAGACCTACTGTCGGGGCTGGTGCTTCTGGGTGAAATTAGCGATTTATTTGGTTTAGAATTTTATTTTCATGGTAGTACAGAATTGGGAAGATCCTGATTGATCGTACATTCCAGCACAGTAGGTG
Organism: Salmo trutta; assembly: GCF_901001165.1. Taxonomy (NCBI): domain Eukaryota; kingdom Metazoa; phylum Chordata; class Actinopteri; order Salmoniformes; family Salmonidae; genus Salmo; species Salmo trutta. The sequence goes on from NC_042957.1 coordinate 23,133,995, forward strand.
GCGGCATGCACTTTAAACGTAGGGAGAGAGTCACTGGTACTTCCTGTTTCAGTTTTTGCTTGTTAGCAGGAATCAGGAGGATAGAGTTATGGTCAGATTTGGCAAATACAGGGCTTTGTATTTCTGTGTCTGTAATAAAGGTGATTTTGAGTTTTTCTTCACCTCTAGATCCACACGTGACATGCTGGTAAAAATGAGGTAAGGAGTTCAGTTTCCCTGCATTAAAATCACTGACCACTAGGAGCGCTGACTATGGATGTGCATTTTCTTGTTTGCTTATGGCCCTACACAGTTCGAGTGCAGTCAGTGCCAGCATCGGTTTGTAGCGGTAAATAGACAACACAAGTTGCAACAGTTCAATTCTGTCAATAACATTTGGCTTGATTTGATTGGTGTGAAGCCAAATCCAAACTGGCTTCCCTTGACACTTTTCTTTGGTGTGCCAGAACCATTCACAGTTGAGCTCACTCAGTTTAGCTCAAGACTGATTGGCTGTTATTGTCAACTACAAAAAATATCAAGGGAGGCCAAATTCTCACTGGATTCCCTTGCATTCAATGGTGGCAATGTAACCGATGTGAAATGGCTAGTTAGTTAGCGGTGGTGCGCGCTAATAGCATTTCAATCAGTGACGTCACTCGCTCTGAGACTTGAAGTAGAGTTTCCCCTTGCATTGCAAGGGCCGTGGCTTTTGTGGCGCGTTGGGTAACGATGCTTCGTGGGGTGTCAGTTGTTGATGTGTGCAAGGGTCCCTGGTTCGAGCCCAGGTTGGGGCGAAGAGAGGGACGGAACCTACACTGTTACAGCAACAATATCAATATTTTTGACCAGACAGCATCAGCTAGATGGGCTACAGAGACAGAGGGGCGCTGTTTTGCTCACTCGGATGCTTTCTCTGGTGAGATAGATGCAGCCTCTTGTAAATTGAAGGGAAAAAATGGTGTATGTCATTTGTAAATTTTGTAGGGAACCACTGGCATCCATCCACTGGCATCCACACCACTGTTTCAAAGTATACAATAGGCCAACTGTCACGTTCGTCGTAGGAAGGAGACCAAAGCGCAGCGTGGGTATCGTTCCACATCATATATTTTAATGTGAAACTTTGCAAAACAAACAATAAACTACAAACAAAACACAAACCGTGACGAAAGAGGTGCAACCTGCACTAACTCAAAATAATCTCCCACAAACACAGGTGGGAAAAACAACTACTTAAATATGATCCCCAATTAGAGACAACAATGACCAGCTGCCTCTAATTGGGGATCATACAAAAATCCCAACATAGAAAAAAGAAACTAGAACCAAAACAACAGAAGTAAATAAACTAGATAAACCCCCCCAGTCATGCCCTGACCTACTCTACCATAGAAAATAAGAGCCCTCTATGGTCAGGACGTGACACCAACATAAAATCGAACAGACATTGTCATCTTCTCATTGGTTTATTGTACAAAAACATACTTTGTTTCACTTGAATTAATTTGTTATTTGTAAACCTAATAAGCATACACGTAGGTTCCAACATCTGGAGAAAAAAAATTACACCCAAAAGAAAACAAAGAAAACATTATCCATTCACAATAAACAACTGCACATGATTTCTCACCAATGGTTACTAGTCAAATATTTAAAGCTTACTGGGCTTGTGGTGAAATTCTGCAGATGGAGGTTCTGCAGATGCGTCTACAGGGGTGGGAGGGTGGTTTTCCTCATATGTGTCGTCCACAGCTTGGAGAATGTGATGAACTGCACTCAGCAGCAGGATGTCAGTGTTGCAGCTCACAGCCAACTCGCTGGAGTAGTTCTTAACTGGAAGCACATAGGACACTGGCAAACCCACCACCTCTGCTGCCTTCTGCATCTGTGGCACAGCAAAACATATGATAGATTGCAAATAAAACTTTAAAAAAATACTGTTCCATTATATTATTGAGTGAATCTAAATTGATTAAAACATATAAATTATTTAACCTACCTTCTCCTGTAGGATCCGGCTGGAGTAGACAAACTTCACATCCTCTTGGACGACATGACACACCTGGTCCACATGGGTCAACAGAACCACCTGGGGGATGTCTGGAGAGGACGGTGTCGTGTGTGTGAGGGAGAGAGTGAGAAAGAGAAATCAGTTAGTTATATCTATGATCTGCAGTTAAACATAACATCAACTGATATCAAAATTGCCCTCTGAAGTTTTGGGATGAGCTCACCCAGATCTGCGATCTCAGCTTGAAGTGTCCTCAGTGTCTCTGTAAGGTCATCACTGGTGGACATGATTTGGCAGGCATTCAGAACGAACACCGCACAATGGATTTGGTCATTTATTGATGGAACAGGTCTGTAAACGGGAGTCTCAGCTTTGGTGGGTGCATCACTTTGAAACTATTGTGTGGGAGAATAATTTTATTGATGAGAAGCAAACAAAACCGATACTATACATTAGTATATTTATCAAAGTTGGTTATAACAGCATCAACAATAAAACATTTAAAAAGTAGGCCTTCCAAGTTTACATGTGTCAAATGTGGACAAACCATAGCAAGCAATATAGGCCCATCTCTTCTGATATTTATCCTCGGTAAGACTAAGGGTTTTTAAAATCTTGATTGTATTGTTACATTTAGAAAGGTAATACTATACATCATGTCCCTCGGGGGCATATCCCTTGATGACAGCCAGTGCATCTGTGAGAGTCAGGCCAGTCGTCTCGCCGTCCCCCAGAGCCAACACATCACACAGGGTCAGTGCTGTGGGCTTCCCCCCTCTCTCTGACCGGATGTCATACGACTTCAGCTGGGTAGATAAGGAGAGCGGACAGTGTTTTGAGAGCAAGTTTTTTAGACAAACTCAGACATACAAAACATACATTCCCTCATCCCTCCCACCCACAGGGCGAGTCCTCACACTCATGAACACATTGATATGGCAGTCCAGATGTTCCCAAACAATCAAGCATGTCTCTGTCTGCTACAAATTATACTCATTGGGTTTTTGTCTCAGTCAAGGCATTATCTACAGTATCTTAAAGTTGCTAGTGAATGTCTACACCACTTGCAGTCTTCACATTTTTCTGCCTTAAAATGTAATATTAAAAGGAATTAAATTAGATGTTTTCCCCCTACAGATGTACACAACCTATTCCATATATTCAAAGTGAAAGAAAGAGACATTTAAAAAATTTATTCAAAATAAAACAATGAAGTTGTCTTGATTTTGTCTTCACATCCTCAAGTTAATACTTGGTGGAAGCACAGTTGGCAGCCATTACAGCTGTGAATCATTTTGAATAATATATTCTACCAACTTTGCACAACTCTTAGGGCAACATACAGTGCCTTCAGAAAGTACTCACACACCTTGACTTTTTCCCACATTTTGTGTTACAGCCTGAATTTACACACCTAATCCCCCATAATGTAAAAGTGGAATAGTTTTTAGAAATGTTTACTAATTCATGAAAAATGAAAAGATGAAATGTAAACCCCTTTCCTATGGCAAGCCTAAAAAAGTTCAGGAGTAAAAATTTGCTTAAGTCATAAGTTGCATGGACTCTGTGTACAATAGTGTTTAACATTCTTTTTTAATGACTACCTCATCTGTGTACACCACACATACAATTATCTGTAATGTCCCTCATTCAAGCAGTGAATTTCAAACACAGATTCAACCACAAAGATTCAAGTTTTCCAATGCCTCACAAAGAAGGGCACCTATTGGTAGATGGGTAAACATTTTAAAAGCTATTAATTGCACAGATACAGGCGTCCTTCCTAACTCAGTTGCCGGAGAGGAAGGAAACTGCTCAGGGATTTCATCATGAGGCCAAACTTTAAAACAGTTACATAGTTTAATGGCTGTGATAGGATAAAATTGAGGATGGATCAACAACATTGTAGTTATCCCATAATACTAACCGAAATGACGAAGTGAAAAGAATGAAGCCTGTGCAGAATAAAAATATTCCAAAACATGCATCCTGTTTGCAATAAGGCACTAAAGTAAAACTGCAAAAAATGTGGCAAAGAAATGAACTTTATGTCCTTTATGGCAAATACAACACATCACTGAGTACCAGTCTTCATATTTTCAAGCATGGTTTATGGGTCTGCATGTCATCGGTAAGGACTAGGCAGTTTTTAAAATAAAAAGAATTGAGCTAAGCATAGGCAAAATCCTTGAGGAAAACCTAGTTAAGTCTGCTGTCCAACAGACACTGGGAGAAAAATTCACCTAAAACACATGGCCAAATACACACTGGAGTTGCTTACCTAGATGACATTGAATGTTCCTGAGTGGCCTAGTTACAGTTTTGACTTAAATCGTCTTGAAAATCTATGGCAAGACTTGAAAATGCCTGTCTAGCAAAGATCAACAACCAACTTGACAGAGCTTAAATCATTTTTTTAATAATAATGTGCAAATATTGCACAATCCAGGTGTGCAAAGCTCTTGAAGACATACCCAGGAAGACTCACAGCTGTAATCGCTGCCAAAGGGGATTCTAACATGTATTGACTCAGGGATGTGAATACTTACAGTGCATTCAGAAAGTATTCAGACTCCTTGACTTTCTCCACATTTTGTTACATTACAGCCTTATTCTAAAATTAATTAAATGAATAAAAATCGTCAATCTACACACAATACCTAACCATAATGAAAAAGTGAAAACGAGTTTGGAAGTTTTTGCAAATGTATTAAAAATAAAAAACAGAAACACCTTATTTGCATAAGTATTCAGACCCTTTGCTATAAAACTCGAAATTGAGCTCAGGTGAAACCTGTTTCCATTGATCATCTGTAACGATATGTGCTGAGAGTCGGGAAGCAAGTTCAGGGAGTGAGTGTTTTAAAATAAACATAATCCAAAACAAGAAACACAAACAACGCACAGACAGGAAACTGAAACAACCCTTGGGGAAGGAACCAAAGGGAGTGACATATATAGGGAAGGTAATCAAGGAGGTGATGGAGTCCAGGTGAGTCTGATGACGTGCAGGTGCACGTAACGATGGTGACGTGTGCGCCATAGCGAGCAGCCAGGTGACCTAGAGGCCGGAGAGGGAGCACACGTGACAGTACCCCCTCCCCGACACGCGGCTCCAGCCACAAGATGCCGACCAAAATGACGATCCCGGGGATCAGGAGCGGACCGGTCACCCCCGCTGATGCACCTGACAGACCGGCTGAGGCAGGGGAGCCTCCTCAGTAAAAAGGCACATGACAGCCCGCTTGGAGTTTGCCAAAAGGCACCTAAAGGACTCTCAGACCATGAGAAACAAGATTATCTGGTCTGATGAAACCAAGATTGAACTCTTTGGCCTGAATGCCAAGCTTCATGCCTGGAGGAAACCAAGCACCATCCCTACGGTGAAGCATGGTGTTGGCAGCATCATGCTGTGGGGATGTGTTTCAGCAGCAGGGACTGGGAGACTAGTCGGGATCAAGGGAAAGATGAACAGAACAAAGAACAGAGAGATACTCGATGAAAACCTGCTCCAGAGCACTCGAGACCTGATTGGGACGAAAGTTCACCTTCCAAAAGGACAACAACCCTAAGCACACAGCCAAGACTATGCAGGAGTGGCTTCGGGACAAATCCCTGAATGCCTTTGAGTGGCCCAGTCCGGCCTTGAACCAGATCGAACATCTCTGGAGAGACCTAAAAATAGAGCTTGAGAGGATCTGCAGAGAAGAATGAGAGAAACTCCCCAAATACAGGTGTGCCAAGCTTGTAGTATCTTACCGAAGAAGACTTGAGGCTGTAATCGCTGCCAAAGGTGCTTCAACAATGTACAGAGTAAATTGTCTGAATACTTATGTAAATTAGATATTTCTGTATTTAATTTTCAATATATTAGCAAAAATGTCTAAAAACATGTTTTCACTTTGTCATTATGTAGATGGGTGAAAAAAGGATTCATAAATTTTAAATTCAGGTTGTAACACAAAATGTGGAATAAGTCAAGGGGTATGAATACTTTCCGAATGCACTGTATGTTCATTGTTTATGTCAAAAAGGACAGCAATATGCAAACCTTGTCTCTGATTTTCAAGCAAATTTAAGTCAGGACTTAGATTAGAGCACTCAGGAACACTCAAAACCTATTGGAAAGCCATTCTGGTTTGTCTTTGGCATAACAATGTGTCTCGCTGAAAATAAAACTCTATCCCAGGGTTAGGTTTTTGGAAGACAAAGGCGTGTTCTCCTTTAACTTTTTACCTGGGCTTTGATCATTTTATATTTATTTTGATTCTGACAAACTCCCCAGTCCCTGCAGATGACAAGCATACTCATAACATGATACCACCACAAGGTTGATAGAATATTATTCAAAATGATTCACAGATGTAATGGCCGCCAAAGGTACTTCCACCAAGAATTAACTCTGGGATGTGAAGACATAAGTGTCCATTAGAAACCAAATAGGTCAGATCAGGTTTGCAATAAATAACTTCAAATCAGACCCACTCTCACCCTAGAGGGGGAAGGAAGAATTAGAGGGGGTTAACTCACGCCCTGTTGTAAATCAAGGGAAAAGATTCAGGTCTGCTCTCTCAAGATTCACCAAAGGAATGTCCTTTGTTTCAACAGACTTTTTCCCACTGAAACTAACACATTGAAAAGCGAATACTGGAACAAAATTTCTAACATAGAATGTGGGGAATGGTCAGAGGCGATCTATAGAACACTAATGTCATTTTATTTGTTATTTTGTGATGTCATTAAAAATGTTATAAAGGAAATATTGTAACTTGTAAAGTATACCCACTACATATACAAAGTTTCCATACTATGCGTTGTGCATGTAATATAAAAAAATATGAAAGTGTTTTTGTTAAGAGAGGGATGTATTTTGACAAGCTATAAGAGAATTGTTTTCCATAATATTTACACACTGAGTAGTTCCCGCCCGGAATGAGGTCAGTGAGTGTGCCAGCCTGCCGGAATCGCCCCTTTTGAGCAAACTGTATAAATTATGGGTTAACCTCTCTCGGGTATGTGGGACGAAATCGTCCCACACTATTCAACAGCCAGTGAAAAATCAGAGCGCCAAATTTAAAACCACAAAATGTAATAATTCAAAGTTCTCAAACATAGGACTATTTTACACCATTTTATAGATACACTTTTCCTGAATCGAACCACGTTGTCCGATTTCCAAAAGGCTTTACAGCGAAAGCAAAACATTAGATTATGTCAGGAGAGTACATCGACACAATAACCACACAGCCATTTTCTAAGCAACTAGCATGCATCACAAATACTCAAAACACAGCTAAATGAAGCACTAACCTTTGACGATCTTCATCAGATGACACTCCCAGGACATTATGTTATACAATACATGCATTTTTTGTTCGATAAAGTTCATATTTATATCTTAAAACAGCATTTTACATCGGCGCGTGACGTTCAGAAAATATTTTCCCTCAAATACTGCCGGTGAATCAGCGCCACAATTTACAAAAATACTTGTCATAAACGTTGATACAAAATTAAACTGTCATTCAAAGAATTATAGATGAACATCTCCTTTATGCAAACACTATGAAAGATTTCAAAAAAGCTTCACGAGGAAAGCACTCTTTGCAATAATCAATCAGAGTACTGAGCTCAGAAAAATACACTAGGCTATACAGATAGCCGCCATCTTGGAGTCATCTAAAATCATAATTTGCATTAGAAATATTCCCTTACCTTTGATGATCTTCATCAGAAGGCACTTCCAGAAATCCCAGGTCCACAACAAATGTTGTTTTGTTCGATAAAGTCCATAATTTGTAAAAAAGTTGTATTTACGTTCGTTCAAACATGTCAAACGTTGTAAAAGATCAATCTTTAGGGCCTTCAGAACGTGACGATTCAGTAATATTTCAACCGGACGGTTCCTGTGTTTTGAAAAAGGTTTTGGAACGGGAGGATCCATCCTCATGAACGCACGCCAAGAAGTGATGTCATTCTCTGGGTGACAAACTTCCCAGGCTTCTCATTCGGTCTCTGTTCATCGTAGACGCTTCAAACAACTTTCTAAAGACTGTTGACATCTAGTGGAAGCCTTAGGAAGTGCAAAATGAACCCTAACTCACCGTGTGTTCGATTGGCAATGACTTGAAAGGACTACAAGCACCAGAATTCTCACTTCCTGCTTAGATGTTTCTCAGGATTTTGCCTGCCATATGAGTTCTGTTATACTCACAGACATCATTCAAACAGTTTTAGAAACCTCTGAGTGTTTTCTATCCAAATCTAATTTAATTCGGGAGATGGTATCTCTTTAAAAAAACGCTCTCGTGGCGCCCCAGATCCTAATGAGTTAATTGTTACATGATTAAGTTAATCAGGTAACAATTAAACATACTTAGTTAATTAGATAAATAACAGTCTTCAGATTGATTTAAAGTCAAGTCACAACATAAGCAATCAATGCATCCTCATTTTGTATTTCTTAGTAATTTGGAAAATTATACTGAACAAAAATATAAACTCAACGTGCAACAATTTCAAAGATTTTACTAAATGTATCTACCCCTACAACAAATGTCTATAAATTATAATCCACATAATAATTAACATTTCCTGTTGGCGTGGTTACACGTGGTCTGCAGTTGTGAGGCTAGTTGGACAAACTGCCAAATTCTCTAAAACGACGATGGTAGAGAAATTAACATTTAATTCTCTGCCAACAGCTCTGGTGGACATTCATGCAGTCAGCATTCCAATTGCATGCTCCCTCAAATCTTGACACATCTGTGGCATTGTGTTGTGTGACAAAACTGCACATTTTAAAGTGGCCTTTTATTGTCCCAAACACAAGTTGCACCTGTGTAATGATCATTCTGTTTAATAAGCTTCTTGATATGCCACATATTTCAAGTTGATGGATTAACTTGTCAAAGGAGAAATGCTCACTAACAGGGATGTAAACAAATTTGTGCACAACATTTATGAGAAATCAGCATTCTCTACATATGGAAAATTTCTGGGATCTTTTTACATGTTGCGTTTATATTTTTGTTGAGTATAAAATAATGTGGATTAGGTTGTGTAGATTGACAGGAAAATAAATAATTGGATCCCTTTTCAGATTACATTTTAAGGCAGCGTGTGAAGACTGTGCAATGGGTGTGTAGACCTTCACTAGGCACTGTTTGTATCATGCAAAATACTCCTTGTTACAGATGATTTACTCTATACCTTCTTGATGAAGCCCTTTGCTGCAGTCCCAATAAAAGGCAGGAGAAGGACTCTTCCGAACATCACAGATCTGACAGAGTTAATAAAGCTGGATTTTCCTGACCCAGCAGGACCCATCAGCAGAACTCTGACCCGGTTTAGAGACTGGCAGGCTGGTTTGAAGGAGACCAGATTCTTCCTCAGTGACCCCCTCCCTCTGGTGAAATGATATTATAATGATATTACATCAGATCAGACCTGGGTTGAAATAAGTGCTGTCAGAGTTAATCAGAAAACTCAAGTTAACATTTTGTAATTTAGTGCACTCATTTTTTTAATGGTGATTAATCACATTGTCTGAAAGCGTTGGAAATACTCTAAACATCCAAAATAGATCTATACAGCTCAAATCTACAATGCCATGTAAAAACTAGTTGACATTGAGGTTAAAGAAAATGCACTTTCTATATGTACCTAATTTGGTAGTTACTTTAGACAACATCAAGACGTCAATATACTTGTAATGTTTTTTTGCATGGAAAATTGTAAATAACAGCTCAATTTGAGCAAATACGGAATTCACCATTAATTGCAATTAAATCCCAGCAAATAACTCAATAAAACAATTTTCTTGTTTGACAGCCGTAGTTCAAAGACATGCTTATTTAAGTATTTGTATTTTAATTACTTATTTTCTATGTATCTGCAAATAATTTGGCAGAATCAACTAATTCTATTTGTTGTATTTGAAAGTATTTTCAAAATTTTTTTCCTATAATGACTATTTCAAACTATTTTCAAATAGGCTACTTGTTTCCAAATATATTTCAAATACCCCTAGCACCAAACAGACCTCGGTTCAAATACAAATGTCTTTGAAAATACACTTGTCAATGTATGAGTATTTTCAAATACATTTCCAAATATTCAACAGCTTGTATTTTCTAAGAAAATATATCCTAAAACTTACTTTGAAATGTAATCTATGTGAAAGTCGTTGAAAAACCTTAGATAGTATTTGCACCCAGGTCTGCATCAGGCTTCAAATAGTGTTTCTAGTAGTCATAGCAGAAGCAGACTGCTTAAAGTTAATGAATGTTGGACTCCGTAAATTAATTCACAATGTGACCTACTCCTCAGTCCATGGCAGCTCCCTCCGTGCACCTTGAATATAAAATGAATAAGAGCATAATCAGTACAAATAACAGTACAATAATGACAGAAATTAAAAACGGATCTGGGCGGCGAGTAGTTATACTTACTTCCAACTCGATACAGCTCAACATCCAGGTACCGCGGCTCCTGCCAACCCTGGTAATACATAATATCCCACGATTCCACGCAAATGGATCTATTCTCCGTGTACAACTTTAGACATTCCCCAAACTTCAAGCAACCATTTGACATTGAGGTTGAAAAATGTGTCGCCTTGGAGTCATCCAGAACAGGGAAGTGTGTTACTTCTTGATGGTTTATTTCGAAGGCAAATGCGTCTTGGTCCTCACTCTCATTAGACGATTTACTCAGGTAACCCCCCTTTACATACCCAGATTCGAAATACACTATTACAACGAATGTTCCTTCTTTGCCAAATTTAGATCTCAACGTATGCATGTAGAACCCATGGTGGCTTCCCTTGTAGAGCAGGTGAAGTTGGGCAGGTTCGGGAAGGAGCTTCAACAAATGCGTCTCTTGCTCCAAGCTCAATGCAGATACTACTGAAGCCATTAAAAAACGTGATGTCACTAGACTTCACGAAATCTACTACAGCTATGCAAATAAAATAATTCCAAGTCTTATTTCTGAGCCGGTTTAATGGATAGCCTACGAACCCGCACCAAATCAATAGTAGGCCTAGAGTGTTTCAGAGAAATGAAACGTCACCAATCACAATATATTAGCCAACCCACCCACTTGTGCTACCAGGAAAATAGAATTGCTCACCGTCCCAATGCCTTCTCGTCCGGTCCTTTACGCGCAGCTTTTCTTGTGCACGGTAAATGTGGGTTGGGTTACAGTAAGTTTCGTTTTTGTGGAACATTTCACGTTCCGTAGGCTGTTGTTTAGGCATATGTGGATATGGCCATTCCACAGTGATTCCATTATTGATTCCGGTGCGGACATTTTTACACAACAGACTACTTTTGGAAATAGGCACACATATTTGATTTGCATATAGCTCGTCGATTCCGTAACAGGCTAGTTATCTCCGCTTGATTTCTCCATGGCCCATGCAGCCGTATCTGCACTGGATTTGGGGAGCGAGAAACTGTTGTTACAGTTTTTTCCCGAACCTGTCCGACTTCAACTGCTCTACAAGGTGCCCCACCGTGGATTTAAGATGAGCGATTTTATTTCTAAATTCGATCAAGAGGGAAGATTCGTCGTAATCGTTTATTTGGAATCAGGCACGATGAAGGGGGGATATATGAGTAAACGACCTGGGTTTTATTGTCAAGAGGACAGAGGGGCATTTGTCTTCGAAATAGACCATCAAATATCAAACGTCTTTCCTGTCGTGAACCACCGTAATTCGATCATTTTTAATAAAGAAAAAATTGGCTTTGGGGATTGCCTAAACATTTACAGCAATAAGGACAAAACACTCTGTGTTGATGTGGGGTCAGATGATACCTACACACCCACCGATTGGAGTTACGAGTATGAGGTGCCCTTCATGGATGTGGAGTTGCATCGCATTCAAAGTAATTCTGCCCCAAAACAAAGTGATGAATTAAATGTACTCTCTGAAAATGTAGTCTATGCCTACTGTAATTGTTTGTTATTTTTATGTTCAAGGTGTTGGAGATGTGCTGCTGAACCCTTGGAGGGAGCTGTCATGGACTGAGAAGTAGGTCACATTGGAAATTAATTTCCTGAATCTATCAATAACAAAGTAAATTTGTTCTACACCAGTAGAGGCTAGTCTGTGGCTTAGTATTGGTGGTCTAAAAGCAGTCTGCAGGCTGTCTGATGTAATATTATGACTCTTTCTATGATATCCCATTTCACCAGAGGAAGGGGGTCACTGAGGAAGAATCTGGTCTCCTTCAAACCTGCCTGCCAGTCTCTGAACCAAGTCAGGGTTCTGCTGATGGGTCCTCCTGGGTCAGGAAAATCCAGCTTCATCAACTCTGTCAGATCTGTGATGTTCGGAAGAGTCCTTCTCCTGCCTTTTATTGGCACTGCAACAAAGGGTTTCATCAAGAAGGTATAGTGTCTGTAACAAAGAGTTTTTAGCATAATAGATTGATAATGCCTTGACAGAGATAGAAAGCTAAGGAGTTACATTTGTAACAGACAGAGAAATGCTTGAGAACATCTGGACCGCCATATCAATGTGTCTGAATGTGAGGACCTGCCCGGTGGGTGGGTGGGTGGGAAGGGATATATACCAAAGATACTCCCCTTTCATCTATGGATATACTTACTGTATGTTGGTCTTTTTGGTGGTCATTGTCTGAGTTTGTCTCTAACAAAACTAGCTTACAAAAGACTGACAACATTGTCTTTCCTCTCTCTATCTACCCAGCTGAAGTCATATGACATCCGGTCAGAGAGAGGGGGGAAGCCCACAGCTCTGACCCTGTGTGATGTGTTGGCTCTGGGGGACGGCGAGACGACTGGCCTGACCCTCCCAGACGCACTGGCTGTCATCAAGGGGCACGCCCCCGAGGGACACAAGGTAGGTAGCATTTGTTTTCTTTCTGGGACTAACAATGTCTTCATGATGATTCCTAGCCTTGCTTGGGATAAAGATCAAAGGAAACTCCATGTTATATTATTAACATGTTATGCATATTATTCACTTTGTAACCAACATACACATTATAGCTAACATGGGGACAGGGCCGTGAACCCAGGTCACTGGGTTGCATTGTGTCAATAGGGTTAACCCACTTGGTGGGAATTATAACATGGCTCATTACTGGATCGCAACAATATTCATTTGTTTGTTCTGTTTGCTTTTTATGGCAACACAATGACGTTGTCCAACAATAGTTTCAAAGTGATGCGCCCATCAAAGCTGAGACTTCAGGTTACAGACCTAATCCATCAGTAAATGACCAAATCCATTGTGCGGTGTTTGTTTTGAATGCCTGCCAAGTCATGACCACCAGTGAGGACCTTACAGAGACACTGAGGACACTTCAAGCTGAAATCTCAGACCTAGGTGAGATTTCAGAAACACACACACACACAGACTACTGTATACACATGTAGGATCTTAATTTGAGCCAGTTTGCTACAGCAGGAAATGTTAATTACTATGTGGATTATAATTAATGCACATTTTTGCAGAGGTTGATACATTTTACATAAGGCAAATCAAGTCTGAAATTGAAACATGGAAATTACAAACTTTAGAAGACTTTTTCTCAAATACACTACAAGTTTGCATTTCCTGCTGTGCAGGAACATTCTCAGCAGCAAAAGAGTGATAAAATTAAGATCCTACATCTATATGACCCTGTGCCCTCCAGACATCCCCCAGGTGGTTCTGTTGACCCATGTGGACCAGGTGTGTCATGCTGTCCAAGAGGATGTGAAGTTTGTCTACTCCAGCCGGATCCTACAGGAGAAGGTAGGCCTACTTCAAAAGTTGAGGATTAGGTGTAGTTTAATGTGTTGTAAAACCATTATATCTGCAATCCATCTTCTATCTTGTGTTTTGCTGTGCCACAGATGCAGAAGGCAGCCGAGGTGGTGGGTTTGCCAGTGTCCTATGTGCTTCCAGTTAAGAACTACTCCAGTGAACTGTCTGTGAGCTGCAACACTGACATCCTGCTGCTGAGTGCAGTTCATCACATTCTCCAAGCTGTTGATGACACATTTGAGGATTACTGCCCTCCAACCCCTGCAGATGCCAGTCCAGTGACTGGCATCTGCAGTGCCAGTCCAGTCCAGTGCCAGTCCAGTCCAGTGTTTAATGTTTGATAAGTAACTGGGTAGGAAGGTGTCATGCTGTAATGCATGTGTCATTAGCAGTGTTGGGAGTAGTTACTTGAAAAAGTAATATTACATGAAAGTAACACGTTATATTACTTGTTATATTACTTTGTGTTGCTTTCATGCAAATAAATCTCAAAACCTCAGTTTGTTTAACTTTCTGAGCCTCAGAGGGAGTGAGGTAAGCCACAAACGCTCTACAAAAGATGGGTTCATCTAATTCCTTTTTTTATCCTTCAACCCGATCAGCAACATCTTGGTCACAACTATTTCCTAAGTGGTGTAGTCTGATCTATTCACTGATGTATTTATGTTTGCATTGAAGATAATACCAGAGTATAGGTAGCTTCTCACACAAGACTACCTTTTTATGCACTGTGAGATGCACAGGAGGTTGGTGGCACCTTAATTGGGGAGGACGGGCTTGTGGTAATGGCTGGAGCGGAGTAAGTGCAATAGTATCAAACACATGGTTCCATGCGTTTGATGCCATTTAATTCGTTCCGTTCCAGCAATTATAATGAGGAGTCCTCCCCTCAGCAGCCTCCACTGGTGAGATGTAGGCTAAGCACTGTTGTTTTCATCCATTTACAAATCAAGAAAATATCGCCCTAATTTTCTGTAAATTCAACCATCTAAATCAATAATTCCATGTGTCCTCCTTTGGCTTGATAGAAAACAACTGGTACAAATTGATAATCCCCAAACTGCAGCCATATTCCAGCGCACTGATCATAAAATTGAAAGTCTGTCTAAACAATGCACAATGGTAATTTAGAATCTATATGCATAGGCAATAGGCATACATACAAACTACGAGTAGACAAGGCTATTTGCGGAATCATTTCATGAAGATGGATAATTTGGAACAGGGAAATAATTTTAAGAGTCTGCTGTCAGATACATTCCCTCGTATTGGGAAAGTTAAACAAATGAAGAAAAAAAAAATAGAAAAATTGGAATTGCCTATTTATGTCATCCATTGAAATGGATGTTGTGCACAACCGAGCCTATTATATAAGCAAAACCTCTATTTCCTTTTCATTCACAATATGCCGCCAGTGCGACCATTGCATAGAGCGCACACTTGCCACGAATCGGTGAAGCCCTCTACTGGCTTTGCTATCACAGAAGCGATCAATGGCAAAGATCAGAGGTGCGCCCTCTATCAATTTTTATGGACAGCTGTCGTGACAATTCTCCAAATAGGTTTATCCGCTCGCCGGAGGACCCAATGAGGAAACAAGTCCAGATCGGATAATGGGAACGGTGGGGAAATCTTTTCTGGAAAAGTAATGCTTTACTTCCCCAACATCGGTCATTAGAAGATGTTTGTAATGTCTATATATGTCTTTAACCTCTTACTACACAACATACACTTAGTATTACTTTCTTAGCTACAGTATACATATCTCCCTGGCATATTACATCATTTATGAAGCAGCATACAATACATTTTTGGACTCACATTGTTGTGCTCGGCTCACTTGAACAGGAAAGTGGCGCGGCTGTCCGAGTTAAATTGTTTTGAGCGCGGCACAAATCATGCTTCATTGACAGCATGGCCAATGTTGAATGTTTATCATTTTAAACTAGGAAAAGAGCCCTTTAATCCCAGATTTGGGACCACACAGTCACTGATTCCTTCCAAACCACTCGTTGAATTTGCGATTTCCAACTTGTTGTGTAATGTTTATGTCCAATGGCCGATGAGCACTGATGTTTTATCTATAATTTCTCTTCGTTATTTCTCTTCATATGACAAGGATTAAAAATAATTTTGCCAGTAGATTGTTGACTTGATTCATGATGACTGCTAGCTAAGATTGTGAAAGCATGATGTTGAACTGATCAGTCCAATCAGAGCTACTGTAGATATAACGTGATTTGACGTGTTTTATCTGTGGCCAATGAACTTGAGACTTCTTGGATGGACACTTCTATGGCAGCAGCCGAAGGGCTCTAATTTTCAAGGTCTGCTCTTACACTTGGCAGTGATGTAAAGTTCCCATGAGTGACAGAATACTGAGACAATCACGGTGCAACGTTCCGTATTTTCTGCTGGCTTGCAAGTGAAATCCAATTTCCTCTCCCTTCGTCATTCCCGTAATTACCCATCGATATGGATGGTCAAAGTGAGAAGGGAATCGAGCTCCATAGGGAACTCCTGGGCTGCAAACTCATCCTTGACCTCCTCTGAGATGCTGTGCAGGAACATATCAAATAGTGCCTCTTGATTCCAAGCACTCTCCGCTGCCACGTGCGGAAATCCACCACAGTCAGCTACACTGCGGGAGTCCTGACGAAACTGGATTAGCTTCCGAGCAGCCTCTCGCCCAGACAACTGGGCATCAAAGACCTTCCTCACTTCTCCCACGAACCCCTCCAGACTAGCGCATATGGCCGGCTGTTGTTCCAACACAGCAGTAGCCCAGGTGAAAGCCCTCCCGGACATTAGCGTGATGAGGTAGGCTATCTTGGAGCAATCAGAGGGGAAGGAGGAGGGCTGAAGCTCGAAGACGAGGGCACACTGAGCTAGGAACGCCCGACAGGTGCTCGGCTCTCCATTTAAGCATTCCGGAGAAGGTAAGCGGGGCTCCCGAGAAGGTGGAGGGACCGATGAGATGGCGCTGCTAGTAGCTGAGTCGCTGAGTGGGTTACCACCATGATGGGCAGCCTCCCAGACAACCCGTGGAATTGCTCCAGCAAACTGTCCAACGCCTGGTCATGGCATTCAGCCAACGTTTGGACCCCCTCCACAAGGCCACGAAGCAATTCCTCATGCCTACCGATGGTGGCTCCCTGGGTGGAGATGGTGTTGCGCAGCTGGCCTGGGTCTGCTGGGTCAGTCATGGCCAGTTCGTACTATCAGGTATCAAGGTAAGACCGACATGCAGACCGTGTTGAAGTAACAATGTTTATTACAGCAACAGGGGAAAAGGTACAGGACGGCAGGCAGGCTCAGGGTCAGGCAGAGGTCGGTAATCCAGAGGTGGGGCAAAGGTACAGGACAGCAGGCAGGCTCAGGGTCAGGCGGGCAGTTACAGGGTCAGGACAGGCAAGGGTTAAAAACCAGGACGACGAGAAAAGAGACTGGGGAGAAGCATGAGCTGACACAAAAATGCTGGTTGACTTGACAAACAAGACGAACTGGCAGCAGATAAACAGAGAACACAGGAATATATATACACAGGGGATAATGGGAAAAATGGGCGACACCTGGAGGGGGGTGGAGACAATCACAAAGACAGGTGAAACAGATCAGGGTGTGACAATTGGTGTCCTTTAGTAGTGGTTTCTTTGCAGCAATTCGACCACGAAGACCTGATTCACGCAGTCTCCTCTGAACAGTTCATATTGAGATGTGTCTGTTACTTGAACTCCGTGAAGCCTCATGAGAACCAGTTTCATCATAGCGTTTTTGAGTTTTTGCGATTACAGTTGAAGAAATGTTCAATGTTCTTGAAGTTTTCCCAATTGACTGACCTTCATGTCTTCTCATGAGGACCGCCACAGGAATGGAAGATCCAGAGTTACCTCTGCTGCAGAGGATAAATTCATTAGAGCTACCAGCCTCAGAAATTGCAGAAGACCCATCTCAACATCAACTGTTCAGAGGGGACTGCGTGAATCAGGCCTTTATGGGCAAATTGCTGCAAAGAAACCATTACTAAAGGACACCAATAAGAGAAGAGACTTGCTTTAAACAATGTAAATATAGTTTAACCTTTATTTATCTTGGTGTAATACCCTTGTTAGAACCAAGTATTGAGTTTATTTGTTATAATTAATTGGTAATGTACAAGTTGGTTTACTTTTAAGTTTATGTTTTGACCAATAAGGTAGCTTGTTAAGCTGTGGCCAATGGGAGAGTTGACCTGGTTAACGGGAGGCCTGGGGGGAAAAAGAGAGGGAGAGAGACATGGAGAAAAGGATGGACATTACATTGACAGTTTGAAGAAAAATTATACAAGATGACAATAAAAATAGAACAAAACCCATACCTACCGATTTTATTTTACAAGAGTTATCATTTGTTAAGAAAGACTTTGTAAAGACTGAAGCTACCGTCTCATCGTGGAGGTATTTGACAGCCTTCCAACACCGAGAGAGAATTGCTTGGGGAAGATTAACGAGTTCATGTTTCCATGGGATATCGGTTACTGCTAAGGAGTACTGTCTACATTGATAGCTGTGCTTGCTGTGGATATTGTGAGGAAACTGTCGGGTCACGTCAATTCGAATCTGGTATTAGAACAAATTATTTAGCAAAAAGTATCTCAGGATTTCTTTGTTCTTTAATTATTGCAAACACTTGAATGGTAAATATGTTGTTCGTATATACGGTCTCACTGTAACACCACGCAGGGCAAAACAGCGAAGAGAACATCACATCCTTTTGTTCTCCCTTATATACTCTGACAGAGATAGTTCCCGCTCAATGCTGGCCTGCCAGAGGGAGGATGAGCGTGGTTTAAACTTGCTCATCCTATCGTCGGCGTGCAGGCTGGTCCCAGCCTCGTGACGCACTTCCTGTTGCCGGGTGTAGTTCTTGTCTTCAGCAGTTGACTTATCCGTAGTTTATATACTTAATATTGTAGCATAGCTTACCCGGTATATTATATAGGTTATGCAAACAAATAGCCAGTTCAACCCTAACAAAACCTGCACGGAACTGATATCTACCAGTAGTGAGTAACCACAACGATGGTGTGCTTCTGGACTTTGTGTGTCTTAATGTTGTTTTGAGCCCCAACGGGTGAAGCAAGCTTGAAATAATTTGGACATGGGTTGTGCACGATTCATTGGGGTTTATTATTTTTATTTATTTTGATGTGGTACAGGGAGATGAGGAAGTGTTGGACGGGCAAGGAGGCATGGCTGAGCCAAATAGGAATCCTGACTTAATGAAGTGGTGATTAAAGAGCTCAGCCATGTGCTTCTTGTTAGTAACAACCACATCATCAACATTAAGGGACATGGGTAGCTGTGAGGAGGAGGGTTTATTCTCCAGGTCTTTAACCGTTTTCCAGAACTTCTTGGGGTTAGACCCACAGAGAGAGAACTGCTCCTTAAAGTAACTAACTTTGGCCTTCCGGATAGCCTGAGTGCACTTAATTCTCATTTGCCTGAACGATAGCCAGTCAGCCTGAGTATGCGTGTGCTGAGCCTTTTGCCAAATGCAATTCTTGAGGTGGAGTAACTCTGCAAGATCACTGTCGACTCAGGGGTTGAACCTGATTTTTAATTCAAAATTTCTTTATGGGGGCTTGTTTGTTAACAATACCACTGAAAATATAAAAAAAGAAGGTTCAAGTGTCTTCGACAGATGGGATCAAGCTGATTCTATACCATTTTACAGAGGCAAGTTTATGAAGGAAGGCTTGCGCATTAAAGTTTTTAGGAAGCTGGCCTTCTAGGCAGGAACTCTGCCTAGAAGGCCAACTTCCCGGAGTCGCCTCTTCACTGTTGACGTTGAGACTGGTGTTTTACAGGTACTATTTAATGAAGCTGCCAGTTGAGGACTTGTGAGGTGTCTGTTTCTCAAACTAGACACTAATATAATTGTCCTCTTGCTCAGTTGTGCACTGGGGCTTCCCACTCCTCTTTCTATTCTGGTTAGAGCCAGTTTGCGCTGTTCTGTGAAGGGAGTAGTACACAGCGTTGTATGAGATCTTCAGTTTCTTGCCAATTTCTCGCATGGAATAGCCTTAATTTCTCAGAACAAGTATAGACTGACAAGTTTTAGAAGAGAGTTCTTTGTTTCTGGTCATTTTGAGCCTTTAATCAAACCCACAAATGCTGATGCTCCAGATACTCAACTAGTCTAAATAAGGACAGTTTTATTTCTTCTTTAATCAGCACCACAGTTTTCAGCTGTGCTAACATAATGCAAAAGGGTTTTCTAATGATCAATTAACCTTTTTAAAATGATACATTTGGATTAGCTAACACAACATGCCATTGGAATACAGGAGTGATGGCTGCTGATAATGGGCCTCTGTATGCCTATGTAGATATTCCATAAAAAATCTGCTGTTTCCAGCTAGTCATTTACAACATTAACAATGTCTACACAATATTTCGGATCAATTTGATGTTATTTTAATGGGCATAAGCAAATTTTTTCTTTCATAAACAAGGACATTTCAAATTGACCCCAAACTTTTGAACGGTATTGTTGGTTGCCGTTGTGTCTGTATATGGAAAAATACCAGTTTAAAAATGTTCACCAATCGTTTGGTCGAAAGAACACGCGACTTTCGGTCGACCAAGGTTTATTTTGTCAGGGACGGCCCTAATCGAACTTTCTCACTCATCATTATTCACAATTCATTCAGGACCATCCGTAATCATGGTAGCATCCACATTATGTTTCTAAACACTTTTACATTGTTCTATTCTTATTTACGATAAAAGTGACTCAAAAATGACAGAATACATAATTTACCATTCATTTCTATTGGGCACGAACAGCAAATGTTAACAAGTTTGTAGAGTCACAAACTTGGTGTAATCATCGCATGCTAGGAATATGGAACCAAAAACTAAACTTTTGACTACTTTAATACAAATATAAGTTCATTTGTTTCAATACTTTTGGTCCCCTTTAAATAGGAGGACTATGTGCAAACAGTGCTTTAATTTCTAAATGGTTCACCCGATATGGATGAAAATACCCTCAAATTAAAGCTGACAGTCTGCACTGTAACTTAATTCATTGTATCATTCCAAAGTGCTGGGGTACAGAGCCAAAACACAAAATGTGTCACTGTCCCAATACATTTGGAGCTGCATATTGGAGCCATAGAGCCCCCCCCTGTAACCAGCCAAGACTCAGTCCAGTAATCCCAGGCAGCGGAGGGGAAGCCCCCCCAATACATAGAGTTAAAGTCGGAAGTTTATGTATACACTTAGGTTGGAGTCAATAAAACTCGTTTTTCAACCACTCCACAAATTTCTTGTTAACAAACTATAGTTTTGGCAAGTTGGTTAGGACATCTACTTTGTGCATGACACAAGCAATTTTTCTAACAATTGTTTACAGACAGATTATTTCACTTATAATTCACCGTATCACAATTCCAGTGGGTCAGAAGTTTACATATACTAAGTTGACTGTGCCTTTAAAAAGCTTGGAAAATTCCAGAAAATGGTGTAATGGCTTTAGAAGATTCTGATAGGCTAATTTACATAATTTGAGTCAATTGGAGGTGTACCTGTGGATATATTTCAAGGCCTACGTTCAAACTCAGTGCCTCTTTGCTTGACGTCATGGGAAAATCTAAAGGAATCAGCCGTCCAATTGTAGACCTCCACAAGTCTGGTTCATCCTTGGGAGCAATTTCCAAACACCTCAAGGTACCACGTTCATCTGTACAAACAATAGTACACAAGTATAAACACCATGGGACCACGCAGCCGTCATACCGCTCAGGAAGGAGACTCATTCTGTCTCCTAGAGATGAATGTACTTTGGTGTGATAATTGCAAATCAATCCCAGAACATCAGCAAAGGACCTTGTGAAGATGCTGGAGGAAACTGGCACAAAAGTATCTATATCCACAGTTAAATGAGTCCTATATCGACATAACCTGAAAGGCCGCTCAGCAAGGAAGAAGCCACTGCTACAAAAACTACCATAAAAAAGCCAGACTACGGTTTGCAACTGCAAAGGGGGACAAAAGATTGTACTTTTTGGAGAAATATCCTCTGGTCTGATGAAACAAAAATATTATTGTTTGGCCATAATGACCCTTGTTATGTTTGGAGAAAAAAGGGGGATGCTTGCAAGCTGAAGAACACCATCCCAACCATGAAGCATGGGGTGGCAACATCATGTTGTGGGGGTGCTTTGCTGCAGGAGGGACTGGTGCACTTCACAAAATAGATGGCATCATGATGGAAAATTATGTGGATATATTGAAGCAACATCTCAAGACTTCAGTCAGGAAGTTAAAGCTTGGTCGCAAATGGGTCTTCCAAATGGACAATGACCCCAAGCATACTTCCAAAGTTGTGGCAAAATGGCTTAAGGACAAAAGTCAAGGTATTGAAATGGCCATCACAAAGCCCTGACCTCAATCCTATAGAACATTTGTGGGCAGAACTGAAAAAGTGTGTGCGAGCAAGGAGGCCTACAAACCTGACTCAGTTACACCAGCTCTGTCAGAAGGAATAGGCCAAAATTCACCTAACTTAGTGGGAAGCTTGTGGAAGGCTACCCGAAACATTTGACCCAAGTTAAACAATTTAAAGGCAATGCTACCAAATACTAATTGAGTGTATGTAAACTTCTGACCCACTGGGAATGTGATAAAAGAAATAACAGCTGAAATAAGTAATTCTCTCTACTATTATTCTGACATTTCACATTCTTAAAATAAAGTGGTGATCCTAACTGACCTAAGACAGGGAATGTTTATTAGGATTGAATGTCAGGAATTGTGAAAAATTGAGTTTTAATCTATTTGACTAAGGTGTATGTAAACATCTGACTTCAACTGTACATACATACATACACCTACACAAATAGTTTTTTATTGAATCAATCTGGTAGAATTAAATACAACTCAATTCTGGGAAGGCACACCAATTCTCCTTCTTTGGCATATGTTATAGCTCAACAGTTAGCTAATGCAATATCTCCATACACTGTGCTGGAATGGAGTGTGTGTGGAATGGAGTGTGTGTGTGTTTTGTGACCAATTATTACGTGTTTTTCAAATGCAGGAATATCAGACAGGAGTACATGTAATATAACAAAGGCTAGCCTTTACAATGAGATTAAAATAAAATTGTTCATTAATCAAACATTTAAAGGCCAAGTTTGAGATTGCTACATTTCACTTTTGACTGATCTGTCCATAGTACATTCTTCCAAGAGTCTTGGTGATCATCCAGGTGCTTCCAGGTGCTTTTTGTGGAAAAATAGAGAAAGTGTAAGGGGCACTTACTTTTTCACACATGGGAATTGGGCGTTGCATAGCTAATTTACCAAATAGTGCTATCTTCTGTATACCAACCCTACCATGTCACAACAACTGATTGGCTCAAATGCATTAAGAAGGAAAGACATTTTTAAAAATGTACTTTTAACAAGGTACAGCTGTTAATTGAAATGCATTCCAGGTGACTACCTCATGAAGGTGGTTGAGAGAATGCCAAGAGTGTGCAAAGCTGTCATCAAGGCAAAGGGTGGCGACTTTGAAGAATCTCAAATATAAAATATATTTTGATTTGTTTAACACTGTTTTGGTTACTACATGATTTCATGTGTTATTTCACAGTTTGATGTCTTCACTATTATTCTACGATGTAGAAAATAGTAAAAATAAAGAAAAAACCTTGAATGACTGGTACTGTACATGAAGATTCAACTTGAACTACAGAGTAAGTCCATCTTCAAACCAAAATGAAAACCATTGAGTTGCTTCTTCTTTCCTGTGTGGCTCAGTTGGTAGAGCATGGTGTTTGCAACGCCAGGGTTGTGGGTTCGATTCCCACGGGGGACCAGTACGGGGGAAAAAATGTATGAAATGTATGCATTCACTACTGTAAGTCGCTCTGGATAAGAGTGTCTGCTAAATGACTAAAATGTAAATGTAAAATGTTTTCCGCATCCATTTGTCTGATTGCAAGGCACCCTTATAGTCTTCAATAATCAACAATGTAGATGTTAACTCTCTTGCTCTCTCCCTTTCAAGATCATTCAGTACCTCCATCCATCTCTCTACAGGCGCTACACTCTAAAAATAAAAGGTTCCTGGAGTATTCTTTAGGGGTTCTCCAAATTGAAACTGTGGGGGAACCCCTATAAGTTCTTTGAAGAATCCTTTAGAAGGGTTGTTCAAAGAACCCTTTTTAATGGATCCTCGAAGTACCTTTTGGTGTACGTTTTCTAGCTATCTCCATCCCCGATTTATTGTTATTAAGAATAATACGCCTACCAATACCAACAATAACAATATTTTAGTTGTCAGTGTTTATTAAGATTTTAGTGGCAAAGCAGAACATTTTTGTTAAAATATGAGGTAAACTCCCTGCAGAGCCCCAATTCCAGTGGGTATATACTCTGGAGTGTTGATTGATGTTCTCCGTAGCCATAGCCAGAATGATTTTGCACTGCAGGGTGATCGAACAGGTTTCCTGTTATATTCATCAGAGGTGTAGGGAGGGTGAAGTCTCTGAATTAAAAAAAATGTAATTATACAGATGATTAACAAAACATACACACGACAGTATTCATACTTGGTTTTTGTGCCAAATGTGAATGAGAAAAACATGAGCTGCTCAGTATGTGTAGATAATCCTAACCACGGCTTTTCTGAAATATATAACGTTAGCCATGGAGAACTTAAATGTTTTTGCTACTGCTCTCAACAACATTGTTGCCCTGAATTATCCAGGCGCTATCGACAAAGATCAGTGGGAAAAAGTTGTGATGGACTAATTTCTGCACACGGTCAGTGTGAACCGGAGTGACTTGACACAACATGGGCCAAACAAGCTGTACAAACAAAATGGAGTAGTTGCATTTCTTCAGCCCCAACCCTCAGCTGTTAACCAAAACAGTGACTGGGGCTGTTTTGTTATTGTTTGAAATGCATATTGCCCCTTTAAAAATGTGTGTGAGTGAGAGAGATTCATTTGATCAACACCAGGGGTCAACAACCGGTAGGTTAACTAGGTCTATGCAGTATGCTGCTGTTGTGTTTTTGCCAATCACACTATTCTAAAACCAAAGCACACTCACATCGAAGACAAATTAAAATCTCACTGGCGATACTAACCTTTGGCCCTGACCACATTTAAGTCCACCCTTATAATCAGTGAAATAAATAAGTTTAGTTTCCCAGGTGAACAAGTGGGATGCACTGTTGAACACTACATCCCGAGGGGTTCGTGCTGAATGTACGGAGATTGTGACAGACAGTTAAATGGCGTCCCTTGACAAGGCAAGAACAAGATGTATGTCAGGAGAAGTACAGTATTATCATAAGGAGAATTCTACCTGGAATACGGAGGAGGAATGGAGGGGAAAAGAGAGGCAGAGGAGGTCTGAGAGAGAGAGAGAGAGAGAGAGAGAGAGAGAGAGAGAGAGAGAGAGAGAGAGAGAGAGAGAGAGAGAGAGAGAGAGAGAGAGAGAGAGAGAGAGAAACAGGCTGATCTTGAGTCGGTTAAAAATGGCAGGAAAAAGGGAGATGGTTTGTTAAAGAATAATGGTAGAAAATGTATGCAGAGTGAGTTGAAGACAGGAGGAGAAATGGAAGTGAATGAGGGAAAAGTATCGGCGATGTAGGTGTGGTGAAGTTCTCGGAGCCCGAGGCTTGCACCGAGGGTCAGGATAAAGATGAATCTGTGACAGTAGGAGTGAAGTTTTGGGAAAAAGTGGACCCTTGCATTTTGGCTGATCCATTTGAGGTTTCGGGGTGGGTGAAACCAGAGTTGGGTGCTGTGTAATCAGTGAGGGTAACCAGAAGTGGTCTTGTGATAATTGTTTGTTTCTGCTGGTCAGAGGGAGCAGGCGTTCCGTGTTAAACAAATGGGTGCAAGAGATGTGAAGGGCACCATTGAAAGGAGTGATTACTGGGGTAGAGGTAAATTTGAAAGTTGACCAACTGAAGGGGAAGATTCCCGGTGTTTGATGCTCGTCGTTTGGTGCGACACAGACAGGGTGGCGTGAGTGGAGAAACAGAAGAGTCATTGTCTGTTTTTTTTTGTTTTGATGAGTCTATGCCTGACAAATTGATGTTAGGATATATAAGTTACCCTGTACGAGCTTTTATGCCAAATACATTAAGTTGTTACATGTGTCAAGCTTATGGGCATGTGGCACCAGTGTGTAGGAGGGAAGTTCCTAGATGTGAGAAGTGGACAGAAGGGCATGAGACAAAGTAATGTGTAGCATTGGGGAAAGTAGTGGTATGTGTTAATTGTAGGGGTGCCCATGGGGCTGGGGATCAGAAATGTCCCGTGCGAGAAAGACAGGTTGAGGTTTCCAGTGTTAGAGTAGTGCAGAAGTGGTCATATGCTGAGGCAGTGAAGAAAGTAGAGGAAGATGGGTCAAGGGGGAGAGATCCTGAGAGGAGTGGTGTGAGTAGTAGATCTGTACCAGTACAGAGGGATAAACCAACAAGTGATATGTTTCAGTAAGATTAGATTTTTGTCATTTATAGTAATGGTTATCAACTGTACTGCAGGGATGGAACGTAAGTCGCAGAAAATAGAGGTTGTGGTGGCAGCTGCAGAGAGGTATTTGGGTGTGCGAGACATTACATCAGAAGAGTTAAAGTGTGTTAGGTGGTTGTGTCCCATCCTTTCAGGCTGTTGGCCTGAAGTAGGACTAAATATATTTAAATAGTGGAATAGGGTATTTATTATTTTTTATATTTTTTTGTGAGTGGTGTATTTGTATTTTTTATTTGATTAATTAATGCAAAGTATAAGGGAAGTATACTCCAGTCTAGTAGGTGGCGGTAATGCAACATTTATTGGATGCCAACTGCCGTTAAACCTCATCAAAGAAGAAAAATAAGTTTCGTTTCATAGCCAGTGTTTTGGGACGGACATTTTCCACAACTATCTTGCGCTCTAGTCTACTTTGAGCCACGAAGGCAACATTTGTGAAGCCAGCCTAAAAGGAATTGGCAACGTTTTTTCGAGATTATTATTCCTCAATGGCCTCCATCGTGCCTTCATTGGATTTGGAAAGAGAAATGCAGCTGATGAAGCTTTTTCCAGAACCTATCCGGCTTCATATGCTCTACAAGGGAACCCACCATGGATTTCAATTGACAACCATATTCTCCAAATTCGACAAAGTTGGAAGATATATACTTTTGGTGTATTTAAAGTCAGGGTCGGTAAGAGGGGGCTACCTAAGCAAACCTCCTAAAGCGAAACAAGAGGATGGAGATGCATTTCTCTTTGCGCTAAAACCGCATAGTGCATCCAAATATTCACCACAGGATTGTTCTAATGCAGTAGTTTGTAGGTCAGACATGTTATCATTTGGTGGGTGCCTAACATTGCATATGAGTAATGACACTTCCCTGAAGTTAGACATTGCGTCTAATGAGTGTTACACACGAACTGAGTGGGCTGAAGGAAAACATACAGCATTTGTGGAGGTGGAATTGCATCGTGTTCAAGGTGAGTCTGACGCTCAAACTCTAGGGGCATTCTACCTTCTCCATAGAGTTCAGCCGTTATATTTGGTTCGCCCACGACTGCCTCATGTTAACTGCAATCCCGATGCTGTGTTTGACATTTCTAAATCATAAATCATTGTTTGCGATATGTCTTTCGTAACATATGGTCCATATCTTACACCGGCAATAAATAATCCTTCAACTAAAAAAAGTACACTTACTGTAGCAGTGCGCAAATCCGTACAGATGGGTGCCTCCATCTGACTAAACTACACTTCTGGTACACTTCCCGAGTTAGTTATGAAAGATAAGGTCCTTATGCTTCCAATACCATGCCGCAAACAACGCGTTACACGGAACCCAAACCGGCTGTGTGCGTGCGCCATCGTGCATAAATATATTTTGTCCCCCCACACCAAACGCGACCACGACAAGCAGGTTAAAATATCAAAACAAACTCTGAACCAATGACATTAATTTGGGGACAGGTCGAAAAGCATTAAACATTTATGGCAATATAGCTAGTTAGCTTGCACATGCTAGCTAATTTGTCCTATTTAGATAGCTTGCTGTTGCTAGCTAATTTGTCCTGGGATATAAACATTGGGTTGTTATTTTACCTGAAATGCAAAAGGTCCTCTACTCCGACAATTAATCCACACATAAAACGGTCAACCGAATCGTTTCTAGTCATCAATCCTCCTTCCAGGCTTTTTCATCTTTGAACTTATATGGTGATAGGCATCTAAACTTGGTCTTTCAATCACCCACCTGGGTATAACCAATGAGGAGATGGCACGTGGGTACCTGCTTCTATAAACCAATGAGATGGGAGAGGCAGGGCTTGCAGCGCGATTTGCGTCAGAAATAGCAATTTTAGCCCTTGGCAACAAGCGAGCAGTGTGGGTGCAATAATTGAATAACGTGGATTTCTAAATGTATTTTGCAACGCTTGCGCACGCTACGTGTCCGGTCTGGTCAGCATGTAAAATAGAAGTCATTCCTATTTCTGATACAGATCGTGCTGCAAGTCCTGCCTCTCCCATCTCCTCATTGGAAGGAGGAGAGATGACTAGAAACGATTCGGTTGACCGTTTTTGTGTGTGGATTAATTGTCGGATGTGCATTTCAGGTAAAATAACAACCCAATGTTTATATCCCAGGACAAATTAGCTAGCAACAGCAAGCTATCTAAATAGGACAAATTAGCTAGCAAGTGCAAGCTAACTAGCTAAATTGCCATAAATGTTTAATGCTTTTCGACCTGTCCCCAAATTAATGTCATTGGTTCAGAGTTTGTTTTGATATTTTAACCTGCATGTTGTGATCGCATTTTGGAATAGGGGGACAAAATAAATGTATGCACGATGGCGCATGCGCACAGCCGGTTTGGGTTCGTGTTCAGATTGAGCGTCGGGGATCTTAAAAACCACCCCCTACTGAAGATTCCATCCTCCAATGACCCATATGTGTAATGTAATGGAACTTAGTCATGATCAAGGGCTAGGTACGTCGGTGATCACTGTTATTTTGTTCTCAGCCAGCACTACTTCAATCCCCCTACCCCTATGTTTTTAATTGAATGAGTTTATAAAGGGAATTTTGAAGGTAACCGATGGCTTAATTATTGCCAGTAACTACTGTACTGTACATGGTCTATGATGTTGCTGATGTAGCCTACTGTTCACTGTCCTAAGATGCTGGGAGTGTGCTGCGTACTGGCCCTTGGAGGATCCTGGCGTGGACTGAGAAGTAGGCTATGCATATCATTGTTTCTAATATTTTAGAGAACAAGATTGATATGGTCATTTATACAGTCAACTTATTAGCAAGGTCACATTTTCAATGACCAAATATTTACCCACCAAAATCAAGAAATTGGTTTTAGCCTTCTTGCTATAACAAGGCAAACCCATCTGATGACTAAACAATATTTAATGATATTTATAACTTCTCTCAAACTCATGTCACTAGGGACAGGGATTCTCTGAAGGAGAATCTGGTCTCCTTCAAACCAGCCTGCCAGTCTCTGAAGCGGGTCAGGGTTCTGCTGCTGGGTCCTGCTGGGTCAGGAAAATCCAGCTTTATTAACTCTGTCAGATCTGTGATGTATGGGCGAGTTGTTCTGCTGCCCAATATTGGCATTTCTGCTGAGGGCTTTACCAAGAGGGTAGGCCTATTAGTATATCTATTATCCAAGTCCCATTTCTTCATCTGTTTTTGTTATGTTATGACAACCTATTTTTACACCTAATGACAGCTTGAGTAACCTACAAACCATTTCAAGCTTTTGTTGATAAGGAAAATCTACCTTTTATACAAGACCAATCCATTTATATTAGGCTACAGGCTGTAGATGTTGTGATCCACTGTACATCTGATTTGACCCTTCCCGCTCCCCTTCCTGCAGCTCAAATGCTATGACATCCGGTCAGAGAGAGGGGAGAAGCCCACAGCTCTGACCCTGTGTGATGTGTTGGCTCTGGGGGACGGTGAGACGACTGGCCTGACCCTTCCAGACGCACTGGCTGTCATCAAGGGGCACGCCCCCGAGGGACACAAGGTATACATGCATACATACATATATGGCCCAATACACATGTTATTTTCACACTCCAGACATCGTTATCTTGGAAATTTGTATTTTCATTCATTTTTGTTGATCCGTCTGCCTTTTATGTGCAAGTGATCATAGCAATAGAATGAATAGAACAGGCTTGGAACCTCAATTGAATGGGGTCGTCCATTCTATTAATTATATTTCTATGCACGTGATTCCCAGTTTCAAAGTGAAGCCCCCATTGATGCCAAGTGTGCAGGCTACAGACCTGAGCCATCGATGAATGATAAAATCCATTGTGCGGTGTTTGTGCTGGATGCCTGCCAAGTGTTAACCTACAGTGAGGGCCAGCAAACTACAATGAGGAGATTCCATTTTGAGCTGTCAGACCTTGGTGAGAAGTCAATTATAAAACTAGGTCATTTTCAATGGCTTAAATATGGAATACAGGGTTTGGTTAGAATTGATTGAGTTTGTTAGAAGTTTACAGACCTCATACATTAACCTAAAATGATTTAGCGGTGTCTATCATTCCTATTCATTTGGGATTGAGACACATTTCTGCCTCTACCATAGAGGTAGATGGAGATCACATCTGTGTATCTGTACCATTATGGCATCTGTGACCGCATGGGCGAGGCCATTGAGGCCCTCTCCATTTTTAAAGTAGTCAATTTCCTTTTTCTTTAGTGTTTGAAAAAAGCGTAAAGCTAATTTGGTGATTTACCGCTACCTCAGTGCTGGAGACCCAAACCAAATCTTGTCATTTAATTTATTGTGGCCACTGGATGGCAATGATATAGCTTGAAATCATTTTCAAGAAAAATACAATGCTCTGATCATTGGCTGCTCGCTCCCAACCAAAGGATTCCCCACCCAGTGGACTACTTTAAAATGGTGGAAGCCATCGATGGCAATGTCTATGCTAAAATGTGTAATGTCCTTCATATATCTATGGGCTCTACACAAAATAGTTTTGATGCCCATAGAACGGCAACTCTCTCTGTCTCTCTCTGTCCCCACCAGACATCCCCCAGGTGGTTCTGTTGACCCATGTGGACCAAGTGTGCCATACCGTCCAAGAGGATGTGAAGTTTGTTTACACCGGCCGCATCCTACAGGAGAAGGTGTGTGTGTGTGTGTGTGTGTGTGTGTGTGTGTGTTCTAAAGGTTAGAACTGGTCTAGCAATTTCTGCTTCTTCCAACAGATGCAGAAAGCAGCAGAGGTGGTGGGGTTGTCTGTGTCCCATGTGTTTCCGGTGAAGAACTACTCCAGCGAGTTGTCTGTGAGCTGCAACACTGACATCCTGCTGCTGAATGCAGTTCATCACATTCTCCAAGCCGTGGATGACACGTTTGAAGATTACTGCCCACCATCTCCCTCTCCTTTATCTACTGGTCCCCAGCATTCCACCTCAACTCCAGTCACTGTTTAGAATGTGTTCCAAGTAGGCTAGTGTGTGTGGCCAGTCAATGTCAAAAATGAGTAATACCTTTTTCACATTTTTACCTCACTGACATGGTGCAAATGCATCACTCAACACCATATGTATTTGGAGTGTGAAGCAAACATTTAAAATGTGGCTCTATATTCAAACATTTTAATTTGAGATCAAATGTTTCATGAGTGTCCTCTTTTATTTGAGGGTATTTTCATATCTCTTTTACCATTTATAAATGAAAGCACTTATGTATATCGTCCCTCCATTTTGAAGTCCTATGTATTTGACCAAATTCACTTAAGAAATGTTAAGAAACACTCAAATAAAATGCCTCCAGTCATCATTCACCATTCAGTTCCTATTGGACAAAACGTTTGCATTGAAGGAATTTGTAGCATCACAAGCTTGATGTCATTTTGTGCTAGGAATATGGGACCAAATACTGAACTTGACTATTTTAATGCATTATTATTGAAATCGTCACAATGCTTATGACTTCTAATAATTTGACAAAGGAGAGTGATGGAGTGCTGCGTCAGATGACCTGACCTCAACCCAATTGAGATGATTTAAAATGAGTTGGACCGCAGAGTGAAGGAAATGCAGGCAACACGTGCTCAGCATATGTGGGATCTCATTCAAGACTGTTGGAAAAGCATTCCAGGTCAAGCTGGTTGAGAGAATGCAAAGCTGTCAAGGCAAAGGGCGGCTACTTTGAAAAATATCAAATATTTTTTTTGTTACATTATTTCATAGTTGTGATGTCTTCACTATTATTCTACAATGTAAAAAAAAAAAAAAAAACCTGGAATGAATAGGTTTCTAAACTTCTGACTGGTACTGTATGTATGAAAATATCTTAAAATAAAAGGTGACATTCTGTACTGTCACCTCATGAAACATTTTTATTTCAAATACAAAATGCTGGAGCAGAGACAAATTTAAAAATGTAGCTTCTCTGTCCAAATACATATGGTGTTGAGTGTACAAAACATTTGGAACTCCTTCCTAATATTGAGTTGCACCTCCCCTTTTGCTCTCAGAACAGCCTCAATTCGTCGGGGCATGGACTCTACAAGTTGTCAAAAGCGTTCCACGTGGATGCTGGTCCATGTTGACTCCAATGCTTCCCACAGTTGTGTCAAGTTGGCTGGATGTCCTTTGGCTGGTGGACCATTCTTAACACACAGGAAACTGTTGAGCATGAAAACTCAGCAGCGTTGCTGTTCTTGATAGAAACCGGTGCGCCTGGCATCTAATATTTTATCTTGCACATTCACCCTCAATGGCACACATACACAATCCTTCTTTAACCTGTCTCCTCCCATTCATCTACACTGATTGAAGTGGATTTAGCAAGTGACATCAATAAGGGATCTTAGCTTTCACCTGGATTCACCTGTCATGGAAAGAGCAGGTGTTCCTAATGTTTTGTATACTCTGTCTGCTTAATCTTACATTTCTCTTTTCAAAATGTAAACATTGTATTATGATAATTGCTTTATCTAATTAGTGCAATATAATGCTGGGTTTTTCTTCCTCCGTCATACTGTAATTGGTAGTGGGATCAATTGGGTGAGGACAGGTAATAGCTCCACCAACTGTTTGGGTTAAGGGTCAAATCAGGATTTGATGCCCTAATTTGTATTTCCTGTGTTAATAACATGAACAACATTAAATTGTTGTGTATTCTATATTTTTTGTGAATGCTTATCAATGAAGAAATACCCAAGTTGAATATTTCACCAGTCAATATAGAGAAAGTAGAGAAAATGACGACTAAAGCAGAATTCAACAACAAGCAGTTTATGAGTAGCTTTTAAATATTACAATCATAAAAGGCCGGTTTCACATACACAGATTAAGCCTAGTAAAAAGCATGGTATATATAGAATCTCCATTGAAATAGCCTTTAGTCCAGGACTAGGCTTAAACTGAGTCTGGGAAACCAACCCTAAGAGCATAGAATGAATACAATTAAAAAACGGATCAGTTATGAAACCCAGACATCCATACTGAGGATTATGCAGGACACCCTCGCTTTGAATTAGGAGGCAGGGTGGTGGATAGGCCATCGAGAGCAGCCTCTGAACACATCCTTGAAATATTTCTCTAAAGCCGGGGGATCCCCGCCACTATCTCTGATTCGATGCCACACTCATCCTTTCCCCGCAGGATCTTGAAGAACCCTTCAAAGAGAATCATGAGTCATACATTAGGCCGACGGTATCATAGCACACCATTATACAGCATGTCACACCAACAGTATTACACATGAAGATATTGAAATGTCCATCTACGCAAAGCAAAATAAGAATATTGAGTCACAATGACAGTGGTATGCAATGGCCTCTGCTGTTAGCCACCCTCACCATTGTCACCCCAGTCTGTGTTCCAGGAGTTGGCAACCAGCCAGTAGGGGGTGTCATTCTCCTTTCCCCAGCCCAGGATCTTGATGGCATGACCCCCCAGCATCTGTCCAGTCACATGCTGGTACACACCTGGCAACATAGGACAGGGATAAAGTGACCCCTTGGGAGTGTACAATCTGTCAGAGCATGTCAGATCTGTGAGTGCATGCATAGTCTATGGAGTGAGTGGGGGTGTGTGTTTGTGCCTCTGTGTGGATTTGTGTGAGAGAAAAATAGTCTCACCTGTCTTGTAAAGGAGGAAGTCCTCATAGACAGAGAAGGCTGCCTCCACTGGGCCGTTCTTATAGAGCTCAGACATGATCTGCTGTTCCTTCGAGGGAACGCTGTACGTCTGCTTTCCTACAGGGGGCGACAGAGCGGTCAACACGCTGAGGAGGTACACAGTTGAGAAGTGGTGTAAAGTAATTAAGTAAAAATACTTTAAAGTACTACTTAAGTAGTTTTTTAGCGGGTATATATGCATTACTATTTATATTTTTGGCAACTTTACTACATTCCTAAAGAAAGCAATGTACTTTTTACTCCATACATTTTCCCTGACACCCAAAAGTACTTTGTTACATTTTGAAAGCTTATCAGGACATGAAAATGGTCCAATTCACACACTTGTTAAGATACCATCCTTGGTCATCCCTACTGCCTCTGATCTGGCAGACTCACTAAACCCAAATGCTTCATTTGTAAATAGTGTCTGAGTGTTGGACTGTGCCCCAGGTGATCTGTAAATTTAAAAAACAAAATAATGCTGCCATCTGGTTTGCTTAATATAAGGAACATGAAATTATTTATACTTCTATTTTTGAAACTTAAGTATATTTCAGCAATTACATTTTCTTTTGATACTTAAGTATATTTAAGACAAAATACTTTAAAACTTTTACTCAAGTAATATTTTACTGGGTGACTCACTTATTTGAGTCATTTTCTATTAAGGTATCTTTACTTTTACTCAAGTATGACAATTGGTTACTTTTTCCACCACTGCAGTTGAGGCCAAGAACATAGCTGAAGGTGAGGTTATGATAATGTGACAGACCAGATTTAGCTACACTCGAACAACATTGTTTAAGTCTGAGGTGCTATTTAACAGTAGTACACAGTGAGGTCTCTTACCGAAGCGTTTGTCCTTCACGTAGGAGGGGGTGTATCCAGCGTTGCACTCAGACACACACTTAGGGGTGTCCCCCTCACCTGTGCAGGGGGGGCGGGTTCCGTTCACGTGATGCTCACACGGAGCGATGCTATAAGGTCTGCAGCCTGTACGAGATACACACAGTCACTAAGGATGTCATTTTATCCTCTAGAAAGACAAAAATAGTCCACTGCTGACATTTATATTGCATCCATATTGTAGGTGTCACAATGCCAGTGCCATCCAGAACTCACCTATATTGGAGCCGTAAAGCCCCCCTGTAACTAGCCCAGAGTCAGCCCAGTAGTCCCAGGCAGCTGATGGGAAGCCCCCCATACACCTACACACACACACACCTCAGTCAGGCCATGTGAGCTTGCTTACAATGTCATGAGCTATCACATACACTGCTATTGGCTGTAATATACACTGTGTGTACAAAACATTAAGAACACCTACTCTTTCCATGACAGACTGAACAGGTCAATTCAGGTGAAAGATATGATCCCTTATTGATGTCACTTGTTAAATCCACTTCAATCAGTGTAGATGAAGGGGAGGAGACACGTTAAAGAAGGATTTTTAAGCTTTGAGACAATTGACACATGGATTGTGTATGTATTCCATTCAGAGGGTGAATGGGCAAGAGAAGATGTAAGTGCCTTTGAACAAACAGGGTATGGTAGTAGGTGCCAGGCGCACCAGATTGAGCGTGTCAAGAACTGCAACGCTGCAGTTTCCTGTGTGTATCAAGAATAGTCCACCACCCAAAGGCCAGTCGACCAAATTGACACAACTTTGGGAAGCACTGCAGTCAACATGGGCCAGCATCTCAGTGGAATGCTTGCGACACCTTGTAGAGTACATGCCCCAACGAATTGAGGCTGAGGGCAAAAGGAGAGGCTGCAACTCAATTTTAGAAATGTTTCCTTAATGTTTTGTACACTCAGTATATAATAAGCATAGGCTAAACCTGCTATACTTAAAGCCAAACACACACTCACCCCATGCCACAGGAATCACAGCATGACAACAGGTCCTCAGCTGAGATCTCCATGGAGACCTTGCCATTGCTATGGATACAATACCTGTCGGAGATGGCCTCAGCTGCCCCAAAGGCCTGTGTGTCGAAAATGCATGGGAGAGAAAGTTTAGGAGGCACAGCTACTCAGTCATAGCTACTAAGCTTTCAAATGAGTTATTCTCCTCTATCGCCGTCTCCTATCGCACTAACACAGCGGTTAGGCCCCTTTTAAAGGCTACTATTCTCCTCATTAACTCCTCTTTTTCCCTAATATCTTCCTCCATTCCTCTCTCCATCCATCCACCGTCTTACCCAGCAGGAGCCACAGGATCCCTGGTCTCTGATCTCTTTGATGGTGGGACAGTTGGGCCACTGCAGCCGTGCGTCAAAGCTGTCTGGCAGACTCATGTCCTCATCAGACTGCACCCTGTGGAGGGAGAAGAGGAACAAGCTTGGGCTTTGATAACTTATGTTGGCCTGCATGTGTAGGGTGGCATTAATTGTGTCCATTTCAGTCAATCCATACAGACAAACACACACTCACAGCTCTGGCAGCCTGGGTCCCTTCAGCAGGGTTCCACACAAACTCTTCACATAACTGATGTCAACGTTGTGGAAGTTCTGGCCAGCCTGGGGAGATGTAAAAAGAAAAGGAAAGGAGGAAAGGAAAAGGAAAGAGTCAAGAGGGAGATAGAGGAGTGAGAGAATATGGAGAGATGAAGATCGGTGGAAAGATTTCAAAGAGAACATTTGCATAGACTGGGTTGATTCATTATATTTGAATGAGTTAGATTATTATCTATTATAACATTCTCTCATCTGCTATAACAGGAAGACCTGGTAGGACTTACCGCCCATGTGGTGTCTGCGTTGTTGATGTACTGAACCATCTCAGGAGACAGTAGAGGGAGGCGGGGCTTAGCCCAGCTAACAGACAGGGCCGAGAGAAGACACAGGAGGGCCAGACGACACATCCTGGAGGTGGACAGGAGACAACATGATTTAACTTTTGTATTTCAAACCGTGATGTAGGCTACTTTCTGTCTACTGAGTGTAAGAATAGAGTTTGAGGTTGCAGCTCAGCACCTGTCACAAGGCAGCCTCCTCCCAGTAGACCACTAGAGCTGCAGAGGTGGAAGTGAGAATGAAAATGTACCTTGAGTTACATGGTTACTTATTAACAAGAGCTTTAAATAAGTGGCCTTACTGCAGGCTATTTAAGCAATAAGGACTGAAGGAGCAGGGCTGGACAACCACATTTGGGGCCCTTTTTTTATATTTTGAGGAGGGGGAATTTAAAAAAAAAAATATATATATATATATATATTTTTTTAAATCAGCTTACTGCATTTCAACACATTTTGCCATGGTGCACAGAGAAAAATGCTGTTTTGTAGCTCATCTCATGCTTTTGTTCACCCATGAGGGTGAGAGAAAATGTTGCAGTTTTAGAGCAAATGTCCTTCAATTCTAAACATTTTGCTAGATACAGCCCTTAGTGTCACGTATACTCCCTCTCCGACCTCTACGTCATCAGGCTGCTGATTATCCCGCACACCTGTCACCATCGTCTCGCGCACCAGCGCCTTATGATGCTCACCTGGGCTCCATCACCTCCTTGATTATCTTCCCTATATCTGTCACTCCCCTTGGTTCATTCCTCAGGTGTTATTGACTCTGTTTCATGTCAGTGTGTTAGTGGTTCGTGTTGATTGTTTATTTTATTAAAAACACTCACTCCATGAACTAGCTTCCCGATTGTCAGCGCACATCGTTACACTTAGCCTTGATATATTGGCCATATACCACAAACCCCTGAAGAGCCTTATTGCTATTATACACTGGTTACCAACGTCAATAGAACATTAAACAAGTCTTTTTGCTTCATACCCAAGGTAGATTGTCTGATATACACACACGGCTAAAATGCTGTTTCAGCCAATCAGCATCCAGGACCCAAACCCAAAAGTTGCTGGTTCGAATATACACAGTATTTATTAGTAATAATACACTTGACAAATACTACAGTATAAACTGTATCATTCCTCTGACGTAAAATGAACACTCTTTAAAACATTAACATGTCGCTATTGCAAATACTAAAGTTGATAATAGCACAATCAATTCAATTCAGAAACCCTCCCTCTTCTTTCAGTGATAGGCTCTGGCAAATAAACTATGGCTCCTTCTTTCATACCAAGACAAGTCTACCTCACAAATACTGGCACCTAGAGAGAAATACGCAGTTAAAATAACAAACCAGAACAAAACCTTATAGCTACCTGTATGGTTTGTGTGGTAGATGCTCCTCAGACAGTTAATCAGTCAGTCTGTCAGTTCTTCTCTTATTCTGAATCTCTGCAGACTCTTCTGTTTTAAAGGAGCCTGGATTAC
Source organism: Salmo trutta (assembly GCF_901001165.1). Taxonomy (NCBI): domain Eukaryota; kingdom Metazoa; phylum Chordata; class Actinopteri; order Salmoniformes; family Salmonidae; genus Salmo; species Salmo trutta. The sequence goes on from NC_042957.1 coordinate 23,172,268, forward strand.
TGTCACATGACCAGTCCAGTCTTTTGCCCTGGCATAAATGTCACATGATTGTGGCGAAGGCTATTTCCAAAGGTTGATAACAAGTGCCCTGAAAGTTATTGTAAAATGTGTTCCTTGGATTGATACCATTTATGAAAGTCAAAGTTAATGAGCAACAGGTACTCTTATGTCTGCAACAATGTTACAAAACTGTAAGAAAAAAGCATTCCCTTTCTTCCATTCAGTTTGAGTTATGAAATGTTTGAAATAGAATGTACAGTCTTACATAAATGAAAATCACTGTTTTAGCGGTCTTTTCCCTCAGGACTTTGAACTAGCATGACTTGAGCTCGTCTTAAATGAGTGTACCATTTTACTGTCTGTAAACTATAAAACTATCATCCATTGTCTTGTCAGCAAAGTCAATGTCCAAAAAAACAGGGTTAATTTACAAAGGACCAACATTGATCTTTGTGACACTGATGAGGCAGAAAAGAAAACGTTCATAAACACTTTATTTGGAGTCTTTTATTATTTGTTCAATTATGTACAAATGAAAACCTCACATTACATAGCAATATTCATGTCTTCTTTGGTTGTGTACAAGGATACACCACACTACTGTAGCCTTCCTACTCACCAAAGCTCTGTGTTAAGGACACTTAGCAGCCTGCTACTATGTGCTCTGCTGCAGTCCCTCTTCTACCAGTCTCTGTATCAAAAATCAAATCAAATGTTATTTGCCACATGAGCCAAATACAATTCACCTTACAGTGAAATGCTTGCTTACAAGCCCTTAACCAGCAATGCAGTTTAAGAAAAATAAGTGTTAGAAAGTATTTCCTAAAATAAAGTCAAGAGATTCTTAAAAGTAGCCACCCTTTGCCTTGATGACAGCTTTGCACAATCTTGGCATTCTCGCAAATCAAATCAAAATCAAATCAAACAACTACCTTATACACACAAATACACACAAATGTAAAGGGATGAATAAGAATATGTACATATAAATACATGAATGAGCAATGGCGTGCGGCATAGGCAAGATGCAGTAGATGGTGTAGAATGCAGTATATACATATGAGATGAGTAATGTAGGATAATGTAAACATTATTAAAGTGGCGTTATTTAAAGTGACTAGTGATACCTTTATTAAGTACATTTATTTAAGTGACCAGAGATTTGAGTCTGTATGTTGGCAGCAGCCTCTCTATGTTAGTGATGGCTGTTTAACAGTCTGACGGCCTTGAGATGGAAGCTGTTTTTCAGTCTCTCGGTCCCAGCTTTGATGCACCTGTACTGACCTCGCCTTCTGGATGATAGTGGGGTGAACAGGCAGTGGCTCGGGTGGTTGTTTTCCTTGATGATCTTTTTGGCTTTCCTGTGACATCGGGTGCTGTAGGTGTCCTGGAGGGCAGGTAGTTTGCCCCCAGTGATGCGTTGGGCAGACCGCACTACCCTCTGGAGAGCATTGCGGTTGAGGGCGGTGCAATTGCCGTACCAGGCGGTGATACAGCCCGACAGGATGCTCTCGATTGTGCATCTGTAAAAGTTTGTCAGTGTTTTAGATGACAAGCCAAATTTCTTCAGCCTCCTGAGGTTGAAGAGGCGCTGTTGTGCCTTCTTCACCACGCTGTCTGTGTGGGTGGACCATTTCAGTTTGTCCGTGATGTATACGGCGAGGAACTTAAAACTTTCCACCTTCTCCACTACTGTCCCGTCGATGTGGATGGTGGGTGCTCCCTCTGCTGTTTCCTGAAGTCCACGATCATCTCCTTTGTTTTGTTGACGTTGAGTGAGAGGTTATTTTCCTGACACCACTCTCCGAGGGCCCTCACCTCCTCCCTATAGGCTGTCTCGTCGTTGTTGGTAAACAGGCCTACCACTGTAGTATCGTCTGCAAACTTGATGATTGAAGTGGAAGCGTGTATGGCCACGCAGTCATGGGTGAACAGGGAGTATAGGAGAGGGCTGAGAACGCACCCTTGTGGGGCCCCAGTGTTGAGGATCAGCGGGGTGGAGATGTTGTGTCCTACCTTCACCACCTGGGGGTGGCCCGTCAGAAAGTCCAGGACCCAGTTGCACAGGGCAAGGTCGAGACCCAGGGTAGTGTACAGTGTGATGGCAATTGCATCGTCAGTGGATCTACAGTGGACCTATTCTCTCAACCAACTTTATGAGGTAGTCACCTGGAATGCATTTCAATTAATAGGTGTGCTTTGTTAAAAGTTCATTTGTGGAATTTCTTTCCTTCTTAATGCGTTTGAGCCAATCAGTTGTGTTGTGACAAGGTAAGGGTGGTATACAGAAGATGGCCCTATTTGGTAAAAGACCAAGTCCATATTAAGGCAAGAACAGCTCAAATAAGCAAAGAGAAATGACAGTCCATCATTACTTTAAGACATGAAGGTCAGTCAAACCAAAACATTTCAAGAACTTTGAACGTTTCTTCAAGTGAAGTCGCAAAAACCATCACGCGCTATGATGAAACTGGCTCTCATGAGGACCGCCACAGGAAAGGAAGACCCCGAGTTACCTCTGCTGCAGAGGATAAGTTCATTAGAGTTATTAACTGCACCTCAGATTGCAGCCAAAATAAATGCTTCACGGAGTTCAAGTAACAGACACATCTCAACATCAACTGTTCAGAGGAGACTGTGGGAATCAGGCCTTCATGGTCAAATTGCTGCAAAGAAACCATTACTAAAGGACACAAATAATAAGTAGAGACTTGCTTGGGCCAAGAAACACAAACAATGGAGATTAGAATGGTGGAAATCTGTCATTTGGTCTGATGAGACAAAATTTGTGATTTTTGGTTTCAACCTCCATGTCTTTGTGACACGCAGAGTAGGTGAACGGATGATCTCCACATGTGTGGATTCCACCGTGAAGCATGGAGGAGGAGGTGTGATTCTGTGCGGGTGCTTTGCTGGTGACACTGTCTGTGATTTTATTGAGAATTCAAGGCACGCTTAATCAGCATGGCTACCACGGCAGTCTTCAGCGATACGACATCACATCTGGTTTGCGCTTAGTGGGACTATCATTTGTTTTTCAACAGGACAATGACCCAACACACCTCCAGGCTGTGTAAGGGCTATTTGACCAAGAAGAAGAGTGATGGAGTGCAGCATCAAATGACCTGGACTCCTGTAACGGCTGTCGTCGGAAGAAGACCAAGGTGCAGCGGAGTTAGTGTTCATCATAAAAGGTTTTAATGATCAATGAACACTATACAAAAGAAACCAAAAAAACGACTAGCAACAGTTCTGTTAGGAACACACTAAACAGAAAACAATTACCCACAAAACCCAAAGGAAAAACATGCTCCTTATGTGTGACTCCCAATCAGCAACAACGAGCTTCAGCTGTGCCTGATTGGGAGCCACACACAGCCCAAAACAAAGAAATACAAAAACATAGAGAAAGGAACATAGAACGCCCACCCAATGTAACACCATGGCCTAACCAAAATAAAGAACAAAAAAAACCTTTTTATGGCCAGGGCGTTACAACTCCACAATCACCCGACCTCAACCCAATTGAGATGGTTTGGGATGAGTTAGACCGCAGAGTGAAGGAAAAGCAGCAAACAAGTGCTCAGCATCAGGGATGCAAACTGGTGAGGGCCCAACAAGGTGACACTTTTTTTTGCACCGAAACATGCCAAAAAATCCCTGTTAGGGGGGAAATGCCGATTTTAACTAATTAAATAACAAAGAATATGATCTACATGCTTAGTCTGTGTGTAAAATAAAAAGTTGTTCATGTGAACCTAACTCACAGCTAAAAAATGTAAAGAAAGCAATCCAATGTTATCAGTTCCCTTGACTTTACTGCAAATTACACTCAAGTCTTGAAATAAAACAATACACTAATATTGCAGATAGCCATGACAGTCTTTATAATAGAACGCTTGTGACCACACACACACACACACACACACACACACACACACACACACACACACACACACACACACACACACACACACACACACACACACACACACACACACACACACATCTAAATATTGCACTTGGGAAAAAAACATCATAAAATATAAATAGAATGAAACAAAAAGGCATTCTATTTTTTCTCTGTTATAGTGACCTCTATAGTAAACATCGATCAAGTGCACAAGGCTACATGTGTGCAAAAATAACGTTCACGGAGTAAAAAATGTAATAATCCCCCCTCACTCACACACAAGTGTCACTGTCAAGTGCAACACAACAAAAAGCCATGTTTTTGGGCTACACAACATTATTACATTGTACACTTTCTGCCTGTGGACATCTATTCTACAATGTGCCAGCAGAGCAAGATACCCTTTGTTGGCATAATTGATCTCTTTCAGGCAGATGGTACACCTGGCATACCCCTTTTATCTGCTGTATTAAAAAAGTAAGAAATAGGGAAAGTGTGTGGTGTTCCTTTCACCTTTATAGTGGCATCCAGCTTAAGCCAGGCCCAGCTCCAGCTACACTTCATCACTGAATCCACTTGTTTAACAAGCAACTCCTCATTTTCACCTAATTCTCTCTTTCTGAAAATTAACCACATACTGTAGAGGTTAAACATTAGTTCACAGATAGTAGTTAGTTTGCTAGCTAGTTAACTAGTCAACATTTCACAAAGATTGCCAGGGTCCAGTAAGCAACTAACGCGTTATAACGGCAAGGAGTCGTATACCAGTTAATACTACGGCGAATTGGTTAGGTTACTAATGTTAGCTCATCTGATGTTGTAACGTTAGCTAATTTTCACACTATAAACTCAATTCTTTGATCAGTTAAGATGGCTAATGTTGCTCAACATTTCTCTGGTTAGCTAACGGAGAATTTGATCCAGCTAGCAAGATAACGTTACTCAACGCTAACAATACTTGTTCCACCACACTTTCTCCCTCACCTCAACCTATCCAAATGCCAGTTGTTTTTCGGTTACAGCTCATGAGGCGCTGATGCTGTAACTAGCAAATTGGTTGTCTCTTCTCTCTTCAGTAGCGTGCTGCATTCTGTTGTTATGTGAACGATTGGCTGAGCCTTGGATACAGCCAGTATTGCTCCAAATGCGCATCACACATTCGCTTACAGCCAGTAGTGTGATCCTAAGCCAAGCCCATCCGCCCAAACTTTTCTCATTAGATCTACACGAATCATGTAGGTCATCTATTTTTGATTCAAAACAACGAATTTCGCCGAAAGGTGACAAGTTTGCATCCCTGCTGCATATGTGGGAACTCCTTCAAGGCTGTTGGAAAAGTATTCCAGGTGAAGCTGGTTGAGAGAATGCCAAGAGTGTGTAAAGCTGTCATCAAGGCAAAGGGTGGCTACTTTGAAGAATCTCAAATATAAAATATATTTTGATTTGTTAAATACTTTTTTGGTTACGACATGATTCCATATGATATGTGTTATTTCATAGTGTTGAGTAGTGTCAGGAGTCTTATGGCTTGGGGGTAAGCCTTTTGGACCTAGACTTGGCACACCGGTACCTCTTGCCGTGCGGTAGCAGAAAGAACAGTCTATGACTAGGGTGGCTGGAGTCTTTGGCAATTTTTAGGGCCTTCCTCTGACTACGCCTGGTATAGAGGTCCTGGATGGCAGGAAGCTTGGCCCAGTGATGTACTGGGCCGTACGCACTACCCTCTGTAGTGCCTTTTGGTCGGAGACCGAGCAGTTACCATACCAGGCGGTGATGCAACCAGTCAGGATGCTCTCGATGGTGCAGCTGTAGAACTTTTTGAGGATCTGAAAACCCATGCCAAATCTTTTCAGTCTCCTGAGGGGGAACAGGCGTTGTCGTGCCCTCTTCACGGCTGTCTTGGTGTGTTTGGACCATGATAATTCGTTGGTGATGTGGAGTACAGGAGGGGACAGAGCACGCACCCCTGAGGGGCCCCCGTGTTGAGGATCAGTGTGGCAGATGTGTTGTTACCTACCCTTACCACCTGGGGGTGGCCCGTCAGGAAGTCCAGGAGAGATTGTGCATCTGTAGAGATTGTGCATCTGTGGATCTGTTGGGCTGGTATGCAAATTGTAGTGGGTCTAGGGTTTATGGTATAATGGTGTTGATGTGAGCCATGACCAGCCTTTCAATGCACTTCATGGCTACAGAAGTGAGTGCTACGGGTCGGTAGTCATTTAGGCAGGTTACCTTAGTGTTCTTGCGCATAAGGTCTATGGTGGTCTGCTTGAAACATGTTGGTATTACAGAGGTTGAAAATGTCAGTGAAGACACTTGCATGTTGGTCAGCGCATGCTCGGAGTACACGTCCTGGTAATCCGTCTGGCCCTGCGGCCTTGTGAATGTTGACCTGTTTAAAGGTCTTACTCACATCGGCTACGGTGAGCGTGATCACACAGTCGTCCGAAACAGCTGGTGTTCTCATGCATGCTTCACTGTTGCTTTCCTCAAAGCGCTCATAGAAGTCACTTAGCTCGTCTGTTAGGCTCGTGTCACTGTATCATCTTACACTGGGCATGTCTCAAAAGACAAATCTGGCTTCCTCTCCTTGTCCCCTTTACTTTGTCCACAATGAGAAAGACACGGACATATAGATGAAAGCTAAGCTAGGCTTCTATCATATTGTTTCATATTTGCTATTACGTCTTTTCAGATCAGTGCAGTTGAGGTAGAGAATACGAGCGGAGGAGGCAACTTTAGACTATTGAGATGTGTCCAGTTTACTATGATTGAATGTGACAACAGTGTCAATATGTAGCTATACTGTACATAAACACAGTACAGCCATCTTAGTTCTTGCTATGGAGATAGACAGACACTTATAAAACACATCAAACAGAACCATTGTGTTGTCATTACAATTGCTATTGACTGACATGAGATAAAAAAACAACATTACAAACTAAGACAAAAAAAACAGACTACAAATGTATGTTTGTTCATCTCAATGTCCTGTATGTGTGTGTGAGCTGTGTGCTTTACGTTTGTGTGATGTGTCTAAGACTTTACTCAAACCTATTCACATTTTAAATGAAAGTTTCATTTGATAATACCAATCCATTATAGCTCTATTGGTATTCTCACTTTCAAAACATGTTGAAAAAAATTTTACGAACAGACCCAGGGCTGTGGTTACAAAATAACTAAAATCTACATAAAAATAAATCAAAACACTAAATTAGGAAAAGAGATGTGCCAGATACCGTGTGTATCTGACGTGAGTATGACAAGTGTAACAGAACGTAAGACTACTGCAAATCACTAACAAACACAATAAGACAACCCTGCTACCAGTGACTCCCATAGTACAGGCCTCTACGGACCATCACAGGTGAGTTAAACAGGACAGGTGAATGGGAGGGTAAGATTCCTCCAGGGGAGAGGGAGAACCAGGCCTCAGGAGAGGGGAGCATCTCAGTCGTGCACCCCATGCAGGGTGAGGGTTAGTAGGGATTGAGTGGGCTCAATGGCCCTGCATGTCTGCGGCGCCTGGAGGTTGTCCAGCTGTAGTGCTCAGGTACCAGCAGCTGAGGGCGGTGAGGATCATGGCAGCGGAGAACAATATGGGGGAGAGTCCTCTCCTGTATTGCACCCAGGATACACAGGGTTTTTGTCCCGGGACGCATCTGTCAGGGACACCCTCTGAAACAGGGCTCTTTCCGAAGGTTGATAACAAGTGCCCTGAAAGTTACTGGCTAGGTCACAGTTGTAAATGAGAACTTGTTCTCAACTGGCCTACCTGGTTATATAAAGCTGAAATAAATTTACAAAAAATTAAAAAACTGTCAAATGATACAATTTATTTAAGTCAAAGTTAATGAGCATCAGGTACTCACTGGAATTATGTCTGCATTGAACCAATGTTAGAAAACTAAGAAAAAAGGCATTCACCTTCTTCCATTGCATTTGAGTTATTAAATGTTTGAAGTAAAATATACAGGCTTAGCAGTATTTTTCCCCAGGACTTTGAACTAGCATGACTTGAACTCATCTTTAATGAATGCACAATTTTACTGTGTAAACTATAAAACTATCATCCATTGTCTTGTCAGCAGAGTCAATCTCCCAAAAAAACTGGGTTATCTTACAAAGGACCAACATTGATCTTTGTGACACTGATGAAAAATAAACATTCAGAAACACTATTGTCTTTTATTCTTTTTTCAATGATATACAAATTAAAATATAACATTACATAGCAATATTCATGTCTTCTTTGGTTGTGTACAAGGATACACCACACTACTGTAGCCTTCCTACTCACCAAAGCTCTGTGTTAAGGACACTTAGCAGCCTGCTACTATGTGCTCTGCTGCAGTCCCTCTTCTACCAGTCTCTGTATCATCTTACACTGGGCATGTCTTAAAAGACAAATGTGGCTTCCTCTCCTTGTCCCCTTTCCTTTGTCCACAATGAGAAAGACACGGACATATAGATGAAAGCTAAGCTAGGCTTCTATCATATTGTTTCATATTTGCTATTACGTCTTTTCAGATCTGTGCAGTTGAGGTAGAGAATACGAGGGGAGGAGGCAACTTTAGACTATTGAGATGTGTCCAGTTTACTATGATTGAATGTTACAACAGTGTCAATTTGTAGCTATACTGTACATAAACACAGTACAATCATCTTAGTTCTTTCTATGGAGATAGACAGACACTTATAAAACACATCAAACAGAACCATTGTGTAGTCATTACAATTGCTGTTGAAAATAACCTTACAAACTAAGGCAAAAGAACCGACTATAAGAAATGCACAATGGTTTTGTTGATGTTTCTTAATCTCAATGTCCTGTATGTGTGTGAGCTGTGTGCTTTAAGTTTGTGTGATGGGTCCAAGACTTTACTAAACCCTATTCACATTTCAAATTAATGTTGAAAAAAAATGAAATACCAATCCATTAAAGCTCTATTGGAATTCTCTCTTTCAAAACATGTTGAAAAAATGTAACATACAAAACCAGGACTGTGGTTACAAAATAACTAAAATCAACATTAAAAACAAACCAAAAAAAAACAAATGAGGAAGAGAGATGTGCCAGATGCCGTGTGTATCTGACGTGAGTATGACAAGTGTGTTAGAAAATAATGTTACGGAACGTAAGACTACTGCAAATCACTATCAAACACAATAAGACAACCCTGCTACCAGTGACTCCCATAGTACAGGCCTCTATGGACCATCACAGGTGAGTTAAACAGGACAGGTGAATGGGAGGGTAAGATTCCTCCAGGGGAGAGGGAGAACCAGGCCTCAGGAGAGGGGAGCATCTCAGTCGTGCACCCCATGCAGGGTGAGGGTTAGTGGGGGTTGAGTGGGCTCAATGGCCCTGCATGTCAGCAGTGCCGGGAGGTTGTCCGGCTGTAGTGCTTAGGTACTGCCAGCTGAGGGCGGCGAGGATCATGGCAGCGGAGAGGTACATGGGGGAGAGGTGGGCAGTCCGGGAGGCCAGGGTGGCTTGGGAGAGAGTCCTCTCCTGGATCACACCCAGGATAAACAGGGTTTTGTCCCGGGATGGATCCGTCAAGGACACCCTCTGTAGCATCTGGAGAGAGAGAGAAAAAGAAAGAGCGAGAGAGGTCAGAAAACTCACAAACAAAGTAAGAACACACACTCAGATGCACAATAACACAAACAAACACGTTTGAATACATGACACACCCAAAGATACACACACACACACCTCCTGGCTGTATTGGGCCATGATGCTTTGCACGGCACCCATGTTGGTGGCTTGCATCATGAGGGTGACGGCCTGACCCTTCCTGATTTTCACCACGCCCTGGAATACCTGAGGGTTGTTGTAACAGGCTGAGAGGGTCGCTATCGCCATCACCTGGACATTATTGAGACACACAGTACAGCAAAATGAAATGCTTCCTGAGGATCCTGACTCAAACAACCAGGAATGAAAAGTGAAAACGTGTTGAAATGAAATGCAACTAGCAGCTTTCTCCAGTGGGAATGTACTTTGAAATGTAACACTTCAATGGTAGCATTTACCTGTGGTATGGCGCAGAAGTTGAAGACGCTCTGGTTGCGTAGGCGTGCCAGATAGGTGATGACATCAGGGACGTGGCGCAGGGCGTCTGTCACCAGCAGGTTGAGACAGGACAGGGCTGAGGTCAGCTGGTCAGGCTCTGCCAGGTCCTCCAGACGACACGCAAACTGACTCCATGCCTACAGAGGGATATGTAACACACACATTAACTACACACACCGCAATAATGACACATACAGTGCACACACACACACACACAGTGTAGTTACCTCTTGTGGCCAGAAGGCCCTCGCCACCTGTATATCCTCCAGGTAGTCTCTGATGATGTTGGTCTTCTGGAGGAACAGGCCCATGGAGTTGGCTAGCTCTGTGTCTTTGCCCACCTCTGGGTCCTCCAGCTGGGAGGCAGAGAACAGCTGGGACAGGCCTATACCCACCAGCCCTGCCACATAGTGACAGTACTGCACGGGGGAAGGGGGGGGTAATGTTAATACACATGTATTTAACACTCAAATCTTTACAGACTCGTGTGAAGTGAAGAAATCAGTGGGTTTTAGTGACTTTCATGTAGCATCAAGCTATTTGTCATTTGATACACATCAGGCTACCACTAGGTTATAGTGACACACATCAGGCTACCACTAGGTTACAGTGATACACATCAGGCTACCACTAGGTTACAGTGATACACATCAGGCTACCACTAGGTTATAGTGACACACATCAGGCTACCACTAGGTTATAGTGACACACATCAGGCTACCACTAGGTTATAGTGACACACATCAGGCTACCACTAGGTTATAGTGATACACATCAGGCTACCACTAGGTTATAGTGATACACATCAGGATCAGGCTACCACTAGGTTATAGTGACACACATCAGGCTACCACTAGGTTATAGTGACACACATCAGGCTACCACTAGGTTATAATGATACACATCAGGATCAGGCTACCACTAGGTTATAGTGACACACATCAGGCTACCACTAGGTTATAGTGATACACATCAGGCTACCACCAGGTTACAGTGATACACATCAGGCTACCACTAGGTTACAGTGATACACATCAGGCTACCACTAGGTTATAGTGACACACATCAGGCTACCACTAGGTTATAGTGACACACATCAGGCTACCACTAGGTTATAGTGATACACATCAGGCTACCACTAGGTTATAGTGATACACATCAGGATCAGGCTACCACTAGGTTATAGTGGCACACATCAGGCTACCACTAGGTTATAGTGACACACAGGCTACCACTAGGTTATAGTGATACACATCAGGATCAGGCTACCACTAGGTTATAGTGGCACACATCAGGCTACCACTAGGTTATAGTGATACACATCAGGCTACCACTAGGTTATAGTGATACACATCAGGCTACCACTAGGTTATAGTGATACACATCAGGCTACCACTAGGTTATAGTGACACACATCAGGCTACCACTAGGTTATAGTGACACACATCAGGCTACCACTAGGTTACAGTGGCACACATCAGGCTACCACTAGGTTACAGTGACACACATCAGGCTACCACTAGGTTATAGTGACACACATCAGGCTACCACTAGGTTATAGTGACACACATCAGGCTACCACTAGGTTATAGTGACACACATCAGGCTACCACTAGGTTATAGTGACACACATCAGGCTACCACTAGGTTACAGTGACACACATCAGGCTACCACTAGGTTACAGTGACACACATCAGGCTACCACTAGGTTACAGTGACACACATCAGGCTACCACTAGGTTATAGTGATACACATCAGGCTACCACTAGGTTATAGTGACACACATCAGGCTACCACTGGGTTCTTTTTAAATAGGGAGCAAATCGGTTTTAGCACTTTTATTTCCATGACTGATCAAAACTTGTTTTCCAATGCTCCCTCGTCTCTGCAGCAGACATATGGTGAGCAATGTTTGGAACATCGAATCACAATTAATCACAGTATCGAATTGCAATACATATCACATCACCACCTACGTATTGTAATAATATTGTATCGTGAAGTCCCTGGCAATTCCCAGCTCTACTAGGTTATTAACCAGCAAATGTGGAGCCGTTAGTCTAACACTTGTATAATGCTTGCCTAACACTAAGGTACCATTTACCTGGTCCCACTCCTTCATGGAGCCCACTTTCTTCTCCAGAAACTCAGCCATTCCAACTCCCATGCGGTGGCAGATATCCGAGATCACATCCTGGTATGCCTGACCCAGGTTCCTGAACTCCAAGGAAATCTGAACAGAAAAGAGATTCATTTAAATACACACACATAGCATGATGACAGATGCCCATTGTATGATGTCTGCTACATATTTCATTGTCATGACAGTGTTATGCAATCCTTATTGTAAAAAAGGCAGGCCCATTCCACCTGACTGGCATGTAGCCCTGTCAATCACCCTTCAGACCTCTGTTCATCCAACCAATCAGGGAGCTTCGATGCACTGCAAGACAACGGCTCCGCTCACCTCTAGTTAGTGCATGTTTTTCCATTGCAAAAGAAGAAGCAAATAGTTGTGTTGCTGACAGACTGTCACATGCTGTTCCTAACTGAAGTGTTGTCCATCCATTGACAAGTGTTGGAAATGTTATTGGGTGTAATATACACTGATTATACAAAACATTAAGAACACCTGCTCTTTCCATGACATAGACTGACAAGGTGAATCCAGGCGAAAGCTATGAACCCTTAGTGATGTTACTTTAATTCACTTCAATCAGTGTAGATGAAGGGGGGAGACAGGTTAAAGAAGGATTTTTGAGCCTTCAGACAATTGAGACATGGATTGTGTATGTGTGTCATTTAAGAGGGATAATGGGCAAGACAAAAGATTTAAGTGCCTTTGAACGGAGTATGGTAGTAGATGCCAGGCGCACCGGTTTGAGTGTGTCAAGGTCTGCAACGCTGCTGGGTTTTTCACACTCAACAGTTCAAGAATGTGTATCAAGAATGGTCCACCACCCAAAGGACATCCAGCCATCTTGACACAACTGTGGGAAGGATTGGAGTCAACATGGGCCAGCATCCCTGTGGAACACCTAAGACACCTTGTAGAATCCATGCCCTGTCGAATCGAGGCTGTTCTGAGGGCAAAAGGGGGGAGGTGCAACTTAATATTAGAAAGGTGTTCATAATGTTTGATATACTCAGTGTAAGTGAGTTATGGTTACCTTATCATGTAACTTTGTAGAGAGGATACAGTGTTGTTTGCTAGCCTTCAGCTTACGCTAGCTCTACTGTATGTTTGGATTAGAGAGGAATGTTTGTAGGTACCCCGTGCATGCTATTTTCTATCAGTGTGCTTATCATTGCTATGTGTTTTTGTAGAATGCCAATAGGTCTACTCCTTATTGTATTAGCAGTATGTATTGTTGGTATGCTATCGCTGCAATGCTTATAGCCTACATACCGCTGTAGTGATTTGCGCATGTCAGTATAGAGATTCTGGAAGCATCTAGAAGGTTCCGGTCCCTTCTGGGCACCCACGCATGCGCAGTGATTAATTATGATAGTGCCACCAGAGGCCTGCTAAATACGATTTAGCTCTAGTGTGTAAATATCCCTGTTAATATAAGCATATTGGTGAATGCAATGGTATTAAGGGCTCCGATTGGCGCAGAGGTGTAAGGCACTGCATCTCAGTGCAAGAGGCATCACTGCAGTCACTGGTTCTAATCCAGGCTGCATCACATCCGGACGTGATTGGGAGTCCCATAGGGTGGCGCACAATTGGCCCAGCGTTGTCCAGGTTTGGCCGGGGTAGGTTGTCATTGTAAATAACAATTTGCTCTTAACTGACTTGCCTAGTTAAAATATATATATATATTTATTATGTAATGTTCAGTCTCTCTACATTGCTAGTAGATTTGTATATTATTGCACATGTATTTATCTTAGTATCTTGTAATATGTCCTCATGATTGTATTGTTCCTCCCTTTTTAGAACCACGTAAAATACCTCAAATGGAAGCAGATGTGTCCACATGTGTGTGGTGCTGACAAAGTGTACAGTAATGGGCCTCAACATAATATTCTAACCCGACAACACTATAGTGGGCAGATCTAACTGAATCAGTTTGAAGTAACTAGCGGGTGAGGAGTCAGGAGCCAACCACTCAGACGAGCTTGCGATAGTTTTTACACGTTCCTAGCTCTTGACGGATTTAGCGACCAACAGATTTTTACACTTTATGTACGGTTATATAGTACGCAGTAGTGTCAGCGGTTCCACTGACCGTGGGGAAGTCCTCCAGGACCTGCCTGTCCTTCTCGTGGCTCTCAGTGAAGCACCAGTTGGCCTGGTAAAGGTACGTGTGGAAGTCATTCAGCATGGGCACCTTCTTCTCCAGGGGGATGGTCATATCATCTTCTACCGTGTCAAGGGCCCGTAGGACCAGGTAGAAGATACACACCGCATGCCTGGACAAAAAGATGGGACAGGGGAAGAATTCATTTATTTGAGAAGGTTAGGACCTGCTCACTAAAAACCGAACTGTTACAGAGTGAGCAGGAAGGAGCTGACACCAACCCTGGCATTCAGGAAGGAGCTGACACCAACCCTGGGCATTCAGGAAGGAGCTGACACCAACCCTGGGCATTCAGGAAGGAGCTGACAGACACCAATATTGAACTTTAATGTAACACTTGACATGTGATGTTTGGTATGAAGCTTAATACATTTTACTGCCGGGACTCGTGTGTGAACTAGCTACTGTAGGTCCTCTGTGTATGGAAACTGCATGAATTATGTAAAAAACCTGTAAGCAACCTTCCGGAACACACACACTTTGCTCTTAAAACCAGCTGTGTCACTTCTGTACACTGAACGGTGGGATTAGACACAATGTACAACTGGCTGCAATACAAGCAGTTTACATTGAATTCCACCGCCAAAAAATCTGTTCCGTTACCGCGGGCCTGCCCTACAACTTGCCTACAGCTTGTGCACTTGCAGTCTATACTGTATGTTTGTCACTTGAAGTTTAGGCTATTTTACTGTCATATCAAAATATGTTTGTTTTTAAGCCCTAAAGAGGTAAAGAAGTGAACTCAAGGTCAAAACTGATTACTGACCATATGTTCCAGGGTCAATAATAAAAATAACCTAAAATCCTCCAAGTTCCAATATCTCATTTTGTCCGGCATGTGCCAAAGTGCTGCCATTCAGCTGTCATGGTTCCTTACTTGGACAGGCTGGAGAGACTCCTCTTACTAGGGACGTCAAAGGTTCAGGTTCCTGCACAGTCACTCCTTCTGTTTTTACACTGCTACTCGCTGTTTATTATCTATGCATAGTCACTTTACCCCTACCTACATGTACATATTACCTCAATTACCTCGACTAAGCTGTACCCCTGCACATTGACTCGCTACCAGTACCCCATTATTGTTATTGTGGTACTTTTTTTTAAACATTTTATTTAGTAAATATTTTTCTTAACTCTTATTTTCTTAACTGCATTGTTGGTTAAGGGCTTGCAAGTAAGAATTTCATGCTAAGGTCTACACCTGTTGTATTCGGCGCATGTGACAAATAAAAATGGATTTCATTCGAAGCTCTAGTCTAGAGCGCCCAGTGAAATGATGTTTAGGAGTATTTTTAAACTCGATCTATGGTTAAAGTAGTAAGAAATATATGTAATTATTGTAAAAATCTATGACTGTGCTTAATTTACTATCATCCTAAATTTAAATATTCAATTAGTTTGACATGTTGAATTATTTTATATTACGCTAATTTCCCAACGGTAGACAGAACGTGTCACTACATTACACAGACAAACATTTTCACCACACAATATTTACAGGAAATACACATCCTTTTCACCTCAGACTGGTGATGATAGTGTAAATGTTTATAGTAATCACAATTACGCAAAATTGATTGCTTAAAACAGACCAATATCTTTGCTGTAGTACCAATGTTTTTGTCATATGCGCCTGTTGGTGACAGGTCTTACCCTGCGTTCATAACCAATTGGGAAGGTCGAATTTACCACATACAACTGGGAAAAATCCACTTCAATGCCCCTCCAACTGGTAATTACTGGTGGGAAACTCGACTATCATCCCTGAGCTTCGACTTCTCCCACATGCTGACCTCTGACGTCACCTACTAAGGAAATGACCTCAATTACAGCATTTCCATCAGTTCAATGCAACAATAAACATTATTTATAAAAGGCAATCTATTAATATGGTTTTTGAACTCTATAATAGGAGCATGATAGCTGTACTTTTATTTATAGTTGATGCAGTTTGTTGGTCATTAGCCAATCGCCGCTTCTCAACGAGATCAAAACATGTGAATGCATCCAACTGGTATTCATGACTTCACAAATACTAATATCTACCTTCCCACTTGGTTATGAATGCAGCATTAGAACGTGCCTGTCATTTTCCAGACCACGGTGGGAAGAAAAATGTGGGGGCTCCTCCTACAAAAAAACATCTAGGGCCTCAATACCACACGGCTTTGAGGGTCACACGATCACAGAAATGCGTGCCAAACCCTGTCACTATTTAGAAATTGATGTGAGAATATGATTTGCCGAAGTTAGCCAGTAGAAAAAGGATTACAGAAGGAAATACAACACTTTTCAACAGGTTAAGACTTTTCCTACTAGTTAACTTCGGAAAATCATTCTCACATCGATTTATAAATAGCAACAGGGGTCATTAGACTTTCAAATCTGTGTGTGGTATTAAGACTAGAGACATTTGCAGGAAGAGCCCCAGAATTGTTTCTCATCATCGTGGTTCCACTGATTTCAATACAAATAGATGTGAGTGATTAATTTCTGTTGAAAATGTTAGGACTGGCACACTGAAAACCGAACTGCTACAGAGTGAGCAGGAAAGGGCTGACACCAATATTGAACTTTAATGTAACACTTGACATGTGATGTACAGTATGGTATGAAGCTTAATACATTTTACTGCCGGGACTCATGCCTCAACAAAGTGTGAACTAGCTACTGTAGGTCCTATGTGTATGGAAACGTCATGCGCTTTGAATGACAGCTGTAAAAACCTGTAAGCTACCATTCGGGAACACGCACAAACCACACACAATTTGTACTTAAAACCAGCTATGCCACTTCTGTAAACTGAATGGTGGGAATAAAATAGACACAGTACTGCTGCAGGGGAATATGGCTGGCTGTAATATAATTATAAGCAGTCACATTGAATTCCCCAGCAAGCAAATCAGTTCAGTTACAGTAGTGCCCTACAGTGCCCCACTATAGCTTGTGCACTTGGCTATACATTTGCCACTTTGTAGGTTAGTTTAGACTACTTTTCTGTCATATTAAAATCAGTTTCTTTTCCTGATTTAAAATGGGTAAATAAGCGAACTCAAGGTCAAAACTGACCATTGTTGCAGGGTCAATAATAATACCCTAAAATCCTCCAAAGTTCCAATAGCCTATCACATTTTTGTCGTGTATTTGCCAAAGTGCTGATATTCAGCTGTCATGGTTCCTTGTTTACTTCGACATGCTGGAGACACACCCCTTACCTGCATGGTTGGAGAGCAAAGTTGGCAAGGTTATGCAAACTTACCGTAACTCTCCGTCTAGCGCCTGGATAACAGCGGCGAAACTGCGACTGGTCTGGTTCAGATAGAGGTAGCATGTCCGCAGGCTCGCACTCATGGATTCCTGGCAAGAGAAACAGAGAAACACGGGGTGTCGGTAAGAGCCTACTGTCCGCAAAGCGCTGGGGCGGGCGGCCCAACATCCCTCCTGCACGCCCCTCTCGCCCAGCCGTCCCCCGGAGAGAAGGGACCGTGAAGCGGGTCCAGGGCTCCGCGGGGTGACGCAGAGAGAGCGCTTGAACACCGTGAGAGAAACCGGACACTTGCAGCAAGCTCCGGCCATATGAGGAAAATGGACGCTCAGCCTTCCATGAGCAATTTAGACAACATTGTTGGCTATCCAGTTATTAATATCCGTGGTATTCATTCGCGCGCGCAGTTCAGCAGAGGACATGGGGTGTTACTCTGTAGCGGGGTGAACACTTTAGGAAGTTATAGACTTTGCAGGGTGGGGTCAGTCGGTGATTTTTAAACAAGTCTCACGGCCTATACAGTCTCCAGACCAGAGTAATAAATCCATCCACATACCTCGAAGAATTTGTTCACGGGCGCACCCATTGAGCGCAGCAGTAGGCTGTGATGCAGTTTGACATCGGAGCCCCTCCCACTTCAGTCATAACACAGCAGTGTTTTCTGCCAGAGTAACCCCCCCCCCCCAACATGTAACACACTATACGCCATGTTTGCTAAACATTGCACACAGACCTATCAATTCCCCAAAATAATGATCATGCACATTATTCACACATAACGAAACGTTTTATTGTGTAAGCCTATGTGTTTCTCTCTGCAATCGTAATTTGAATCGCGTAGACTTATTTGGCCAACCCACTGACGCATAAGAAGTTGCTTGCCTACAATTTCCTCTAACAATTTTCTCAACATTGCAAAACGCATGAACATGAGGAAATGTTGAGCTGACTGACAGATGATGCTGTACTGTCATCTAGTGGCAGACTGTAGCAAAAACAAAGTGTTTGTATTATGCCAGGGTTCCCCAACTGGCGGCCCGCGGCCTTGATTTTATTTGGTCCCCAAGCATTCTGAGCAAAATAAATAATATAAACAATATATATAAAATGATTATAATGTTGGACATAAAATACTGTAAAAACACCAGCAAATCAGCTCCAAGTGATTTTAATTTTGTAAATCTGTTCCAAAGTATTCCCACGCATAATGGAGAGATAAACAGTATGGGATCATATACAAATGTAAGCAAGGTTTGAAATGATTGTGTTTAGTTAAATATTATATCCGTTTGGGCGTCTTGCGGTCAATTTGCAGTTTACAAATGATTTGTAATTATGTTCTGGACACTGACCATCCATTCAAGAAAAAATCGTCCAGCGGCTGAATCTAGTTGATAATCCCTGCATTATGCCCATCGTGGACTGGCAGGCTGCTCTGAACTCAGACGCACACCATCGTGCACTAGCCAGGGGAAGCCACCACGCGCTTTCACATTTTCGCATGTAACTGGACTCCTGATTCAAGAAAATCGCCCCCCTTTAATTGACACCTGAAATGTCTTATTTCAAAGCTAGCTCTCGTCATAAAATACTCTCTATTTGGCTATAACGTTATGATAGTGTCATTCATCCATCATAAAGGGAAATCCTACTGGATATACACAGTGGTGTAAAGTACTTACGTAAAAATATTTTAATGTCCGGGTTAGATTTGGCCGGAGTAGGCCGTCATTGTCAATAAGAATGTGTTCTTAACTGACTTGCCTAGTTAAATAAAGGTTAAATAAAATAAATAAAGGTTTTGGGGGGTATCTGTACTTTACTATTTATATTTTTGACAACTTTTACTTTTACTTCAATACAGAACATTCTGTACTTTTTATGTACATTTTCCCTGAAACCCAAAAGTACTCGTTACATTTTGAATGCTTAGCAGGACAGAAAATGGTCCAATTCGCACACATATCAAGAGAACATCCCTGGTCATCCCTACTGCCTCTGATCTAGCAGACTCACTAAACACAAATGCTTTGTTTGTAAATGATGTCTGAGTGTTGCAGTGTGACCCTGGATATCCGTATATATATATATAAAAAATGGTGCTGTCTGGTTTGCTTAATATAATGCATTTTTTATTATTCATACTTTTACTTTTGATACTTAAGTATATTTCAAACCAAATACTTTTAGATTTTTACTCAAGTACTATTTTACTGGGTGACTTTTACTTGAGTCATTTTCTATTAAGGGATCTTTCTTTACCTTCAACTTTTTCCACCACTGGACATTCAACTATCATCATTCCAGGTCAAAGCGGTGTTTACAGTGTCGGAAATCAGGCATTACCTGCGCCGCCAAACAAACAGGCGCACAGCATCTGCTGCCGGAAGGAACCCACAAAGGCTATTATATAACGCAAATCCCAGCCATTAAGTCAACCGTTATCCTTCTCTCTAGCCTGAACTGCGCATCTATTATTTATTCTAGGCCTAGACAATACAAAACATTGCTGTGAGAAATAGAGTTACAATAGGCTACCCTTCTAGTTCATTCAGGTAGTTAGTTGACTAGGTAACCTATTACTGTTACTACTGTACCATTGCTCCTGTAGAATGTGTCTACGCATTTGATGAAGCCAGAAGCATTGTTGTGTAGAAAATGCAAGTGGGCTAATGTTGACGAGATGCATGGATACAGACTGGCACTGTTAGCGCGCACATTATGTTGTGTAGGTCTATGCTATTCCAAAATGTATAAGAAACGACAATAGCGAGTCGTGCCGTAGCCTAGGTTACAGGTAGGCAATACTCGAGGGGTTTAGAGCAGATAGCTACTCACATAGTCCAACTTGGGCATCACAGTGCGACAGCCCCCCATTTTAAACTTGAACAGGTTGAATATTTCCTCCGGGTGTCCTAACGATTTTACGATATCCATGTTTTATCTTTTGACCACACGTACGCCGATGATGCTTTCTTGTATCGTGTGCTTATTCCACCCAAGTGCGCTTAAAACCTGGCAATATTTTCTCCATTCAAACGTTGAGCCGCTGAGCTATAGAGCAGCCGGCCCCCTTCCACCGAAGAAAAGTCGTCAGATCGAATGACGCCTGTGATTGGTCAGAAAATCATGGGCTCAGTGCCTGTCGACCAGTGGATGACTAGAGCGGCTGGTGTGACGTCCCGACCCGGCCGTGTTTCTCCAAACTGAGGCATCTGATTGGATGATACGTTGTTTAACCTAACCGAGAGACCATCCGGACGGAGTGTGACAGATACTGTTGTTGTGTCACACTGTACATCACCAGTTTTAATTACCAAAAAATAGTTTGTTATTCTGAGGCCAAGTCAACAGTAACCCATGTCCTACATTTTAGGCTCCTTTATTTATTATAATTCATTTATCAACATGCCCTTTTTGTAAATATGATGGGATAGTTTTCATACAGTAGACTGGCATGACCTGTGTGTATGTTTGTGAAGTTGTGAAGTTGTGCATTTGTGTGTGTGTGTGTGTGTGTGTGTGTGTGTGTGTGTGTGTGTGTGTGTGTGTGTGTGTGTGTGTGTGTGTGTGTGTGTGTGTGTGTGTGTGTGTGTGTGTGTGTGTGTGTGAATAATAAAGCTACTGTATATGAGCTGCACATTTTTACATTAGAAGAAAACACAAAAAAGTCTTCAGATTTACACTTGTACAGTAAAGCCTATTGAACCTGTAACTGGGGCAGGAGACTGGCTGAGCTCTGCTTTTCTAAATAGCCTACAGATCAGTGAGCTACACCAGCAGATTCCCTACAATTTAGTGGATCAACCTGAAATATACCTTTCACCTGAGGGCCTTGAATCCCCCTCCCTGTCTCTCTCTACTCCCCCTCTTTCTCTTCTCTCTTCTTCTTCTTCTCTCCCTCTCTCGATTCAGTTCAATTCAAGGGGCTTTACTGGCATGTGAAAGATATGTTTACATTGCCAAGGATAGTGAAATGGATAAAGAAAAGTGAAATAAACAATACAAAGTGAACTGTAAATATTACACACACACCACACAAGTATCAAAATAATAAAGACATTTCACATGTCATATTATGTCTATATATGTCACACCCTGATCTGTTTCACCTGTCTTTGACCTTGTCTCCACCCCCCTCCAGGTGTCGCCCATCTTTCCCATTTTGACCATTCTGCCTGCCTTGACCCTGAGCCTGCCTGCCGTTCTGTACCTTGTCACCCCACCCTGTATTATTGACCTCTGCCTACCCTGACCCCGAGACTGCTTGCCGTTCTGTACCTTACGGACTCTGATCTGGATTACTGACTTCTGCCTGCACTTGACCTGTCGTTTTGCCTGCCCACTGTTATTGTAAGAAACGTTTGTTTCTTTGACACCATCTGCATCTGGAACTTTTCCTGAAACGTGATAATATACAGTGTTGTAATGTTGCGCAAATAGTTCAAGTACAAAAGGGAAAACAAATAAACCTCAATATGGGTAGTATTTACAATGGTGTTTGTTCTTCACTGGTTGCCCTTGTGGCAACAGGTCACAAGTCTTGCTGCTGTTATTGCACACTGTGGTATTTCACCCAGTAGATATGTGAGTTTATCAAAATTGGATTTGTTTCCAAATTATTTGTGGGTTTGTGTAATCTGAGGGAAATATGTGTCTCTAATATCGTCATATATTTGGCAGGAGGTTAAGAAGTGCAGCTCAGTTTCCACCTCATTTTGTGGGCAGTGTCCACATAGCCTGTCTTCTCTTTTGAGCCAGGTCTGCCTTCGGCGACCTTTCTCAATAGCAGGCTGAGCTCACTGAGTCTGTACATAGTCAAAGCTTTCCTTAAGTTTGGGTCAGTCACAGTGGTCAGGTATTCTGCCACTGTGTACTCTCTGTTTAGGGCCAAATAGCATTCTCGTTTGCTGTTTTTTTTGTTAATTCTTTCCAATGTGTCAAGTAATGATCTTTTTGTTTTCTCGTGATTTGGTTGGGTTTAATTGTGTTGCTGTCCTGGGGCTTTGTGGGGTCTGTTTGTGTTTGTAAACAGAGCCCCAGGACCAGTTTGCCTAGGTGACTCTTCTCCAGGTTCCTCTCTATGTAGGTGATGGCTTTGTTATGAAAAGTTTGGGAATAGCTTCCTTTTAGGTGGTTGTAGAATTTAACGTCTCTTTTATGGATTTGGATAATTAGCGATACCAGCCTAGTTCTGCTCTGCATGCATTATTTGGTGTCTTACGTTGTACACTGAGGATATTTTTGCAGAATTCTGCATGCAGTCTCAATTTGCTGTGGAAGTTAGCTGTGGCACTGATGTTAAGGCTGAGGTATGTATAGTTTTTTTTCTCCTCTAGGGAAACGGTGTTAAGATGGAATTTGTATTTGTGGTCCTGGCAACTAGACCTTTTTTGTAACACCATTATTTTTGTCTTACTGAGATTTACTGTCAGGGCCCAGGTCTGACATCTGTGCAGAAGATCTAGGTGCTGCTGTAGGCCCTCCTTGGCTCACTCTCTCTCTCACCTCCCCCTCTCTTGCTCTCTTGCTCTCTTGCTCTCTCTCTCTCTCTCTCTCTCTCTCTCTCTCTCTCTCTCTCTCTCTCTCTCTCTCTCTCTCTCAAATTCAAAACGTTTCGTCAATATTGCCAAAGCATCACTGTATACGATATACATTGTATTAAAGTAATACATAATAGTAATGTGAAATAGTGATAATAAAAGTAATTATAAAAAATAAATAAAATCTCTCTCTCTCTCTCTCTCTCTCTCTCTCTCTCTCTCTCTCTCTCTCTCTCTCTCTCTACATTTCTTCCCCTCCTCTCTCCCTCTCCCTCTCTCTCTGTTTATCTTTTTCTCTCTCTAACTCTCCTTTTCTCTCATTCTCTCTCTCTCTGTCTCTCTTTCTCTCTCTTTCTCTCTCTGTTTCTCTCTCTCGCTCTCTCTTTCTCCCGCTCTCTCCTCTGTCTCTCTATCTCTTTCTCTCTCTCTGTTTCTCTCTCGCTCTCTGTTTCTCTCTCTCTCTGTTTCACTGTGGAAATGTGGGTAAGTACCCGCCTTAGCCCAGTCCACCCAGGCAGTTCTGATCATGAAATATTATTTAAGTAAGACAGTGCTATGCTAAGCCTGTCCAACATTTTATTCAGCATGGCTCTGAGACGACTTGTGCTGTTTTTGAGGAGGCTATCTATACAATCCATTGGAGGAGGACCTCTGTCTGTACTTTCCATTTAGAGAATAGGAACAGAAATAAACATGAAACAAATCCAGTTATAAACAGCTATTGTAGGCCTACCATCTGCAGGGATCTGCGCCCCAGAGGAACTACTTCATGTTTAAATTAGAATGAAACCTGAGGCAAGCACCACACCTGGAGCACGGATTCAACAAAGACATTTTGTGTCAAGCCCAAACGGCAGTATAGAAAAGGGTAATAGAGATATTATGAGCAATAATTACTCCTCCTCCTAAAGATTTGTTAATTCAATTCCCACACTCCCATACAGGTATTGACATGAACATAACCAGGGCTATAACAATAGGATATCATTTGCGTAATAGTCAAGTGTGAAAGAATATGATGCATCCCAGAAAATAGAAGAGGCCTATAGGCATGAACCCATACTGTGTGTCAAAAAGCTACATGTACATGTCAAGAAGTTATTTACAACCTTGGATGAAGTTGCCAGACTGGATATGGGCCTAGTATGGGCCATCCGTGAGATCATTTTTCTGTTGCTGAACTACTGTTTATGCATTGGCTACACACAATGATTGGCTGGTGAAAGGAATTCATCACTGCTTTGCATTTAAGGCCAACACAAGGAGGAGCATAAATACGGACTCATGCAATACATTATATGGTTAATTTTCATAAAGGAGCCTTGACAAGCAAAGGAGGATCTTCTTAGCGATCCATGGCTACTCAGACTCATGTGTTGGACAACAGATACTTGAAATACTGCACTATAGTCAAATACATTTGATCAGCTAACTGAAGCAGAAGTAAACTGAAATTGGTTTCAGTGTTTTCTGAGTTGCCTGAGGCAAGAAGTCAAGAAGTCAATAATACAACGGATTTTCCCCAGTAAGTAAAGAAATACTTACTATTCTTGTAACAATCGTTTATAATAATATCATTATTTTAAGTAATCACGTTCTTATCATGAGATACAGTTGAAGTCGGAAGTTTACATACACTTAGGTTGGAGTCAATAAAACTAGTTGTCACGTCCTGACCAGTATAAGGTGTTATTTGTTATTGTAGTTTGGTCAGGGCATGGCAGGGGTGGGTTTGTTTTGTGTTGTCAGGGGTTTTTGGGTATTGTTCTATGTTTTGTATTTCTATGTTCTTTCTATGTTGTGTATTTCTTTGTGTTGGCCTGATATGGCTCTCAATCAGGAACAGCTGTACATCATTGTTGCTGATTGGGAGCCATACTTAGGTAGCCCTTTTTCCACCTGTCTTTTGTGGGAAGTTGTTTTTGCACTGCTATGGTTAGCCTGCAATACTGTTTAGCTGTCGTTTTTTCTTTCTTCGTTTTCTTGTTTTGTTTAATGTTCTAATAAAAGTAAATATGAGCATTCACGTACCCACTGCATTTTGGTCTACTCACTACGACGGCCGTGACACTAGTTTAAAACTCATTTTTCAACCACTCCACAAATTTCTTGTGCACAAACTATAGTTTTGGCAAGTCAGTTAGGACATCTACTTTATGCATGACACAAGTCATTTTTCCAACAATTGTTTACAGACAGATTATTTCACTTATAATTCACTGTATCACAATTCCAGTGGGTCAGAAGTTTATATGCACTAAGTTGACTGTGCCTTTAAACAGCTTGGAAAATTCCAGAAAATGATGGCATGGCTTTAGAAGCTTCTGATAGGCTAATTGACATCATTTGAGTCAATTGGAGGTGTACCTGTAGATATATTGCAAGGCCTACCTTCAAACTCAGTGCCTCTTTGCTTGACATCATGGGAAAATCAAAAGAAATCAGACAAGATCTCTGGAAAAAATTGTAGACCTCCACAAGTCTGGTTCATCCTTGGGAGCAATTTCCAAACACCTGAAGGTACCACATTCATCTGTACAAACAATAGTACGCAAGTATAAACATCATGGGACCATGCAGCCGTCATACCGCTCAGGAAGGAGATGCGTTCTGTCTCCTAGAGATGAACGTATTTTGGTGCAAAATGTGAAAATCAATCAACAGCAAAGGACCTTGTGAAGATGCTGGAGGAAACAGGTACAAAAGTATCTATATCCACAGTAAAACGAGTCCTATATCGACATAATCTGAAAGGCCGCTCAGCAAGGAAGAAGCCACTGCTCCAAAACCTCCATAAAAAAGCCAGACTATGGTTTGCAACTGCACATGGGGACAAAGATCATACTTTTTGGAGAGATGTCCTCTTGTCTGCTGAAACAAAAATAGAACTGTTTGGCCATAATGACCATCGTTATCTTTGGAGGAAAAAGGGGGAGGCTTGCAAGCAGAAGAACACCATTCCAACTATGAAGCACGGGGGTGGCAGCATCATGTTGTGGGGGTGCTTTGCTGCAGGAGGGACTGGTGCACTTCACAAAATAGATGGCATCATGAGGATGGAAAACTATGTGGATATATTGAAGCAACATCTCAAGACATCAGTCAGGAAGTTAAAGCTTGGTCGCAAATGGGTCTTCCAAATGGACATTGACCCCAAGCATACTTCCAAAGTTGTGGCAAAATGGCTTAAGGACAACAAAGTCAAGGTATTGGAGTGGCCATCACAAAGCCCTGACCCCAATCTATAGAAAATTTGTGGGCAGAACTGAGAAAGCGTGTGCGAGCAAGGAGGCCTACAAACCTGACTCAGTTACACCAGCTCTGTCACGAGGAATGGGCCAAAATTCACCCAACTTATTGTGGGAAGCTTGTGGAAGGCTACCTGAAACATTTGACCCAAGTTAAACAATTTAAAGGCAATGCTACCAAATACTAATTGAGTGTATGTAAACTTCTGACCCACTGGGAATGTGATGAAAGAAATAACAGCTGAAATAAGTCTACTATTATTCTGACATTTCACATTCTTAAAATAAAGTGGTGATTCTAACTGACCCAAGACAGGGAATTCTTAATGGGATTAAATGTCAGGATTTGTGAAAAACTGAGTTTAAATGTATAAGGCTAAGGCAGGGGTCGGCAACCCAAAATGTTGAAAGAGCCATATTGGACCAAAAAACAAAAAATAAATCTGTCTGGAGCCGCAAAAAATTACAAGTCTTATATAAGCCTTATAATGAAGGCAACACATGCTGTAAGTGTCTATATTAGCTATATTAGCCTACTATCAAAATGATAGGTAGGCTACAAATACATCATGAGCATTCATGGTTAAACGTTTATTTTACCTGCAGCGCATCCTGGAGAGAATAACGCACCACGTGACTACTCTGCTGTACGATGGTGCTTTAAGTTTAACTTCCATTATAATATTAATGTATTATGTTTCGTTGCATTGATGAAATTATATAAATACAATACAAAAATCAGATTTGATGTCATTTTAGGATTCGAAAAAACAACAACAAAATATGCAACGTGCATAATAGGCCTCCTGTAATTTCAGACCTCCCCATGGAAATAAAATGCAGTCCTTTTCAATCCTCAATAATACGATACAATCCTCTTCTCTTTTCCCCCTTATCTGGGCAACAGACTGAGTGCAATACAACAGCAGCCTTTTGAAAAGGTAAAGTATATAAAATTAAAATAATACAGTTTAAGTTCGATTTCTGTGCATTATCCTCTTCTCTTTTGACACGCACAACACAATGCAGCCATCCTCGGACCTGAGCAACAAAACACAATAATATCCCTATGTGTCATTCCAAATATATACTCACAAAAAATCAGAAATCACTTTATAAAAACAGCCACTTTGTTACTAAATATGTGCCTATGACAGGATTGTGTTCTCACCCGTTTAATGTGACTTCTGTTTTCGGACATCACTGGACAGCTTCTCAACATCGGGCATGTAAGATGTAACTTTAATCACGCAGGACTGCAAGCTCTCATCTGTGAGGCGGGTGCGGTATTTGGATTTTATGTAGTTCATGTTTGAGAATATCTGCTCGCACAGGTATGTTGATCCAAAGATGGATAATACTCCAAATGCATATTTCTTCATGTTCCTATAACTGTCAGGAAGAATGGAAATGTCTTTCCACGTTACTCTTTTTGTTATTTGACAACTTCTCATTACAAAGCAAACATGCAGGCAATCCTTCCGCATTGGCAATGAAAGCAAATGATTCGGTCCAAGAACTGTGGAATCCTCTGTTCTCCTCAGCTATCTTTCTCTTTTTCCCTTTGGGATCCATGGCCCATGACACAGCCGCCGGTTTGTTTGCAATAGCCACCTGTCTGGCACTACGCCGAGCTGAAAGAAACGTGTGTCGCAGGCTATGAGGTAAATCTTCGTTGACAGAAATGTTGAAATTAAAGATTTATTATACACATTTTTACAGCATTGGATAATAAATTATATTAAAACAAAAAATATATTCACACCATCTTTTTCCATTTTCATATTTTTGAAAAAGCTCCAGGGAGCCACTAGGGCGGTGCTAAAGAGCCGCATGCGGCTCTAGAGCCGCGGGTTGCCGACCCCCGGGCTAAGGTGTATGTAAACTTCCGACTTCAACTGTACATGTAACTGATGTATCCTCTGACATTCCGTTCAGATGAATAGGTATTTACTTTGATATGCTTTTGACTTGACTGTACATTTGATATACTTATGGCCATATACAGCAGCCTCACACAACCCTATTCACTGTGGTTTATGGGGTTTATACTAAAGAATTGTACTAATCTTTATACAAACGCTTCAAAGTTGGGAGTTGCCATGTTTTCCAGTACTTTATGTAGCTTTTTTTGTGGGTAGCTTTTTTTGTATGTAGCTTGTTTTTGTATGTAGCTTTTGTATGTAAACATAATGATACAGTAATCACCTTACATGCTCCTCGCATCAATGTTATACACATCTCAAGCAGGAGAAGACTTGCTTTAATGCTTTTTGGACTAATTTTTTATTTCCCCTTTTAAAGAATGAAGCGTAAATGGTCTCAGTTGGATGGTGCTGGAGAGGAGCTGGGAGGGGCTGACGTTTATTTAAATGGAGAGACCGAGGACTTGATATCCAATGGCAGATCATCTTTAGACAGGCTACATCCCTGGGCCGACCCACAGAACTCTGTCAACAGGGTTTTAGAGCATATCAAGTCTGGAGATGATATCAATGACGTTTTCCTCGATGATTCAATCAACAAGAAGTTTGTGGGATTTTATAATGACATCACAGAGGAATGTGGACCAGAGGATAAGCAGCATTCATGGGCGGTTCTAGAGAAACCAGAGAACGTCATCATGTATGGACCCTACTACCCCAATTATAACAATGGACAACACAGCGAAGATATTATCATCAAACAAACTCAAGAACTCCTTGAATCTGAGGATGTTTCTGAAGACTGGAATGTGTATCTATTCACCTTGAACAGCCCCTGTTTGGCAAGAACCATTGAACCATGTATGCTAAATCTAATGCGGAAGGCTTTTGAATGGTACACCCACCATGGGGTTAGGACTTCTATTTGCTACAGAAAGTGTTGGGGCTTCAAGGGAACCAAAGAGAATGTATTCAAAGATGTCAGTTATGCCCAGTTTGAGCTATTATTTGGAAGTCATGATTATGAAAACTACCTGAATAGGATTAAAAAAAGTCCTGGAAATAATCTAGTCCCATTATGTGAAATTATGTTCTTGACTATCAAAAGATGGCTGAGCCAGGAAAACAGGAATTTTAAATTCCATCTAGATAACACTACTTCACAAAGGGGCAGAAAAACCTATTTCAAAAAGGTCTGTGTAATTTCAGCATCAGGTTTGCAAGACGAGAGTGAAGTCTTGACACAGGAAATTACCACTATGCTTGAGGCTGTGCATCCCTCTGTTCTAGACGAAAAAGAGTGTTTAGAGGAGTACCTAGAGAAAGGGAAGGCATTTGCCCTTGATTACAGTTTCAACCCAGAAATATGTGACACAGATTGTACTAAACTGAGACTGTCATTTGAGCAGTGCTGGGGAGACATGGTACAGGACAAATACGCTGATCTTCTCAGGGAGAGATTAATCGAAAACTTCAACAGGGGGGTTGTCCAGCTTTTCATCAAGGATGCCACTGCTCTTACTAAAGACTACATACAGATTGGTCAGATAAAGTTTCCAGATCAGGCTTGAGAAGTTTTCGCCGATGTCCCTTGAATTGCTCTTTGCTTCAGCAGGGATATTGGCCCTTGACTTGTTGAAACACAATGCACAACATATTCTATCTGTCTGCCTATTTGTCCTCTCATCATTTTGTTGAGGAAGAGTGATTTTCCTTTTGAATGTAATATGTATAATAACAATGATGTGTCAAAATGCTTGTCTTTATTACATTCCTCAGTACAGCTACAGGTGCACACTAAGGAAGGGCATCAAGTACAGTGTTAGTTAGTGCACATCGAGCTCATGGAGATACAGGTGCCATCTCTCACTGTGTAGTAGGGGTTCTCAAGGGTAACTTACAGTATATCACAATGGTGTATTATACAATTATACTGGAGTGAAGTCTTTACATAGAAATGTATGTTCATATTTTCATGGTCAATTACATGTGACAATGCTCCTCTATTTACCATACTAAATGCGTGTTTCCCTCCTGCAATTTACAAGCAAATTAAGGCACAACATTTTATAGTTAAAGTATATGTTTTGTTAACAGTATTTGCTTCCAAATGTTTGTTTCTTGAATGAAATATTGTTTTTGTTTTCAGTAGAATAAATACCAGGGTGTAGAACCTACCCAATTACACTGAAATAAACAGACATGGAAATATCAGAGATTACTACAATTATTTTGGGAAGGATAATCTTTTAGAGTTCTTGCTTGTAGGAACATACTCTGCCCCTTTCATGGGTGGACAATTTCATTATAATCTACAGAGGGCGGTATGTGCCACTAAATCCATGTCCCATTCATCACGCACAGCATAGTAGCCAGGCTAGGTAGTTTATCAGTAAGAGATGATAGTATATTTTTTAAATCAAATAATAGTTTTGTCATACACAAGATCAAAGCAAAAGGTCACAGTAAAGATGACTAGGATGCAAATGTCATAGTAGCTAGTAATAATACATTAGGAAAAGGTGAAAATAATCGACAGCATTGTTTTTGCAGTAGGCAATCACACTATACAGAGTGATGAAGTCCATGGAGTTCATTCAACAGTGACGTCCGGCGAGTGGGTAAAAGGAAATCAAATCACTTTGAATAAACAGAGGATTGTTTTTGTCTTGTCCTATATTATCCCTCGCACATTGGAGGTTCCTGTGAGCACAGGGTAATTGAGGGAGTGCGATCAAGACCTGCTATGTGTGCTTCGCTTTTTTCTCTCTTCTTTTTGTCATTGGTTCTATAGATATGTGTTTCTGCACCTGAACAGTTCTCCTTATGTGTCTAATTCCCATCTTTCTATGCCGGCTGGTTCTGTGTGTCTGTGCTCCAGACCTGACTTAGTGCCGGAGCTCAGAAAGGAAGGTACAGTAGCTGTGTGTAGGTCGGTGGGAGAAGTCAGCGGTGATCCTCTCTGTCTTAGGCCAGGATCAGGCTGTTCCAGGGCTCGTTCTTGGAGCCCGAGGACCCACCATGCCCCCCAGGGGACAGCTTAAGGGGCAGGGCCCCACCCTGGGCATTTATATATGCTGGGAGGCCCGAAACCTGGAGGGACAGGAAGACAGGTGGCTAAGAGCTTTGTGTGTGTGTGTGTGTGTGTTTGTGTGTGTGTGTGTGTGAGAGAGAGAGAGTTCATTGACTAACCTGTGTGTGTGTGTTGTGGTGGGTGTTGTGGTGGTGTGAGTACAGGCTGAGTGCCTCTGGTTCTGTCTTTATCTGGCGAGGCTCCTCTGAGTTACAAGGGGCACTGGGAGTGCTGCTGGGGGTGTGGCCATCCATGCCTGGAGTCCCTACAACACAGAGACCAGGGTTACTTTACACACACAGACACACACTCACACAAACACACACACACACACACACACACACACACACACACACACACACACACACACACACACACACACACACACACACACACACACACACACATTCACACACACACACACAAACGGACCAGGTTTGGACTTGTTGAGGTTCTTGGGTTTGCGTTTGCGTGTCTGAATCCCCTCCTTCTTCATGGCTAGGGGACGAGGAACCCCGTGTAGTTTCATGTAGAGACCACAGGCGTTGCAGACAGGCTCTCCCTCTGCGTTGCGTCTCCACAGTGTGGTGGTGGTGGTGTGGCAGTTAGTGCACAACAGACCCACTCTTCGAGACGCAGACTGAAACACACACAGAGAGAGTGAGAGAGAGAGAGAAAGAGAGGGAGAGAGAAAGAAAGAGTGAGAGAAACAGCAAGAGAGCGAGATATAGAGATAGAGACAGAGAGCAAGAGAGAGAGAGAGAAACAGAGATAAAGAGAAAGAGATATAGAGAGAGAAAGAGAGAAACAGAGAGAAAGAGAGAGAGAAACAGAAAGAGAGAGAGATAGATAGAGACAGAGAGAGAGAGACAGAGAGGGTGAATCAAATGAAATCCACCACATAAAATCAAATCAAATGTTTTTTGTCACATGCGCAGAATACAACAGGCGTAGACCTTACAGTGAAATGCTTCCTTACAAGCCCTTAACCAACAATGCAGTTTTAAGAAAAATATGTGTTAAGTAAAAAATAGATAAGTAAAAAATAAGAAATAAAAGTAACAAATAGTTAAAGAGCAGCAGTAAAATAACAATAGCGAGGATTTATACAGGGGGTACCAGTACAGAGTCAAGGTAATTGAGGTAATATGTACATGTACAGTTAAAGTCGGAAGTTTGTAGGTTAGGTTGGAGTCATTAAAACTTGTTTTTCAACCACTCCACAAATGTCTTGTTAACAAACTATAGTTTTGGCAAGTCGGTTAGGACATCTACTTTGTGCATGACACAAGTTATTTTTCCAACAATTGTTTACAGACAGATTATTTAAATTATAATTCACTGTATCACAATTCTAGTGGGTCAGAAGTTTACATACACTAAGTTGACTGTGCCTTTAAACAGCTTGGAAAATTCCAGAAGATGATTTCATCGCTTTAGAAGCTTCTGATAGGCTAATTGACACCATTTGAGTCAATTGGAGGTGTACCTGTGGATATATTTCAAGGCCTACCTTCAAACTCAGTGCCTCTTTGCTTGACATCATGGGAAAATCAAAAGAAATCAGTCAAGACCTCAGAAAGAAAATGTAGACCTCCACAAGTCTGGTTCATCCTTGGGAGCAATTTCCAAACGCCTGAAGGTACCACGTTCATCTGTGCAAACAATAGTACGCAAGTATAAACACCATGGGACCATGCAGCCGTCATACCGCTCAGGAAGGAGATGCGTTCTGTCTCCTAGAGATGAACGTATTTTGGTGCGAAATGTGCAAATCAATCAACAGCAAAGGACCTTGTGAAGATGCTGGAGGAAACTGGTACAAAAGTATGTATATCCACAGTAAAACGAGTCCAATATCAACATAATCTGAAAGGCCGCTCAGCAAGGAAGAAGCCACTGCTCCAAAACCTCCATAAAAAAGCCAGACTATGGTTTGCAACTGCACATGGGGACAAAGATCATACTTTTTGGAGAAATGTCCTCTGGTCTGCTGAAACAAAAATAGAACTGTTTGGCCATAATGACCATCGCTATGTTTGGAGGAAAAAGGGGGAGGCTTGCAAGCCGAAGAATACCATCCCAACCATGACGGTTGGGGGGTGGCAGCATCATGTTGTGGGGTGCTTTGCTGCAGGAGGGACTGGTGCACTTCACAAAATAGATGGCATCATGAGAATGGAAAATTATGTGGATATATTGAAGCAACATCTCAAGACATCAGTCAGGACGTTAAAGCTTGGTCGCAAATGGGTCTTCCAAATGGACAATAACCCCAAGCATACTTCCAAAGTTGTGGCAAAATGGCTTAAGGACAACAAAGTCAAGGTATTGGAGTGGCCATCACAAAGCCCTGACCTCAATCCTATAGAACATTTGTGGGCAGAACTGAAAAGCGTGTGCAAGCAAGGAGGCCTAAAAACCTGATTCGGTTACACCAGCTCTGTCAGGAGGAATGGGCCAAAATTCACCCAACTTATTGTGGGAAGCTTGCGGAAGGCTACCTGAAACATTTGACCCAAGTTAAACAATTTAAAGGCAATGCTACCAAATACTAATTGAGTGTATGTAAACTTCTGACCCACTGGGAATGTGATGAAAGAAATAACAGCTGAAATAAATAATTCTCTCTACTATTATTCTGACATTTCACATTCTTAATATAAAGTGGTGATCCTAACTGACCTAAGACAGGGAATTGTTACTAGGGTTAAATGTCAGGAATTGTGAAAAACTGAGTTTAAATGTATTTGGCTAAGGTGTATGTAAACTTCCGACTTCAACTGTAGGTAGAGTTAAAGTAAGTATGCATAGATAATAAACAGAGAATAGCACCAATTTACAAAAAGTCTGTATTTACACACGTACAGAATGAGAAAGAAGAGTGTGTGGGAGAGAGAAAATGGAGTAGAAAGAATGGGAGAGAAGGGAAGAGAGAGGAATACAGAAAGAGAGACAATGCTACTGTCTTGTGTGTACTATATGTTGAAGATGAAATCTTGTCTTGTCACCTACCAGCCGTCTTTGGGGTTTGATGAGGGGTCTGTTTATACCGTTCACCTTGTGGTAAAGTCCACAGGCGTTACACAGGTAGTGGCCCGTACCATCCCGTCTCCACAGTGGGGTGGACATCGCCCCACAGTTCACACACTCACGCCCCTCAGCGAAGTCATCATACAGCTCTGTTGGAGGGAAGGAGACGAGAGAGGGGGGGCGAGAGAGTTAAGAGAGAGAGAGGTATTGGAAAATAAATGCAAACACTGCTTACCTAAACATTACATAACAACCTAAAATCACAGAATAACATCAAACGGTTTATCCAGTCTTGAAAATCAACTCAGAGGATGCTAGTGTGTGCAGAAGCAGTGACAACTCCTGACCAGAAGACGGTGCTCTCTCCTTCCTGTCCATACTAACCATAGAGCTAGATAGAAGACTAATCTTTATATCTGTGCTCTTATAGCGTCTGTGACAGCATGAGCAGCGCCATTGAGGCTACAACCCATAGAATCCTCATCCAGTTGACTACTTTGACTACTTTAAAATGGCGGAAGCTTGGTGGAAGCCCTTAATGGTGCTCAACATGCTAAAACAGCCTTTTGGCCACTAGAGGCCTCTATCATTCTCTATGATACTAACACACTACACCATAGAGGTCTGGAATTGTTCCTTATCTGACAGCTCCTCCCTTGATAAAGGGCTAGGCTGGAAATAGAGATGGAATAGAGCTTCAGCTTATACAAATGGTCAATCTCTATAGAGATACTATGACGTTTGATAAATCTAACAGGGTATCTCCAGTCAGCACTTAACCACGCTGTCAGATGCAGTATCTAACTATATTGTGTATATACTTCATATAATCACACAACATTTGGCATTTGGAAAACATGAATGTATGGGTCAATTGAAATGAAACAGTGTTTAAAACTATAGATGCATTATCTGATTTAGTGGGTTGTTTCTAGGGAATGTGTGTAGGCTGATATCTGGAGGTAGAGGCAGACTTCTTTCAAGGTTGACAACAAAGCAGAGCTACAGCAGTGCAGGGAAGGGCAACCTTGGGCCGGGTAGAAGCTAGCCGACACATGGCAGAAACACAAGACAATAGACAAAAGAACTGCTAAGGAACAGATGTAGGATCTAAATTTGACCTATACTGTCACAGCAAAATAATCCTGCATCAACAGGATTTGAAAGTTTAGTCCATAATCCTGCTTGGTTGGTGGTTAGGCTGTTAGCTGCCCAAAAGTAAGTTACATGAAAAGTGTCAGTGGTGGAAAAAGTACCCAATTGTCATACTTGAGTAAAAGTATAGAAAATGACTCAAGTAAAAGTGAAAGTCACCCAGTGAAATACTACTTGAGTAAAAGTCTAAAAGTATTTGGTTTTAAATATACCTAAGTATAAAAAGTAAAAGTACATGTATAAATAATTTCAAATTGCTTATATTAAGCAAACCAGATGGCACAATTTTCTTGTTTTTTTTTTAAATTTATGGATAGCCAGGGGCACACTACAACACTCAAACATAATTTACAAACAAAGCATTTGTGTTTAGTGAGTCTTCCAGATTAGAGGCAGTAGGGATGACCAGGGATGTTCTCTTGATAAATCCGTAGATTGGACCATTTTCCTGTCCTGCTAAGCATTCAAAATGTAACAAGTACTTTTGGGTATCAGGGAAAATGTATGGAGTAAAAAGTATATTATTTTCGTTAGGAATGTAGTGAAGTAAAAGGAAAAGTTGTCAAAAATATGAATAGTAAAGTATAGTACAGACAGAAAACTACTTAAATAGTACTTTAAAGTATTTTTACTTAAGTACTTTACACCACTGAAAAGTGCAATACTGTTAATATAATATAGCCTTGTGTTAGTGTGGGTTTTCAGTTCATTTATGTAAATCACGAAGCTTCTGAGGATCTGGAAGATTTTCAAAAAAGAGTGATCAAATGAAGATCCTATATGCACATCCATGTGTATAAATCTCACAGAAGGTCACTAAGTATCGTTATCTCTGTGGGTCTATTGTTGAGAAATATCAGCACCAGCAGTCCGTGCTATAAGGTCAAGAGTAAAATATTTTTTAAAGTGTCTATTTCAATGTTCCATCTGAACACAATATAACCCTGTCCCATGAAGTCTTCAAAATAACAGAATGTAGCATTTACCTATTGCTGTTGGTTCATTCAATTTTCTGAAGAGCTTATCATGAGAAAAACACCTTTCAATTGGAATGGAATTGGAATGGAATTCAATGGTAGTGAAAACAGTCTCCCTGGGGCCGAATCTTAACTTCAGAACAACAGATGGAACTCAAGCTTTTGGGTAAATCATGCATCGATGTCAATGAGCGTTGTGTGCGGCTCTCAATTTGCAACACTTAGTATGACCCCATGTGCTACTCTGCTTCCCCTGATGGGCCATATTGGCACCAGATAGTTTTTTCCCCACTATAGACAAGAAATGTGTCTCCTGTACATCCCTCAAGAACATAACTGAAGGGCTTACCATTATGTTTAGAATGAATGTGATTTTATCATTCTAAATTGCTGATGTGTTTACATTCAAAACACAGAATAAAATCAAGCACAGGCCGCAATAATAGGCCTTTCGCTCAAATACTGCAAGTTACACTAATAAGCATCTTTACTGTGATAAAGTACATGAAAAACATCCAAATATCAGATTAGATCAACTATATTAAATCCTTACACCTAGATGTATAATATATTCCAGAATGTAATGTGTAAGGATTTAATATACTTGATCTAATCTGATATTGGGATGTTTTTCATGTATATTATATTCCAGAATGTAATGTGTAAGGATTTAATATAGTTGATCTAATCTGATATTGGGATGTTTTTCATGTATTTTATATTCCAGAATGTAATGTGTAAGGATTTAATATAGCTGATCTAATCTGATATTGGGATTTTTTTCATGTGCTTTATCACAGGAAAATTGAGTCTTGGGGAGTTTTCCTCTCTTCCTCCCTCTCACTCAGTCCACCTCTGGAACAATAGCGACTTTCACTCTCTCTTCCACAGTAGAGCCCTGATAAACTCAGTCTAAAGTAATGGGTTTGGATTGAAGTACAACAGCACCCAGAGAGGTGAGAGGGTTGCATTAAATCGATGTGTTATCTGAAAAACTGAAGTATCTACACTGGAGATCTCATATGATAGCAGTTTGTTTTGATATGATCATGGTACCTTGCAATGTTATTGTTCCTGTGTTGAAATCTAAATCCAGGTTTGGTTTCTACTTCTATCCGTGGTTGGCTGTGTAGGAAAGATTTGCCAATGGGAGTGATTGTAAAAATGTGGATTGGACCAAAGACATTATCTCAGCCATAGATCAGTGCACATGTGGACCGCTCCATAGAAAAAGTGATGGTCTTACTAGATCACATAAGGTCCAGAGCAAGAAACCCATCACAGACTAAGTAACATATAATCAGACAAAGATGATGATACAATCCAAACCAGTGCTTGTTGTCAAACTACCATCCTATTGTGATTAACTGTTGATCACTGTGTCCGGAGTTCACCAAAACTACATACTGAGGCAGATCCATGTCCCAGAGGTTCCTATTCAGAAGCAGATCCAGAATCAGCCAATTCATATGCACCAACTGTAGACGGCATCAGCATTAGCCGTAGACTACCGGCTAATGCCCTTTTGAGATGGAAAACGTTTTCCAAATATACTGAAAAAATATATATACGCAAAATGCAAAAATGTAAACAATTTTACTAAGTTATAGTTCATATAAGGTAATCAGTCAATTGAAATAAATTCATTA
Source organism: Salmo trutta (assembly GCF_901001165.1). Lineage (NCBI taxonomy): Eukaryota > Metazoa > Chordata > Actinopteri > Salmoniformes > Salmonidae > Salmo > Salmo trutta. The sequence continues at coordinate 23,210,446 of NC_042957.1, forward strand.
GGCCCTAATCTATGGATTTCACATGACTGTGCAGGGGGGCAGCCATGGGTGGGCCTTGGAGGGCATAGCCCCGCCTCAGACGATCCCGAAGGTGAAGAAGCCGGATGTGGAGGTCCCGGACTAGCGTGATTACACGTGGTCTGTGGTTGTGAGGCCAGTTGGACGTACTGCCAAATGCTCTAAAACAATGTTGGAGGCGGCTTATGGTAGAGAAATGAACATTCAATTATCTGGCAACAGCTCTGGTGGACATTACTGCAGTCAGCATGCCAATTGCACACTCCCTCAAAACTTGAGACATCTGTGGCATTGTGTTGTGTGACAAAACGGCACATTTTTAAGTGGCCTTTTATTGTCCCCAGCACAAGGTGCACCAGTGTAATGATCATGTTGTTTAATCATTTTCTTGATATGCCACACCTGTCAGGTGGATGGATTATCTTGGTAAAAGATAAATGCTAACGAACAGGGATGTAAACCAATTTGTGCACTCAGTTTTAGAGAAATAATATTTTGGTGGGTATGGAACATTTCTGGGATTTTTTATTTCAGCTCGTGAAACATGGGACCAACACTTTACATGTTGCGTTTATATTTTTGTTCAGTGTATAGTAATATTCTATACATCTAACATTCGGTACACTCTTAGAAAAAACAGTTGATATTTGGAGTCTAAAAGGGTTATTTGACTGTTCCCATAGGAGAACCCCTTAAAAAACACTTTTGGGTTCCATGTAGAACCCTTTCCAGAGAGGGTTCTACATGGATCCTGAAATGATTCAATATGGAAGCAAAAAGGCTTCTTCTATGGGGACGGACAAAGAACCCTTTTGGAAGAGTTTAGATCAGTAATGAATGTAGGTCTATGCTGTGTACTCCCACCACCAGACCAGTAAGCAATGGTTTTTACTTGGACTTTATTTGACATGTAAATATTGCCTAGTTTCTGACACACATTGTAACCAGAGCGATTTTCCATTCCAGTTGCAATGTGTGGAATTCAGTCTTATCATTCAGTGTGAACTAAAGTCCCCGAACCACCTGCACCAATCATACTGAACTAGTCAGGAGGGAGAAACAACCTTCATTTTCTCTAGGATCACATTATCCCGATTAAAGTAGGCTTATGAATATCTTATAACTAAATGTTAGTTTTGGGCAGTCAATGGTTGTAAATAAACTGGCCTCAACCTGCACTCTAAATTAAAAATGGTAATGGTGGAATTATTTTCTTCTGATATTTTATCTATAAGTTGAATCGTGTTTCATATTTGTTATTTGAACCTTTTTGATTCTCTCTGTGATGAACAGGAGGCGTTCTGTCCCATGGTTTTCCCCGTGAGCTTCGCCTCTTCCTTCAGTTTTAATTTGTGATGACAGGGTTATATCCATTCTTAAATAGAATCATCTGCACCACAAGAGTGATATATAATTATACCATTATTGTATTCCCAATAACATGAGACGGTAAGCTTTGTAGGCCTAAATGCAGTTGTGTCATCGTGCGTAGCAGGCGTTTTAAGATCATGAACATGAGACCAAACTCAAACTATTTGATATTTCTGATTGATGTACCATGCACAATGTAGGAGACATCCATTCATCTTGTGGTCTGCTATTGAAATTCTTATCGGTTGAATTGCGATATCAGTTTAGGTAGAATTTGAAGTGCATTAGGTTTTCATTTTGAGTCGTTTGTGGCAGATGACTGAAATAAAAAAAACGTATCTTAGGCTACATTCACAAAAATGATGTCAAATTCATATACATTTAATGTAAACAAAGTGGTAGGCTAAATAGGGATTATAGTTTTGGAATGTATTTACTTATTATCCGAAGTGAATGACTTCTAAATTTGCAATCTGTAATTTATGTTGATAATAACTGGGTGGGATTAGTCTGCTTTGATTTATAATGTAATAACATTTCCCTTTGCTTCTTTTAAAATGTTACATTTGACAGAAGGGAGTAAATACAGACGAACGCGTCTGTGAATGATAAATAAGCTATCGGACAGAAGGGAGTAAATAAATAACAATTATTGTTCTGAGAAACGCGGGTATTGTCAAAATAAGATTTTAATTACTTGAATATTTGTAGTTCTACAAATGTGTATTTTTTTTGAAAGGTCCAATGCAGCCGTTTTATTCTCAATATCAAATCATTTCTGGGTAACAATGAAGTACCTTACTGTGATTGTTTTCAATTAAAATGGTAAAAAAAAGAAGAAGCAAAGAACAATTTCTCAAGCAAGAATTTTGCGAGGACCGTCTGGGAGTGGTTTGAGTGGGGAGGGGAAAACAGAAAATGTGCTGTTATTGGCAGAGAGGTTTGGAAATCTCTTTCTTATTGGTCTATTAACTAATTTACCACATGGTGATATCACCATGGAAGGCCAAACTTCCACCAAAACAGGCTGAAATGTCAGGCTCTTTTCAAACAGCTCTTACAATAACAAGGAATTATCATACTTTTCACAGTATTATTTAAATCTCACAGTGTGGAAATATATATAAAACACTTGATCATTTATTAATGGTAAAGACTCATACTATAGCCTATATCCTAAACTATTTCTTACACCTGCCCTAGGTAGGCTAGTCTATTTCCAGCTTCTTCAATGGTTTATTATACAGTTAAACTGTGTTATGATCGTTTTTTTTCTTTCATTTCCTTGGTTTGACAAGGCAAAAATGCCCATTACTTAAAATGCTTTGCTCAGTCTGAGACCTAAAACCTACAATTAACAGGAATAAAACATATTTTCTTCAACAACAAAAAATCCATAAAATGCAATGTCTTGGGCTGGCTATGCAGTTAGATTTTTTTTCAATGCATGCCCCAATGTGCAATATTTTCGAGCCTTAGGCCTATCTCTATCTACCCCGTAGGCCTATTAGTATTCTTTAATATCACAAACGACAAATGATAACAAATGATAGAAATATCGTAGAATAGGCTACTCATACGATATAACCCTCCCAACGTGTTCAAGCAATGCATTGACTCTGTTTATTTCAAACCACTGATTACAGTTATCATGACTCGGCTGTAATGAGACCTATACAAGTGTTTCGGTGATATAGAGTTGTATTATTTGGATGGCTTTCATTTGATGGAAACCATGTTAAATGAGTAACATTATGTCCGGAAGACTTGGAAAGATATACATGTTCAAAGTTGGATACAAATGTGGAGATATATAGCCTATATTGTTACGCGCAGTTTAACAAACGGTTGTTGAGTGTTGACCTTTGGTTAGGCCTAATAACCTACTGAATCAAGTATGACGTTTACCAATAGCTTTAATTCTAGTAATGAAACAACTGAAATATAGGCCTACTCTTGGCAATATCTTCATCTGAATTTGAAAGCTATTTTTTTAGCAAAACATTTGTAGATAATGGAAAACCTGACACGAAAATGTTAATGGTGGATATTTCTGACCATGTTTTCACCAGTCTTACCTAGGTTGGGGTGCCGTGTCTGGCCCCCGGACTGCAGGCTATGCAGGACGGAGCTGTCGAATGGAGACGTGGCCCACGTCCCGCCCATGTTTGGGCTCATATAGGCCGGGTACGGACTGTGGTAGGACCCGCCGAGGCTTCGCGTCCCGTAATGATCCCTCCCGTTGGTGGAGATGTTGAGCGGACTAGTAAACGTGTTCGTCTCCCGAGCTACGGCGACCCCGGATGAGAGAGTTGGGCTGGTGGAGAAGGCGAACCGCGGGGAAACCGGAGGGTGGTGCGCATTGCCAGTGTTGTAGGAGGGCACCGACTCGGAACCCGGCTGCGCCCAGGCCGGGTGGCCTGACACGGGGTTGCTCTGCTGCGAGGACCCGTGTGTCTGGAGGTAAGGCAGCGTGGGGATCATGGGGGTGACCCGGGTCGTGGGCACGTACACCGGTGAGGTTGTGGGGGAGGCATTGTGGAGGAAACTGGGCTCGTACGACGAGGGTCCGTGGTTGGTTGTCATGGTTATGCCCTGGTACATATCTGCTCCTCTGGGGTGACCATCAGCGTTGATAGTTGGTTATGATAGCAGCTGTGTCCACAGGCTCCTCGCTAACGTGTGAATGATTGCTGGTAATCCAACAGAAATTCTCTCCAACTTCTTCTGTAAACGGACTCTTGTCATGTAGTCAAACATAGGCTACCATTTCAAATCGTTTTTTTCCTTCTTCGCCGAATAGACTATAGCCTAGTGTAGGCTACAATAAAATAATCATCATCTCTCCGGAGAGGAGAGGAGTGGGAAGCCGAGGCACAGTAATGGACAAGATTCCTGCTCTCATGTTATCATCTCTCTCTCGCTCTCTCTCTCTCTCTCTCGCTACCTTTCTCTCTCTCTCTCGACCCACCCTTCACGGTGACTACTGAAGCCTACTCTACCCCAGCTAGTGTTTGAATTGTTTCCTGAAGAAGATCATACGATTAAAGAGATTGTCTTTGTAAATACCAGAAGATCAACGGCATATTTCTCAGATGAGATTAAATATGTAATCCAAAACAATAAAATACAAGTAGGCCTACAATGTAACATACGTAGGCCTATAATTTTTTGTGAAGCAACTGAGAAATAATATATTTTTAGATTTTCCACCTATTTATTTCCCCTTTAGCAAAGTCAATGTGGCAGTTCAGGTATGATCATTTTTGCTCAGACTATCACCTTCAGGTTTTCATTGATTGCCACAATTTGTCAAATTATGGAACAAATAACACAGTGTATCTTAAAAAACGTATCGAATGATGTAAACATTTTATGAAAAAAAAGTTTTATTTTGTGAACGTTTTGTTCGTGCCTATTACAAATCAACTCGTTGCGCGTGATTGTATTTGTATGACTTTCACATTTCAAAATGGTTTATGACATTTACCGCCCAAGAAAGTAAAAACAAAAACATGACATAGAAATAAAACATGTTCTTTAATTTGATTGAATGAGCCTGGACATTCAATAATATGTTTCACTTGCTGAATGATTACGATGAAGACCTTTATTATTGTAAATTGTGGTGTTAGCCAGTCAATAATAATAATTATAACAACAACAACACTAGGGCTTACCAGATAATAACACTATTATTAATAATAGCAATACAATAAACAACACAAATAAAACCAAACAATTAGTCATGATAATAACGCAAATAATAATCCATCAATAAAATAGCATAAACATAACGTTAAATATAATGTATTTTTTTTTGACCTAACGAATGTTTCTACCATTGTTAGAAATGATGGAGACTGAGTGCTGGGTCGGTTGGTAACCTATACAGTCACGGTCCGGCCCGATGGTCGACGCCAGACAAGTCTTTAGTCCTCCGCGTCGGATGTGTCGAGCGTTGTTGTTCTCTCGTAGACAGATTTATACCTGTCATCAACACTTGTGAATGTAAACACACGAGGCCACTTCATTGTCCCGCTCTTCCCCTTGACAGTCATACTTTGAATTATGTGGTTCAACGCACTATGCGTGCTGCCAAGTCAATGCATGCACTTGTGTGTGTGCGTGTGTGTAGCTCAGGAGCAACTTTTTGTCGGTTAAGTCAGGCTAATTTCTGGCAAATTTCGTTTCATATTTGGTTATACATAAACATTAATTACTTCAAAGTATTTCTTAAACGAATATAAATTGATATTCACAACAAAAAAACATATATTATGGCTGTGTGTTAACTAAATGTAAATTAATTAATAATGACCAATGATAAATAAAAATACGGTAATAATAGGGATTGATACCTAAAAGGCCTGTTGGAGTGTGTGTGTGTGTGTGCGTGTGTGTGTGTGTGTGTGCTTGTGTGTGTGCGTGTGTGTGTGTGCATACAGTTAGAACATAGCCTATGCGTTGGTGTGTGTATGTGTGTGTATGTGTGTGATATGCATATGCTCGAATACTCCAGTTTCAGTCTTTCGATGTCACTATAACATAAACTGTGATAAGGTGGCAATGTGTAGTGGGAGTCGCATGACTTCAGTGTGTGTATATATGACTTCAGAAAGTATTCACCCCTTGACTTTTTCCACATTTTGTTGTGTTACAGCCTGAATTGGATTAAATTTAGATTTTGTGTTACTTGCCTACACACAATACCCCATAATGTCAAAGTGGAATTGTGAAAAGCTGAAATGTTTTGAGTCAATAAGTATTCAACCCCTTTGCTTTGGCAAGCCTACATAAGTTCAGGAGTAAACATGTGCTTAACCTCTACAGGATCGATGTCCCCCCGGACGGTTGAGCTAACGTGCGCTAATGTGATTAGCATGACGTTGTAATAAGTTGCATGGACTCCCTCTGTGTGTGGTAATAGTGTTTAACATGCTTTTTGAATGACTACCTCATCTTTGTACCCAACACATACAATTATCTGTAAGGTCCCTCAGTTGAGCAGTGAATTTCAAACAGATTCAACCACAAAGACCAGGGAGGTTTTTAATGCCTCGCAGAGAAGGGCACCTATTGGTAGATGGGTAAAAAACAAAACACAAAAGAATAATGTGCAAATATTGTACAGTCCAGGTGTGCAAAGCGATTAGAGGCTTACCCAGAAAGACTCACAGTTGTAATCGATGCCAATGGTGAGATATTTCTGTATTTCATTTTCAATACATTTATAAACATTTATAAAAACATGTTTTCACTTTGTCATTATGGGGTATTGTGAATAAGTGGGTGAACACATTTTTGTTCTTCTATCCATTTTGAATTCAGGCTGTAACACAACTAAATGTGGAATAAGTCAAGGGGTATGAAGGTACTATATGTGTGTGTATGTGTGTGTGTATGTGTGCGTGTGTGTGTGCATGTGCTTGCGTGTGTGTTACTCTGGTCCTGTCTATTGTGCCATCAGGTCGGTGGCCAAACAGGATGCTCTTGGCCGTCGTTGAGGCTACAGTGAGGGGTGACCAGACTTTGTGGATCAGCGAAAATAACAAGACACCACCCTCTGTATCTCACAGGGCTTCCTACGCCTCTCCCCAGGGGCCCTCTCCCCAGGGGCCCTGTTCACCCGTAAGCCTGGTTCTGGTGAGGGCTGACTTCGTCCTGCCTGCCTGGCCTGCTGCCTGAGCACACTCAAAACAATGCTGGGTTTGTTTGGTTGACCCAACTGCTGGCTTGCAGGCCTTGGGTCACTTAGTTGGGTTGTTTTCTTTAAAAACTGCTGGGTTATTGATGCTGGGTGCTGGGTTATTGGTGCTGGGTTATTGGTGATGGGTTATTGATGCTGGGTGCTGGGTTATTGGTGCTGGGTTATTGGTGCTGGGTTATTGGTGCTGGGTTATTGGTGCTGGGTTATTGGTGATGGGTTATTGATGCTGGGTGCTGGGTTATTGGTGCTGGGTTATTGGTGATGGGTTATTGATGCTGGGTGCTGGGTTATTGGTGCTGGGTTATTGATGGTGGGTGCTGGGTTATTGATGCTGGGTGCTGGGTTATTGGTGATGGGTTATTGATGCTGGGTGATGGGTTATTGATGCTGGGTGCTGGGTTATTGATGCTGGGTGCTGGGTTATTGATGCTGGGTGCTGGGTTATTGGTGATGGGTTATTGATGCTGGGTGCTGGGTTATTGGTGCTGGGTGCTGGGTTATTGGTGATGGGTTATTGATGCTGGGTGCTGGGTTATTGGTGCTGGGTGCTGGGTTATTGGTGATGGGTTATTGATGCTGGGTGCTGGGTTATTGGTGCTGGGTGCTGGGTTATTGATGGTGGGTGCTGGGTTATTGATGCTGGGTGCTGGGTTATTGGTGATGGGTTATTGGTGCTGGGTGCTGGGTTATTGGTGCTGGGTGCTGGGTTATTGATGGTGGGTGCTGGGTTATTGATGCTGGGTGCTGGGTTATTGGTGATGGGTTATTGGTGCTGGGTGCTGGGTTATTGGTGATGGGTTATTGATGCTGGGTGCTAGGTTATTGGTGCTGGGTGCTGGGTTATTGATGCTGGGTGCTGGGTTATTGATGCTGGGTTATTGATGCTGGGTGCTGGGTTATTGATGCTGGGTGCTGGGTTATTGGTGATGGGTTATTGATGCTGGGTGCTGGGTTATTGGTGCTGGGTGCTGGGTTATTGGTGATGGGTTATTGATGCTGGGTGCTTGGTTATTGATGCTGGGTTATTGATGCTGGGTGCTGGGTTATTGGTGCTGGGTGCTGGGTTATTGGTGCTGGGTTATTGATGCTGGGTTATTGGTGCTGGGTGCTGGGTTATTGGTGATGGGTTATTGATTCTGGGTGCTGGGTTATTGATGCTGGGTTATTGATGCTGGGTGCTGGGTTATTGGTGCTGGGTGCTGTGTTATTGATGCTGGGTGCTGGGTTATTGGTGCTGGGTGCTGGGTTATTGGTGATGGGTTATTGATGCTGGGTGCTGGGTTATTGGTGCTGGGTGCTGGGTTATTGATGCTGGGTGCTGGGTTATTGATGCTGGGTGCTGGGTTATTGGTGCTGGGTGCTGGGTTATTGGTGCTGGGTGCTGGGTTATTGGTGATGGGTTATTGATTCTGGGTGCTGGGTTATTGATGCTGGGTGCTGGGTTATTGGTGCTGGGTGCTGGGTTATTGGTGATGGGTTATTGATTCTGGGTGCTGGGTTATTGATGCTGGGTTATTGATGCTGGGTGCTGGGTTATTGGTGCTGGGTGCTGGGTTATTGATGCTGGATGCTGGGTTATTGGTGCTGGGTGCTGGGTTATTGGTGATGGGTTATTGATTCTGGGTGCTGGGTTATTGATGCTGGGTTATTGATGCTGGGTGCTGGGTTATTGGTGCTGGGTGCTGGGTTATTGGTGCTGGGTTATTGATGCTGGGTGCTGGGTTATTGGTGCTGGGTGCTGGGTTATTGGTGATGGGTTATTGAGTTATGACCCAGCAGGTCTGATCAGAAGACTGGAGGCATAGTTTAGTAGGCACGTGGCTTTTAGGTAGTTATTTCTAGCCACCGATTAGAGTAAATGTCATTCCTGTTCATCTGTTCCGTTGTATAGTTTTCATATGTTAAGGTTGAACATTTACATTTTTGTAGCTTCAATAAGGTTTATAGAACTGTTGAAATTCCCCAAAAGCCTATGTAAATCCCATTGTTGGGATACGATAAGGAGGTATACCTTATTATGTAATAAGGGGGTATACCTTATTATAATATATAATAAATAATCTTAAAGGTGCAATATGCAGAAATCACTACGCTACTTCCTGGTTGCTAAAATTCGAATAGTTCACCTAATTTCAGTTTATGTGACAAAACAAGCAATGTATAATGTAGAAAATCATTGTACCATCTAAACCGCTATGAAATATATTTTCAATAACAAAAGATATTGCATTTTCAGCTTTTTGAAGCTAGTGAACAAAACCGAATGTAAAATATGCAAAAACAACATTGAACCTATGTTTGGGTAATCCCAACAACCCAATTTGTTAGGTTATTTACACAACCCAACTGGCTGGGTCAAATAACCCAGCGTGCGTTCTGTTCAATATTTACCCAGCGCTGAGTTACCAAATAACCCACATTGGTTTGTTTTTAACTTAGTATTTTTTAGAGTGCAGAATGTTTCCACATCTAGACAGCCATACCTGTTTGATGTACACTGCTACAGCAGGAATACATTTTCTCTAAAATGTCCAACTTTCTCCCTCTCTACCTTTTTCTCTCTGTCTCCCTTCTCCTATCTGTTTGTGTAGACAACAGGGTGTGCCCAGCGCAGCCAGCCCACTCCAGTCCAGTCCAGCCCGGCCAGCCTAGGGCAGCCCATTACAGTACTGATTCTCCTGTTCTTGGCCCCTGGAGAGTCAAGGCAAATAGCCCAGTATTGCTGCAATGGAAAGGAACAGGGCATCATCAATGTGTAACTGGCGGGCTGATAAAGCAGCTAATAACTAAGCCTGCAGCTATTAACCCAAAGAGCCTAGCTACGTGGGGAAACACCCTGTGACGTGTATCCCTGATGAGTCATGAACTTGCCTGGGGTATATACAGTAGGAGGGGATCTATGAGGGAATCTATAGGGAAGCGGGACAAGGTGTTTTGTGGCAATTTTAGCTGATGTGTAGGTTTGACACTGTGCATTACACGATCGGTTCTGACTGACATTTCATTGATTACTCTGTATGGAAATTAACATATTGGTTTGAATATACTTGAATGTCTCTTGTGCATGAGTGTGTACAATAGGTGTAGCTGTCTGAGTTGTGTACTTGTACATGCCTTGGCCGTAATATCACTGACAGAATGTGACGGAAACCAGACCTCACAGAGGCTGGATGTGAGACGGAGGCCAGATCTCACAGAGGCTGGATCTGAGACGGAGGCCAGATCTCACAGAGGCTGGATCTGAGACGGAGGCCAGATCTCACAGAGGCTGGATCTGAGACGGAGGCCAGATCTCACAGAGGCTGGATCTGAGACGGAGGCCAGATCTCACAGAGGCTGAATCTGAGACGGAGGCCAGATCTCTATGTATGTCTACTGCAGTGTGTGTGTATGAATTAGGTGTTGGGTGAAAGACCAGATAGAGATGTTGGTGTGTGTGGGGGGGGACAGACGGAGCTGGAGGGAACTGTTATGTGGGAGGTGTATTTTATTGTGTGTGTGTGTGTGTGTGTGTGTGCGTGTGTGCGTGCGTGCGTGCGTGCGTGTGTGTGCGTGCGTGTGTGTGTCATAGGCAGCCTCGCTGTGTGGAGAAGAAACTGCTTTCTGTATCCATAAGTATCCAGATATCCATGTCCTTTGAAATGTTTGAATCATTGTCAACTATAATGTGATTTGTGGATTCAAATAAAGTATTTTATGTGTGTGTGTGTGTGTGTGTGTGTGTGTGTGTGTGTGTGTGTGTGTGTGTGTGTGTGTGTGTGTGTGTGCATGCGCACACTTGTGTGAATGTGTGTGTGTGTGTGTGTGTCTCCATCCAGTCTCAAATGAGTCCAGACTCCAGGAAAGCCTGTCCCCGTCTGGGCTGGGGCAGAGACCTTGTCACTGGGGGGGTCAGTGGCACACTGCAGCCCTTCTTCCTCTGGATAGACCCCCGGCGGATCCCCCTGGCTCCAGGAAGAACACTTCAAATGAGGGAGCAGGAAGAGCCGGGCCAGGGAACTCTGTAACAGAGGACCTGGAGCAGAGGCCATGCGTAAGAGCACTGACCTTTGCCTGCAGGACTGGAAGTAATGCATGTTGCCCAATGTCTGTGATGCAACCATGGTTTGGTTGCCCTGCCTCGTCAAATTTGAGCATCCTAAACTTTATTGAACTCATCTGTTTTTTGCTGAGCATATTTACCTTTTTTTGATTAGCCTCATTGATTTGAGTGTTTATGTGTGGGTGTGTGACCAACGGTAATTAATGTCACGTTACAGAGAGGTTTTTTGTGGTGAGGACAGTTCACTCACACCACTCATTCTCTGGGCTTATCTTAACACAGGGCTATCTCTTCAAATCAATTGGCCAATGATGACCGGAGAGGACAGGTACTTGTGTCTGCCAACATATATAAAAATAATATTTTGAGTGGGCCTTTAATCAATGCCAATACAGATACCTAGCTAGGTTGTATCTATGTGTCCTATATTGTTCTGTCTCTCTGCCCCTCTCTCTCTCTCTCTCTCGCTCTCTCTCTCTGTCTCTCTCTCTCCCCCTTCTATCTCTCTCTTGTGCTCTTTCTCTCTCTCTCTCCCCCCTCTCTCACTCTGCCTCCCATTTTTAAAATATTTTTCTCTCTTACTCCTATCCTAATACATTGGAGTTGTATTGGACAAATAAAACATCAGATTGGTCACTATGATGCGTGGGTGTGTATGAGTGAGCGTGAGCGTGAGCGGGTGTGTGTTATTTTTAGGTATCTGTGTTGTGTTTTGTGGATTAGCTTTGTTTGTTCAATTTGGGCTAGGGAGTCAGGAGGGAGAGACATAGGTCTGCGCTTACTCTGTTATCCCGGAGTTTGTCTTTGACTAAATAATTAACTTAGTCCTCCAGCTGTAGCTTCTCATGTGTGACAAATTGTGCTGAATAGGAGTTTAGTCACACCATTATAAGAGCTATGTAAACACACTTCAAACACTGGATAATTAATTACAATACTGCCCTGCTGAATTCTATAAGAGTCCTTTTCCCCGTTGGAATAATCTCCCTTGTTTTAAAGCTTTTTATACAGCACAATAATGAATTTTATAAAGCTGTCTTTGATGTGAGTAATAGTTGAAATACCACTTCAGCTTTGATTGCCTGTTTATGATACAATACCATGATGTGCCTCATGATCACTTTCACCGCACCCTGCTGGGCCAACCCACCATTCACATGGTGGCCAATCGTATGGATCTAGCTGCTGATTGACAGCCCATCACAGCCACTCCATAAACCCATGTATCGAGGGGAGTTGCCCTGCCTTCTGCGTATGTGTGTGGTTTATCGAAGGTGTATTTTTAGTGGTTGAGGCGCAGGGATCCCAGGCAGACCCCAGGACCTCTCCCAGTGATAAGCCCGGGCCAAAGTCCGCTAGCCTGGGCCTGGAGAGTGAACAGTACACACACACACACACACACACACACACACACACACACACACACACACACACACACACACTCTCTCTCTCTCTCACAGGGTATACCAGATAAGATGCTGATAGTGTAGGCCTCAGTGGCGACACTGCGTGGTAGGCAGCGAGGACAGAAGTGTGTGTATGTGTGTTGGGTGTAGATAGAGGTAAAGTAGGGGTAGGAGTGGGATGGGGTTAGGTGGAGGTGAGGTTGACGAAGGCACAACAATCGATTCACGACAATGAGACGGTGGGTTCATGTAGGGTTCAGATACCAGGTTAAAGACAAAGAGATGAGTAAGAGAAGGAGAGAGTGGTAGAGATACACAGAGAGAGGTTGTGTACTTTTATGGTTGTCACTGTTGTTTTTGTTGAACATATTTGCTTTGGCAATGCAAGCCCTCTCACTTTTCATGACACTTTATTAATAAAGTTTATTGAATGAAAAGCTGTTCACCCCTGTCACTTATAGTGCTGTTCCTCCTAATGTCGAAACAGTGAAAAAGACAACAAAAACAGAACGAGGAAGTGAGAGGAGAGAAGTGTTTCAATCCAGAGATAGATAGGAAGTACGTCACAATAAGAGAGGGAAGATTCCTGTTTTGAAAGGATGAGCGTATACAGGACAGAGAGAGAGACGGAGAGAGCGAGTGAGAGATAGACATTGAGTGATAGAAAGAAATAGAGAGCGATAGAGAAGGTGAGGCACAGAGACGGAGTAGGAGAGAAGAGATGGAAGCCACAGGAGGAGCAGTGGAAACAATAGGGCTCCATACTGCTCTTTCTTATCTGTCTGGGGCCTTATCCAGAGGGCTGGCTCTGTTAGTGTAACCTCCCTCCATCCCCCTCTCCTTGCGGGCCACTGGACACCCTTATCAGGCCAGGGCTGACGTCAGGCAGGGGCTAGGGAGCAAGGGGGATGGGGGTGGGGGTGGGGGTGGGGGGGGGGGGGAGCAGGGGAGACAGGGGGGGCCGGAGACGGACCCTGATAGTGGGAGAGAGACAGCCTCCTCTGGGCTGTGGGAACCAGGAGGCTGGCCCTCCCCGACCCACTGACCCTGCACGTCCACCACATACAACACACACACCAGTACCAGGGTATGGGCTGGCCCAGTGTATGTCTGTCAGTAGAGCCAGTACCAGGGTATGGGCCGGTCCTGTGTGTCTGTCAATAGAGCCAGTACCAGGGTATGGGCTGGCCCAGTGTATGTCTGTCAGTAGAGCAAGTACCAGGGTATGGTCTGGTCCTGTGTGTCTGTCAATAGAGCCAGTACCAGGGTATGGGCTGGTCCTGTGTGTCTGTCAATAAAGTCAGTACCAGGTTATGGGCTGGTCCAGTGTGTGTCTGTCAATAGAGCCAGTACCAGAGCGTGTTGGTGTGTGTTTGTGTGTTTTTGTCTGTGTTCAGGAGTAATCCCAGCTCCAGACATATCCTGGTGTGTGTGCCTGTGCATCCTAAAACCAGCCCCATAATCCAGATAATGACAGAAATTCTTATGACGGTCATTTTCCAAGTCAGGACCTTTGAACATTACTGAACTAAACACGTACAAAAATATACAAGCTCACTGCATAGCAAAATCCTTTGAACATGTCACTTTGAGTTCTATGCTCTCCCTCTGAACCTCTCAACACACACTCGCTGCAGTGTTATCAAAAATCACACACATACGATAACAAAAAGCAATGATGAATACTTTTATTACATAACTAGTAATGTCTTAACTATTAAACACGTCATCATTTAGAGTGATAAAAATGAAAGGGTACTTATTCTGTCAGGGCTCAGCCCATGCATCTCCGTAAAAGCCTGTGTGGCCTGGGCCATGGGCCGTGAAGGTGCGGTTCTGCCTGGAGTCTGGGCTAGCTAGCTCACCCTGACAGCACAGACGTACTGTCACACCCTGACAGCACAGACATACTGTCACACCCTGACAGCACGGACATACTGTCACACCCTGACAGCACAGACATACTGTCACACCCTGACAGCACAGACATACTGTCACATACCTGTCCTTGTGCTTGTCTCCACCCCCCTCCAGGTGTCGCCTATCTTCCCCATTATCCCCTGGGTATTTATACCTGTGTTTTCTGTCTGTCTGTGCCAGTTCGTCTTGTTGCCAAGTCAACCAGCGGTTTTCTCCTAGCCCTGTTTTTTTTCCAGTCTGTTTTTCTCGTCCTCCTGGTTCTGACCCTTGCCTGTCCTGACTCTGAGCCCGCCTGCCTGACCATTCTGCCTGCCCCTGACCTCGAGCCTGCCTGCTGCCCTGTACCGTTATGGACTCTGCCCTGGCTATGAACTCTTGCCTGTCCCCGACCTGTCTTTTGCCTACCCCTTGGACTATAATAAATATCAGAGCTCAAACCATCTGCCTCCTGTGTCTGCATCTGGGTCTCGCCTTGTGTCGTTATACACACGTAAATTATACTGGGATATAAATCGCTGGAGACGGCTGGGTTAAGGAGGTACTTAGCCCTGAGCTGGGGCATGGCTATTGTCACGTTAGAAATGTTGAAGAACGGAGAGAGACTGTGTGTGTGTTTGTTGGGAGAGGGGTTAACAGGTGCAAGTTGCAAAGAGAGACGGGTAGTGGGGGGTTAAGGTGAAAGTGGCAAAATCTCACATCATTACTTGCAGGTGCAATCCTCCCCAAATACACACTTTCACACAAGGAGGTGCTTGCAATTAACAACTTATGCACTGTCCTTAATCTTTTCAGTGACTATCTCACAAGTCCTAATCACCTGAACACTGAAACAGTCTTCCACAAAGCCTCACAGTATTTTCTATCTCCCATCATTACACTCCTTTCTCCTCAGTGAAAGGAGTGAGAACATCAATCTCTCAGTCTCTCCATATATTCAGGCCCAGCTCCGTCCGGGTCTTCGGGTCCGGGAGATGTTTTCGGAGATGGATCTGTCGGATGAGCGAACGGAGACAATGTTATCTGTGTGTTGTCCTCGATAAGGGGGAAGATTTGTAACGGTTGCCCTGGTACTGTATCAGTCCCTCTGACCTTTCAGACAAACAGGGAGGAGGAAGAGAAGTGTGGCCTTGAACAGCTAGCTGGAGAGAGGGAGAGAATATAGAGAGGGGGAGGCAGAAGGAGGGAGGGGAGGTCAAAATACTGAGTAAAAGAGAGGGAGGCAGCAATTGATAAAGAGACAGAAAGGGGGTGGAGGTGGAAAGAGGTAACAGGGAGGCAGAGAAAGAGAGGGGGAGAGACGGAAGGAGTTGTGTCTCAGAGCTGCTCATTTCCCCTTCTCCACCTACACCTTGTTCTCTCTCTCTCTTTGTCAGCGGCCACCGCGGCCTTGGGTGTAAATAATTGTAGAAGAAGTGAGAGAAAGAGAGGAGGGAACCATAGGAGAGGAAGCAAGGGAGGAGAGAAGAGGTGAACTGGAGGAGCAGAATAGCCTCCTTTCCTTCTCTTGTTCTCTCTTGTTCTGTTTCTGAAATTTTTCTAGGCGTTGGGCCTCAATTTCTACTGTATCTGTTGCGACGACAAGCAACAGACATCTAAAGGATCAGTTTAGATGTGACAGGGCTTACATGGTATTGTATTTACACTGGCATTGCTTTTGTCTCCTTTTGCCCGAAATCCTCAAGTAGATGTTTATAAACTCTACTTGGTATGCGTGGCATACGTATGTATTACAAGAATAAAGATTAGTCACCTCTGAAACAGGAATCCACCACCCTCTAAGACCCTCTTTCTGCCTGTTGAAGTGCCCCCTCAATGCACTCTGTGTGATAGGATAAGCACGGGCCTCATTAGGCTTTTTAATTGGCCGGTTTATTTAGAGTGGGCTGTCTGTGGTCAGATTCCGGACCCGCCTGGCCTCGCGCCAAACTAAAGTAAACTGACATTACGCAGGCCAACTAACAGATCACAGAGTACAACATCCAAACATCATAACCACTATAACAAAGGTGTGTGTGCGAGTGTGTGTGGTGCATGGTGTCTCTCTGAAATGTATAGTGGATTATGTGCCATTGTCAAAGACATTCCTCTCTGAATGTGTCTTCTGGGCTACGAGGTGACTTGCAATATGTAATGTGTGTGTGTTTTAGCGCTCCGTGTGTGCCTGTGGGGCTGTGGCGTCTATAGCTTGCGGGGGATCCATCATAGCTTATCATTGTAAGTAAACATGACAGGCTGGACAAAACATCTTGTAATCCGGCAGACCTGCTATCTACCCACAAAGCATATCTGTGATGATGGAGTGATGTGGCGCTAGGATTGACTAGCCAGAGTCTGAGTGTGTGAGTGGGGGTACACACAAACACACACACAAACACAGACACACAAACACAAGGAGATGACAGATACACACGTATACACACATGTAGACACTCAGACAAACAGTAAGTACACACTTAAGTTACCTGTAAATCCTGACCTACTACCTTTACATTACATGGAAAGATGAATTATTGTACTGCAGTAAATTCAGAACCCAGTGATAATTCATTTTCTCTGCAGGGATTTATGACTGTGATTTACTAGCCAGCGGTTGACAAGTCTGTAGTTTCACACATGAATTCAGATGTACAGGACATTTTCTTCTGGAAAGTGAACGTGGAGACGGGCCCTTTTTTTATGGGGGATGAGGTTACGCATCATTAGTCTGGTAGCTTTAGATCATTCACATTAGCCAGCTAGCTAGCGTGATCCTGAGGATGCCTGTACGGTTAGGGCCATCAGAGTTTAGAGGCTTTATATGTCACATTGGAAAATGTGGTATTTTCATAACCAGCTAATGAAAAAAAATCTTTGACCTGTAGGCAACTTAGTCCAGTCAAATATGAAACAAACTGAACAACACCGTGTGTGTACACCGTGTGTGTACATGCCTATGCGCATGCGTGCACTGTGGTAAGTATGTGTGTGTGTATCCTGGGGTCAGAGTCTGTGTGTCATCTGCTTGTTACAACACCATTGATAAGCCGGGTAAACAGCATGGCACTGATTGCTTCACCACCATCATGTGACCAAGAACACAGAGAGACACGTGGAGACGCCCTGACACACATACAGAGACAATGGGTGTGTGAGGGTGTGTGTATCTACCTATGGGTGCCTATTTTGTCTCTGTGTTTGGCTGGATATTTTCAAGTGCAGACAGGGAATTGCCATTTATCACGGCAAAATACAAGACATGACTCAGCAAATAATACTAGAAGCGGAACCCAGAGTTAAACAAGTCACAACAGTCCACAATTCCGCCTCATATAGATTTTTTTTTCTATTTGAGAGGGGGGGACTGTCACAACAGTTCCTACAATATTTCTCACTCACCTGTGGTAGACTTCAATCTGAACTACACTCTGGAAGGAATTTGTACGTAGAATTCAATATCCATTTATTCAATATCCATTTAATATATTCATATTGCTTACTTCCTGGGTCAAAGGTCACATGCTGGAATGCTTCAGTTGATTGGCAGATTGACGTTTGGGGTCGTGTCACATGACAGGATACAGTAGGCTTGTATCTGTATCTGTTATGATTAGGCATCTCTCTCTCTATCTCTCTCTTTTACCATGCACTCCGTCTATGCCATCCCTCTCTTCACTCGCCTCTATTTCCCACCTTCTTTTTCTCTCTCTCTATACATCTATGTGGGTAGTCTGACTGTCTGGGGGGGGGGGGGTCATTGACCCCCTGCTGACCCAGGAGATGCCCCTCTTTATCAGTCAGAGGCACATCAGACAGGACGCTCCCAGACCACCGGGGGAGACAGACCACTATGGTCAATCACAGACTACCTCTCACACTACTCTGGTCCACCACAGATTATGGCCCACCACAAACCACTGTGGCTCCCTACAGACCACTAAGGCCCACCACCCACCATGAGGGCTTCCACATGTGTCACTCAGGCCTGTGCTTCCACTATGTTTTATCTGATCTATTCAAGCCATTTATCCCTCCCTCTCTTTCTAGCTCTAATGCCATATTTACTAGCAGTGTGTGCTCGCTTTCTCACTGAGGGTCTACAACGTTCTACTCTCTTTCTCACTGAGGGTCTACAATACTGTATATTAGACTTATTATCTCACTCCATCTCTCTCTCACATCTCATTACCTCTGAACACACCCCTAGTAAATCTGTCACAGTTGTATGTTTATGTTGATAAGTGGGGCCACACAAACAGTCTTAATAGAAACCCTTGTCATTGGTTCTCCCTGATCCCTTCTTGACTAGGGTAGCATGTTACCTAGGAGAAGTACAAGAAACAAACTACACTAATTATATGTATCAGTATACAATTTTGTCATAGATTTATTTCACACAAACATAATTTCACAGCAATGACAACATACTGATTGTAAGCATATTATGAAATATGCATAGACTCAATCATTTTACTACAATCTCTACTGGCAATGAGGTTATGAGTATGAATGATTATGGTAACATTGTGACCTCAGTCCTCTTTGTGACATGTCTTTTTGGTCTGTTTAGGTTTTTTGGCCTCTTGTTGCCACAATGTACTTGAAGTTATCAGGTGGCTGTAGTCTAAGCTCTGTGAGTGTGACGTCTGAGGAAAATTATTTTAAAGATTTTCAAGGTTAACATTTCTGTCTGTCTTCCCTGGGTCAGACCTTGGTGTCTATAACATAATGCTTTGCATAAAGGTCATTTTCAGAATTGAGACTTAGATGTCAGGGGTACTTTTCCACTGTCTCAAAACCATGTACAGCAGCACAGAGGCTTTGAAGTCGTCCTCTCTTCCCATCCTTCTCTCCATCATTTATCTCTCTCCGGCTATCCTTTATTGAAGAAATGTGATGGTTTCATAATAAAATCCCCAAAGAACATAATGTGCCTTTATATTATCACATGCCTCTATCAATCAACTATCATTCCAGATGATAAAAGAACATTGTTTTCAGTTCTGAAAAGATGCTACGTTTGCCCTTTTGTCCCCCTGTCTCCTCTTACTCAATTCCACTCCTCTCCTGCAACATAAATTCCTGTGTGTGTATGTATGGCTTTGATCTCATACTGTATTCCCTCGAAGCAATAATCCTAAAACGCTAGCTCTGTAATGGTACCAAGCTGTTTGTGAGCCCTGGTGGGATGGTACCGTAAAATTCAAATATCAGAGTCCACAACAGGACCAGCTGTATGTATACTGTTCTTATGACCCGTGTATAGACATGTGTAGACTAAGGAGGCAGAGAGAGATTATAGGGGAGATGGGCTTGGACTATTGAACAGAATACAAATGTAGGATCTTAATTTGATCACTCTTTTGTTGATGAGATTTTTTCTACACGGCAGGAAATGAAAAATTGTAGTGTATTCAAGGTTTGAAAAGGATTGTAAATTTGTAATTTCCACTTAAAAATGTCAGACTTGATTTGCCCTAAGGTAAAATGTATCATATACATTAATTACAGTCCACATAATAATTCACATTTCCTGTTGTTGCAGGATTCTTTCATGCTTTAGCAAATTGGGTCAAATTAAGATCCTACATCTGTACTGGAGGGGCCACATCTTGAAGGCATTACTCAGCAAAGAGTCAAAAGTTTACCGGAGCTCATCCTTGTCTTTTTAGTACTGTTTGCTTACAATGCAGATTGGATATGTTCTGGTCTGGCTTTCTCTCTCTCGTTCTCCCTCCTTCTCTTCTTTATCTCCATGCAGACAAACTATGGTTCCATTGCCCATAAGGTGCTCAATGTTCGGAGACATGAGACAAACAGCAAGAGAGAGAGCATTTCAAGAGTTAATTTTTTAATTAAACTTTGACAAGGTGGCAGGGAGAGAGAGGTTTTGGGGGTGTGGTGTGTGTGTGTGTGGGTGGGTGGAGGGGGTGCGTTTATTGTAGGGTGTGGACAGGCAAGGGAGGTAGGGGGGTATGGTATGACTATTGAAGAGAAAGTGCGATGCTTCCCAGAGCCCTAGGGTCTTGCCAACACAAACCCTGCTCCCTACCACGATCCCCCACAATCCTCCGCTGCAGTCAGGGGGCTGGCCGTCTGAGCGGCAAGGGGAAGGGACACACCGGCGCCATGGCGATTCCTTAGACAGCTTATCTCCCCCCCACCCCCCTCTGTGATAGTGCTGTCAAAATAACTGCCAAGATACATAGCAGTCAGGAACTGGTTAAAACCTGTATGGCCCAATCGGCCAGCCGACTGTCTGTCTCCGTCTCTCTCCAGACTTTGAGGGCTCTGAGACCCAGGTTCCACAAACACAGGGAATCTCTGTCTCAAGGCTACTCTCTCACTGACTGTGGCCTAGGTCTCTCTCTCTCTCTCTCTCTCTCTCTCTCTCTTTCTCTCGCTCTCTCTCTCTCTCTCTCTCTCTCTCTCTCTCTCATGAAGACACTGCTGCTGTGGCAATGATTTCAAACTCAGAGATTGAAGTGATTTAGGAGTTTGTCATTGTTTGACTTTTGCTAAATTGGGATGAGATTTAGATAAGCTAGATCAGGGATTCATCATGAAGGGCCGCAGTGGCTCGCAGGTCTGCATGCCCACATCCATACCCACACATGCAGTCAGAGCCGCCCATAGCCTTTTGGAAATGTTATTGAGGGGCCCCCCCCCACCTTGCAAGCAAAATCTTTTAACGGCCCCCCTCTTGACAGCGGAGAGAAAAAATTTACGATCATTTCCTGTAATTCTACACATTTTGCCATGGCACGTAAAGAAGATTTTGTAACTAATTTCGTGTAATTCTAATCATTTTGCCATGGGGCGGAGAGAAAAATGTCAAGTTTCACAGCTTTTTTCCTGCACTTCTACAAATGTTGGTTGTAGCGCTGGTAAATTGACACCGCTCTGATATTGTCACGCCCTGACCAGGTGAACTCTTCTATTTTGGTCAGGGTGTGGCATTTCTATAGTTTATTTTCTATGTTTTGGTATAGCCTTGCTTTGGGGCGTATTTCTATGTTGGGTTCTGTCGATTCCCAATCAGAGACAGCTGTCGCTAGTTGCCTCTGATTGGGGAATCATATTTAAGTTCCTTTTCCCCCCACGATGTTTGTGGGTTGTTGTCTCTTTGATTTTGAGCAGCTAACGTATCGGTATTTTCTTGATTTTGTGTACGTGTTTATTTCGGTGTAAAAGAATAAACATGTGTTCGCTCCCAGCTGCGTTTTGGTCCGCTTCCTCGTTACCTGACACCGAACGTTACAGATATCCAATAGTCTTTACCGGCTGTATGTAATAACACTTAAGATTTTCTGGGACAACAATGTAATAAATAATACATAAAAAAAAAAAAAAATACTGCAAAGTTTCCTAAGGACTAGAAGCAAGGCAACCCTCTCTGTCGGCCCCATTTTCTCTTGCTGAGAGTGACTAACAAATTCAGTGGACCCCACAAAGTTCGGTAATTCGATCATGATTACTACAAGTTTAGATAGCTGGCTAGACTAACTTACCAATCTAAAAAAATGTAGCTGACATGGGCTAATTGTGTGACTGTCAGTGATTGACATAACAAGATAAAAACTGCTGATGCACAAACACATTTTGAAATCACACCATGTGTATTATACTATTGTAACTCTCAACAATAAGTTGAGACACCAACTAAGTTCCCCAAAAAATGATAATATGTATATATATATATATACAGTACCAGTCAAAAGTTTGGACACACCTACTCATTCAAAGGTTTTTCTTTATTTGTACTATTTTCTACATAGTAGATTAATAGTTAAGACATCACAACTACGAAATAACACATATGGAATCCTGTAGTAACCAAAAAAGTGTTAAACAAATCAAAGCCACCCTTTGCCTTGATGACAGTTGTTGAAATTCTCTCAACCAGCTTCATGAGGTAGTCACCTGGAATACATTTCAATTAACAGGTGTGCCTTGTTAAAAGTTAATGCGTTTGAGCCAGCCAGTGGTGTTGTGAAAAGGTAGGGGTGGTATACAGAAGATAGACCAAGCCCATATTATGGCAAGAGCAACTCAAATAAGCAAAGAGAAACAACAGTCCATTGTTACTTTAGGACATGAAGGTCAGTCAAATGTCAAGAACTTTGAAAGTTTCATCAAGTGTAGTTGCAAAAACCATCAAGCGCTATGATGAAACTCTAGGAAGACCCAGAGTTACCTCTGCTGCAGAGGATAAGTTCACTAGAGTTACCAGCCTCAGAAATTGCAGCCCAAATAAATGCTCCACAGAGTTCAAATAGAAGACACACCTCAACATAAACTGTTCAGAGGAGACTGCGTGAATCAGGCCTTCATGGTCGAATTGCTTTCAAGAAACCGCTACTAAAGGGCACCAATAAGAATAAGAGACTTGCATGGGCCAAGAAACACGAGCAATGGACATTAGACCGGTGGAAATCTGTCCTTTGGTCTGATGAGTCCAAATTTTAGATTTTTGGTTGCATCCGCCATGTCTTTGTGAGACGCAGAGTACTGTAGGTGAACAGATGATCTACGCATGTGTGGTTCCCACTGTGAAGCATGGAGGAGGAGGTGTGATGGTGTGGGGGAGCTTTGCTTGTGACACTGTCAGTGATTTACTTAGAATTCAAGGAACACTTAACCAGCATGGCTACCACAGCATTCTGCAGCAATACGCCATCCCATCTGGTTTGCGCTTAGTGGGACTATAATTTATTTTTCAACAGGACAATGACCCAACAGACCTCCAGGCTGTGCAAGGGCTATTTGACCAAGAAGGAGAATCATGGAGTGCTGCATCAGGTGAGCTGGCCTCCATAAGCACCTGATCTCACCTGAATTGAGATGGATTGGGATGAGATGGACCACAGAGTGAAGGAAAAGCAGCCAACAAGTGCTCAGAATATGTGGGAACTCCTTCAAGACTGTTGGAAAAGCATTCCCGGGTGCAGCTTGTTGAGAGAATGCCAAGAGTGTGCAAAGCTGTCATCAAGGTAAAGGGTGGCTACTTTGAAGAATCTCAAATATAAAATCTATTTTGATTTGTTTAACACTTTTTTGGTTACTACATGATTCCATATGGGTTATTTCATAGTTGTGATGTCTTCACTATTATTCTACATTGTAGAAAATAGTCCAAATAAAGAAAAACCCTGGAATGAGTAGGTGTGTCCAAACTTTTGACTGGTACTGTATATATGTATTATTATTTTTTTTTTAATTGTTGGGGGTGTGGGGGGTTCGGCCTTAAATGGGGACTTGCAACCTGAAGGCTTGCCAGTTGCCCATCCCTGGGCTAGATATTCAAGGTCTTTAAAATCAACAATCCAATGTAAAATCATGGAGCTCAGTGTCATCAAAAGCCGGGTCAAACTTCATATTACATCAACTGTGCCACTTTCTGTTTGTGAATAACAGCAAGGGGACATTTATAATGACTGAATTCATGAGCTCATCAAGCGCCATGCCTTTTGATTTCAGCCGAGTAGCAATTGCTGTGATTAGACCGCCATCTAGCGGTGAAATCTGAAAAGGAGACAAAGAATTTACCCGAATCCTTCGCTGGGTAAAGTGGATCATATGCGTTTTTCAATGTTCAAACATGTTAGTTATGTCACTAGCACTGTCAAAAGATAAGATGAGAAATTGTACAATAAGCAGCACTACCAAAACGCAAATTCCCTGACCGGGAATCGAACCCGGGCCGCGGCGGTGAGAGCGCCGAATCCTAACCACTAGACCACCAGGGAAAGATACTAAGAAATGCAACTTTAGATTACTTAAACAAAATATAAAAAATACACTTCATTACCAAAAGTATGTGGACATTGGTTCGTCAAACATCTCATTCCAAAATCATTGGCATTAATATGAAGTTGGTCCCCGTTTACTGCTATAAACGTCTCCACTCTTCTGGGAAGGCTTTCCACTAGATGTTGGAACATTGCTGCGGGGACTTGCTTCCATTCAACTACAAGAGCATTAGTGAGGTCGGGCACTGATGTTAGGCCCGGCTTGCAGTCGGCATTCCAAGTCTTCCCAAAAGTGTTCAGTGCAGTTGAGGTCAGGTCTCTGTGCAGGCCAGTCAAGTTCTTCCACACCGATCTCGACAAATCATTTCTGTATGGACCTCGCTTTGTCCACGTTGTCATGGTGAAACAGGAAAGGGGCTTCCCAAAACTGTTGCCACAAAATTGGAAGCACAGAATCATCTAGAATATCACTGTATAGACCCTTTTCCAGTACACGACACACTGACGTCACTCACTGATGTGCGCGCCTTGGCGGCAGTAAGAAAGCCATCGCCATCTGCACCCATTCAGCATACGTTTACAATTATGTTTTGATTCTTGCTTGAACAGTCGCTAAGATGATATTTGGTTGTGATCTTTGCAAAATAACTATTTTGGATAAAGCAATTGTTAGCTAGAATGCTAACGCTCATTGATATAGACTGTAGCAAAAGCTAGCCAAAGAGCCATTTTACTGGTTGAAATGTAAGTGTTTTTTTTAAGTACAATGCAGTTGATTTGCAATAATGACACAAACTTTATATTAAGCAGGACATTCATACTAGCCTTAAAATCCAATTATAATCCAAAAGTAGTGTGAAATGCACTCATAAGCAACATGTAAATAGAGGCTTTTTTTGCTGCCGTTCTATAATAACCCCCCCTGTTCTGCCACCAACTAGCGTGCACCGCCCTAGTGAGGCAATATTTGTAAACACAGAAAGGGGTCTATGCTGTAGCGTTAAGATTTCCCTACACTGGAACTAAGGGACCTAGCCTAAACCATGAAAAACAGACTCAGACCATTATTCCTCCTCCACCAAACTTTACAGTTGGCACTATGCATTTGGGCAGGTAGGGTTCTGGCATCCGCCAAACCCAGATCCATCTGTCAGACTACCAGATGGGGAACTGCTTCAGAGTCCAATGGCTGTAGCTTTACACCACTCCAGCAGAGGCTTGGCATTGCACATGGTGATCTTAGGCATGTGTGTGGCTGCTCAGTCATGGAAACCCATTTCATGAAGCTCCCAATGAACAGTTATTGTGCTGACGTTGCTTCCAGAGGCAGTTTAGAACTCGGCAATGAGTGGGCATGGTTGTGTGTTCGATTTCATACACCTGTCAGCAACGGGAGTGGCTGAAATAGCCAAATCTATTTATTTGAAGGGGTGTCCATATACTTTTCCCCATGTAGTTTAGTTCTGGAGTTGGCTATTTTAAATGCAGATATGCCTGTGTGCCCATTTTATACTTTAAATGCCAAACATCGGTCAAATACTATTAGTAGTATTTACTATGTATCTGATTTTTTTTAACAGCGGTCGTTGCGAATTAAACAGCTAGACACCAGTCAGGCCCCAGAGGACTGGAATTGCCCAGGCCTGCTCTAGAAGGTCATGCTCCAGGAAATTGAGGAATCCGGGAGAAAGAGAGCGTGCTTGTTTGAAATGGAAAAGCGTCGCGGTAGATGTTGATAAAGAAGTACATCAAGACGAAGCAGCTGCTTTACAAGTGGGATGCACTGTTGAACACTACATCCCGAGGGGTTCGTGCTGATTGTACGGAGATTGTGACAGCCAGTTAAATGGCGTCCCTTGACAAAGCAAGAACAAGATGTATGTCAGGAGAAGTACAGTATTATCATAAGGAGACTTATACTTGGAATACGGAGGAGGAATGGAGGGAAAAAGAGAGACAGAGGAGGTCTAAGAGAGAGAGAGAGAGGGAGGAAGAGGGTGATCTTGAGTCGGTTAAAAATTGTGGAAAAAAGGGAGATGGTTTGTTAAAGAATAATGGTAGAAAGTGTATGCAGAGTGAGTTGAAGACAGGAGGAGAAATGGAAGTGAATGAGGGCAAAGTATCAGAGGTGGTAGGCGTGGTGAAGCTCTCAGAGCCCGAGGCTTGCACCGAGGGTCAGGATAAAGATGAGTCTGTGACAGTAGGAGTGAAGTTTTTGGAAAAAGTTTACCCTTTTGAGGTTTCAGGGTGGGTTAAAACAGAGTCGGGTGCTGTGGAATTGGTGAGAGTAACCAGAAGTGGTCTTGTGATAATTGTTTGTGTTTCTGCTGGTCAGAGGGAACAGGTGTTAAACGAATGGGGGCAAGAGATGTGAGTGGTTTTGCTCTCAAGAAAAGGGCGCCATTGAAAGGATTGATTACTGGGGTAGCGGTAAATGTGAAAGCTGGCCAACTGAAGAGGAAGATTCCCGGTGATTGGCGCAACCCAGACAGGGTGGCATGAATGGTGAAACAGAAGAGTCATTGCCTGTTTTTTTTAGTTTTGATGAGTCTTTGTCCGAAAAAGTGATGTTAGGATATATAAGTTATCCTGTACGAGCTTTTGTGTCGACTACATTACATTGTTACAAGTGTCAATCTTATGGGCGTGTGGCAGCAGTGTGTAGGAGGGAGGTTCCTAGATGTGAGAAGTGTGCAGAAGGGCATGAGACAAAGGAATGTGTAGCATTGGGGAAAGAAGTGGTATGTGTTAATTGTAGGGGTGCCCATGGAGCTGGGGATCAGAAATGTCCCGTGCGAGAAAGACAGGTTGAGGTTTCCAGGGTTAGAGTAGTGCAGAAGTTGTTTATATGCTGAGGCAGTGAAGAAAGTAGAGGAAGATGGGTCAAGGGGGAGAGATCCTGAGAGGAGTGGTGTGAGTAGCAGATTTGTACCAGTACAGAGGGATAAACCAACTGTAACGCCCTGGCCATAGAGAGGGGTTTTTGTTCTTTATTTTGGTTAGGCCAGGGTGTTACATTGGGTGGGCGTTCTATGTTCCTTTTTCTATGTTTTTGTATTTCTTTGTTTTGGGCCGTGTGTGTGTGTGTGTGTGTGTGTGTGTGTGTGTGTGTGTGGCTCCCAATCAGGCACAGCTGAAGCTCGTTGCTGCTGATTGGGAGTCACACATAAGGAGCATGTTTTTCCTTTGGGTTTGTGGGTAATTGTTTCTGTCAGTGTTTTGTACCAGACAGGACTGTTTGCTGTCAGTTTACTCTTTTCTTGTTTTGTATAGTGTTCATGTTGTTTATATTAAATTCTAATAATGAACACTAACTCCGCTGCACCTTGGTCCACTTCTTCAGACGACAGCCGTTACAGAATTACCCACCACCAAGGGACCAAGCAGCGGAAGAGGGAGGTCCGGGCAATGGAGGAGACGCCGGCCAGCAGACGGGGTCGCTGGCGTCGGTCGAGGGAGCCCGGAAGACACCCCCAAGAATTTTTTTGGGGGGGGCTAATGGGGTGGTCCGGAAGGGCAGAGGAGGAGCCCAGACCACTGCTCTCGTGGGGGATGACGGCAGAGGAAGAGACGGAGATGAGGTGGTTTATTGAGGACCTGCTGAAGGAAGATCTGGAGGAGGAGCCATGGGATGCGGAGTTGCGCGCTGTGTCGCCAGTGCGTCCACACAGCCCGGTGCGTCCGGTGGACATGCCCCACTGGCGCCCTGTGCTCTTCACAGATGAAGCAGGTTCACACTGAGCACATGTGACAGACGTGACAGAGTCTGGAGACGCCGTGGAGAACGTTCTGCTGCCTGCAACATCCTCCAGCATGACCGGTTTGGCGGTGGGTCAGTCATGGTGTGGGGTGGCATTTCTTTGGGGGGGCCGCACAGCCCTCCATGTGCTCGCCAGAGGTAGCCTGACTGCCATTAGGTACCGAGATGAGATCCTCAGACCCCTTGTGAGACCATATGCTGGTGCGTTTGGCCCTGGGTTCCTCCTAATGCAAACAATGCTAGACCTCATGTGGCTGGAGTGTGTCAGCAGTTCCTGCAAGAGGAAGGCATTGATGCTATGGATTGGCCCGCCCGTTCCCCAGACCTGAATCCAATTGAGCACATCTGGGACATCATGTCTCGCTCCATCCACCAACGCCACGTTGCACCACAGACTGTCCAGGAGTTGGCGGAGGCTTTAGTCCAGGTCTGGGAGGAGATCCCTCAGGAGACCATCCGCCACCTCATCAGGAGCATGCCCAGGCGTTGTAGGGAGGTCATACAGGCACGTGGAGGCCACACACACTACTGAGCCTCATTTTGACTTGTTTTAAGGACATTACATCAAAGTTGGATCAGCCTGTAGTGTGGTTTTCCACTTTAATTTTGAGTGTGACTCCAAATCCAGACCTCCATGGGTTAAATTGGATTTCCATTGATTATTATTGTGTGATTTTGTTGTCAGCACATTCAACTATGTAAAGAAAAAAGTATTTAATAAGATTATTTCATTCATTCAGATCTAGGATGTGTTATTTTAGTGTTCCCTTTATTTTTTTGAGCAGTATAGTTGTTGAGCGGCTTCACTGCAAGTAAATTGTATGTTTTTAGAATATTCAATAAATAAAAAATAAATACATGTAAAAAAGTAGTGGTGTCCCATCCTTTCAGGCTGTAGGCCTAAATAGATTAAAATAGTGGAGTATGATATTTATTATAATTTGAGTGTAGTGTTAGATGATTGGGTAATTGCTGTTTTTTTGTTGATCAAAAAAATATGCAAAGTATAAGGGAGGTATACTCCAGTCTAGTAGGTGGCGATAATACAACATTTATTGGATGCCAACCGCCGTTAAACCTCATCGAAGAGAGGAGTAGGTAAAGGGAGAGGTTTTATACCCCCTAACGAAAAAAAAACCTGTCCACGAAGATAAGACCACGAGGTGAGGAATTTGTGTTTGGAGGTCAATTTAGAGTGCCGAATTTGGTCAACCAAAAATGTAATTGCAAATTTTCTACGTGAGCCTTATTTGGTATAAGTTATGGTTTGGTTGTTACTAATGCGCTGACATAAGTGGACGCACGTGGCATTTCGGTAAATATGGAGAAGGACAAAAAAGCGACTGTCGGAGTTGTGCCAGTTTAACACACGTATCTGCCCTCTTACTGGCTAGAATGGTCCCACCTGCCTCCCTTCTTTTGAGGACGTGCGTTTCCTTTGTTATAGAACATATGTCAGGACTGGTCGTATTTGCGTTATTTAGAATTATGAAAATGCCTGGTTGCACTTAACTAGCTTGGATAATATATTTTAATGGTTTTATGCATGCATGTACACTATTTGCAAGTCGTAACTAACGGTAAAAAAACGTAAACATTGTCAACCACGCTACTACATCCATAAAAACATGTTTTTTTATCCGCCTTTGTCACGATAAACAAACTCTGGCTGTAATGACATCAGCTGTCAGTGTTGTCTTGTGTGGACCTTGTCCCCTCCAGTTTTTTGCAGGTAGCATACGTTCATGCAGACAACAGACTCCGGTTGCATCCATAGTCATCGGGAAATCGGTTTTGCTGCACCACTGCCAGGAACACGTTAAGAAAGAAAAGCAGGATGCAGAAAGGTGGGTAACGTTAACTAGCTAGCTTTAGACTGTATGAACTATCTTGACTAACAACATAACTAGCTCATTATAAACTCAACAAGCTAGATAACGGTTAATTGAAAGGTAGATTAGAGCTAAATTTGCTAGCTCATATTTTTTGGTCGTAATGCTGTGTAATTTTTGTCTCTAACGTTAGATCTCTTTTGTCTACCGATATCGAAAGTCTCAATGTTGTCTGTTTAATTTCTGCTGCACCTGTTAGACATCGATATGCAGTTCTTGTAAAGTCCCGAACGTTAACTAGTTTTGTCCGGTGTAGGCCGTCATTGTAAATAATAATTTGTTCTTAACTGACTTGCCTAGTTAAATAACATAAAAAAAAGTTTAAGGTTTTCAGAGATTCCCTGTTTGCCTTCTCTGTTAATCTAATCTGTTCTTCTTCGATGAGGTTTAACGGCAGTTGGTATCCAATAAATGTTGCATTACCGCCACCCACTAGACTGGAGTACAACTCCCTTATACTTTGCCCCCCCCCCCCCCCCCCCCCCCCCAAAAAAAGTAAATCAACAAATACCCCATCACCTAACCCTACACTTAAAAACTCTACTACCCTACTCCACTATTTCAATCGATCTAGTCCTACCTCAGTCCAACAGCCTGAAAGGACAGACACCCCCACTCAACACACCCTATAACTCTTTTGAAGTCAAGTCTCCTACACCCAAATACCTCGCTGCAGTTGCCACCACAACCTCAATTTTCTGCGACCTAAGTTCCATCCCTGCAGTACAGTTGATAACCACTGCTATACACACATAAAATCCATTCTTACTGTAGCATATGACAACTTCTGCACTACTCTAACCCTGGAAACCCCAACCTGCCTCTCTCGTACGGGATGCCATGGGCACGCCTACAATTAACACATACCACTACTTTCCCCAATGCTACACATTCCTTTGTCTCATGCCCTTCTGCAAACTTCTCACATCTAGGAACCTCCCTCCTACACACTGCTGCCACATGCCCATGAGCTTGACACCTGTAACAACGAAATGTATTCTGCACAAAAGCTTGTATGGAATAACATATACAGTACCAGTCAAAGTTTGGACACTCCTACTCATTCCAGGGTTTTTCTAAATTTTTTACTATTTTCTACATTGTAGAATAATAGTGAAGACATCAAACTATGAAATAACACATGGAATCATGTAGTAACCAAACAAGTGTTAAACAAATCAAAATATATTTGAGATTCTTCAAAGTAGCCACCCTTTGCCTTGATGACAGCTTTGCAATCAAAACATGACTTTTGTCAGGCAAAGACTCAACATCAAAACTCAAAAGAACAGACAATGACTCTTCTGTTTCTCCACTCACGCCACTCTGTCTGTGTCGCACCAAATGACGAGCATCAAACACCGGGAATCTTCCCCTTCAGTTGGTCAACTTTCACATTTACCTCTACCCCAGTAATCACTCCTTTTTTCTTGAGAGCAAAACAATTGACATCTCTTGTCCCCATTTGTTTTAACACAGAGAACCTACTCCCTCTGACCAGCAGAAACAAACAATTATCACAAGACAACTTCTGGTTACTTTCACTGATTCCACAGCACCCAACTCTGTTTTCACCCACCCCGAAACCTCAAATGGATCAGCCAAAAGGCAAGGGTCCACTTACATTTACATTTAAGTCATTTAGCAGACGCTCTTATCCAGAGCGACTTACAAATTGGTGCATTCACCTTATGATATCCAGTGGAACAACCACTTTACAATAGTGCATCTAAATCTTTTAAGGGGGGGGGGGTTAGAAGGATTACTTTATCCTATCCCAGGTATTCCTTAAAGAGGTGGGGTTTCAGGTGTCTCCGGAAGGTGGTGATTGACTCCGCTGTCCTGGTGTCGTGAGGGAGCTTGTTCCACCATTGGGGTGCCAGAGCAGCGAACAGTTTGGACTGGGCTGAGCGGGAACCGTGCTTCCTCAGAGGTAGGGGGGCCAGCAGGCCAGAGGTGGATGAACGCAGTGCCCTTGTTTGGGTGTAGGGCCTGATCAGAGCCTGAAGGTATGGAGGTGCCGTTCCCCTCACAGCTCCGTAGGCAAGCACCATGGTCTTGTAGCGGATGCGAGCTTCAACTGGAAGCCAGTGGAGAGAGCGGAGGAGCGGGGTGACGTGAGAGAACTTGGGAAGGTTGAACACCAGACGGGCTGCGGCGTTCTGGATGAGTTGTAGGGGTTTAATGGCACAGGCAGGGAGCCCAGCCAACAGCGAGTTGCAGTAATCCAGACGGGAGATGACAAGTGCCTGGATTAGGACCTGCGTCGCTTCCTGTGTGAGGCTTCACTTCACTCCTATTGTCACAGACTCATCTTTATCTCAAATCAAATTGTATTAGTCACATACACATGGTTAGCAGATGTTAATGCGAGTGTAGTGAAATGCTTGTGACCAATGCTCGGTGCAAGCCTTGGGCTCCGAGAACTTCACTACACCTACCACCTCTGATACTTCGCCCTCACTCACTTCAATTTTTCCTCCTGTCTTTGAGCCGTTGTACAGCTCACTCTGCTTACACTTTCAGCCATTTCTTCTTTAATAAACAATCTCCCTTTTTTTCTGCCATTTTTTTTTTTTTACCGACTCAAGCTCTTCCTCCTTCTCTCTGACCTCCTGTCTTTCTTTCCCCTCCATTCCTCCTCTGTAATCCAAGTATATGTCTCCTTATGATAATACTGCATTTCTAGTGACGTGCATCTTGTTCTTGCCCTCTCAAGGGATGCCATTTTCCATCAACCCCTCAACCTAATTTTCTCAGTTGCTATTCTGTTAACGTTACCTGCCACTCCTTACCTTTGACATAAGGAGTGGATTGTTGGCTACAGAGACCGGTAACCAGACTAATTCAGAGATGCCCGTTTTAGTAATGCCGTTGCTCAGAGTTACTACAAGCCATTTGCCAAGGTTGTAATTGTGAGCTGTTGCAGTGATTCACCCTAGTCAAGTTCATTTATTTTTACCTTTATTTAACTAGGCAAGTCAGTTAAGAACAAATTCTTATTTTCAATGACGGCCTAGGAACAGTGGGTTAACTGCCTTTTTTCAGGAGCAGAATGACAGATTTTTACCTTGTCAGCTCGGGGATTCGATTTTGCAACCTTTCGGTTACTAGTCCAACGCTCTAACCACTAGGCTACCTGCCGTCCCATACCTCAACTTCTCCATGGAATAGAACGCAGACCCGTTTTTGATATAAACCTCTGACTCCTTCAAGTCACTACTCAGGCGATGCTTCAAAAAATTTACATTCTTAAACCCTTATGTACTTGTGTTTGTACGCTGAACTCCATACTTGATAAGTATTTGGATATGTAGGCCTATGTAATCAGAGATTCAATTGGCACATGCGCTCATTTGCCAAATGCTCATTTGATATGCTTTCAGCACTCTACACTTAAGCTGATGGACCTGTGGCATTAGCTATCACTCAGCTTGTTCTAAGTCTGGTGGAGCCGTTGGCTTGCTATTTGGTACACCGCTGCAGCCAACGCAGTTACTCAGCTAATTCCCTTCGTTCATTTCTCTCCTCCCTCAGGATAAGGAAGAGTGCAGTGCGAAGAGGAAAGGAGCAGAGAAGGGATAGTCTTCACGTTCTGCTCAGTGTGTATGTGTTGGGGTGCATGAAGCTGTAGACCACTGCACTGATGGAGAAGAGGGAGAGGAAGCCTGGCTACTTTGCCAGGTAAGTGAAAGTTGTTTCTGTGTTTAGGCCGAAGTCTTTTAGCGTTATGTTTTTCCAGACGGCCTGTGTTACCAGGACGCGACAACTATGTTTTCCTTCACTGTGTGCACAGCGTGGCAGCACTGATTGACCTCCCATTATGCCATTGTTTATCACGTTGTGTTCAATTACATTTTTAATAGTCGCAAACACATTTAGCAGATGTTATTGCGGGTGTAGAGAAATGTTTGTGTTCCTAGCTCCAACTGTGCAGTTATATCGAGCAATTCATAACAGTACACACATCTAAAAGTAAAATAATTGAATTTGCTTATTTGAGCTGTTCTTAAAAAAAATTAAAATAATAATAATATTATTATATAATTTTTTTTACACCCCTTTTTCTCCCCAATTTCGTGGTATCCAATTGGTAGTAGTTACTGTCTTGTCTCATTGCTGCAACTCCCGAACGGACTCAGGAGAGGCGAAGGTCGAGAGCCATGCGTCCTCTGAAACACAACCTAGCCGCACTGCTTTTTGACACAACGCACATCCACCCCGGAAGCCAGCCGCACCAATGTGTCGGAGGAAACACGGTACACCTAGTGACCTGGTCACCGTGCACTGCGCCCGGCCCGCCACAGGAGTCGCTAGTGCGCGATGAGACAAGGATATCCCTGCCGGCCAGACCCTCCCTAACCCGGACGACGCTGGGCTAATTGTGCGTCGCCCCATGAGTCTCCCGGTTGCGGCCGGCTGCAGCAGAGCCTGGGCTCGAACCCATAATCTCTGGTGGCACAGCTAGCACTGTGATGCAGTGCCTTAGAGCACTACGCCACCCGGGAGGCCATTTGAGCTGTTCTTCGCATAATATGAACTTGGTATTTTACCAAATAGGGCTATTTTCTGTATTCCACCTCTACCTTGTCACAACACAACTGATTGGCTCAAATGCATTAAGAAGGAAAGAAATTCCACAAATTAACTTTTAACAAGGCACACATGTTAATTGAAATGCATTCCAGGTGACTACCTCATGAATCTGGTTGAGCGAATTCCAAGAGTGTGCTAAGCTGTTATCAAGGCAAAGGGTGGCTACTTTGAAGAATCTCAAATATAAAATATGTTTTGATTTGTTTAACACTGTTTTGGTTACTACATGATTCCATATGTGTTATTTCATAATTTTGATGTCTTCACTATTATTCTACAATGTAGAAAATAGTAAAAATAAAAACCCTTGAATGAGTATGTGTGTCCAAACCTTTGACTGGTACTGTATGTATGTATGTATGTGTGTGTGTGTGTATATATATATATATATATATATACACACACACAAACACACACACACAGACAGACAGCAACAGTGGAATAGGATGGCATTGACTACAAATCTCTATGTACATATGAAATTAGTAAAACACTATGTAAACATTTAAAGTGACCAGTGATCACATGTCTATGTACATAGGGCAGCAGCCTTTAAGGTGCAGGGTTGAGTAACCGGGTGGTAGCCGGCTAGTGCCAGTGACCAAGTTCAGTGCAGGGTACTGAGTTGAGACCGGCTAGTGATGGCTATTTAACAGTCTGATGGCCTTGAGATAAAAGCTGTTTTTCGGTCTCAACTTTGATGCACCTGTATTGACCTCTCCTTATGGATGCTAGCGGGGTGAGATCTAGAAGCACGTGCCATCTTGTGCATTGTCTACATGTTCTCTGTCTGCGTACTCTGACAGATGTTGTGAACACCGAGTAGTGCTCTGTAGCCATCTGGCCCTCATTATCCTGGGTACACCTGATACTTGCACTGATGCGGTGGAGTCATCTGTCAACGCTCACACACAGACTAGCGGACTGGGATGCTGTGCACATTCAAATTGGATTTCGGCATCATGGTGAAATATGACACTGATGGTTGGCTTGGAGTAGCCCCCATACACACAGTTGAAGTCGGAGGTTTACATACACTTAGGTTGGAGTCATTAACTCGTTTTTCAACCCCTCCACAAATTTCTTGTTAACAAACTATAGTTTTGGCAAGTCGGTTAGGACATCTACTTTGTGCATGACACAAGTAATTTTTCCAACAATTGTTTACAGACAGATAATTTCAGTTATAATTCACTGTATCACAATTCCAATGGGTCAGAAGTTGACTGTGCCTTTAAACAGCTTGGAAAATTCCAGAAAATGATGTAATTGCTTTAGAAGCTTCTGATAGGCTAATTGACATCATTTGGGTCAATTGGAGGTGTACCTGTGGATGTATTTCAAAGCCTACCTTCAAACTCAGTGCCTCTTTGCTTGACATCATGGGAAAATCAAAAGAAATCAGCCAAGACCTCAGGAAAAAAAATTTTAGACCTCCAAGTCTGATTCATCCTTGGGAGCAATTTCCAAACGCCTGAAGGTACCACGTTCATCTGTACAAACAATAGTACGCAAGTATATACACCATGGGACCACGCAGCCATTATACCGCTTAGGAAGTAGACGCGTTCTGTCTCCTAGAGATGAACGTACTTTGGTGTGATAAGTGCAAATCAATCCCAGAACAACAGCAAAAGGACCTTGTGAAGATGCTGGAGGAAACAGGTACAAAAGTATCTATATCCACAGTAAAACGAGTCCTATATCGACAAACCTGAAAGGCCGCTCAGCA
The DNA here is from genome assembly GCF_901001165.1 of Salmo trutta. Lineage (NCBI taxonomy): Eukaryota > Metazoa > Chordata > Actinopteri > Salmoniformes > Salmonidae > Salmo > Salmo trutta. Next base: position 23,246,621 of record NC_042957.1, read on the forward strand.
AGGAAGAAGCCACTGCTCTAAAACCGCCATTAAAAAAAGCCAGACTACGGTTTGCAACTGCACATGGGGACGAAGATTGTACTTTTCAGAGAAATGTCCTCTGGTCTGATGAAACAAAAACACAACTGTTAGGCCATAATGACCATCGTTATGTTTGGAGGAAAAAGGGGGAGGCTTGCAAGCCGAAGAACACCATCCAAACTGTGAAGCACGGGGGTGGCAGCATCATGCTGTCGGTGTGCTTTGCTGCAGGAGGGACTGGTGCACTTCACTAAATAGATGGCAAGGAACATTGTGGATATATTGAAGCAACATCTCAAGACATCAGTCAGGAAGTTAAAGCTTGGTCGCAAATGGGTCTTCCAAATGGACAATGACCCCAAGCGTACTTCCAAAGTTGTGGCAAAATGGCTTAAGGACAACAAAGTCAAGGTATTGGAGTGGCCATCACAAAGCCCTGACCCCAATCTATAGAAAATTTGTGGGCAGAACTGAGAAAGCGTGTGCGAGCAAGGAGGCCTACAAACCTGACTCAGTTACACCAGCTCTGTCAGGAGGAATGGGCCAAAATTCACCCAACGTATTGTGGGAAGCTTGTGGAAGGCTACCTGAAATGTTTGACCCAAGTTAAACAATTTAAAGACAATGCTTCCAAATACTAATTGAGTGTACGTAAACTTTTGACCCACTGGGAATGTGATGAAAGAAATAACAGCTGAAATAAATTATTCTCGCTACTATTATTCTGACATTTCACATTCTTAAAATGAAGTGGTGATCCTAACTGACCTAAGACGGAATTTTTACTCAGATTAAATGTCAGGAATTGTGAAACTGGGTTTAAATGTATTTTCCTAACGTGTATGTATACTTCTGACTTCAACTGTACATGCATACACACGCAGACTACGTACATAGTCTCAAGTGCAGGCTGACAACACGTTGATAGGTGCACTCGTTACATCCCTCTGCTGTGTCTCGGAGATGCATCCCATACCTTTCAGGCTAGAGCTAGGCTAATAACCTCAGTATTGAATGGAGAGACCGTATAGCCCGAGGAGCGGGAACATGGAGGAAGGACCTCTTGTTTCTTTTGACCTCTTATTCCTTTTGACCACACCACCTCAGCTAGCATCTCCTGCTCTCCCTCTCTTCCTGTCCACTGAGCAGGGTGCAAAGGCCATTCAGGATTGCGGAGTGCTTGCGAACGTAAGAGACACTGTGAAATGGCTGCCTGTTATCATCTTTGGGATAAGGGGCAGTGTTTTCACGGCCAGATAAAAAAACGTACCCGATTTTAAGCTGGTTACTACTCCTGCCCAGAAACTAGGATATGGATATAATTAGTAGATTTGGATAGAAAACACTCAAGTTTCTAAAACGGTTTGAATGGTGTCTGAGTATAACAGAACTCGTATGGCAGGCCAAAACCTGGGAAGATTCCATGCAGGAAGTGCCCTGTCTGACCATTTGTTGTCCTTCTGTTACATCTCTATCGAAATTACAGCATCTGTGCTGTAACGTGACACTTTCTAAGGCTTCCATTGGCTCTCTAAAGCCGCCAGAAAGTGGAATGGGGTGTCTGCTGTCTCTGGGCAAAGTATAGGAGCAGAGGTTGTAAGTGGTCAGCCTGGGGACAGTGAGACTGGAGATGCTCGGTCACGAGAACTCGCCATGTTTTTCTTTCTCTCTTTGAATGAACACAACGTTACCCGGTTGGAATATTATCACTATTTTACGAGAAAAATAGCATAAAAATAGATTTTAAACAGCGTTTGACATGCTTCTAAGTACGGTAATGGAATATTTTGAAATGTTTTGTCACGAAATGCACTCGCGCGTTACCCTTCGGATAGTGACCTGAACGCACGAACAAAACGGAGGTATTTGGATATAACTATGGATTATTTGGAACCAAAACAGCATTTGTTGTTGAAGTAGAAGTCCTGGGAGTGCATTTTGACGAAGAACAGCAAAGGTAATCCAATTTTTCTAATAGTAATTCTGAGTTTAGGTTGCCCCAAACTTGGTGCGTGTCAAATTAACTAGTCTTTGATGGCCGAGCTATGTACTCAGAATATTGCAAAATGTGCTTTCGCCGAAAAGCTATTTTAAAATCTGACATAGCGATTGCATAAATGAGTTCTGTATCTATAATTCTTAAAATAATTATGCATTTTGTCAACGTTTACTCATGAGTAATTTAGTAAATTCACCGGAAGTTTTCGGTGGGTATGCTAGTTCTGAACATCACATGCTAATGTAAAATGCTGTTTTTTGATATAAATATGAACTTGATTGAAAAAACATACATGTATTGTATAACATAATGTCCTAGGATTGTCGTCTGATGAAGATCTTCAAAGGTTAGTGCTGCATTTAGCTGTGGTTTGGGTTTATGTGACATATATGCTTGCTTGGAAAATGTCTGTGATTATTTGTGGCTATGTACTCTCCTGACATAATCTAATGTTTTGCTTTCGCTGTAAAGCCTTTTTGAAATCGGACATGTGGTTAGATTAACGAGAGTCATATCTTTAAAATGGTGTAAAATAGTTGATTGTTTGAAAAAATTGAATTGTGGTATTTTAGTTGGTTTTGTATTTTGCGCCGTGCGATACCATTGGCTGTTGGCTAGGGGTTCCGCTAGCGGAACGTCTGTCCTCAACAGGTTAACCAAATTTTGTCATATGGCCTCCAGGACTTGGACAGTCACAGGATGCCCCAAAAGCCGGTCCCGGTTGATTTAACATTATTACTATTCTTTATAAAGTGTATTTAAAAAAAAAAAAATTTAATCCCTGTAAGTAGCTGAAGCATGAGGAATCTAGTAGTAATTATGGAAGCATGGGAACCTGGCTCTGTCTGTCCTGTTGCTGTTGTTTTTGGAAGAGTTGTTTGTTTTGCGTTATCTGTGGCTGTGCTTGAGTGGGGGTACACAGGCAGGCCAAGCATTTTCGCTGTAACCAGGATAGCAAAAAAGCAAGAGTGAGACAAAATAGTAGAGCGCCAAATGAAATCTATATATTCCGCTTGTGATATGTCCCTGTGTGAAACAGAATGTCAGTGTGGCATGTGCTGGTGAAATCCTGAAACGTTTACTAGATGTCGGTTGCTCTGCAGTATCCGTAATTGCAGAGAAGCTATAAAAGACCAGCGCTGTATCCGTTAGTCTCATGTCTCCAAACGTATTGATCCACTGCCCAGTGCTCCTCCATTAGAGATGCTCTCTCTCTCAGCTTCTTCATTTTCACACATCCTTTGTCTGTACAGCATTGGTTTTCCTTGAAGGGAAGTCAACATATCTCCTCTCTCTCTTTCTATACTGGGCCTACACTGCCTGGGCCTTGTTTACAACCTGTTTGTCGGTCCCATAGGCCTAGCACTATCCCTGTGTACACTGGGTGACTGTAGCTTCCCCTGTTAATGAACCTAGGCGGGGGTGGGAGACGCCATGACGTCATTGCCTGACCTATCAATGATTCATCAGGGAAAAGGGGAGCAGAGAGAGGACGGTGTGGAGGAAGGTAGGGAGAGAAAGTGAGCAAGCAAATGAAATCAAATGTTTATAAGCCTGAGTAAACAGATTGACCTCTTCTCCATAACCTCAGGCTGAAGAGACGGAGACAGCTCAAGCAGAGCCAATCAGGGAAGTCAGTGGCTGAGCAGAACCGGTTGGATTCGTCCGCAAAGATGCCCGTCATCTCCTGCCCAGACCCTGCTTTTTCTGAACCCCTGGAGAGGATAAAACCTAACCTGCCTGGAGGCTCAGGTAAAACTTTGTCATGAAGTTGGCCTGATGGGGGGGAAGTTTATGACCCCCATAAATACCTTTCCCCTTTTCTCTCTCCCTACTCTACAGAGTGACTCTTGGAAAGTCCTTTGTTAACATAGAGAGAGTCTTATAACATCAAAAGGGTGGGGAAAGGAACCATATTTCGGTAATCCAACCAGCTGAAAATATGCGTTGGTATTTATAGAATATAATGCCAGATCAGTTGTCATCTGAGACACTATTACTAATGAAAGGATTACATAAACTGTATCTTGGAAAGTCTACACATTATAATTATCAGATTCACATGGAATTGTGCAATTTAAATGTTGAAATATGAAACTATTTGTGAAAAGATGAAATGTAATTTAGCTTCTTAACTTGTTATGGATAGGGGGCAGTATTTTCACGGCCGGATAAAAAAAGTACCCGATTTAATCTGGTTATTACTCCTGCCCAGAAACTAGAATATGCATATAATTAGTAGCTTTGGATAGAAAACACTCCAAAGTTTCTAAAACTGTTTGAATGGTGTCTGTGAGTATAACAGAACTCAAATGGCAGGCCAAAACCTGAGAAGATTCTGTACAGGAAGTACCCTGTCTGACCATTTCTTGGCCTTCTTTGTCATCTCTATCCAAAACAGAGGATCTCTGCTGTAACGTGACACTTTCTTAGGCTCTCAGAAGGCGCCAGAACGTTGAATGATGACTCTGCAGTCTCTGGCTGAAAAACAGTAGCGCATTTGGATAGTGGTCGATCTGAGAACAATGAGACGAGTGCGCGCGTGCACGTGAAGAGTCCATTTTGCATTTTCAGTCTTTGAACGAAAACAACGACTTCCGGTCGGAATATTATCGCTATTTTACGAGAAAAATCGCATAAAAATTGATTTTAAACAGCGTTTGACATGCTTCGAAGTACGGTAATGGAATATTTTGAATTTGTTTGTCACGATACGCGTCTGTGCGTCACCCTTCGTTACCCTTCGGATTGTGTCTTGAACGCACGAACAAAACGTCGCTATTTGGATATAACTATGGATTATTTGGAACCAAACCAACATTTGTTGTTGAAGTAGAAGTCCTGGGAGTGCATTCTGACGAAGAACAGCAAAGGTAATCCAATTTTTCTTATAGTAAATCTGAGTTTGGTGAGTACCAAACTTGGTGGGTGTCAAAATAGCTAGCCTGTGATGGCCGGGCTATCTACTCAGAATATTGCAAAATGTGCTTTCACCGAAAAGCTATTTTAAAATCGGACACCGCAATTGCATAAAGGAGTTCTGTATCTATAATTCTTAAAATAATTTATGTTTTTTGTGAACGTTTATCGTGAGTAATTTAGTAAATTCACCGCAAGTGTTCGGTGGGAATGCTAGTTTTGAACGTCACATGCTAATGTAAAAAGCTGTTTTTTGATATAAATATTAACTTGATTGAACAAAACATGCATATATTGTATAACATAATGTCCTAGGGTTGTCATCTGATGAAGATCATCAAAGGTTAGTGCTGCATTTAGCTGTGGTTTTGTTTTTTGTGACGTTATATGCTAGCTTGAAAAATGGGTGTCTGATTATTTCTGGCTGGGTACTCTCCTGACATAATCTAATGTTTTGCTTTCTTTGTAAAGCCTTTTTGAAATCAGACAGTGTGGTTAGATAAAGGAGAGTCTTGTCTTTAAAATGGTGTAAAATAGTCATATGTTTGAAATTGTAGTTTTCGGATTTTCGAGGAGTTTGTATTTCGCGCCACGCCCTATAATTGGATATTGGAGCGGTGCAAATCATTGCAAAGGACCTTGTGAAGATGCTGGAGGAAACGGGTACGAAACGGGTATATTCACAGTAAAACGAGTCCTGTATCCACACAACCTGAAAGGCCGCTCAGCAAGGAAGAAGCCACTGCTCCAAAACCGAAGTACACCATCCCAACCGTGAAGCACGGGGTGGCAGCATGATCTTGTGGGGGTGCTTTGCTGCAGGAGGGACTGGTGCACTTCACAAAATAGATGGCATCATGAGGATGGAAGATTATGTGGATATATTGAAGCAACATCAAGACATCATTCTGGAAGTTAAAGCTTGGTCGCAAATGGGTCTTCCAAATGGACAATGACCCCAAGCCTTCTTCCAAAGTTGTGGCAAAACGGCTTAAGGACAACGAAGTCAAGGTATTGGAGTGGCCATCACAAAGCCCTGAACTCAATCCTATAGAACATTTTGTGGGCAGAACAGAGAAAGCGTGTGCGAGCAAGGAGGCCTACAAACCTGACTCAGTTACACCAGCTCTATCAGGAGGAATGGGCCAAAATTCACCCAACTTATTGTGGGAAGCTTGTGGAAGGCTACGTTAAACGTTTGATCCAAGTTAAACTATTTAAAGGCAATGCTACCAAATACTAATTGAGTGTATGTAAACTTCTGACCCACTAGGAATGTGATAAAAGAAATAAAAGCTGAAATCATTTTCTCTACTATTATTCTGACATTTCACTTTCTTAAAATAAAATGGTGGGAATTTTTACTAGGATTAAATGTCAGGAATTGTGAAAAACTGAGTTGAAATATATTTGGCTAAGGTGTATGTAAACTTCCGACCTCAACTGTATGTATTTTATAAGCAGTGAGGCTGATGCAACCGATCAGACCGTTTAGCTTAAAATGTTGATACAGGTTTATTCCTTCATATTTTAAACTCAGTAATGCGCACATGGCTGTAGGCTACATGCAAATGTTCCAAAATGCAATTAGCGGTTTAACGCTGTTCTCAGAAGCGCACCACTTGCGCAAGCGGTTTCACATGAAAGAGATGAAAATATCCTTTAGAAATGTAAGAAAGGGGGGAGATCTGAAGATGCATCAACTAGCATGGGATACTAATATGACTAGGATTGTGTCTTTGGCTGCTAGACGACAAAGTTGATTTGAAAACTAAAAGAATGAGTATAATGCTGGATTCAATGGTATATGAAGGGTTTATAAAATAATTCCCTCAACACTTCTATGGTTGTATTTTGGCTAGGCTACTTTGAAAAATGTAAGACATGCTTCATAAAATGAAAACATTCAGGTTTTAAACATTTTGTTTGTGGTTAAACAATTTTGTAACTGCTGACCATCTCTGCTCAGATTCAAGGTGGGTGATGTGCGGTGCGCAACAGGCACTGTCCTCTCCGGTCTTGTGACCATTTGATCTGAACAAGCCAGTGTCTCGTATGTTGACAGAATCAAACCTTTAGACATGAATGTTAATTATCCTTCATTTTATTTGTCAAACGTTACTGGAGTTTAGCCTATACAGTGCATTGGGAAAGTATTCAGACCCCTTCACTTTTTCCACCCTTTTTGTTACGTTACAGCCTTATTCTAAAATGGATTAAATAAAAACATGTCTTCATCAATATATACACACACACACCATAATGACAAAGTGAAAACAGGTTTTGAAAATGTTTGCATATTTTCTTAAAAATAAAACATATTTACATAAGTATTCAATCTCTTTGCTACGGGACTTGAAATTGAGCTCAAGTGCATCCTGTTTCCATTGATCATCCTTGTTGTTTCTACAACTTGATTGGAGTCCACCTGTTGTAAATTCAATTAATTGGACATGATTTGGAAAGGCACACACCTGTCTATATAAGGTCCCACAGTTGACAGAGATTGTCAAAGCAATAACTAAGCCATGAGGTCGAAGGAATTGTCTGTAGAGCTCCGAGACAGCATTCTGTCGTGGCACAGATCTGGGGAAGGGTACCAAAACATTTCTGCAGCATGGGAGGCCACTGTTCTTCGGGACCTTCATCATTCTTAAATGGAAGAAGTTTGGAAGACTTCCTAGAGCTGGCCGCCCGGCCAAACTGAGCACTCGGGGGAGAAGGGCCTTGGTCAGGGTGGTGACCAAGAACCCTAAGGTCACTCTGACAGAGCTCCAGGGTTCCTCTGTGGAGATGGTTGTCCTTCTGGAAGATTCTCCCATCTCTGCAGCACTCCACCAATCAGGCCTTTATGGTAAAGTGGCCAGACGGAAGCCACTCTAAAGTAAAAGGTACATGACAGCCCGCTTGGAGTTTGCCAAAAGGCACCTTGAGTGGCCCGGACTTCAACCCAATCGAACATTTCTGGAGAGACCTGAAAATGGCTTTGCAGCGACGCTTCCCATCCAACCTGACAGAGCTTGAGTCGATCTGCAGAGAAGAATGGTAGAAACTCCCCAATACAGGTGTGCCACGCTTGCAGCGTCAAACCCAAGAAGACTCGAGGCTAATCGCTGCCAAAGGTGGTTCAACAAAGCACTAAGTAAAGGGTCTGAATGCATATGTAAATATGATATTTCAGTTATTTTTTAGTTGAATAAATTAGCTGTTTTTGTGTGTGTGTGGGGGGGGGGTGTAGTCAATTTTAAATAAGGCTGTAACGTAACAAAATGTGAAAAAGTGAAGGGGTCTGAATACTTTCCAAATGCACTGTATTTATGTAATTAAAAGTCTCATTAAAGTTTGACTACATTTACTTCACCTTCCTCATGTCATCGGTTTGGACATGAGGCTGTAGCCAATATGCATATCACCTACACTTTGACATGAAGGCCTTTTTCATTTGTGTACATGAAAAATAGATTTTAATATTACGCCAATGTTGATCCAATTCTGATCGGAGTAATTGTTTGATATAGTTTTTCGGACTATTTACTGTAAATCTATTTTTGTCAGAACAATTTTTTTTTTCTTGTCCCAGATGAGTGTTGAGGTCTGTAGTCTGTAAAGCTTAGAGACCTTTCATTAACCCCGTGTTAATCTACTAGCCACAGTACTGTCAGTACCAGGCCAGCTGTGTAAACTGCTGTCAGTAATTTAATTAAACCCGGTAATTTTTCTCTCCAGCCCAGTGTGGGCATCTAGACAAAAGAACCCACATAACCCTGACCGACAACTCACTGAAGGACAGACAGAGCTCTGTGTTATTGCTGTGTCTGTCTGTCCTCTCCAGGCCTGGTTATAAAGGATTCAAGCTAAGGCCTTTTACCGTGTGCAGCCTTTTAATTTAGAGGTTGTTGCATATTGGCTTTACAAACAGCAATGTAATTCAATCAGAACAGATATCCCCATAATCCTAGGTATGCAGTTACTGACCAATGAGTCTGTTCAGTCCTATACTGCATTCACTCAGAGCTACAACAGGACACAGAAAGAAAACAAACATATCTTATGACTATTTCTTGATCTGATAAAGCTACCAGTCATTATGCAGTAGTGAATAAGTGACAGCTCTGTACCAAAGGTGATCTCTGAATGTACAGTGACCCACGGCTAGACTCCTCACAGCTGTACAATGCTGAGTCATCCCTCCACTGTTTCTGTAGGAGCTGGAGTAGAGGACATAGTGGGAGGATGTTTTTAATAAACTGGCTCAGGCAATTAGTGAGCGATTCCAATATAGCTCAATTTTAAAGCACTATTGTGTTTGTGCATACATGCTTTTGTTTCTGATTGAGCTGCTCTAAGGCGGTCATCTCTCTATACTGTGTCAGTGACCTGTGGCTGTCTTTCAGATGGCAGCAGCAACAGGAGCAGCCAGGCCAAGCGACAGAAGAGGCCCCCCGGGACAGTGGAGTATACTGTTAGTACCGGCTGCCTCGGTGATGCCTCACTAACTCCACTCTCTCACACTACAACTCCCATAAACCCATGGGGTTCTGACTTCAAAGACATTGCTTAGGAAAGCAATGTGGACAATAAACCTCAAACATTTTCTTCAGAAAATACAGGGGTGTATTCATTACGTCTAGCAATGGAAACCATTTTCCATTTTTAAGAACCAAATGGAAGCAAACTGAGCGAACAGAACAGAGGGACCTACCTGAATTTGTCCAATAGAAACTCAATTTCATTGCAAAACGTTTTGCGACAAAATCGGCTTAATGAAGACACCCCAGTTGTATGCTTTGCAAGATTTCTGCAGATTTAGTCTCATGCTCCATTTTGCTTTGGGTAGATTGATACTTTTGGTAATCAAAAATAACCAAGGATTTAACTTCATGTCACAGGTGGGACTCCAGGAATCTCTAAGCAGCATTGCTCTGAAGTTTAACATCACCCCGAATAAACTGGTGCAGCTCAACCGTCTCTTCTGTCGCAGTATCTATCCTGGACAGGTGATGTTTCAGCACATTATACACCACTTCATGCTGTAAATCCTGGCTAACATGCCTGTATTTCACCCTTGCAGAAGCTGTTTGTTCCTGACGTGGGCCAATCGGGTGCTGACTCTCAGTCTGTGGGTTCTTCTGACCCCGCCTTCCCCAGTGGCCTATCAGAGAAGGTGTTACAGGTAAGTCAGTTCTCCTTTTTAAGATTACTTTAGTATGGGTTATCTTTGATCCTGGTTCTGTGCTTGTCCCTGCTGCCTGGCGATATGTTTCAGGATGGAGAATCCAGCGGCGGGTCAGTAAGACCATTACGACGGGTGCTGTCACCCCTGTCCGAGGACGAGAGCCCCGCCACGGCTAAGTTCATTAAGATGAGCTGCAAGTACTTCACTGATGGAATGGTAAGTGGCCAAACCGTAGGCCATTTTGCATTAAAGACCACCACAGCAGACTCAAACTGATGTATTTTGTCTCCCAGGGTGTGGTGGGAGGGGTGATGATCGTGACGCCCAACAACATCATGTTTGACCCTCACAAGTCGGACCCCCTGGTGATCGAGCACGGCTGTGAGGAGTACGGCCTGCTCTGCCCCATGGAGGAGGTGGTGTCTGTGGCCCTCTACAACGACATCTCCCGCATGAAGCTCAAGGACGTGTTGCCGTTGTAAGAACCCACCCTGCCATCTTGAGAAGCTCTTTCACACTCTGTCCATCTTTCACTCCCTATCTAAACTAGCCCTTTTTGCTCTTTCTTGATCTTATCTTAACCCTGCTTTTTTTACTGACTCTTCAAGCGTCACACTTCTTCTTCTTGTTATTTCTACCTTTCTGCACTCCTCTCTCTCACTTGTTCTTTCTCCTCCCTCTCTGAGGTGGAAAGTTGAACTGATTTCCGGTACCAGATTTTAGGGGCAGACGACTCGGATTAGTTTTTGTCTTTTAGTTTTTGAATAATCATATTTTATTTTGAACTGGTTCATTGTCTCGGTTACTATTATTTGTAGTATTATTATTTTGCCTTTTGAAATCCCTTTTTATTTTAGTTCTGTTTTTCAGTTGCATTTTCTTTCTGTTCATTTATGATTTCCATTTCTTTTGTTTATTTAATTATTTTTATTCTCCCATCCTGCTTTGTGGTGTGCCCCCTGACACTCTACAGAGACCCACCCCAGGATCTGTGTCCTCTGTACAGGCCCGGGGAGTGGGAGGAGCTGCCCTCGGAGCGCGACCTCAACCCCTTTAGCCGTTACGAGGCGCTGGACCCCAAACGACCCATCGTCCTGGACGACATCAACTCTGCCCTGTCAGAGACTGGTATGACTGGGAGATAACACACAATGACTTGCATTGGATCAGGATGAATCATGGCAAATCAAAATGAATCATTATACACGTCAAGTTAAAAAACAAATTAATTCGTGCATAAGAATAATTGAGCAATATTTTGATCCATGTGGTCATTTTAATAAAACAGCATGTTTTCTTATATCCCAGTCATAGCGAGAGCCGAGTGTGATCCAGCAGACAAGTCTCCATCAGACGAGGGTTTCACAGAGCTGGAGCTTCCCTTGAACGGGAATGCTGAGGAACCGAAGAGCGAATCCAGACCACCTGCCACTGCTACAAGCCCAGACCAGCAAGGAGAGCCTCCAGGTTCTAATACCCCTAAACGGGCAAAGTCCCAGGACCAGTCCCCTTCTGACTCAGTCCCACTGACCTCGCAGAGAGGGGAGGTTTTGGGACTGGTACAGAACAGATCCATTGAGGACATGACAGAATCACTGCCCGTCTCATCAAAGACTGAGAAAGACGGTGAACTCTTGAAGGAGACGCCTGCTAGCCTAGCCACAGGCCAAGGCCAAGACGACAACTCTACAGGGCAACTAGTGAACAATGCTAGCATTAGCGAACAATCAGAATCAGCAATGGACCAAAACAGGAAGCTGAGCTTCAGTGAGACCGCTGAGGCTCCGGGAAAATGTATTTCTTGGGAACCCAGCCCTGCAGGCGAGCTGCAGAACGGACCAATGGTAGAGGAGGGGCTGAGTGAGGAAGAGGAGCGGAAGAGGAGCAACAAAGCGGAGGTGAAGTCATGGCTGCTGGAGCGGATGCAGGCGCCCATCCAAAGTGAGTGTTCACAAACACTTCAAGCATTTTGTGTGGTTTCTTGTATTGCATTGTTTCAAATTGTTCAAAATTCTCTCTGCAGACACGCTTCTGTCAACGGAGGAGAAGAGTAAGACCCCTCCCATGTTCCTTTGTCTCAAGGTGGGCAAGCCTATGAGGAAGTCCTTTGTCATTAGCCGGTCATCCAGCCCCGCTCACACGAGAGGAAAGCAGTCGGAGTACTGGTTTGCTGTACCCCAGGAGAGGTGAGAGGTCAACCAATGAGACCACAGCCAGAGCCTCGATGACAACTGGTGTGTGTTCACAATTTTATAAACTTTCAATAAATGTTCTGAAACATAAAAGTGAGATGTGTTTCAGGGTGGACCACCTATATGCGTTTTTTGTCCAATGGTCTCCTGACGTGTACGGGAAGGTGGCCAGGGAGCAGGGCTTCGTGGTCGTGGAGAAGGATGAGCTCAACATGATCGATAACTTCTTCAGTGACCCCGGGACCCCTCACAGCTGGGAGGTGAGTTCACACGGCATGACCCCTCGCATGAGTGTATTTTGACTGTGATGTTATGTTAACATTGTGGTCAAGTATTTTGTGTGTGTGGAACAAGCTGTGTTCAATGTTTGGACTATGAGTTTTATCGGTTAAGTATGTTTTGACTGTACTGTTAAGGTATCTAACAGTACATGGTTGTGTTCGTAGATCATCACCATCAACGAGGCGACGCGCAGGCAGACTTCTGACAGTTACGAAGGGGAGGAGCCTTCGGGGGATCTACTGCCCATGCTCAGTGACCCTAGCACTCTGCTACAGGACACACACATAGAGAAGGTACACACACGCCATGATTCACAAAACACTTTCAATCAAGAAAACAAACATGTGACTTCACCTACACAACCTATGCAGAAATGCACATCGACACACACTTCCCAGAATCTGTTTTTCTCTCTCCCCACAGCTTGTGTGTCGGCTGCCGGCGCGGGTGCAGGGGTATCCATGGAGACTGGCTTACAGCACGGCAGAACACGGGACCAGCCTAAAGACCCTGTACAGGAGCCTATTGGATGTGGACAGCCCTGTGCTACTGGTTATCAAAGACATGGACAACCAGGTACACACACACTGACAATGGTGCCCAATTTGTATTGGACTCTTGAGTTTTTTTTTAATTCTCTCCCCCCCCCCCCCCATTAGTTGTTTGGGGGATACTCTACCCATCCCTTCAGAGTAAGTGAGCACTGCTATGGCACGGGAGAGACCTTCCTCTTCAGCTTCTGCCCTGAGATCAAGGTCAGACGTAGTCATATTTATACTCTGTGTGTTATCCTTAAACCTATGTTCAAGTTTAATGCTTTATATGAGCTGGATGCCATTGCTTTTCTCCCTGACTTCCAATGTGTTGCTTTTCCTTTGCTCAGATGTATCGCTGGACTGGGGAGAACTCCTACTTTGTTAAAGGCAACATAGATTCTCTTCAGATGGGAGGAGGAGGGTGAGTGTATTTGAATATATGTGATTGAGCAATGTGAGGAAGCGTGCAACTGGCATGCTGACTGCAGGAATGTCCACCAGACTGTTGGCAGATAATTCAATGTTCATTTCATTACCATAAGCCACCTCCGTTGTTTTCGAGAATTTGGCAGTACGTTCAACCGGCCTGCAGACCACATGTTTGGCGTCATGTGGGCAAGCGGTTTGCAGTGACCCATGGTAGCGGTGGGGTTACGGTATGTGCAGGCGTAAGCTACGGTAAACGAACACAATTGCAATTTAAATGCACAGAGATACCATGACGAGATCCTCAGGCCCATTGTCATGCCGTTCATCCGCTGCCATCACGTTTTGACGTATACAACAGCGCGTTCCAGTTCCCGCCAATATCCAGCAACTTCACACAGCCATGGAAGAGGAGTGGGACAACATTCCACAGGCCACAATCAATAGCCTGATCAACTCTATGTGAAGGAGATGCTGCATGAGGCAAATGGGGCAAAACCAGATACTGACTGGTTTTCTGATCCACGCCCCTACCTTTAAAAACAAGAAAATGCATGTGACTAACAGATACGTATGTTTTCCCAGTCATGTGCAATCCAGCGATTAGGGCCTAATCAATTTATTTCAATTGACTGATTTCCTTATATGAATTGTAATTCAGTAAAATCTTTGGAATTGTTGTGTTTATTTTTGTTCAGTGTATATACAAAACACAGAATCTCGTTTTTGACTGCACTGGGCCTTATAAGAATGACAACAAATGACAGCTTATATACACAAAAGCTGGTGATCAGGTTATGAAATGGCTTGACAGATGTTTTGATGTCTGTGTATCACCTGAAATAGCTAGCCTATTAAATTATAGGCTGTGGCTATGAAGTTTTTGCCCCCGCCCCTACGGAAACCTCTTTCTGAACGCTAAGGATCCGGATCATGTTCTGCGCATGTGTTATTTTATGCACACTATGTAGCTACTGCTCACCCTCCACCTCCCTTTACGTTTCCCTCTTTACTCACCCTCTTCTGAACCATGACGATGTAGCCCATCTCTGCCTCATATTTCTGTACGCAGCGTTGTACCTTCGCTGTCACGCTTTGCTTGACAAAAAGCCATGTAAGCATCTTTGTGTGACCTGCTCTCTGTTGAAGTCAACTTGTAGTTGCCATGTCGTTATGAGTTAGTTTTTCCCTGTCTCTCTCCCTAGAGGTCAGATAGGGCTGTGGGTGGACGCTGACCTGTACCACGGCACCACCTCCAGCTGTGCCACCTTCCACAACCAGCCCCTCTCCCCCCAGAAGGACTTCATCATCCACAGTGTGGAGGTCTGGGCCTTCGAGTAGCCTCCCTCCACCTCCAGTCTCCGCCAAACCCCACCCACACTGGTGGGAACCTAGACCAAGCTTCAACGCCCACCCCTTTACCAGAATGGGGAGCTGACGATTTGAGATGGTGTATGTCATGGTTTATGCCAGCCGGTTTGATGTGGTTGGAATCTGGTTTGTCCTGAGTGTGGCGGAGGTGTGAAAAGCTGTGGCTGGTGTATTTTCCTCTCTCTCTATTTGCTGCCTTAAGGTTCTCGCATGCTTCCTAGTCGAAATGTGGCGCGTCGGTTCACGCATTTATTATGACAAGATTTTGTGACGTTTTTGTTCGTTTTGGTGTTTGGCAGGTTTTTTTTCCAGCTGTTCACACACATTTTTTTTCTTGAGACAAGTTTAAGTTCACTAGCCGAAGTCTACTCGCCTTTGTCAGTGATTGGTCAAAAGTAGGGATTCTTCAATGAAGTGTTTGTCATTCAACGAGAGACGACTACTTTTCATGCAAATTTCTTCACTTAAAATACTGCACCAAACATCTTAGCTAGATGTAAAATTGCAAAAAACTAAAAATAACTACACTTTTGTTAATTTCTCTGATTTATTCAAACTATTTTGAGGAAGTGTATACTGACTATGTTGCTACGGCGTCTCAAGAGGGACAAAACGTAATATTGCTGCTTTTTTTCTCGAATTTCAAGCAGTCATTTAAGGGAGTATGTGAGGCACAGATGTTCGTCTAGCTGAGTTCTGCTACTAGCAAACCGAATCTAGCATGCAGGCACCTTTTTTATACCTACCATGCCACAGCTATCCCAGCATGCAGCCTGCCTGCGGAACTCAACTTCTACCCACTCGGAGAGGAGAAGTAGAGTGACTCAAGTTCCTGGAGGATCAGAGGCGATTCTGCTGCAGTTGTCCTTGCTAACGAAATCCGTCATAGGTGACTATAAAACACAATATTAAAACAATTCATTGTGAGATTTTTGTATTAGGGAAGTGTCTAGTAGTGGGTACAATGCCCATCAAAAGGGAATAAGGCATCTGGTGAAGTGAATAAACAACCATCAATTCTCTACAAACGGAGCCAATCAGATTGCTCCTTTTTGTTATCAACCAGAATAATCTTATTTCCCTGAGAAATTAAGAACTGATGTGAAAGGGAAGAAGTTTTAGGTAGTGCTTTTGAGCCTCATTTCTCTAACACGCACTCATCTGCCCCAAACCCACTTTAAATATAGGAGTAATTGTTTACAAAGAGAAGAGGTTTGCATTCACTGAAGGTTGTATTGTTCTCATGTCTACAGTCCTATATAGACTGAATGAGAATGTTGCATTTCATTACCCTCGCTTTCCAAAACAATTGCCCACTAAGGGAACATACAGTGCATTCGGAAAGTATTCAGTCCCCTTCACTTTATCCACATTTTGTTATGTTACAGCCTTGTTCTAAAATGTATTAAATCGTTTTTCCCCTCAATCTACACTCTACCCCATAATGACAAGGCAAAAACGGGTTTAGACATTTTTGCAAATGTGTGTGTATATATAAAAAATAAAAAAACTGAACTATGTAATTTACGTAAGACTTCAGATCCTTTACTCAGTACTTTGTTGAAGCACCTTTGGCAGCGATTACAGCCTCAAGTCTTCTTGGGTATGACGCTACAAGCTTGGCACACCTGTGTTTGGGGTGTTTCTCCCATTCTTCTTTGCATATCCTCTCAAGCTCTGCCAGGTTGGATGGGGAGCATTGCTGCATAGCTATTTTCAGGTCTCTCCAGAGATGTTCAAGTCCGGGCTCATTGTCCTGTTCGAAGGTGAGCCTTTGCCCCAGTCTGAGGTCCTGAGCACTATGGAGCAGGTTTTCATCAAGTTCTTTCTGTACTTTGCATTCAGGCCAAAGAGTTCAATCTTGGTTTCACCAGACCAGAGAATCTTGTTTCTCATGGTCTGAGAATCCTTTGGGTGCCTTTTGGCAAATTTCAAGCGGGCTGTCATGTGCTTCCGTCTGGCCACTACCACAAAGGCCTGATTGGTAGAGTTCTGCAGAGATGGTTGTGTTTCTGGTAGGTTCTCCCATCTCCACAGAGGAACTCCAGAGCTCTGTTAGTGACCATCACATTCTTGGTCACCTCCCTGACCAAGGCCCTTCAGTTTGGCTGGGCAGCCAGCTCTAGGAAGAGTATTGGTGGTTCCAAACTTCTTCTATTTAAGAATGGAGGCCACTGTGTTCTTGGGGACCTTCAATGCTGCAGAAATGTTTTGTTACCCTTCCTCAGATTTGTGCCTCAACACAATCCTGTCTCGGAGCTCTACGGACAATTCCTTCAACCTCATGGCTTTGTTTTTGCTCTGACATGCAGGTGTGTGCCTTTCCAAAGGGTCTGAATGCTTAAGGTATTTCAGTTTTTTTATTTGTAATACATTTGCAAACATTTCTGAATCTGTTTTCGCTTTGTCATTATGGGGTGTTGTGGGTGTGTAGATGAGGAAAAAGATTAACTGAATCCATTTTAGAATAAGGCTGTAATGTAACTAAATGTGGAGAAAGTCAAGGGGTCTGAATACTTTCAGAATGCACTGTAAAGAGGGAGGTTTTGTAATGAACAAATGTTTTATTATACTTTTGTATCTGTTTTGTTTGTTTCATCACCTTTTATAATTTTCTGTACACTTTGTTTTTTTAAAAGATGAATGCATTTTGAAATGTGTTCACCTTTTATATAATTGTATGTTTTTTTGTTTTGCGTTTCAATTTTCTGTTTTGTTTTAAAGGAAGTCCCGTCATCGGCCACAAGGTGAATAAATCCCAAGCAGGAAATTGATTGAAGGTTCTCAAGGCAGTATTAGTCTGTCACATCTCTGACCAACTGT
Organism: Salmo trutta; assembly: GCF_901001165.1. Taxonomy (NCBI): domain Eukaryota; kingdom Metazoa; phylum Chordata; class Actinopteri; order Salmoniformes; family Salmonidae; genus Salmo; species Salmo trutta. The sequence continues at coordinate 23,264,366 of NC_042957.1, forward strand.
ACCTCCTCTTTGTTTTATATGCGTTTCTGTAAGTAGGGTGAGTTGCTACTGAGTGTGAGGGTTTAGTCCATTGAGACAAGGGGAGTAGGGAGGGATGTTGTTTTGCACTGCAGGCTTGTAAGACAGTTCAATAACTCAAGGTGATTGGTCTTGTCTGTGGAATTAACATCAATCACTATTGTTACTTTCTACCACTACAACGGGGAAGGATGGGTCACCACTGGTATTTTATTTGGGAAAGAAAGGGATATACCTTCTTTTTTTTCTCAACATGTTCTGTTGATCTTGTGCAACTGAGTGTTCCTTTTTATTTTCCAAACCGATGTTGATAAAGGGAGTGTTCATTTCTGTCTCAAGTAGGTACCGTAAGATGACTAGGCCTACTGCATGATATGACAATACTGTAACTGTTGAACCTGTTCCTGCTCGTATGACATTCCCCTTCCTGCGTTCCCACTGTTCACAATCCTTACAGGTATGTTTTATGTATTTTTTGTCATATAGATGTTGCGTGTTCTTCTCATTGTGAATGTTTCCGGTGTTTATTTCCTGTGAATCCAAAACCATAGTATCATATGTGAATACCACCAAGGATGTATTTATTCTATTGTTGCCACGTTTAAAACGAAATAAACAAATAATAGCATTCCATGCTGAGATCCCCCCCCCACTTGCTTACTTGTCCAAGGTTGGCTTGCTTACTTACTGTCTTATGTGGGCTACATAGGCAAATGCAACTTGTGTAATTATCCCATAAGCTAGTAAGTAAAGCTGACTCAATTTCGAAAACTAGTTTAGGATTTACCTGAGTAAATCGCTCAACATCTAGGGGGCGTACGGTCATGACTAGAAGGGATCCAGCATTTGGCAAATTAACGTCAGAAGTAGAAATTTAGCATTTTAGCTAACCCTTTTCCTGACCTTAACCTAATTATCCTAACCTGCTACGAAAAGTCAAATCTGACATTAATTTGACAAAAGATGGATCCCTTCTAGCCATAACCAGGGCATTTGCACTTAACTTGCGGGCAGGGACGAATTAATGCAGGCGTTTACCAGGGCTGAAGTCGCTGGGCCTAGGCCAGTGGGAAGAAAAAAATAATCATAGAAGGAAATGTATACTGAATATATAATACTGTTAGGTTCTAATATCGCTAAGTAAAAACAACGGACATTATGAAAGCTTAACCAAGTTTATTCTTCCCAGAGGATCAATACAGCTGCATTAGACGAACATTTTCACACAAGCACTGATATTTAATCGTTCCTCATAGGCTGAGTCTCCTCCTACCCATCTGTACAAACATGGTTCTTTACTGCTAGACAGGACACTAGTGATACGGGCCATAAACTTGTATTTCTCCCTTAAGGTGACACTGACCTGACCTCAACCCCCCTCAATCACTAATCCATGGCTCTCCCCTTATCAATGCCTGCCACATGTAATCACTCCCCTGCACTCAACACATTCCAAGCTTTATTGCACACACTATATACCTTCCTCCTATAACCATTAACTTCTGATGTAGACCCTCTAAACTGCAGCACTCCATCAGTGACATGAATAAGTATATTTTCATATTCTCAGAACCCAACAATATGTAGTGTTTTTTTCTTCTTTTTTTTTTTTTTTTTTTTACTGCAACCGCCAACCACTGGGGGACTCAGGAGCCCGTCCTCAATGAGTGGGTGATTCCACTCTGCTAATCATCAGATGAGGGGAGGAGGAAGGGGACCCACGTGGGAAACTGGGGAGCCCTGCCTTGATTGGGTAACTGATTCATTTAAAAAAAATGCATTCTAAATAATTGTAACTGGTCAATTGTGTGAGCCGGGCTGGGCACAAGCCTGTAGCGGACTCAATACTTTTTTTCAAGCACAGGGGCCCGCTCTCAATGTTAAAATATATCAGAGAGCATAATTTAGCCACAGAGGATCAATAGTTTATAAAAAAATAACTGGATTAAGTTTAATCACAAGCACATACAGGTATCTGCCAAAATAAAGGAAACACCAACCGTGTCTTAAAAGGGCGTTGGGCCACCACGAGCTGCCAGAATAGCTTCAATGCACCTTGGCATAGATTAAGTGGGCCCAAAAAAATGCACCCCCACACCATAACGTATACTTTATCCCTTGTTTACTCAAGGGTTTTCTTTATTTTGGCAGTTACCGGTATGGCTGCAGTTTGGGCAGCATGCACACAAATATACCCCTTGTTGCATTGTGGCCATAGACACATAGCCATGGGAAGTAGGTGTGCTAAGGGTGCTGCAGCACCCCCTGAAAAATCTTTAAAAAATATAACTTTGTAAATATTGTTTCACAAAAGTAATGCACTGGGCCTTTACTAGTATAAACGGACCGATAATACTGAAAAATATTTCAGTTGAACAGTTTTTCCGACACATTGGGGCAGCTGGCTTCCGGGTTAAGCGAGCGGGTGTTAAGAAGCGCGGCTTGGCGGGTCATGTTTCGGAGGACGCATGACTCGACCTTCGCCTCTCCCGAGCTCGTTGGGGAGTTGCAGCGATGAAACAAGATCGTAATCATAAAATTAGGGAGAAAAAATGGGGAAAAATAAAGTTGCCAAAGCACAACATCCACATCAAGTTAAATATTTTTTTGTTGATCAAATAACATGGAAAACAACGACTTTGTGCAGTATTAATTTAACCATACTTACAAACCACAATGTAAAATGTATTGTACAGAGGCTAGTCATCTAGGTTTGTACCTGTAGACTTTCCATCACCATGAAGATAATGACCTATACAGTAATTTAGTACATTGAGACAGCAAGTGGTTTGTGATGATGTGGCTCAGTTGGTAGAGCATTAATGCTAGGGTTGTGGGTTCGATTCCCACAGGGGACGGTATGAAAATGTACTCACTACTGTAAGATGGTCTACTAAAATGGAAAAGTAATGAATAGACCATTTCAGTTTCCACATACAAAGAAATCACATTTTATTTGTCACATGAGCAGAATACAACGGGTATAGACCTTACCGTGAAATGCTTACTTAGAAGCACTTAACCAACAATGCAGTTCAATAAATAGTTAATAAAATATTTATTAAATAAACTAAAGTAAAAAAAATATTGAATCAAAAAGTAACAAGAAATGTACATATCAATAACGAGGCTATATAGAGGGGGTACCGGTACAGAGTCAGTGTGTGGGTACAGGTCATTTGCAAATAAGTTGCATTTAGAACGTATTTCAAGAAACTGGAAAACATATCAAGCAAGTATTTTTACATACCACAAGTATTTTCAGATTAACTGTTTTGTACAGATAATTATCAGACTCATGTTACAAATGATGGTAATCACAAATACATTTTACTTTACAAAGCTGAGTTAAATGTATTTGGCTAAGGTGTATGTAAACTTCCAACTTCAACTGTATCAGAGATAGTTTGCGCCACACATTGGAGAACCCCTTCCATATCAGCTGGATGACATGCTGGTATTTGTATATAGCCAACAGAATGAGCTACACAACCTAGACCCCTTACAGTACCTGATCGCTTTTACAATTGATACTCCTCCAAACAACAGATGTCACAGCACATGCCCTGCAGAAGACAGAAGTCACGTCACAAACCCCTCCAGATGTCAGAAGTCAGTCACTCCACAACCCCTCCGGACGTTAGATTTCACGCCACATCCCCTCCAAACGTCAGAGTTCATTCCACAACCCCTCCAGATGTGAATGGTCACACCACAATCTCTCCAGAAGACAAAGATCAAGCCACAATCCCACCAGAAGACAGAGTTCACACCACAACCCCTCCAGACGTCAGAGGTCACGCCACAACCCCTCCAGAAGATCGCAGTCTTGCCACAACCCCTCCAGACGTCAGAGGTCAATCCAAAACCCCTCCGGATGTCAGAGGTTACTCCACAACACCTCCAGACATTGAAGTTCACACCACAATAATATGATCATGTGTTGGATGCTGCGAGAGAAGTGCTGTCACAAACACAGGAAAAAGGAGAAGCCGGCGACTAGAAAAGTTTTGAAGTTACTGCAGGCATCCACACAACCAGGCAGAGATTCAGAATTTCTGATATTTCCAGCTATATATCAGAGGGTTGGATGAGGTTGGACTCAGGAAGATAATGAGATTCATGACGGGTGCTGATGTAATGTCTCAGAGGGAAAAGTCTAGTTCACCACTTAGGATGGTCTGTTGAGACGCCATGTCACACACACTATAGTGCTTGTCCAGCAGCACCAGCCCCACCACAGCTTAGCCACCCGATGCAGCCTCCATGAGAGGAGTCAGACCTGTCTAAAAGAGAGAACATATGGGTCAGTGACATACTGCAACACACAGACACCACACTGTCTAACACCAAACCTCATTTCTGATGTCTTTGACTCTAGCCCAGATAACATGACCTGCCAAGTTCAGCTGATGGTGGCTGCTCTCACCTTGGAGCGGTGCTCCATGTTGGCAGGCCAGGGTCAGTGCTGCGTTGCGCTTGGTCTCGATGGGAGTGTGGATGTCTGAGCCCATGTCCAGCAGCAGCTTGACCACAAGGACGTGACCGTTCATGGCAGCCAGCATCAGCAGAGAGATACCCAATGTACTTCTAGTCCTGACAGGAAACAAACACACAGTGAGAGAGGAACAGACAGGGCGAGGGGGAAAAGTGGACAGGGATGATAATACACATAGTTCAGAGTGGGAAAAATCTTTGACTGACAGGGATGGTTGTGTGTTTCAGAGGTTGACAAACTGTCGTATCTGGAGTTGATTTCAGCACCAGCATTCAGGAGGATCTTGATGTTGATGCAGCCCCCTGAGGCAGCCAGGCTGAGAGGAATAATCTGAAACGCTACACTGCTCCTTGTTGGCCCCACGCAGCAGCAACACTTTTACTACCCGGAAGGAATGGGCCACAGGTTATTATTGGGGAATTTCCACTAGTGTGAACTGATGTTCAGGGAAGAATGTGTTTTAGTGAAACGCAACACCTCTTGTCTTCCTACAGAGCAGGCCAGGGAGAGAGGTGTGTTTTTGATTCTCTCAGACTGGGCTTTGATGTCCTCTCCTTTATCCAGTAGGATCTCCACCACGGCAATGTGATCCGCTGTAGCAGCCAGGATTAGAGGAGTGAAACCAGGGGACAGAGAGATTACTCTCCAACACCTACATACAGTGACGGGAAAAAGTATTTGATCCCCTGCTGATTTTGTACGTTTGCCCACTGACAAAGAAATGAGCAGTCTGTAATTTTAATGGTAGGTTTGTTTGAACAGTGAGAGACAGAATAACAACAAAAAAATCCATAAAAGCGCATGTCAAAAATGTTATAAAATGATTAGCATTTTAATGAGGGAAATAAGTATTTGACCCCTCTGCAAAACATGACTTAGTACTTGGTGGCAAAACCCTTGTTGGCAATCAGAGGTCAGACATTTCTTGTAGTTGGCCACCAGGTTTGCACACATCTCAGGAGGGATTTTGTCCCACTCCTCTTTGCAGATCTTCTCCAAGTCATTAAGGTTTTGAGGCTGACGTTTGGAAACTCGAACCTTCAGCTCCCTCCACAGATTTTCTATGGGATTGAGGTCTGGAGACTGGCTAGGCCACTCCAGGACCTTAATGTGGTTCTTCTTGAGCCACTCCTTTGTTGCCTTGGCCGTGTGTTTTGGGTCATTGTCATGCTGGAATACCCATCCACAACACATTTTCAATACCCTGGCTGAGGGAAGGAGGTTCTCTCCCAAAAAATTTGACGGTACATGGCCCCATCCATCGTCCCTTTGATGCAGTGAAGTTGTCCTGTCCCCTTAGCAGAAAAACACCCTAAAAGCATAATGTTTCCACCTCCATGTTTGACGTGGGGATGGTGTTCTTGGGGTCATAAGCAGCATTCCTCCTCCTCCAAACACGGCGAGTTGAGTTGATGCCAAAGAGCTCCATTTTGGTCTCATCTGACCACAACACTTTCACCCAGTTGTCCTCTGAATCATTCAGATGTTCATTGGCAAACTTCAGGCGGGCATGTATATGTGCTTTCTTGAGCAGGGGGACCTTGCGGGCGCTGCAGGATTTCAGTCCTTCACGGCGTAGTGTTACCAATTGTTTTCTTGGTGGCTATGGTCCCAGCTGCCTTGAGATCATTGACAAGATCCTCCCGTGTAGTTCTGGGCTGATTCCTCACCGTTCTATCAAATCAAATCAAATTTATTTATATAGCCCTTCGTACATCAGCTGAAATCTCAAAGTGCTGTACAGAAACCCAGCCTAAAACCCCAAACAGCAAGCAATGCATGTGAAAGAAGCACGGTGGCTGGGAAAAACTCCCTAGGAAAAACTCCTGAGAAAGGCCAAAAACCTAGGAAGAAACCTAGAGAGGAACCAGGCTATGAGGGGTGGCCAGTCCTCTTCTGGCTGTGCCGGGTGGATATTATAACAGAACATGGTCAAGATGTTAAAATGTTCGTAAATGACCAGCATGGTCAAATAATAATAATCATAGTAATTGTCGAGGGTGCAACAAGCACGTCCGGTGAACAGGTCAGGGTTCCGTAGCCGCAGGCAGAACAGTTGAAACTGGAGCAGCAGCATGGCCAGGTGGACTGGGGACAGCAAGGAGTCATCATGCCAGGTAGTCCTAGGGCTCAGGTCCTCCGAGAGAGAGAAAGAAAGAAAGAAAGAAAGAAAGAGAGAATTAGAGAGAGCATATTTACATTCACACAGGACACTGGATAAGACAAGAGAATACTCCAGATGTAACAGACTGACCCTAGCCCCCCGACACATAAACTACTGCAGCATAAATACTGGAGGCTGAGACAGGAGGGATCAGAAGACACTGTGGCCCCATCCGATGATACCCCCGGACAGGGCCAAACAGGCAGGATATAACCCCACCCACTTTGCCAAAGCACAGCCCCCACACCACTAGAGGGATATCTACAACCACCAACTTACCGTCCGAAGACAAGGCCGAGTATAGCCCACAAAGATGTCTGCCACGGCACAACCCAAGGGGGGGGCGCCAACCCAGACAGGAAGACCACGTCAGTGGCTCAACCTACTCAAGTGACGCACCCCTCCCATGGACGGCATGGAAGAACACCAGTAAGTCAGTGACTCAGCCCCTGTAAAAGGGTTAGAGGCAGAGAATCCCAGTGGGAAGAGGGGAACCGACAAGGCAGAGACAGCAAGGGCGGTTCGTTGCTCCAGCCTTTCCGTTCACCTTCACACTCCTGGGCCAGACTATACTTAATCATAGGACCTACTGAAGAGATAAGTCTTCAGTAAAGACTTAAAGGTTGAGACTGAGTCTGCGTCTCTCACATGGGTAGGCAGACCATTCCATAAAAATGGAGCTCTATAGGAGAAAGCCCTACCTCCAGCCGTTTGCTTAGAAATTCTAGGGACAATTAGGAGGCCTGCGTCTTGTGACCGTAGCGTACGTGTAGGTATGTACGGCAGGACCAAATCGGAAAGATAGGTAGGAGCAAGCCCATGTAATGCTTTGTAGGTTAGCAGTAAAACCTTGAAATCAGCCCTTGCCTTAACAGGAAGCCAGTGTAGGGAAGCTAGCACTGGAGTAATATGATCAAATTTTTTGGTTCTAGTCAGGATTCTAGCAGCCGTATTTAGCACTAACTGAAGTTTGTTTAGTGCTTTATCCGGGTAGCCGGAAAGTAGAGCATTGCAGTAGTCGAGCCTAGAAGTAACAAAAGCATGGATTAATTTTTCTGCGTCATTTTTGGACAGAAAGTTTCTGATTTTTGCAATGTTACGTAGATGGAAAAAAGCTGTCCTTGAAGCAGTCTTGATATGTTCTTCAAAAGAGAGATCAGGGTCCAGAGTAACGCCGAGGTCCTTCACAGTTTTATTTGAGACGACTGTACAACCATCCAGATTAATTGTCAGATTCAACAGAAGATCTCTTTGTTTCTTGGGACCTAGGACAAGCATCTCTGTTTTGTCCGAGTTTAAAAGTAGAAAATTTGCAGCCATCCACTTCCTTATGTCTGAAACACAGGCTTCTAGCGAGGGCAATTTTGGGGCTTCACCATGTTTCATTGAAATGTACAGCTGTGTGTCGTCCGCATAGCAGTGAAATTTAACATTATGTTTTCGAATGACATCCCCAAGAGGTAAAATATATAGTGAAAACAATAGTGGTCCTAGAACGGAACCTTGAGGAACACCGAAATTTACAATTGATTTGTCAGAGGACGAACCATTCACAGAGACAAACTGATATCTTTCCGACAGATAAGATCTAAACCAGGCCAGAACTTGTCCATGTAGACCAATTTGGGTTTCCAATCTCTCCAAAAGAATGTGGTGATCGATGGTATCAAAAGCGGCACTAAGATCTAGGAGCACGAGGACAGATGCAGAGCCTCGGTCTGACGTCATTAAAAGGTCATTAACCACCTTCACAAGTGCAGTCTCAGTGCTATGATGGGGTCTAAAACCAGACTGAAGCGTTTCGTATACATTGTTTGTCTTCAGGAAGGCAGTGAGTTGCTGCGCATCAACTTTTTCTAAAATTTTTGAGAGGAATGGAAGATTCGATATAGGCCGATAGTTTTTTATAATTTCTGGGTCAAGATTCGGCTTTTTCAAGAGAGGCTTTATTACTGCCATTTTTAGTGAGCTTGGTACACATCCGGTGGATAGAGAGCCGTTTATTATGTTCAACATAGGAGGGCCAAGCACAGGAAGCAGCTCTTTCAGTAGTTTAGTTGGAATAGGGTCCAGTATGCAGCTTGAGGGTTTGGAGGCCATGATTATTTTCATCATTGTGTCAAGAGATATAGTACTAAAACACTTTAGTATCTCCCTTGAGCCAGGGTCCTGGCAGAGTTGTGCAGACTCTGGACAATGAAGCCCTGGAGGAATACCCAGATTTAAAGATGAGTCCGTAATTTGCTTTCTAATGATCATGATCTTTTCCTCAAAAAAGTTCATAAATTTATTACTGCTGAAGTGAAAGCCATCCTCCATTTGCGAATGCTGCTTTTTAGTTAGCTTTGCGACAGTGTCAAAAAGAAATTTCGGATTGTTCTTATTTTCCTCAATTAAGTTGGAAAAATAGGATGATCGTGCAGCAGTGAGGGCTCTTCGATACTGCACGGTACTGTCTTTCCAAGCTAGTCGGAAGACTTCCAGTTTAGTGTGGCGCCATTTCCGTTCCAATTTTCTGGAAGCTTGCTTCAGAGCTCGTGTATTTTCTGTATACCAGGGAGCTAGTTTCTTATGACAGATGTTTTTAATTTTTAGGGGTGCAACTGCATCTAGGGTATTGCGCAAGGTTGAATTGAGTTCCTCGGTTAGGTGGTTAACTGATTCTTGTCCTCTGACGTCCTTGGGTAGGCAGAGGGAGTCTGGAAGGGCATCAAGGAATCTTTGGGTTGTCTGAGAATTTATAGCACGACTTTTAATCTTCCTTGGTTGGGGTCTGAGCAGATTATTTGTTGCAATTGTAAACGCAATAAAATGGTGGTCCGATAATCCAGGATTGAGGAAAAACATTAAGATCCACAACATTTATTCCATGGGACAAAACTAGGTCCAGAGTATGACTGTGGCAGTGAGTAGGTCCAGAGACATGTTGGACAAAACCCACTGAGTCGATGATGGCTCCGAAAGCCTTTTGGAGTGGGTCTGTGGACTTTTCCATGTGAATGTTAAAGTCACCAAAAATTAGAATATTATCTGCTATGACTACAAGATCCGATAGGAATTCAGGGAACTCAGTAAGGAACACTGCATATGGCCCAGGAGGCCTGTAAACAGTAGCTATAAAAAGTGATTGAGTAGGCTGCATAGATTTCATGACTAGAAGCTCAAAAGACGAAAACGTCATTGTTTTTTTTTTTGTAAATTGAAATTTGCTATCGTAAATGTTAGCAACACCTCCGCCTTTGCCGGATGCACGGGGGGTTTGGTCACTAGTGTAACCAGGGGGTGAGGCCTCATTTAACACAGTAAATTCATCAGGCTTAAGCCATGTTTCAGTCAGGCCAATCACATCAAGATTATGATCAGTGATTAGTTCATTGACTATAACTGCCTTGGAAGTGAGGGATCTAACATTAAGGATGTTCTCATGATCATTGCAACTCCACGAGGTGAGATTTTGCATGGAGCCCCAGGCCGATTGACAGTTCTTTTGTTTCTTCCGTTTGCGAATAATCGCACCAACTGTTGTCACCTTCTCACCAAGCTGCTTGGCGATGGTATTGTAGCCCATTCCAGCCTTGTGTAGGTCTACAATCTTGTCCCTGACATCCTTGGAGAGCTCTTTGGTCTTGGCCATGTTGGAGAGTTTGGAATCTGATTGATTGCTTCTGTGGACAGGTGTCTTTTATACAGGTAACAAGCTGAGATTAGGAGCACTCCCTTTAAGAGTGTGCTCCTAATCTCAGCTCGTTACCTATATAAAAGACACCTGGGAGCCAGAAATCTTTCTGAGTGAGAGGGGGTTAAATACTTATTGCCCTCATTTAAAATGCAAATCAATTTATAACATTTTTGACATGCGTTTTTCTGGATTTTTTTGTTATTCTGTCTCACTGTTCAAATAAACCTACCATTAAAATTATAGACTGATCATTTCTTTGTCAGTGGGCAAACGTACAAAATCAGCAGGGGATCAAATACTTTTTTCCCTCACTGTACACAGATAGACTTCCACTTCTACACAGAAACTATACATTTCCCAGAAAAATGTACATATAAATATAAAAATATAGCTAGGTGGTGTGACTTAGATGTGCATCGATGTCCAGCGAGGGAGCATGGAGGGTGGGGACACCTGTGCTGTGGGTGGGCATCTGTGCTGTGGGTATGGGCAAGGTTGTAGTGTTCAACATAGACACTCTACTGCTCACCGCTACTGTAACAGGGAGAGAGAATAATTAATAAAAGAGCGTTCAACCTATAACTAAATCAAATTAGATTTCATTTAGAAGCAGTTGGGAATTATGTTGAAAATGTATTGAAACCATGTTCAGCATTAAGGAAAAGGATGGGGGACAGAACACTCACCTTACTTTTTGTTATTAGAAGAAAGAAAGAAAGTGAAGAACCAGCTTCTATAGTAACTGCTCACATAACTGCCATGATGTTTTCCAGCGTGTCAGTGACTGTGTGTGGGGAAGGCCACTATGAGTCTGTCGGGGGCCTGAGTGAGAAGGCCTGGTTCCCAGGCCTGTCAACTATTGCCCCAACATCTACTGCTGGCTCACCATCAGCCTCTGTAGGTCACTGTACTAAAGTCTAGAATGCTGAGTGGCTAAGGTAAGAAGTCTACAGAGGTAGGGGCTGCCCCGGGTCACCCTTCAGGCCTTTGGCCTTCATGTACTCTTTGGTGAACTTCTCCTTGAGGATCTTCTGCAGCTCAGCCTTCTCTATGGCTGAGATCCTTTTGCTCAACTCATTCAGCTTGCTCTCCGTCTCTTCCACAATGCACTCCAGGGGCTGGTACAAGTAGAAAATGGGCAGCAGATCTGTGTCTGGACCGTCTGCAGCAAGTGGGTTACCCTGGAAGGGGCTCAGCCTCTGCTTGGGGCCGTCTGAGACAGCTACACAAGACAACACAACCAGTTAGCTACAAGGTTGCACCATACAATATTACAGCAATCATTATAACGCTTTGATGCCTTGTGCACTCAACTGGTGTCTAGTTGTCTTCTTGGTCAGGGAATTAACAAAGTTAGACCTGTATTTACTATTGGACTGACATTTTGTGATGACAGATGGAGGTGTTGTGATGTTGGAGGTACTCTGTCTGGCTCTTGTGGAGGCACTACCATGGCCAGGGCTTGGAATGGAAGTCGTGGAGCCTGTTTGGGTTAGGGCAAATTATTACAAAAGTATTTGGTATCAACTTATAAAAATGTGATGTTTATACAAATACATGTCTGTAGTAGTACAGTAGTTGTTTGTTTATTGGTAAACCAGCAGTCCCTACCTGAGAGGTGTCATGGGAGGGGGATGAGAGCTGAGATGCAGTAGGTTTGGCACGGTGACCGAAAGGATGTTGTTGGCGTAGTCAAGGAGGTAGGAAACCACGATGGTGTGACCACCCTTAGTATCCTCTTCGCTCTCCTTTCCTTCCTTGTCCTCCTCGTCGCTGCTGGACGATTCTAAGATCTTGCTCATGTCCATCTTCCAACTGTCATGGACCACCTTGATTTTGAGGAAATAACATCCAACCCTGGGATCAGCCAGATCAATTCAGTTAAATAAGACATTTGATTTCTCCATAAGAATGCCCATTCAGTTCCTGAACTAAGTGGAATTGTGAGTGTAGAGCTCCCTAAGTGAGCCATCCTTATCTTTCCTCGACGAGAACTCAGGCTTAGAGATGCTGTCCATGTTCACTTCCTTTCTGGCCACAGTGTGACAAAAAAAAACAACACACAAAAATATGTAAATGCATGTGCATTCAGCAAAACATTTGACCCATTTGTGAGAAGACTGTATAAGTTAAAAAAAAGCACATTTACACTTCCCTATAACATGTATGACAGGGCAAAAACCAAACCATATATAATATTTGTAAACTAAACCCGATGGGCCCTGGTAAAAAGAATAATGTACTATAAAGAGAATATGTTGCCATTCGGGAAGCACACCCACATTTATGCAAATGTGTGAACAACTCGTGCAAAAAAGGCTGTGTATTGACATGAACTGTGTTTCGCAGAGATGAGGCCAGGCCAAAAGGTTAGAAAGAGGTCTCACCAGGTCAGCTCCTGTCTGCAGCAGCACGTCAGCCACGTCTGTGTGTCCATTCTCTCAGGCGTACGTCAGCGCTGTGTCTCCCGTCGCATGGACATTGGCTCCTGAGTACAAGAACACAGGTGTAAATTCCACCCAGAGTGAAAATTCCACTCAATAATGAGCTTTGATGGTCAATATGGTGGTAAAATCTCAAAACAGAATTACTAACTAGTTTAATTCAGAGAGAGAGACCATACCTTGTGCCAAAAATAGCACCACCATGTCCTCTTGCTCCTCTCATGCAGCCTCTATGAGTGGAGTGTATCCCTCATCATTGTCCTTCTCCAGGTTGGCGCCCCTCTCAATCAGCAGGGCAGCCACCTCGGTCTGTCCCCTTCAGGGGGCCAGCCTCAGGATAACAGAGTTCATCCCTGGTCCTGGTGCTAGCTGGACTGTGTTACACATGAGTTAGCATGTAAGCCCGTAAGAACAAATACAATTCGATAGCTTCGTTGGGAGTAGTGGGTGGAGGCAGATTGTTCTCTGCCATTGCAAGGCATGAAATGTCAAAAACAGTCTCATGACAATGGTATGGACCTCTGAAGGCATTCCTCTCTACAAGCCTGTATTTGTTGTTGAGAGTCCTTTCAGGTGATCCCTGGCCCCATACAGCTGTGGAAGGCTGTACATAAGCGCCCTGCGGAGCTACAGCGTATCTGCAGGGGCGGATTCTGTGAGTGTTCGAGGTGAACAACATGCTGCAATTCTTCCTATAAGATAAAAAACAAGAACAATAATTTGGTTAGTCACAATATTTCAATAAATATACATTTCCTGCCTTAGTTACGGGTAAACTGTGATGGTTAGTTGTGAACTCAACCTATAGTTTTGACATGAGTAGAGCTCTGCAGATACTAGAATCTGAAGTATCTCAAATATAAAATATATTTTTATTTGTTTAACACTTTTTTGATTACTACATGATTCCCTGTGTTATTTCATGGTTTTGATGTCTTCACTATTATTCTACAATGTAGAAAATAGTAAAAATAAGAAATGCCCTGGAATGAGTAGGTGTGTCCAAACTTTTGACTGGTACAGTTATTCTATCATTGCCTTGCCAAACAATAGTAATGTTATGTGGCAGTACAACATTTTGTGGGTGGCTTTGCCACCCAGGCCTCTACGGTTGCCATGAAGGCATGTCTAGATCCACAACACGCTGGATAACGGGGCTCTGGTAAAGCTAGGTGGACCAATCATCTGCTTAGCGGATTCTACCGATTTACTGATACATTAACAAAGAAACTACAGCGTAAATGACCTGTTTCCCAAAGAGCAAAAGGGTTTAAGTAATACCCTTGCAAATGTCAATTTCCTGTATCCCTAATAATTTGTATAATTAATTATTTGCATTATTGTTTTAAAGAAAAATGGTCCTCAAATTATTGTAGCTGATGCCCTATTTGGGCTTCCCAGAAAAAGATTGTCTGGGATCAGCATTGAGGGCATTCTTCTGTGACCAAGACAAAGGCTGCATTCCAAACACTTAAAAGACACACCCTCTCTCCTCAGCCCTCAAATTAAGTGGACACTTCTGATGACGTATCATGACGTCTGACGAGTTTACACTTGCAGGGCGAGGGAGGAAGGAATGAATTTTAAATGGACTGCCCTTGCCCGGAACTTCGTCACTCGTTCCTCCTGCAATGATAGTTTTTTCAGCCACCTGTAGCTTGTGAGTGCTTTATATGCGCTACAGTCAATTATGATTGCATGTCTACTTATATTAACTATATAATTATTAATATCTGCCTACTGTATCATAGCTATCAAATGAATTAGCTAACTAACGTTAGCCTGCCTAGCTGGAACTTCTGAAGGAAAATGTTTCATTTTATTTCTACAATTTCCAAAAGCTAGCCAAACAAAAACATCAATACTTTTACGAAATGTTTGTTCATTAGTAGCATAATTTCTAACTTATTTACATTTGTTTATACTTACACCTCTTGACTCCATATTGATTTTGAGGTTAGGTTTCGGTGGACTTTTCTTAGCGGATGTGTAATCATCGTGAATTGAATTATGGTGCGTTTCAGGCCCTGAAGTGAACATAATTGTACACTCGCAAACGTCATTAAAAACGAGGGCTGAGGGGCTTACTTTGCAAACTTCCATTGCTTGGCCGCGGGGATTCCCTCAAGGGCATAAGGTGAGGGTAAATGGACAAGGGTAGGTCCACGGTCCAAACACTTAAAAGACACACCCTATCCCTTTCAGCCCTCAAATTAAGTGGACACTTCTGATGATGTATCATGACGTCTGACGAGTATACACTTGCAGGGCGAGGGAGGAAGGAATTATTATTAAATGGACCACCCTTGGCCGGGTATTCGTCACTCGTTCATCCCGCGATGATTGTGTTTCAGCCACCTGTAGCTTGTGGGTGCTTTATATGCGCTACAGTATATTATGAGTGTATGTCTACTTATATTAAATATATCATTATTAATATACTCTTACTGTATGATAGCTAACTAACGTTAGCTCCCTTAGTTCCTTTTTTCAAGAGCAAAAAAATTGCTTGTGTTTATCTCACCCTCCTCAACCCATTTTGCTCTAGATCTAATAAAGGCCCCTTTAACTAAATCAATGTACATTTGATCTAGTTCTATTCCAAATGTATACAAATCTGTTTCTTCCTCGGCTGAAAGGTTATCCTTTTCTAAAAGAACATTCAATTTATTCAGAAGCTCATCTTCTTTCAAACATTTCTGCTTCTTTAGTTCCTTACTGCATGTAATGGCGAAAGATCTTACCTTGAATTTAAATATTTCCCAGTTACTTCCATGCTTTGGTTCTAAATCATTTGAGTTAAACGAGTATATGTTCAAGTTATTTGCGCTCTTGTTAGACTGGATCATTTAGGAGTGAATTATTACGTTTCCAGTATCCTCGAATGCCACTTGATTTTCAGCACATTCTAACTTCAATAATATCATTTTATGATCAATCAAAGGAGCATGTTTATGATTTACTTATTGTACATACAGTAAAAGTAGGGGAGAAATGAGAAAGAGATCAATTCTGGATCTGACTGTCATTGACCTGTTACACCAGGTGTATTCATTTAAGTTTGTATTAAAAGAAGCGCCATGTATCGATCACTGTCAGTTTACTGCAAAATGATGTGATGTCACTAATCTGAGCTCTTTGAGATGTTCACCTAGAATATCTATCAGATGTTTCATTAAAGTCTCCAGCTATTATGAGCCATACCTGTTTTGCAGCTCAGTAAGCGTATCAGCAAGATCCAAAAAGAAAGTCTTATTTGAGGTGTAAGTGTTGTACCCATACACATTGCATATAATAAAACAAGCATTATCTAGTTTTGAGATCAATATAACCCTTCTCCCATCTTTGGATATACAAGACTCTGAAATATCACCTCTAAACTTATAAAGCAATATTATATTACCAGCTGAGTGGTTAGACCGTGACTATAATAAACAGTATTTCCCTATTGTGATTTCCAAAAACTAGAATCTGAATTGCAGGAGTGAGTCTTGGAGTAGAATGAAATCTGCATTAGTGTTTACAAAATAAAGAACTAAATTTTCTTTTAGTTATGTTTCGTAAACCCCTGGCATTTAGAGATACAGTATTTAGTGCATTGCATTCAAAACGTTGCATAACCTGATAAAAATAAGAAGACAAATACAGTGTAGTGATATGAATATCTGGTTAACTAGTTGAACTAGTAAGCTAGGTTTCGTCCCTCGCCCCTTGCCTGCAGTGTCAGACGTCATGACACGTCATCAGAACTTCAGGGCTGAGGGGAGAGGGTGTGTCTTTTAAGTGTTTGGAATGCAGCCCGTATTTTGGCTAATGTAATACGACATCCGGGAACTTTTGCATACTAACTATATACATACTGTGACCAATAAGCATACTAAATACTCAATGTACGTTAGTATGAGTATACGAACACAGCTCTCGTTTTTCCCCCCCGAGTTTCAAGTTGTCTTGAAAGCGCAACTGTATACACTACAGTATCACCATGATATATGGGAGCTATACAAAGCAGACGGAACGTTAGCGCTACTACGTCATCTCAACACATCACAGATTTGTATAACTAAACCAAGATATACCACATCCTTTCGTTTCCAATGCGAACAAGTAAGGAAGTGGGCAGAGCCAAGCACGAGCTAGCGAGATCCTATTTGCCTGTTCGCTCCATTTTTCCGTGAAGTGTGCGTGTAGAATAACTTAATTCGCCTTTTCACTCCTAAACAACGTGATTTTAAAAATATTTTGGCAAAGGGCAAAGTCTACAAAACTTTGTCCACTCTGTTAAAAACAGATTTTAGTTTTGGGAACAGAACTGTATTGAGATCAAATGTTTCATCGATGAGAAAATTAGCAGAATGTCGTCCAAAATCCATCTCCTTCCATCTTCTCCCACAGCTGGCCACTGGGCTTCCTCTCAATACTACATTTGGTAGTGAACGGAAACGCCAAGCGGATGCTTCACATGTATACATCATGTAAAATATCTATCTGTGACATACCTGTTACAGAAGCGGTAAATCGAAAACGGCTGTCATCAGGAAATAGATCTCGGGAACCATACCCGCTAAATGGAGAACAGCGCAGGGGACACTGTACAACAACGCGACGATAATACAGAAAGCGATTCATCCAGCGACATGGAAGACATCTGCATGTTCTGTATGATTGCTAAAAACCAAGACAAGGACACAGAAATTGTTAAACAGGTAATAATATCTCGTGGGGATGGGCTGACTCCCCCCAGAAAGACAATTTCCATAAACGTCCACATAGAGATGTGAAAATTCTTAAGACACACTAGTCATCATCTTTGTGCGAAAACATTAATTTCATTATTCAAATAATATTTTTCATCACACAGCCGAAGATATTAACATTTTATATACATTGGAGTAGTTGTTTCCCTTCCTCTGCATGGGTAACGCTGCTTTGAGGGTGGCTGTTGTCGATGTGTTCCTGGTTTGAGCCCAGGTAGGGGCGAGGAGAGGGACGGAAGCTATACTGTTACACTGGCAATACTAAAGTGCTTATAAGAACATCCAATAGTCAAAGGTATATGAAATACAAATCGTATAGAGAGAAATAGTCATATAATTCCTATAATAACTACAACCTAAAACTTCTTACCCGGGAATATTGAAGACTCATGTTAAAAGGAACCACTAGCTTTCATATGTTCCCATGTTCTGAGCAAGGCACTTAAACATTAGCTTTCTTACATGGCACATATTGCACTTTTACTTTCTTATCCAACACTTTGTTTTGCATTATTTAAACCAAATTGAACATGTTTCATTATTTATTTGAGGTTAAATTGATTTTATTGATGTATTATATTAAGTTAAAATAAGTGTTCATTCAGTATTGTTGTAATTGTCATTATCACAAAAAACAAACAAAAATAATCGGCCGATTAATCGGCCTCTTCTGGCCCTCCAATAATCGGTATCGGCGTTGAAAAATCATAATCGGTCGACTTCTAGTTGATGATATTACTAGGTTAACTAGTGATTGTGAAGATTGATAGTTTTTTATAAGATAAGTTTAATGCTAGTTAGCAACTTACCTTGGCTCCTTGCTGCACTCGCGTAACAGGTGGTCAGCCTGCCACGCAGTTTCATCGTGGAATGCAATGTAATCGGACATAATTGGCGTCCAAAAATGCCGATTACCGATTTGTTATGAACTTGAAATCGGCCCTAATTATTTGGCCATGCCGATTAATTGATCGACCTCTAGTCTATAAAGAAATAAATACAATCATTCAAAATAGGCTAATACACCAGAAAGCATGATTTGTAGTAATGATGATCATTAGCTTTTCTTTTTTTTTTTACTGTGGATTGTTTTAAATCTGATTGCTTCTACAGTCGGAAGGGGCAATTTGTGCAAAGCGCACGGCAAATACCAAATAGATTATTGTTAAGTTGTGACTGTCAGTGAAAAGCAGAGAGACCCAGCCAGGCTCATCTCAATATTTAAAAATACAATCACGGGAAAAACGTTTGGAAAGCGAAAAGGCTATTGCTGTAGCTAGAAGACAATGAAAAGACTCCAATCTGTCTTTTAATTATAAAAATTCTCAACTTAATTTAGCAAAAAGTAGCCTATCATATTGGCACCCGTGGAGAACATCTGCCATATCCCCGTTGAGTGTGCATATTGATTGTCTTTGTCATTGGGTCAGTCAGTGCCACTTTTGTTTGTTTTTGGACAATATTTTCATATTGTATTTGCGTCTCCCCTTTTAATAGGCCCAGAGTAGACTACCCTGTAATTTTTGTTGCATAAAAAAAATATTCTGCTAATGTTTCTAGTCATATAAAATGTAATAGAATTGCATGAAATGTGTTTTCCTGTGATATAGCCTAGGCCTACTCTACGCCACTACACCCTGCATTGAACAATATTTTTTTGCAAACAGTGATTGAGTTATATTATTAACCTAAATTCTGATTATCCAATCTAGTCATCACATTAGGAATAATCGGCTATTTTACATAAGTCTGAAAATGTGAGGATGCATGGAATGCTTTATTACGAAGGTACATTTTTATGGTGAAAATTAGCTTCCCCAAACTTAAAACCCATACACAGCCTATGTTAGAATAACTGTCTACATTGACTTTTCCTCAGCCAACAAGAGTAATGAACAGCAAAATCACTATGCTATGTCAATCTACTATCCCCCATTGTAGAAAAGTTGACCTATTCTATTGGTCAACTTGTCGTTTTGTGCAAGAAATAAATGGCCTTTTCCAAATCCAAGCAGACTCTGGGACAGTTGTGGGACGATAGATCCCAAATTCATACAACCAGTAAGCCTAGGCTAATCCCCCCCCCCCCCCCCCAAAAAAAACTGTTATAAAGCAATGATGCTCATGCAACAGATCAGAACGTTTAGCTTAAAATGTGTATATTATTGCTTCACATAAGTGCCCCAACCTGGGCTCGAACCAGGGACCCTTGCACACATCAACAACTGACACCCCACGAAGCATCGTTACCCATCGCGCCACAAAAGCCGCGGCCCTTGCAACTTCAAGTCTCAGAGCGAGTGACGTCACCGATTGAAACGCTATTAGCGCGCACCACTGCTAACTAACTAGCCATTTCACATCGGTTACATAAGCACAGCAATGCACACAAGGCAGTAGGCTATGCATGAATATTCGTTCCATAATGCAATTAGCAGGAAAACACCATTGTGAAAAGTGCACTGCACATGCAAGCGGTTTCATGTGACAGAGATGAAAATATCTGTTAGAGCGGAGATTTAAAGATTCAAAAACTACCATGGTACCATGGTTTGCTAATATGACTAGGATTGTGCCTTTGGCTACTGGACAGTGAAAGAAAGTTGAAAACAAATAGAACATGAGAGAAATAGGCTTCTGGTTTTAATGCCATATGGAAGTCTTTATAAAATTATTTCCTCCACGTTTCTATGGTCAGATTTTGGCTAGGCTACTTTGATGCAGGTAAGACATGCCTCATCATATGATGTAAAACGTTCAGATTTCAACAGTTACATAGGCCCATATGTTTTATAAATGCATACTGCCTCCTGTTCATTGCAAAGTGGTGTGTGATGCGCTGATGCCTGCCTACCGTTGCCTGTGCACTTGGCGAATGGGAGGTGCGCTTCAATTACCATTAGAGAAATAAAAATAGTAGTTATTTTTAATTGTGGCCATCAAGACTGTTTTTAATACACGATTGCATTTAGAATTGTTGCGCAATGATTAGGCTTATAAAATAATATGTTTCAATCCAGAAGCAACAGATAAGCTTTTTGAGGAGATATAGCAGCAGCTCTTGTGCTCAAAGTAGGCTCTATCTGTATGCTGTGCACGTGTGATAAATAAGATGCATAACGACTAACAAAAATACACACGCGCCAATTGAATTCCCCTAAATTATGCAAATTAACCTGTAGACCAATAAGCATGACCGGTCAAATGCATTTATATTGACTAATATTTACATCAATGAAGAGGCAAAAAAGCATTATTTTGCATTGGAATTTTTTTTCTTCTCGCTGACAATTCACCGGCACCAATTTTATTTATTGGTTTTTATTCTTTTGGGAGGGGCAAAAGCTATTACCGGAAACCTGACCCAAAATTTAGAACAGTGTTTAGTGGTAACTTCTTCCTACTCCATTGAAGGTCTCCATTTCTTTTGTTAATCTTCTTTACAGGATTCTGAACTAGTCTGCTTTCGGGACATTAACCCCGCTGCCCCACATCACTACCTGGTTGTGCCAAAAAAACATATAGTGAGCTGCTTCTCTCTCTTTAAGGAGCACGTAAAGCTAGGTGAGGAATGATTAATCCAATAACTAATGTTACATGAAATACTGTTCATTTTTGATATGCATATAGACAGTTGAATATTCATTGATTATTTATTGGTTTATGTGGCAGTTGAGAGGATGGCTGAGATGGGGAGGGCTGTGTTGCAGGAAAATGGCATTACCAATCCAAATGACATCAGGTATAAAGTATCCTGTGTTTGCACATGTTTGTGTAAGTGTGAAAGAGAGAGACCGATCACGTCAACATGTATGTTCATGCTTGTATTTGTATGTCGCTGGTCTGGTAGGTTCAGTGATCTTGTCTGTCCATCTACAGGATGGGGTTCCACAGACCTCCATATATCTCTGTACCTCACCTCCACCTCCATGTCCTCGCCCCGACAAGTGAGATCACTGACTGCATGGCACACAAGTTCACACCAGGCACAATGAGGTTCGCCACAGTGAGTGCAAATTTTGACACACTCAGAGCAGATACAGTAGGATATACACACAGTGACATACAGTATATACTGAACAAATATATAAACGCAACATGCAACAATTTCAACAATTTTACTGAGTTACAGTTCATATAAGGAAATCAGTCAATTAAAATAAATTCATTAGGCACTAATCAATGGATTTCACATGACTGAGCAGGGGCACAGCCATGGGTGGCCCTGGCAGTGCATAGGCTCACCCACTTGGGAGCCAGGCACACCCACTGGGGAACCAGGCCAATCAGAACGAGTCTTTCCCAACAAAAGGGCGTTATTACAGACAGAAATACTCCTCAGTTTCATTAGCTGTCCTTGTGTCAGGTCTCAGACGATCCCGCAAGTAACAAAGCCAGATGTGGAGGTCCTGAGTTGGCGTGGTTACAAGTGGTTTGCGGTTGTGAGGCTGGTTGGATGTACTGCCAAATTCTCTAAAACGACATTGGAGGAAGCTTATGATAGAGAAATGAACAAGTTTTTTGTGTGTATGAAAAATTTCTGGGATCTTTGATTTCAGCTCATGAAACATGGGACCAACACATGTTGTGTTTATATTTTTGTTCAGTATAGTTGCAGAACACACTTTCATATACAGGTACACATACATAATGTGTCTTCAATTAGTGTAAAATTTACATTTCCTGCAGGAGGATTTATTGCGCAGGACCCTGGTCAGTGGAGTGGACCCAGATCATTATCTGGTGCTTACATGCATCAGTGGGAGAGGGCTCTCTGAATGAGGTGCAGCCTGTCTGCGGGGTCAGAGATGTGAAAATGGGAGAATTTAGCGAAAAGGGCTAAAACCATACTTTTTTAATGGATAAGTTTAGCTATTTAGGGTCCTAAACTCACAATTATGAAAACATAGTATAGCCTATCAAAGAATATCAATACATTTGTATATTAAGACATCTGCTCCATTTCTTTTTTTACTCTGAAGTTCACTAAATAATTAATAAACCTGATCAGTTCACTTCATAATGAATACTGTGATTTATACAAGTTAAAGGCCCAGTGCAGTCGTAAATTGGATTTTCCTGTGTTTTATATATTTCCACACTATGAGGTTGGAATAATACTGTGTAATTGTGAAAATTATGATAATGCCATTTTAGTGTAAGAGCTGTTTGAAAAGACCCCCTGAAATTTCAGCCTGTTTTGGTGAGATGGATTTTTGGCCAAACCTCTCTGCCAATAATAGCTAATGTTCAGTTTTCTCCTTTCTGATCAGAACACTCCCAAACAGTACTAGAAAAATAAAATAATAATTGAAGACAATCACAGTAAGGTACTTAACTGATTTAATATTGAGATAAAAACAGCGGCATTAGACCTTTAAGGATAGGGCCACTAGAGTTGACTGCACCAACCCAGTTTATCGACTCAGGTTGACAAAATACCAGGTAGGTTAAAGGTCCCGGACAGTCATCCTGATTTCCATATAAAATAGCCTTTTGTTTGGTTATTGTAACAGCATCAATATATACAAAATGCTTTTAAAATTTAGCTAGCGAGCTAAAAGGGAATTGTCATTACTGTTTAATCAAGGCTAGCTAGCTAGTTAATTTTGGACAATTTCATAAAAAATATATATATTTACTGCCAGACTGTTCATAAACCAAATATAAAAACAATGTATATACTGTATACAACTCCCATTTGGCATGTCTCTTCTGTTGCATTATGCAGCAGCACTGACAGATGTGTTGACATGACAAGTTCAACTGCGTCTGAGTTTTAAATGACCCTTCCCCCCTTTTGTTCCATCCTAGCTAGCCAGTAACTAGCTAACATTGGAGTAAATCCATTCGAATTCAATCACTTTTTGACAGCATCTCTTTTGATTTTAACAAAACTTTTCATACATTTTGGATCTGAATGCCAAACATTCAGGAGATAAAGGTGCTCATACTTGATCAATTTATTAAATAGTTTGACAACCCTGTTTGTAAGCTTTCACATTATATCAATCTCAACTGTTTATCTTCTCCAGTGATGAAGACATGGATGTCTCATGGTAAGGTGGGGTAGGCAAAATAGGTCAACTTTGAACACCTTTATCTCTTGAATATTTTGGCATTCAGGTCCAAAAAGTCACTTTCTGAGCACTTCTATAATGGTCAAATATGTATGTACGTTTTTGGTAGCCTAGTGGTTAAGAGCATTTGGCCAGTAACCGAAAGGTTGCTGGTTTGAATCTCTGAGTCGGCAAGGTGTAAAACCATGGATGTCGTGGATGTCAATTAAGGCAGTCTGCCGCACCTCTCTTCAGAAGGGTTGGGTTAAATGTGGAAGACATTTAAGACAGTTCAATGCATTCAGTTGTGCAACTGACTACATATCCCCTTTCCCTAAAGGAACTGGGTGCACAGAATTCACATCTGGGGAGGTGATCACATTAAATAAAAATGTGTAGCAATGTTTACTACTGGATAATAGAACCAGTGAGGAGGAGGCATAGGCTAGCTTTTAGTCAATAACATTTATTTTATAAAGCCTTTTTACATCAGCAGTTGTCACAAAGTGCTTGAAAGATACCCAGCCTAAAACCCCAAGGAGCAAGTGTAACTGACATAAGGCTGATTGCTTAGCGAGTACCATTTCCTCCTGATTCTGCTCACACGAGGCTCGAACCCAGGAGTAAGTTTCACACATCCCCATGTGCTACATTCACCCCCCCCCCCCCCAACTTCCACTACATTGAACCCAGCGTTGTGCTGAGTTCAACTGCAGGTCCGGGTCACGGTACTATTTGTAATGGACGTCACGCTGCTAGCAAGTACCGCTTCCTCCTGAATCAAAGGATCAAAACCCAGGACCCTCTGCCTTGCCCCCACCTGACCGCCCTCCTGAAGCATCTTATCAGTCGGCACCACTGAAAAGTGAACAATTCAGCGGAACAAGTAGCAACACTTCAGGCTGAGGATTAAGTTTCACACATCCCCATGTGCTACACAAGCTATGTAAAATCAGAAGCAACGTGGCCAGGAAAAACTAGCCTGATCCAAGAGACCGCCGCGCTCTCGTTCTGCTGTCTAGCAAAACATATTTTGAGTGAGCCTAGCTGAACTAGGCTCACTCTCAGAGGAGTGGCCTGTCCCCAGGCTGTACTGGTAGGTGGTGGGCCGAAGCCTTTAAACTTGAAGTTGATCGATCCCTGTTGAGGGAGGAGCAATTTTTTTTTAATGACAGTAAAACATTATGGTGACTTTAACATTTGTTGGCACCTTCAATTCTTAGAAAGAAGTAGAATGTGCTCAAACAACGTGAGTAGAGGTGCAACCTAAAAATGTGTAGACATCATTGGACAGGAAAAGGCGCAAAGCTCACTCACTATTACAAATGCATAGTTTTATTAGACAAGTTTAAAAGATTGACATTTTGGCCTTCAAAATAATCACAAAGGGACTGGACAAGTTCAAATAGGGCATGGGGAAGACAATTGGGGAGAAAACACTCTTCAGTTGGTGGTGCTAATGAGAGAATGTGGTAGACCATTCAGGTTGGTACTCGGTGTGGTGTGCTCTGGTCAATGTTTCCACCTAGTGATGAAATACAGAAGTGAAACCAGTAAACAACAATTAGAAAACTGGACAAGCTTTTTTCAACTACAGTAGGTGTAATTGATATACAACCGTTACTATAAAATACATGTTGGATATTGAAAAAATTAACAGGGCTAAGCAAAACTAGGGACAACAACAACAACAAAAAACATAAAAAGCTTAGGCAAAGATGTCTAACTGTTTTTTTTATTTTTTATAAATGCCTGGATTTTTTTCAATTTCGGTAATTCTCTTAAAAAATGGGTAAAAATAATGTATAGTAACCCCAGGTGTAAAATAGTAAATAACGTCTACTTCTCAGAGTTTTGAATTGTCAAGAGGAGTTAAACAAGGGTGTCCGCTGTCACCATATCTATTCGTTATGGCCATCGAAATGCTAGCTATTAAAATCAGATCCAATAACAACATTAGAGGATTAGAAATCCAAGGCTTAAACAAAGGTGTCCATGTATGCCGATGAATCAAGTTTTATATTAATTCCGCAAGCTAGATCCCTGCAATGTCTCATTGAAGATCTAGATAACTTTTCTGTACTCTCTGGACTAAAACCTAATTATGATAAGTGTACAATATTACATATTGGATCTTTTACAAAACATTACATTACCCTGCAGTTTACCTATAAAATGGGCTGATGGTGAAGTAGACATAGTCGGTATTCATATCACAAAATATATAAATAAGCTCCCCACAATGAATTTCAACCATGGAGAGGTAAATACCTGTCTATTTATGGAAAAATTGCCCTGATTAACTCTTTAGTCATATCACAGTTTATTCACTTACATATGGTCCTGCCTATTCCGTTTTTCAAATCATTTGAGCAAAAAATATGTAGCTTTATCTGCGATGCTAAACCAGACAAAATAAAATGTGCCTATCTATATAATGAATATGAATTGGGTGGGTTGAGATTATTAAATATAAAATCACTAAACCTCTCTCTAAAAGCTTCACTTATTCAAAAGTTTTATTTGAACCCTAAATGGTTCTCAAGTAGATTACTAAGAAAAGCTCATCCATTGTTTAAAAATTGCCTTTTTGCCTTTTTGTCTCATTTTCGATTAATTGAAAATTATACTTTTTTCAAAGTATCTATCTTTTTCAAACAAGCATTGCAGAGCTAGTTACAATTTCAATTTCATCCCCCTGAAAGGATATAACAAATATTATGGCTGAACTCAAATGTGCTGGTTGATAAAATACGTGTATTTATGGGAAAGATGTTTTTGAAAAGGGTATTTTGTTCTTAAATTATATTGTAAATTGGAATGGTAGAGACCTCGTTATGTCCTTCATGGAGTTATCAGAATTGTACGGGAAGGTCTGCTCAATCCAAGAGTACAACCAATTGATTACAGCATTGCCCCAAAAATGGAGGAGTCAGGTGGCAGCGGGAGGAGGTAGGGAACTGGTCTGTCTGCCCAATATAAAGGATCAAAACTGGCGGAGGAATAAAAATATCATAAATAGGAAAGTATACCAGTTTCATTTGAGGACCAGGATGAAGACAAATGTGCCACACAGATTGCTAAATAGTTAGGAAGAGATTTTTGATGTTCCGGTTCCACAGGGTGTATGAGTTGATATATAAAACAACGCAAGATTCAAGACTTCGTGCTTTTCAGCTAAAATTATTATATAGAATTCTTGCCACCAACAAAATGTTGAATATTTGGGGTATAAAATCATTGAAGCTCTGCAGATTTTGTTGTGAGGATACAGAATCAATAGACTATTTATTTTGGTAATGCCCACAGGTAGCCTGTTTCTGGTCTCAGGTTCAGGAATGGCTGAAAATGCATAGCATTGATCTAAAATTGACCCTAGAAATAGTGCTGTTAGGAGATCTGGAGAGACCGGGTCCGTCAATTGCTAATATATTAGTACTCTTAGTAAAAGTATTTATCTTCAACTCACAATCTGTGGATTCTATTCGATTAGATGGATTGAAATTGTACGTTAACCATCACAGCATAGTTGAAAGAAATGTGTTGAGTAGAAACCCGAAGTGGGTGGCCAGCAGAGATAGATGGGGTGGGCTAAGGGAAGCTGAGGGTTGGGATGTGGAATTGGAGACAAGTGGGAGTGTTGCTGTGCGGGAAGTAGAGTGATGGTCAAAGAAACTTACTTTTTATGATGTTTTATTTTTACAAAAAAAATATGTTTGAATGACACTGAGGGGCAGTGTTTTCACAACTAATGCCGGTTTGCCTGAGGCTGATGCTGTGCAGGTGTTTGTACACATGCATACACACACACTCTCATTCTAATAAACGCAAACAAGAACACACACATACATGTAATAGTGCCAGACATGCACACAAACATATACAGTTGGCAATGCTGTTAGGATTTTAGTTGTCCTTGATGTCCTTTGTTTTAAATGTCTTATTTATTTTATTTTTTGCATTGTTGTTTGCTGTTTTCATCTGTCTTTCCTTTTTTCTCTTTAGTTCATTATCTTGGTTGTTGGTGCATTGGGGGGTTCTTGGGGGTGGGGAATGGCATTAATTGTATTTTTTATTTCTCTTCTTTGGGGGGGGCTGGGAGGGGTCTCGAATGATTGAGGGACAGCTTTGGGGAACTGTGAGGGGAGCTTGGAAGGTTCGGGTTAACAATTTTTGGCTTGGTGATAGATCTGTCAACGTGCCCTTGAGCAGGACATTGACCCTGGATGCTTCTGTGTGTCGCTCTGAATGGGAGTCTGTTGGATGACTGGTATGATGTAGTTGTTGAGCGGCTTCACTGCAAGTCTATTGTATGTTTCGGATATTCAATAAAATAACATTAAAAACATAAACATTTAACAACTGGTTTGGACAACAGTTAGTGAGCTAGTAAACTAATTATATATCGCCTTGTTGATTTGATGATGTGTAAATGTTCTAGTGTAAATGCTGCTGGAAAAGCGGAGGCAGTGCTCCTGTTGTCTTTGTGCTGACTTGCGGTAACTCCATGGTTCTAAATCAAAACCCAGCAGCATTGCAGTTCTTGACACAAACCATTGCGCCTGGCACCGACTGCCATACCCCGTTCAAAGGCACTTAAATCTTTTGTCTTGCCCATTCACCATCAGAATGGCGCACACACACAATCCATGTCTCAATTGTCTCAAGGATTAAAATTCCTTCTTTAACCTGTCTTCTCTCCTTCATCTACACTGATTTGAAGTGGATTTAACAAGTGACATCAATAAGGGATCATAGCTTTCACCTGGATTTACCTGGTCAGTCTATGTCATGGAAAGAGTAGGTGTTCATAATGTTTTGTACACTCAGTGTGTTTAGGTGAATCCTAGTAACTTCTAAAAGTTTACAGTGCCAAAATCTTGCCAATCCATTCATTATTCTACTAACTATGACTGAGTGTGAGACATGTTTTCCATAATGTACGTTTCATACATATACATTTCAACAAAGAACACCATCACAAATAGTGTTTCACCGTTTGAGTACAGAGACAAATAGCAAAGGTGTCTCAGTCAGTATTTTAAGTATATAAATATAGTGTAACCTACCAATCAATATATTTCAAGTGCTGTGGAGGGCACAATCTTACAATGTTGCAGTCCAGAAATGAGAGCTTTACCATCCATGCCAAAAGCCTGGGCCTCTGATGGAGATTGTAGAACTGTCATCAACGCATGCTTCAGTCAGTATTCCCCCTTCTCTCTCGGAGCATTGGTGTACCCAGGCCC
This sequence comes from Salmo trutta, assembly GCF_901001165.1. NCBI lineage: Eukaryota > Metazoa > Chordata > Actinopteri > Salmoniformes > Salmonidae > Salmo > Salmo trutta. Next base: position 23,293,234 of record NC_042957.1, read on the forward strand.
TATAGGCGTATCAAAAGGATACCACCCTGGTCCCCAATGTAGCTGACCGATATAGAGCGATATTTACATTTCGCTTACTGAAGGCTCTAACATACTTACCTGACTATCGCTCCAGCTAGCTAGCTTTCGCCAGGTTAGTTATAATATGGGCCAACAACAAGTGACGTTAGTTAGCTAGCTGCCTTCCTTCAATGCTTGGTAGCTTTACTGACAGACAAGACAGGGAGCTTACATTAAAACCCACGAAGCATCAAGCTAAAGCTAGATAGCTATCATATCAAACAAGTGTGTGTCTGTGTGTGCGTCTCTGTGTACACTGTCCAATAATCGTTCAAGGTTAGCCAGCTCCAGCTAACACGGCTTTACATACCAAGTTTTGACCATCACCCTTTCTCTGCCATCAGGTGAGTATGAATTAATTATCAGCAATTGTCTATATGGTGTAGGTAGCTAGATATAGCTGGTCCTTCCCTCCACTTAAAAACATCTTATGGGCAGGTGTGACGGTAGCGTCCCACCTGGCCAACATCCGGTGAAATTGCAGAGCGCGAAATTCAAACTACAGTATTATAAATATTTTACTTTCATAAAATCACAAGTGTAATACATCAAAATAAAGCTTAACTTCTTGTTAATCCAGCCGCTGTGTCAGATTTCAAAAAGGCTTTACGGCGAAAGCACACCATGCGATTATCTGAGGACAGCGCCCCGCATACAAACACATGAAAAACATATTTCAACCAGGCAGGTGCGACACGAAAGACAGAAATGGTGATATAAAAAATGCCTTATCTTTGATGATCTTCTGTTGGCACTCCAAAAGGTCCCAGTTACATCACAAATGGTCCTTTTGTTCGATAATGTCCTTTATTTCCATAAAAACTCAGTTTAGCTGGCGCGCTTCAGTCAATAATCCACCCAGTTTCCCTCCATCAAAATGCATACAAAATGAATCCCAAACGTTACTAATAAACTTTTCCAAACAAGTCAAACAACGTTTATAATCAAACCTTAGGTACCCTAATACGTAAATAAACAATACAATTTAAGACGGAGAATCGTTATTGTCTTTACCGGAGAAAAATACCAAAGAACACACTCTCTTCCACGCGCTTGGAAACACTACAGCCAAAATGGGAGCCACCTATTTTTCCAAAAACCAGCCTGAAACTCTTTCTAAAGATTGATGACATCTAGTGGAAGCCCTAGAAACTGCAGTCTGGGAGGACTTGGCCTTATAATAAAAGTGACAGCCATTGAAAATAGTGGTAGGCTGAATTATTTTGGAGGGGATGGTTTGTCCTCGGGTTTTTGCCTGCCATATCAGTTCTGTTATACTCACAGACATAATTCTAACAGTTTTAGAAACGTTAGTGTTTTCTATCCAAATCTACCAATTATATGCATACCCTAGCTTCTGGGCCTGAGTAACAGGCAGTTTACTTTGGGCACGCTTTTCATCGGGACGTGAAAATACTGCCCCCTACCCAAGAGAGGTTAATAATGGCAGAGATGAAAGGAATTCAAATGGATTGTTCACATTAAATCATTAAATTATGCTCAATGGTAATTAGTGAGTAAATGTGAGTATACTCTATCTTTAGAGCAGTAGGTGGGCATATGCATGGCCACCACTACACCTGCACCACTGGGTGCGATTGAAGCTGGCGGTGTTGACAGTGACACTACACATATAGGCAGGCACAACACTGCTGCCCTTCCCTGCCTTGCATGGTATTGCTCTGTATATACTAGAGTATAATGACATATTTCCCTTTGTTTTTCTAGAGAGGGACAGTGTGTGATTAACTAAACTGAATTTACCTTTGACTCTCTGTGTGTAGAATCTTCATTCTCCATAGAGACGTTGGATATAGTCCCTTACATCCAACACATGTTCAGTATAGAAGAAGAACATTCATAGACATGGAACTGTGAGGTAAGGTGTGTGTCTGTGTGAGGTAAGGAGGTGTGTGTCTTTGCGTGAGGTAAAGGGGGCAGAGTGTGTGTTTCCCGATGTGCTCTGTTAGAGGGTATGTATCTGAAAGCACTAACCTGTGTGTGTGGACGTGTTTAACTATACTATAATATACTATAATAGTAAATGAACAAAAATTGGACCAACTGGGGACTTTTTGTTAGTCCCCACAAGGTCAAATGCTATTTCTACAGGGTTTAGGGTTAAGGTTAGAATGAATGTTACGGTTAGAGCTAGGGTTAGGGTTAAGGTTTGGTTTTGGGGTTAAGGTTACGGTAAGGGTTAGAGTTAGGGAAAATAGGATTTTGAATGGGACTGAATTTTGTGTCACCACAAGGTTAGTCGTACAAGACTGTGCGTAGGGTGTGAGGAGGCAGACTGTGTCCTCTCTGTAGCTTCCTCCTGAGGAAGAATGTCCCGGAAAACATGTCCCTTCATCTACATGAGAGAATGCCAAGAGTGTGCAAAGCTATCATCAAGGAGGCAAAGTGGCTACTTTGAAGAATCTCAAATATAAAATATTTTTAGTTTTGTTTAACACTTTTTTTGGTTTCTACATGATTCCATATGTTATTTCATAATTTTGATGTCTTCACTATTATTCTACAATGAAGAAAATAGTAAAAATAAAGAAAAACCCTAGAATGAGTAGGTGTGTCAACTTTTGACTGGTGCTGTATGTGAATGTGTAAGTCAGGGTTGGGGTCAATTCCATTTAAGTTCATTATTCGTGGTGGACAACAGGTTTACTGTTGCCTCGTTTAATCTCGTTCCCAGACACTACCGCCCAAATGCACGACGAGTCTGGTGGGCCAACACATCAAACTTGGCCTTCGTTAGCCAATATATTCTCCCACCGCGTATTCATCGGGTTGATCGCCTTTATCTACAAAGTACTCATCTCCAACAACACCTTCCCCGTACACTAGCACACCACAAGCACAGAGCCACACCTAGCAGTTGTGTGATTCGCTAAAGTGGTGATGACAAATACTTTACTCAGTAGGTCACATGGAATTCTATGGTCACTCCATGTAAGGTCAACTTAGAATGGTTAGTATCCCAGGTTTATATGCGCAGTGCGCAACAGCCTGGGTATGAGGTTATGTCTGATTTGACTGTGTATTAACCATGTTGTGTGGTTAATGTGTGGCCAGAGGGAGCTGGAGTGCAGACGGCAGACAGAAGACGGTGGATGTGTTTGGGGTGGAGAAGACGGTGGACTCAGTGGAGGACCTCCCAGCCACTTTACAGTATTGGCACTGCTACTGGTCTTTTTTTCTTTCTTTTTTTTTACATCAGCAGTTGGCACAAAGTCCTACACCAGAGAAACCCAGGACATACAGGACACTGCTCCTGTCATCTTTCTCCCTGTGTGATGTCATATCCTGTTCATGTTTAGGCACCTGGCCAGCCTAGTGCAGGTGGGCTCTCCCATCAACATGAGGCTCCTGCTGCTCCCGCCCCAAATGTATACAGGTGTACACACACACACACACACACACACACACTATTAGGAATGTTCCCCTATTTACATGTCTGTGTGTCAGAAGTGAGGGATGATGAGCTAGTGTTTGAGAAAAAGCCTCTGGTGTGGGAGGAGGAAATGCAGCAGCACTCCCAAGTTTCTGGACAGAAAGCTGACATATTAATCGTTCCCTACTCCCTTCCATTACCTCCTACTCTCACCTTAGCCCCTTACTCTTAAACCACTAACCCCTAAGTTTCCAACATGACCTGACGTGTGTGTTACAGGAGGAGTTGAAGGCGGAGAATTCCTCGTACCTGTGGCAGCACCCGGTGCTTCGCGCCACGATGGCCGACTTCTTGCCGTTCCTTTTACTACGAAAACCAAGCAACGTCTTCATGTTTGCCTGCGAGTACTTCTCCCCCTTCGTTTCCCACCGACCCCCGGGGGGCACCTTCAACACCTCCTCACCTTGAGGACACACACTGTGGCTGTGTCTTAATAGGCTAGTAGCTTCCTTTCACAGGCACTTTAGTGAGGACAATACTCTTCAGGTTAGCACTTGTCACTAGTATGTACAGAGGCCTTCCACATCATCAAATATGAATGCTTTTATGGATGTTTTGTATTTTATAATACTGTTTTTGTTTGTATGAGCTGCACTGAAAGAAATTCCAATCAACTCTATGGCAATCACGAGTTACAACTGTTAGTTGGTGTGAATAAAATAAAATGTATTATTTCATGTTGTATATTTCCCAGGCTTTATTTCTGTTATGAACTTCAGTAACTGCTACTTTGCTTTGACTCTGATCACACCATACATTTTTAAGAATAAAGTTATAAATGAAAGTAATGCCATTGTTTGGATAGCTTTGCTGTGCTGATTTCCTAGCTTTATTGTCATGTACTGTATACTCTTAAATCATATCAATTGATTAAATCGGACAGCTTGCAGATGTTCAATGATTCATCAATTTACATAATGCAATGCATTTACTAACACGTGTTTATTGTAACATACAAAGATCATATAACATACAAACGCTTAACATATAAACAAACATTTAACATTAACAAAACTAACACGTTCAAGTCAAACAATTTTACATAAAAAAATACAGTCCAACATTTGACACCCTTGATAAAGACTATGAAATAAACAACACAAATACAGAGCTATATCGTAAGCTCTGATTTTTTTTTTCATTACATTTTAATACAATTGCTCAGAGCAAGATATTTTGTTTAACAAGTAATAATTTAAAAAAGGCTCGACCCCCTTTTGTCCTGATCTTGTCCACATTCTGATTGTGCCCACATTTTCAGAAATATGTCTCATCTGTCCAATGTGTCCACATTGTGACCGCATTTCCTGGTCCCTTCCTGTAGAAAATTATTTGACAGCTATTGTTTCAAAATAATATTTATTTTATTGATGCCATAAGTCAATGGTGCCACCTGTCAATGATTTTAGAAGGCAGGATAGATCCATCCATCCACACAATGTGTGCCTGACTACCTCTGAAGGTGGTCAGGAAGATCACAATCAGACCATAATGCGTCTTTTAATCGTCCACACCTGTATGGTGGGCACAATCAGAATGTAGACAAATTGTCTCCTTGGGCGACCTGGGCAACCCTGACCTTGTACTCCACCAAAACAAACTTCTCTGGACTTCTCTGGATTTTGCTCTGGGGAAGCAATGCATCTTTTAAAACAGGAAGAAAAAAACAAAGCAACTTCATACAGCAATGGCACCAACTGATTGTTGAGTATGTACACATGGAACAAATCACAATTTCAAACAGCTGCATTCATTAAGGTCTGGAATGAATTACTAGCCCATCTGAATCTCATCTCTAACTGATCAATTCAACCCCTTCATGTAGGCTTCTCTCTCTCAGAAGTGTACCTATTTGCTTGTCTATCCTTGGCATCTTGTTTGGATGACCCCTCTCCCCCACTGTTGCTTGTGGTTAATTGTTAATGTCATATGAATTGTATATATTGGTTCTGTAAACTGTCTAAAATGTTATGTTTTCAATGTTGCATGTTGTTCACTTTGTTGTTAGTGTATGGAGGTGTAAAAAAGAGAAAGAAAATGAGTTACTGCTAAAACACACAGCAACACTAACTAGCAGCAAATCTCTCTGTTGTGTTTACACGGTATCCAAGGGCATCTTCTTAAAAAGGACTATAATTGAAGTTTAATGTATTATCAAATAGTAGTGACATGTCAGGATACTGCTAAGCAAAGTGCTGCTCTGTCCTCTTCAGATGAGAAGGGATCAGTCCCAAAGATAGATACCCTAATCAATGTGGATCCCACATCTTCAATATATATATATATATATATATTTTAACCTTTATTTAACTAGGCAAGTCAGTTAAGAACAAATTCTTATTTTCAATGATGGCCTAGGAACAGTGGGTTAACTGCCTTGTTCAGGGGCAGAACAACAGATTTTTACCTTGGGGATTTGATCTTGCAACCTTTCAGTTACTAGTCCAACGCTCTAACCACTAGGCTACCTGCTGCTACTGTGGCTTAAGACACCAGGTCCTCCCCAATCTTTTTTTAGGCATCCATCCTTTGCCATGTTCATTGGGAATGGTGTGGAAGAACTTGACTGGCCTGCACAGAGCCCTGACCTCAACCCCATTGAACACCTTTGGGATGAATTGGAATGCTGACTGCCAGCCTGGCCTAATCACCCCAAATCAGTGCTTGACCTCAATAATGCTTGTGGCTGAATGGAAGCAAGTACCCGCAGCAATGGTCCATCATCTAGTGGAAAGCCTTCCCAGAAGAGTGGAGGCATTTTGTAATGAGATGTTTGACTAGCAGGTGTCCATATACTTTTGGTCATGTAGTGTATGTTGTTTGAAGGTAGAGCACTTTAACTATGAGGTGATCACTTTCGTTGTTGTCACTTACAGCTGATGATGCACCAAAAAACTGTGCTTGTAGGTGTTGAATTCCCATATCCTCTTACATCTAGACGTTCCGCTAGCGGAACACCTGCTCCAATAGCCAATGATGGGCGTGGCGCGAATTACAAATTCCTCAAAAATACAAAAACTTCCATTTTTCAAACATATGACTATTTTACAGCATTTTAAAGACAAGACTCTCCTTTATCTAACCACACTGTCCGATTTCAAAAAGGCTTTACAACGAAAGCAAAACATTAGATTATGTCAGCAGAGTACCCAGCCAGAAATAATCAGACACCCATTTTTCAAGCTAGCATATAATGTCACATAAATCCAAACCACAGCTAAATGCAGCACTAACCATTGATGATCTTCATCAGATGACACCCCTAGGACATTATGTTATACAATACATGCATGTTTTGTTCAATCAAGTTCATATTTATATCAAAAAACAGCTTTTTACATTAGCATGTGACGTTCAGAACTAGCAAACCCCCGCAAACTTCCGGTGAATTTACTAAATTACTCACAATAAACGTTCACAAAAAACATAATTATTTTAAGAATTATAGATACAGAACTCCTCTATGCACTCGATATGTCCGATTTTAAAATAGCTTTTCGGTGAAAGCACATTTTGCAATATTCTCAGTAGATAGCCCAGCCATCACGGCTAGCTATTTAGACACCCAGCAAGTTTAGCACTCACCAAAGTCAGATTTACTATAAGAAAAATGTTATTACCTTTGCTGTTCTTCATCAGAATGCATTCCCAGGACTTCTACTTCAATAACAAATGTTGGTTTGGTCCCAAATAATCCATAGTTATATCCAAACAGCGGCGTTTTGTTAGTGCGTTCAAGACACTATCCGAATGGTAAAGAAGGGTTACGAGCACGACGCATTTCGTGACAAAAAAAATCTAAATATTCCATTACCGTACTTCGAAGCATGTCAACCGCTGTTTAAAATCAAAATTTTCTCGTAAAAAAGCGATAATATTCCGACCGGGAGTGGTGGTTTTCGTTCAAAGAAAGAGAGAAAGTTAACATGGAGTCGACTCGTGCACGAGCCTTAGTCTCATAGTACTGTGACCGGCCACTATCCAAACGCGCTAATGTTTTTCAGCCAGAGCCTGCAAAGCCACGATTCAGCTTTTTGCCGCCTTCTGAGAGCCCATGGGAGCCGTAGGAAGTGACACATAACAGCAGAGATCCCCTGTATTGGATAGAGATAATCAAGAAGGACAAGAAATGGTCAGACAGGGTACTTCCTGTTTGGAATCTTCTCAGGTTTTGGCCTGCCAAATGAGTTCTGTTATACTCACAGACACCATTCAAACAGTTTTAGAAACTTTGGAGTGTTTTCTATCCAAAGCTAATAATTATATGCATATTCTAGTTTCTGGGCAGGAGTAATAATCAGATTAAATCGGGGACGTTTTTTATCCGGCCGTGAAAATACTGCCCCCTAGTCATAACAGGATATCTGGCGGCTGGTCATCTGTCGCTGGGTCCTTGAATAGGCCTTGTATCATCGGACTCTCTGTACTTTCCTGAACAGACACTCTTTTGGTACTTCTGGGGGTCGAAACAGCCACGTCATGTCTTTTCGTTCCAATTTGCTCTTTCCCTCGTTAAAACATCCAGTTCTTTCCACAACATTGGCACTTCTTTTATATTTGAGTAGAAGATTGCAACAGGAGCCACATACTGCTTTTGAAAACTAATCACGCAGCGTGACAGGTCCCGTTATCTCTTCTAAATTCAGTGTATAGTCCGGTCGCAATAAAGACGATTTACCTTTCAAAAGGTTATGTTTGTTCCTGTTACAGTCGTACGGCATACATCAACATAATAGGGTTTTAAATCAGTAATTTCAGGGTCATCGTCACGCACTGTTGCACCTAAGACACTAATCTAGTGAACACTAGTGATGACTCTTTTTGAACTGACCTAGCTATCTGGCCAGTCGACCGGACCTATCTGGCTTGACGGCAGGACATGCCTATCTGGCCGGCCCACCAGACGGACTTTCTGTTCTATGTTCGCTATTTCTTTGACGTTTTTGCGTCTTTAACTTTTGGTTTTGTACACCAGCTTCAAACAGCTGAAAATACAATATTTTTTCTTATGGGAAATATATTTCGCAGTGGTATAGATGGTACAATCTTCCCTGTGGCAGTTGGTAGAGCATGGTGTTTGCAACGCCAGGGTTGTGGGTTCGATTTCCACGGGGGGCCAGTACAATTTTTTTTTGCATGAAATGAAATGTATGCATTCACTACTGTAAGTCGCTCTGGATAAGAGCGTCTGCTAAAATGACTAAAATGTTTAAAAAAATGTCAAATGTACAATTATTATCTACACTATACTTGCTTGTTTTGTCACATAAACTGAAATTTGGCAAACTATTAGAATTTTTGCAACCGGGAAATAGCAGAGAAATGTATATATAGTGCATGTTGAACCACACTGCTAACCTTATGCCTAACCTTAAACTACTCAAAAAGAAAATGTGTAGCCAATTTTGACTTTGAGGCTGTGGAATCTGACTTTGTGGCTGTGTTTTCTAGTGCAAACCCAAGTTCTGTCTGTTCTGTACACAACACCCACTCAAGTTACATCCACTTGTTGAAAATACACCAGCAAATTCTTCTGACTGTAGGCGGCTTCGCCAGAGATACTTTTAGGAGATGGGAAACTCTTCGCCATAGAAACAATCGCATTAACGCCCACTGTATCCGTCTATTGTCGATGGGCCGCGCTGTGCATTCTGGTTACACTCAGACAAGGCGCTCTCTCCTTCAATGAGTCTATGGGAGTCAATTGGGCGCTAACACAAAAAGCCATCATGAGCATGAATTACGTAAACAAGAAGCTCAACATTACAAATATTTTCCAGGATTTGAGATAACGAACTTGTCCTCTGTTATATCGTATAGATTTCAAATCGTGACAGTGCGTACTTTCAAGGAAAGTAGGCAGGTTTCTTGACTCATACCCTGATTTACAGAATGGATTTCGTTACGAATAGCTAAGCAACCACATTACGCAGCATGATAACGTCAACGCGATTGGTCGACAGTGCGAAGCGTTAAGTTTCTCTATACATTCCGTGCTGGGACTCTTATCCCATCTTTTTCAAACATCTCTGGCTTCGCGCTAGCCTTGCTGACGCGCGACCCACGTGACTACACGACGAGGAAGTAGAGAGGCTGGTGTTTTAGCAAGTCATATCTCAGCTGTACAGTCACAGATAGAACATTGTTCTATCTATACAAATCTTTGGCAAGGTATTGAGGGATATTCTGAGTCATTTCGGTGAGCTCCCAACTGGATCCTCGTTCAAAATACTTTAAAACTCGATCTAGAACCAAGGGGAAATGGCAAATCGCCGTTGTAAAGCCCAGAAATTAGATACCTTTAATGTCAGATCGTGCACGTTTAAATACATTTTGTACCTGGATAAATTCTTCACCTACAAAAAAATGAATTTTCTTTAAACACACTGCAAAAATGACAGCGTGGCCCAGAATGACACACTTTCTTGTTTCTGCAGTGAGGATTCACCCTCTTTAGACAATTATTTTGTAATGTATCTGCAGGTAATCGTTTTGAGACCAAAAAAACAACAGTAGTACATGTATGTAAATCACGGAGCATAATGAACGCCTCTTTCACTCATGAGATTCGGATCCCGACGTTCATAAGAAAAAGAGCAGCTAGGTCGCAGTGAAATGGCAACTTATGAAAGCACTGATAATGAGGCAAAGGACACCACATCTCCAAACGAGAATGACAAAACTTGCTGTTTCTGTAATATTGCCAAGGAACAGTCGGGATCGGACACAGAAATGCAGCTTTTTGTAAGTTTCGTCATTTGACATAGAATCGAACAATATAGCTAGCTAATGAGGTGGAAGTCTAATACTGCGTTCAAGTGCTAGCTGGAACTAGGAAACTCAAATGTCCAATTTACTAACTTGTTGTAGTTATACACGTGCCGCGTTCAACCAGTTAGCAAGTCGTACATTTCAGAGTTTCCCAGTTTCAACTAGCACGTAAACGCGGCATAAAATGCACTCTGTAGTAGGCTACTACTACTAGCTACTAATATTCTGTGTCTTACATCATGCCAACATAAGAAGCCAAGTGTTTATTATTCTCAAATGCGCAAGGATGACGAACTGGTCTGCTTTCGTGACCTGAAACCCGGGGCACGGCATCATTACCTGGTTGTACCTAGGACACACGTCGGGAACTGCAAATCACTCCGGAAGGAGCACATACCTTTGGGTAAGGTAAAGTATTTACTTCTGGGGTGCTGACCTGTTGCACCCTCTACAACCACTGTGATTAGTATTATTACTACTACTTGACCTTGTTGGTCATCTATGAACGCTTGAACATCTAGGCAATGTACTGTTATAATCTCAACCCGGTATAGCCAGAAGAGGACTGGCCACCCCTCAGAGCCTGGTTCCTCTAGATTTTCCCTAGCCTCTGTGCTACTACATCTGCATTGCTTGCTGTTTGGGGTTGTAGGCTGGGTTTCTGTATAGCACTTTGTGACATCGGCTGATGTAAAAAGGCTTTATAAATACATTTGATTGATTGATTGATTGATTGATTGTATGTATAAGGTGTCATGCTGTCCGTCAAATTGTAGCTTCATGTGTTTGACCAATAAATAAGCTGGTCTTGGACACTTTATTAGTTTTTTATTTGTATTGAAAATGTTTTCTACTTATTATACTGTTGTCATTTTTTATGTTTAAAAATTGACAATAAAAAATATAGAAAAATAAATGTATAAAATACAAATAGAGAAGCACAAATTGGAAATAGACAGGCCTAGCCCATATATTATCCTCCGAAATGTGTACATAATCGTATGGTGTCTGAATGGAGAGTATTGATAGGCTCTTTACTTTTTGCAGTGGAGAAGATGGAGGAGATGGGAAGGAGTGTATTGCAGAAGAAAAAGGTGACTGACCTGGATGACATAAGGTAAAGGTCTAAATTATGATTAGCCATGTCATTGAGACAGATCACATTGACCTCAGTCCTAATAATACATTAGAGTACAGGCCCATCTGTGTTGCAATTTCTGAGCATCCTAACTTGTTCCCTTGTTTTTGACTTCCATAGGATGGGATTCCACATGCCCCCCTTCTCCTCTGTCCCTCACCTCCATCTCCACGTCATTGCTCCTGCCAGTCAGATGAGCATCAGGTCGCTCAGGCACTATGGGCCACAATCCTATTGGTTCATCACTGTGAGTTGAGCAGCAACCTATACCACTTCACTATGGGTGGTCCTTCATGTTTGTGTCATGTTTACAATATTCAGATCTCTGTGTGTGAAATAATTTGTCTGTGCTCTGTTGTAGGTAGACAAAGTGCTCCAGCAGTTAAGGACCCAGAACCAGGTCAAATAAGAATACCTGGTTTAGCAGGACACAACAGCACTGGGCCACAACTCTTACATGGCTGACTGCATTCCCTCCCTATACTTGACATGCACTAATCTGAAGGACTGGCCTGCAAAAAGATTTGTTTGTTTTTGTTTAAAAACATTTTTTTTTAAAGACAGTCAAATCACCAGGAATTCTGCAAAAAATAAAAGATGTGATCATGTCTCTCAATGTAATTCAAGGTATGAAATTGTTATTTTAAAATGCACTGAACAAAACTAAACGTATCGTATAACAATTTCAAAAAGTTTCCTGAGTTACGGTTCATATAAGGAAATACATTCATTAGGCCCTAATATATGGATTTCACATGACAGGGAATACAGATATACATTTGTTGGTCACAGATACCTTAAAGGTAGGGGCGTGGATCAGAAAACCAGTCTATTTGCCGTGACCACCATTTGCCTCATGCAGCGCAACAAATCGCCTTCGCATAGGGTTGATCAGGCTGTTGATTTTGGCCTGTGGAATGTTGTCCCACTAGTCTTCAATGGCTGTGCGAACTTGCTGGATATTGGCGGGAACTGGAACCCGTTGATCCACAGCATCCCAAACATGCACAGTGGGTGACATGTCTGGTAAGTATGCAGGCCATGGAAGAACTGCTTCCAGGAATTGTGTACAGATCCTTGCGACATGGGGCCGTGCATTATCATGCTGAACCATGAGGTGAAGGCAGTAGATGAATGACAATGGCCCTCAGTATCTCTGTGCATTCAAATTGCCATCGATAAAATGCAATTGTGTTCATGTCCGTAGCTAGCTTTTAAGCACCAGCTGTCAGAACAGCTCACAGATCACTGCACCTGTACTTAGCCCATCTGTAAACAGCCCATCTATCTATCTCATCCCCATACTGTATTTATTTTATTTATCTTGCTCCTTTGCACCCCAGTATCTCTACTTGCACATTCATCTTCTGCACATCTACCATTCCAGTGTTTATTTGCTATATTGTAATTACTTCGCCACCATGGCCTATTTATTGCCTTTACCTCCCTTATCTTACCTCATTTGCACTCACTGTATATATACTCTTTTTTCTGCTGTATTATTGACTGTATGTTTTGTTTATTCCATGTGTAACTCTGTGTTGTTGTATGTGTCGAATTGCTATGCTTTATCTTGGCCAGGTCACAGTTGCAAATGAGAACTTGTTCTCAACTAGCCTACCTAATTAAATAAAGGTGAAATAAATACAAATAAAATTACACAGGTGCACCTTGTACTGGGGACAATAAAAGGCCACTCTAAATGTGCAGTTTTGTCACACAACCCAATGCCATAGATGTCTCAAGTTTTGAGGGAGCGTGCAATTGGCCTGCTGTCTGCACTAATGTCCACCAAAGCTGTTGCCTGAGAATTGAATGTTCATTTCTTTACCATAAGCCGCTTCAACGTTGTTTTAGAGAATTAGGCAGTACGTCCAATCGGCCTCACAACCGCAGACCACATGTAGCCATGCCAGCCCAGGACCACAAAATCCGGCTTCTTCACCTGCGGGATTGTTTGCGACCAGCTACCCGGAAAGCTGATGAAACTGTGGGTTTGCACAACCAAATAATTTCTGCACAAATGGTCAGGGAACCGTCTCAGGGAAGCTCATCTGTGTGCTCATCGTCCTTACCAGGGTCTTGACCTGACTGCAGTTTGGCGTCGTGACCGACTTCAGTGGGCAAATTTGTATTTTTTATTTCACCTTTATTTAACCAGGTAGGCAAGTTGAGAACAAGTTCTCATTTACAATTGCGACCTGGCCAAGATAAAGCAAAGCAGTTCGACACATATAACAACACAGAGTTACACATGGAGTAAAACAAAAATACAGTCAATAATATAGTACAAAAATAAGTATATATACACAATGTGAGCAAATGAGGTGAGATAAGGGAGGTAAGGCAATAAATAGGCCATGGTGGCGAAGTAAATACAATATAGCAATTAAAACACTGGAATGGTAGATTTTACAGAAGATGAGTGTGCAAAGTAGAAATACTGGGGTGCAAAGGAGCAAAATAAATACAGTAGGGGAGGAGGTAGTTCTTTGGGCTATTTATAGATGGGCTATGTACAGGTGCAGTGGAACAATTCATTAATTAACAATTAATGTGGAACAACACTGTGTTTATCTCTTCTCTCAGAGAGCAGCAAAGGAAATATAACATTAAAAGGCCTTTTGTGCTTAGATTTGATAGTTTTTAAGCGTGATTGTTTTTCTAGGTGGAGAAAACATATTGTTGCCTATCCCTGCACTAGTAGGTATGTGGTACTAGATTTTACTTTGGGGCTATTTCTATGCCTTATTACATATTATTACCAATGTGGGTATCATTGCAGACAGACAGTCTAATGATGAACAATAGTTTTGATAATGAAGACGAATTATATAACACACTAAGGGCGTCAAAGCCCTATGATCACCAAATAATGGGTTTGTAGTTGGCAGAACATTGAAAGTGCCATTGATTATGCCAAAGATATTTATAACTAACCCAAGATAGTTAATCTCTCTCGTTTACAGTGGGAGCAAATGAAGCAGAGTGGGCAGAACAAGCAACGAGGTACGGAAGCCAAGTACGAGCTAAGCAGATCCAATAGCCTGTATTTGAATATTTCCGTTAGGAACCCCTCTGAAGTGCGCGTGTGCACAAACCCAATTCGGTCTTGCACTTCTTATAAACCACTTAATTAAAAAAATACAAGAACTTTGGCAAGTCGTCCAGTTTATAACACTTAGTGCACTGTGTTCGCAACAGATTCTAGTTTTGGGAACAGAAATGTATTGAGATCAGATGTTTAATCGATTTAGACATATTTAGAAACTTTGATTTAGAAATGAGCAGAATGTCGGCCCAGTTTCACCTAATTCCATCCTTTTCCATCACCCGCGACAGGACTTCATCTCACTACCATATTTGGTGGTGAGCAAACGTTCTAAACGGATGCTTCAGTTTTATAGCCCCTGTGACGCGTCTGGATTACACCTTCTGTCTATGATTATGCTACTGTAAAATGGAGACAATGGGCTTGTTTGACTGCTAAATCTGAACCAACCGACTGAAGGCAAAAGTCGAGGAGTGAAGTCGGGGGAGGTGCATCTGCTACAGCCGAAAGTCGGACACTGATGTGGTTTAGTATGGCTCAGTGTAACATTTATTTAATTTTAATGTTTTTATTTTACCCTTATTTGACCAGGTATTTTGTCTGAGAACACATTCTCATTTACAGCAACGACCTGGGGAATATTTTTATTTTATTAACCCCTCCACCACCCCGCTTCAGAGGACAAATATCTTAGTTTTTTTACAGCTTTTTTGCTACATATACATACATGTTACATATATATTTTACATACACATTTTACATACATGGTACTTTTATATAAAGCAATCACATAACAATAATACATTACCAAACATAAACTCTTTAAACCCAACCCTCAGCCACTCTCAGCCCATCCCACCTATCACCATAGACCACCCTGGTTTGGTTTCCATGTGCCATATATTTTTTAATTGTGCTGTGATGTTTTACAAAATGTTTGAACCTTTCTAATCATATTTTATCCACAGATTGTGAGTTAAAATGTAAATGTTAAGATGAAAACCTTTCCTATGAGTATTATTATATTATTTATTGACTGACTATGGCTTTCCAAATCGCCCAACACTGTTATTTGTAAGGTTAATTTTATTTGCATGTTGTGATTTTTGAACCTGTGACCAGAAACATGCTACATACCAGAATAAATTATCTATTGATTCTGTCTCTTCGCAGCAAATCTATAGAGCTGAGATTGTTGTATGCCCCATATATATATAGCATTCTATTGTTGGCACGAATTTTATATAATAATTTAAATTGAAAAACTTAGTGTGGAATCAAGTGTAGTTTTTTTGTACCAGTTCATAAACCATATGCCATGGAATTGGTACATCAAAAAGCTCCTTCCACTTATTTTGCACCCTGTATGGCGCAGCTGTCAACATTTTTGTCCACAGATGAAACTGGTATATTTTTCTATTTATGCAAGTAACTTTCAGCCAATTTGTATCTTTAATATATGGCAGGCAAACAAGTTCCCTACCTTCTCCCTTTTCCACTTGCCTCCTCCATTTTTGTGGTAGAGCTGCAATCAATTGGTTGTAAATTTGGATTGAGCAGATATTCCCATATATTTTCGATAACTGCATATGTGACAGAACTCCTCCGTTTCTATTCATAATATCGTTAACAAATATAATAAAAAAAATGTAACTTTTTCCATAAGAATGTTTTTTTATTAATCAGTATATTTGAATTGAACCATAACATTTGTTGTAATATTCGTTGTATCTTTTCTGGAGGATAAAACTGAAATTGTAACCAGCTTTGTATGGCTTGTTTAAGAAAGGGCGATACTTTAAACAAAATTACATTTTCATTTAGTCGGAAATGAGAAGTTGTAATATGTATCTACAAGTCCATGCTGCTTGCCTACGGAGCTGTGAGGGGAACGGCACCTCCGTACCTTCAGGCTCTGATCAGGCCCTACACCCAAACAAGGGCACTGCGTTCATCCACCTCTGGCCTGCTCGCCTCCCTACCTCTGAGGAAGCACAGCTCCCGCTCAGCCCAGTCAAAACTGTTCGCTGCTCTGGCACCCCAATGGTGGAACAAGCTCCCTCACGACGCCAGGACAGCGGAGTCAATCACCACCTTCCGGAGACACCTGAAACCCCACCTCTTTAAGGAATACCTGGGATAGGATAAAGTAATCCTTCTACCCCCCCCCCCCCCCGAAAGATTTAGATGCACTATTGTAAAGTGGTTGTTCCACTGGATATCTTAAGGTGAATGCACCAATTTGTAAGTCGCTCTGGATAAGAGCGTCTGCTAAATGACTTAAATGTAAATGTAAATGTATAAAAGCAAAAAGGCAATTTTTTTTATCAAAGGATGAGTTTTTCTTAATAATCTACTAGAGAGCCATTTTGGGGTTAAGTATAATTTATGTATGAGTGAAGCTTTTAGTGAGAGATTTAGAGCTTTAATATTTAATAATTTTAGCCCCCAAACTTATATTCATTATATAAATAGGCATGTTTAGTTTTGTCTGGCTTAGTATTCCAAATACAATGAAATATTTTTTGCTCATACGATTTAAAAAACAAGTCATCTGGAGTAGGCAGTGCGATTGGCAAGTAAATAAACTGTGATAGGACCAAAGAGTATGATTTTTCCATAAATAGACAAGTATTTACCTTTTCATGGTTGCAGAATCTTATCTATTTTTGCTAACTTTCTATTGAAATGAATTGTGTTTTTTTTAAAATGTGAATACCAAGTATGTCTACTTCACCATCCGCCCATTTTATTGGTAAACTACACGGTAATGTAAACACTATTTTTTAATGTTCCAATATGTAATATGGTACACTTGTCATAATTTGGTTTTAATCCAGAGAGGCTAGAAAAGTGATAAAGATCTTCAATGACACAGGGATCCAGATTACGGATTTAAGAAAAAACTACAATTATCGGCATACATTGACACTTTTGTTTTAATTCCCTGGATTTCTAACCCCTTGATGTTCTTGTTCGATCTAATATTAATAGCTAGCAATAATAAATAGATACGGAGACAACGGACAACCTTGTTTTACTCCTCTTAAAAGCTCAATACGTTCTGAGAAGTAACCATTATTTATTATTTTACATCTGGGGTTGCTGTACTTAACTTTAACCCATTGTATAAGAGATTCACCTACATTTAAGTAATCCAGGCATTTATATATCAATTATAGTCATACTTCATCAAACGCCTTTTCAAAATCTGCTATGAAGACCAGGCCTGGTATCTTTGATGTTTCATAATATTCAATTGTTTCAAGTAATTGTCATTTATCTCCAATATATCGTCCATGTAAAAAAAAAACCCTGTCTGATCAGGATGAACAATATCTGGTAAAACCTTTTTTATTCTATGTGCTATGCATTTCGCCAGCATATTCACATTGCAACATTGAAGTGTTAGAGGCCTCCATTTTTTTTAATGGACTGGATCTTTATACTTACCACCTGGGTCCTGTTTTAGTAGTAATGAAATCAGACCATTTGTATAAGAGTAATTAAAGCATTCTAATAATGGATATTTGAGTACATAAAAAAAGGTCTGATATACCTCTACTGGTATACCGTCAAGCCCTGGTGTTTTTTCACACTGAAAAGACTTTATTGCCTCAAAAAGTTCCTCTGCTGTAAATTGGCCTTCACGCAGGTCTTTCTGTAAATTTGTTAATTTTACATTATTATTAGGAAAGAAATCCTTACAGTTAACATCATTCAGTGGAAATGGAGGAGACTGAAAAGAAAACATATGCTTAAAATATTTTGCTTCCTCTTTCAAAATATCATTTGATGAATCATGGATAACCATCATTTGTAATGAGTTTCTGTAAATTCTTTTTGGTAGAATTTCTATGTTGAAGATTCAAGATTTTATTTGTTGCATTTTTCACAATTTTCTATCAATTCGCTTTATTTTGGTAATACGTTACACTTGATCATTCTTGAATAAGTACCTCCAATTCTTTTTGTTTTTCCTCTAACCTATTTTGTGCCTCTATAGTAGTTTCCATTACTACCTGCGCTGTTACTTCCTCTATTTCCTTTAGTAGTCTAATCTCTTTTAACCTAAACTGCTAATATTTTAATGATGAGTATTGTATTGAATGGCCTCTAAAAGTACATTTGAAAGTGTCCCATACAATAAGGAGATCTGCTGTACTTATGTTGTACAAAAAAAGTCAATTATTAATTATTTTGTCTTTGTTCAGAACAAATTGTCATCCAATAGGCTTTGATTGAATTTCCAATATCCCTGTCCACGTGGAACTTCTGTAAGAGTTATATGGAGGCCAATTAGATGGTGGTCCGATCGCATTTGGTCTCCTATTAATATTTGTATTTATTTTTGATGCCAGCAAGAACGAGACTAGGAAGTAATCAAGACGGCTAGCTTGATTAAGCCTCCTCTATGTATATCTCAATAGGTCAGGGGTTTTTCAACCTCCATATATCCAGTAATTCTAATGTATCCATGAACTTTGTGATCTCCTTAAGTGCTTGAGGGTGATAGAGGAATTTCCTTTATGATCCATTGAGGTAATTAAAACCGTATTATAATCTCCCACCATAATGATAGATTTTCATTGCTTGTGAGCGCAAATATATACATATACACAGTTGAAGTCAGAAGTTTACATACACTTAGGTTGAAGTCATTAAAACTCATTTTTCAACCACTCAACAAATTTCTTGTTAACAAACTATAGTTTTGGCAAGTTGGTTAGGATATCTACTTTGTGCGTGACACAAGTCATTTTTCCAACAATTGTTTACAGACAGATTATTTCACTTATAATTCACTTTATGACAATTCCAGTGGGTCAGAAGTTTACATACACTAAGTTGACTGTGCCTTTAAACAGCTTGGAAAATTCCAGAAAATTATGTCATGGCTTTAGAAGCTTCTGATAGGCTAATTGACATCATTTGAGTCAATTGGAGATGTACCCGTGGATGTATTTCAAGGCCTACCTTCAAACTCAGTGCCTCTTTGCTTGACATCACTGGAAAATCAAAAGAAATCAGCCAAGACCTCAGAAAACAATTGTAGATCTCCACAAGTCTGATTCATCCTTGGGAGCAATTTCCAAACGCCTGAAGGTACCACGTTCATCTGTACAAACAATAGTAAGCAAGTATAAACCATGGGACCACGCAGCCGTCATACCGCTCAGGAAGGAGACGCATTCTGTCTCCTAGAGATGAACGTACTTTGGTGTGAAAAGTGCAAATCAATCCGAGAACAACAGCAAAGGACCTTGTGAAGATGCTGGAGGAAACAGGTACAATAGCATCTATATCCACAGTAAAGCGAGTCCTATATCAACATAACCTGAAAGGCCACTCAGCAAGTAAGAAGCCACTGCTCCAAAACCGCCATAAAAAAGCCAGACTACGGTTTGCAACTGCACATGGAGAAATGTCCTCTGGTCTGCTGAAACAAAAATACAACTGTTTGGCCATAAAGACCATAATTATGTTTGGAGGATAAAGGGAGATGCTTGCAAGCCGAAGAACACCATCCCAACCGTGAAGCACGGGGGTGGCAGCATCATGTTGTGGGGGTGCTTTGCTGCAGGAGGGCTGGTGCACTTCACAAAATAGATGGCATCATGAGGAAGGACAATTATGTGGATATATTGAAGCAACATCTCAAGACATCAGTCAGGAAGTTATAGTTTGGTCGCAAATGGGTCTTCCAAATGGACAATGAACCCAAGCATTCTTCCAAAGTTGTGGCAAAATGGCTTAAGGACAACAAAGTCAAGGTATTGGAGTGGCCATCACAAAGCCCTGACCTCAATGCCATAGAAAATTTGTGGAAATAACTGAAAAAGCGTGTGTGAGCAAGGAGGCCAACAAACCTGACTCAGGTACACCAGCTCTGTCAGGAGGAATGGGCCAAAATTCACCCAACTTACTGTTGGAAGCTTGCGGAAGGCTACCTGAAACGTTTGACGCAAGTTAAACAATTTAAAGGCAATGCTACCAAATACTAATTGAGTGTATGTAAACTTCTGACCCACTGGGAACTTGATGAAAGAAATAAAAGCTGAAATAAATCATTCTCTCTACTATTATTCTGAAATTTCACATTCTTAAAATAAAGTGGTGATCCAAACTGACCTAAGACAGGGAATTTTTACAAAGATTAAATGTCAGGAGTTTTGAAAAACTGAGTTTAAATGTATTTGGCTAAGGTGTTTGTAAGCTTCTGACTTCAACTGTATATATATATATATATATTTGAAAAAGTGTGGATCATCATTATTTGGCCCATATAGATTAATAGGCCAAATCTGTTTTTGGTCCAATAGCATATTTAAAATGATCCATCTTCCTTGCGGATCTGTTTTCACAATCAGATCAAAATTTGTATTAATTAGTATAGTCACCCATTTTGAGTTTCTTTGCCCATGACAAAAATATATTTCTCCCTCCCAGTCCTTTTTCTACCCAACCTCATCTATATTTGTAGAAAGAGTTTCCTGTAAACAATAGATATTACATTCTTTCTCTTTTAGCCATGTAAAAATGTATCGTCTTTTTTTATGATCTGCTAAGACATTACAATTATAACTTGCTATACTTATTTCCACACTTACCAAGTTTCAGTTATACTTACCACAACAAATGTTTGTAAACTTACCATTAAAAAGCACCATGATGGTTAAGTGTCCATATAAACTCTTTCAAAGATAATTCGTAAAAATCCAAATAACTTCACAGATCTTCATTGTAAAGGGTTCGAACACTGTTTCCCATGCTTGTTCAATGAACCATAAACAATTAATGAACATGCACCTATGGAACGGTCGTTAAGACACTAACAGCTTACAGACGGTATGTCACATCTGCTCCTGCGACGCCCTCTTGTGCTCATCAGGTGTCTCCTTGACCTGAAGCCACTCCCCCAGTACACTCTCCCGCTCCCTCTCTGTGTGATTGTGTGGTTGGAGACAGGTGTGCTGGAGTCAGAGCAGATCCCCACCAGCTGCAACCCGATCCATAATCAAGACCTCTACAAATACTCAGTCCTGCCACTTCCACTCTGCCAGATCATAATCTCTGCTCAGTCAGTTTATGTGTCTAGCTTTATTATTATTCAAGTTCCTGTTACCTTGCTGTTCCTGTTTCCCTGCCTGATACTGTTTATCCTTGCACTGCAGTTTTGCTGCTCTGACTCTGGTATCCTGTCTACTCTTTCACATCTCACCACCCTGCTACCCTGTTCTGGATTCAGCTCACCATCACTCCATTGGAGTCTCAACCCAGCCCACTCCAACCTCAGCCTCCACATCTGGTTTCCTACAATCCACACAAGCTTCCTCTGGCCTGCACTACATCGCTCCCTGTTTGGCACTAAATGTTTTTCTTTATTCATCCAGTTTCCTCGTCTGAGTCTGCTCCAGGGTTCCCCTGTGCTGCTCCACTTAACACAGTAGGAAATTAAGGTCAGTTATGAAAACTTAGGACACTAAAGAGGCCTTTCTACTGACTCTGAAAAACACCAAAAGAAAGATGCCCAGGCTCCCTGCTCATCTGTGTGAACGTGCTTTAGACATGCTGCAAGGATGCATGAGGACTGCAGATTTGGCCAGGGAAATAAATTGCAATGTCGGTACTGTGAGACGCCTAAGACAGCGCTACAGGGAGACAGCTGATTGTCCTCACAGTGGCAGACCACGTGTAACAACACCTGCACAGGATCGGTACATCCGAACATCACACCTGCGGGACAGGTACAGGATGGTAACAACAACTGCCTGAGTTACACCAGGAACGCACAATCCCTCCATCAGTGCTCAGACTGTCCTCAATAGGCTGAGAGAGGCTGGACTGAGGGCTTGTAGGCCTGTTGTAAGGCAGGTCCTCACCAGACATCACCGGCAACAACGTCGCCTATGGGCACAAACCCACTGTCGCTGGACCAGACAGGACTGGCAAAAAGTGCTCTTCACTGACGAGTTGCGGTTTTGTCTCACCAGGGGTGATGGTCGGATTCACGTTTATTGTAGAAGAAATGAGCATTACGCCGAGGCCTGTACTCTGGAGCGGGATCAAGGTGGAGGGTCTGTCATAGTCTGGGGCGGTGTGTTACAGCATCAGACTGAGCTTGTCATTGCAGGCAATCTCAACTCTGCGTTACAGGGAAGACAGCCTCCTCCCTCATGTGGTACCATTCTTGCATGCTCATCCTGACATGACTCTCCAGCATGACATTGCCACCAGCCATACTGCTCGTTCTGTGCGTGATTTCCTGCAAGACAGGAATGTCAGTGTTCTACCATGGCCAGCGAAGAGCCTGGATCTCAATCCCATTGAGCACGTCTGGGACCTGTTGGATCGGAGGGTGAGGGCTAGGGCCATCCCCCCCCAAAAATGGCCGAGAACTTGCAGGTGCCTTGGTGGAAGAGTGGGGTAACATCTCACCGCAATAACTGGAAAATGTGGTGCAGTCCATGAGGAGGAGGTGCACTGCAGTACTTAATGCAGCTGGTGGCCACTCTAGGTCTGTTGTCACTAAGACCATCAGACCATCTCCCTGACTCATGCACCTTTGCGTCCTAAGGCAAACCCTTGGCTGACAATTGGCGTTGACCAGAGGGAAATATGGGCAGGCCCATGATGACAAATATTTATGAGGATGCTTAAGAGAACTAACCAAATAACATGGAAAAATAACATTTTATTTTCCAAGATGGCGTAGCAGTCAGACGTCTTTATTCTTCGTCTTGTCGTGCCCCATGTATATCTTTTTACATATTTTTTTCTTTGCATATCTTTTATATTTTTCTAAACCTGAACTTCAAAATACTCTGCTGCAACCCGCCTCACCCAATGTAGTTTGGATCTGTCTCTTCTAAAGTATTCTTATCCACCCCGCCGAACTGGTACTCCCCAACAGAAGCTAGCCAGCAAACTAGCTACTAGCTAATTAGTCAGCTAACCACTGCTAGCGGTCATCAGCTAACCTTTAGCTCGGAAAGCTCTCACCAGTTTTTACAACGCGTTTCAAAACAGAGCATACCGGACCTGTCTTCTCTCCATATCCCCGGATTCTTACTGCAAGCTCTGAACCTTTTCACCTGGATCACCACAGCTAACTAGCTGCAACCTGGGTGACTATTCCTGGTTTAAAACCTGTTGAGGACAGACGTTCTGCTAGCGGAACGCCTCGCCAATATCCAATGGTAGAGCGTGGCGCGAAATACAAATACCTCAAATGCTATAATTTCAATTTTTCAAACATACGACTATTTTACACCATTTTAAAGTCAAGACTCTCGTTAATCTAACCACATTGTCCGATTTCAAAAAGGCTTTTCAGCGAAAGCAAAACATTGGATTATGTTAGGAGAGTACATAGCCAAAAACAATCACACAGGCATTTTCCAAGCAAGCATATATGTCACATAAACCCAAAACACAGCTAAATGAAGCACTAACCTTAGATGATCTTCATCAGATGACACTCCTAGGACATTATGTTATACAATACATGCATGTTCTGTTCAATCAAGTTCATATTTATATCCAAAAACAGCTTTTGACATTAGCATGTGATGTTCAGAACATGCATTCCCACCCAAAACTTCCGGTGAATTTACTAAATTACTCATCATAAACGTTGACAAAATGCATAACAATTATTTTAAGAATTATAGATACAGAACTCCTTTACGCAATCGCTATGTCAGATTTTAAAATACCTTTTCGGCAAAAGCACATTTTGCAATATTCTGAGTACATACCTCAGCCATCACGGCTAGCTATTTTGACACCCGCCAAGTTCGGGGCTCACTAAACTCAGAATTACTATTAGAAAAATGGAATTACCTTTGCTTATCTTCATCAGAATGCACTCCCAGGACAGCTACTTCCACAACAAATGTTGTTTTTGTTCCAAATAATCCATAGTTATGTCCAAATACCTCCGTTTTGTTTGTGCGTTCAGGTCACTATCCAAAGGGTAATGCGTGAGCGCATTTCGAGACAAATTCAAAATGTTCCTTTACCGTACTTAGAAGCATGTCAAACGCTGTTTAAAATCAATTTTTATGACTAACGTGAGTTTTTCTAGAGCACACCGGACTGTTAGCTTAAGAGGCCCATCGGACAAATTCTTCGGCCACTATAACAATTTTGCCAATTTGGCCTTCTTTACCACACGGAGCCCTGCTGATCCGTCTGCCGACATATTCAGCACGAGGGGGCCACAACAGACTTTCCTCCGTCGTGACGTCCTTCTAAGGCCCTTCTGCTAGCCCCAGGTCTCTAGCTGCCTGAAGCCACTCGCTGGACTCCTATGATTACTTGGCTACGCATACATCTCCCTAACGTCAATATGCCTTGTCCGTTGCTGTTTTGGTTAGTATTTATTGCCTTATTTCACTGTAGAGCCTCTAGCCCTGCTCAATATGCCTTAGTGAATACTTTAATTACACCTCCAACACATTCGGTGACATCACCTGGTTTAAATGATATTCCTAGAGACAATATCTCTTTCATCGTCACTCTATGCACAGGTTTACCCCACTGTATTCACATCCTACCTTACCTTTGTCTGTACATTATGCCTAGAATATTTTCTACCGCGCCCAGAAATCTGTTCCTTTTACTCTGTTCTGAACGTATTAGCCGTACAGTTCTTTTAGCCTTTAGCCGTACCCTTATCCTACGCCTCCTCTGTTCCTGTGGTGATGTAGAGGTTAATCCTGAACCTGCAGTGCCTAGCTCCACTCCTATTCCACAGATGCTCTCATTTGTTGACTTCTGTAACCGTAAAAGCCTTGGTTTCATGCATGTTAACATTAGAAGCCTTGGCATGCTCTGCCAATCAGGATGTCCTAGCCATGTCTGAATCCTGGCTCAGGAAGACTACCAAAAACCCAGAAATTTCCATCCCTAACTATAACATTTTCCGAGAAGATAGAACTGCCAAAGGGGGCGGAGTTAGCCTGCAGAGTTCTGTCTTACTATCCAGGTCTGTACCCAAACAATTCGAGCTTCTACTTTTAAAAATCCACCTTTCCAGAAACAAGTCTCTCACCGTTGCCGCTTGCTATAGGCCACCCTCTGCCCCCAGCTGTGACCTGGACACCATTTGTGAACTGATTGCCCCCCATCTATCTTCAGAGCTCGTGCTGCTAGGTGACCTAAACTGGGACATGCTTAACACCCCGGCCATCCTACAATCTAAGTGTGACGATCGTCGTCGAAAGGAGTAGACCAAAGCGCAGCGTAAAAATATTTATTTTAACTCAGAACACTAAATCAGAACAATAAACAACGGAAAACGACCGTCACGTTCTGCAGGCTATACTAAGCTGTACAAAAACAAGATCCCACACTGAAGGAGGGAAAAAGGGCTGCCTAAGTATTCCCAATCAGAGACAACGATAGACAGCTGCCTCTGATTAGGAACCACACTCGGCCAAAAAAAAACAAAAAGACAAGATAGAAATATAACACAGAGTGCCCACCCCACACCCTGACCTAACAAAATAGAGAAATAAACCGTCTCTCTCAGGTCAGGGCGTGACACTAAGCTTGATGCCCTCAATCTCACACAAATGATCAATGAACCTACCAGGTACAACCCCAAATGTATAAACACGGGCACCCTCATAGATATCATCCTAACCAACTTGCCCTCCAAATACACCTCTGCTGTTTTCAACCAAGATCTCAGCGATCACTGACTCATTGCCTGTATCCGTAATGGGTCCGCGGTCAAACGACCACCCCTCATCACTGTCAAACGCTCCCTAAAACACTTCAGCGAGCAGGCCTTTCTAATCGACCTGGCCCGGGTATCCTGGAAGGATATTGACCTCATCCCGTCAGTAGAGGATGCCTGGTCATTCTTTAAAAGTGCCTTCCTCACCATATTAAATAAGCATGCCCCTTTCAAAACATTTAGAACCAGGAACAGATATAGCCCTTGGTTCTCTCCAGACCTGACTGCCCTTGAACAGCACAAAAACATAATGTGGCATTCTGCATTAGCATCGAATAACACCTGTGATATGCAACTTTTCAGGAAAGTTAGGAACCAATATACACAGGCAGTTAGGAAAGCTAAGGCTAGCTTTTTCAAGCAGAAATTTGCATCCTGCAGCACAAACTCAAAAAGGTTCTGGGACACTATAAAGTCCATGGATAATAAGAGCACCTCCTCCCAGCTGCCCACTGCACTGAGGCTAGGAAACACTGTCACCACCGATAAATCCACTATAATTGAGAATTTCAATAAGCATTTTTCTACGACTGGTCATGCTTTCCACCTGGCTACCCCGGTCAACTGCCCTGCACTCCCTGCAGCAACTCGCCCAAGCCTCCCCGATTTCTCCTTCACCCAAATCCAGATAGCTGATGCTGACCCCTACAAATCAGCCGGGCTAGACAATCTGGACCCTCTCTTTCTAAAATGATCTGCCGAAATTGTTGCAACCCCTATCACTAGTCTGTTCAACCTCTCTTTCGTATCGTCTGAGATTCCCAAAGATTGGAAAGCTGCCGCGGTCATCCCCCTCTTCAAAGGGGGAGTCACTCTAGACCCAAACTGCTACAGACCTATATCTATCCTACCCTGCCTTTCTAAGGTCTTCGAAAGCCAAGTTAACAAACAGATTACCGACCATTTTTTAATCCCACCGTACCTTCTCCGCTATGCAATCTGGTTTCAGAGCTGGTCATGGGTGCACCTCAGCCACGCTCAAGGTCCTAAACGATATCATAACCGCCATCGATAAGAGACATTACTGTGCAGCTGTATTCATTAACCTGGCCAAGGCTGTCGACTCTGTCAATCACCACATTCTTATTGGCAGACTCAACAGCCTTGATTTCTCAAATGATTGCCTCGCCTGGTTTACCAACTACTTCTCTGATACAGTTCAGTGTGTCAAATCGGAGGGCCTGTTGTCCGGACCTCTGGCAGTCTCTATGGGGGTGCCACAGGGTTCAATTCTCGGGCCGACTCTCTTCTCTGTATACATCAATGATGTCGCTCTCGCTGCTGGTGATTCTCTGATCCACCTCCACACAGACGACACCATTCTGTATACCTCTGGACCTTCGTTGGACACTGTGTTAACTAACCTCCAGACGAGCTTCAATGACATACAACTCTCCTTCCGTGGCCTCCAACTGCTCTTAAATGCAAGTAAAACTAAATGCATGCTCTTCAACCGATCCCTGCCCGCCCGTCCAGCATCACTACTCTGGACGGCTCTGACTTAGAACATGTGGGTAATTACAAATACCTAGGTGTCTGGTTAGACTGTAAACTCTCCTTCCAGACTCACATTAAGCATCTCCAATCCAAAATTAAATATAGAATCGGCTTCCGATTTCGTAACAAAGCATCCTTCACTCATGCTGCCAAACATACCTCGTAAAACTGACCATCCTACCGATCCTCGACTTTGGCGATGTCATTTACAAAATAGCCTCCAGCACTCTACTCAACAAATTGGATGCAGTCTATCACAGTGCCATCCGTTTTGTCACCAAAGCCCCATATACTACCCACCACTGCGACATGTACGCTCTTGTTGGCTGGCGCTCGCTTCACTCTCGTCGCCACACCCAGTGGCTCCAGGTCATCTACAAGCCTCTGCTAGGTAAAGCCCCGCCTTATCTCTGCTCACTGGTCACCATAGCAGAACCCACTCATAGCACACGCTCCAGCAGGTATATCTTACTGGTCACCCCCAAAGCCAATTCATCCTTTGGCTGCCTTTCAGTTACATTTGACATTTTAGTCATTTAGCAGATGCTCTTATCCAGAGCAACTTACAGTAGTGAATGCATACATTTCATTTTTTTTTTTTTTTCTGTGCTGGCCCCCCGTGGGAATTGAACCCACAACCCTGGTGTTGCAAACACCATGCTCTACCAACTGAGCTACAGGGAAC
This sequence comes from Salmo trutta, assembly GCF_901001165.1. Lineage (NCBI taxonomy): Eukaryota > Metazoa > Chordata > Actinopteri > Salmoniformes > Salmonidae > Salmo > Salmo trutta. Next base: position 23,321,640 of record NC_042957.1, read on the forward strand.
ACACTGCATTAACACACTGCATTAACCCGATCTGTCCCCAGTTCTCTGCTGCCAATGACTGGAACTAACTACAAAAATCACTGAAGCTGGAGACTCATATCTCCCTCACTAGCGTTAAGCACCAGCTGTCAGAGCAGCTCACAGATCACTGCACCTGTACACCAATCTGTAAACAGCCCATCCAACTACCTCATCCCCATACTGTATTTATTTATCTTTCTCCTTTGCACTCCAGTATCTCTACTTGTACATTCAACTTCTGCACATCTACCATTCCAGTGTTTTAATTGCTATATTGTAATTACTTCGCCATCATGGCCTATTTATTGCCTTACCTCCCTTATCTTACCTCATTTGCACTCACTGTATATAGACTTTTTTTTCCTACTGTATTATTGACTGCATGTTTTGTTTATTCCATGTGTAACTCTGTGTTGTATATGTCGAACTGCTATGCTTTATCTTGGCCAGGTCTCAGTTGCAAATGAGAACTTGTTCTCAACTAGCCTACCTGGTTAAATAAAGGTGAAATAAAATCATATGTATATATTTTTATTAAAAATAAATTCGTTCATGCAACAACAAAAAAAATAAAAAAAATAAAACGTTTTTGTGAAAAACAAAATAATCCATATTTGTACTGTGTAATGCGGGCGGTGCAAATATGTATCAGGGGCTACTTCAATAGGAGGTAGCTATCTCTCTGCTCTGCCTCCTTTATTCCAATATTATTTTTAATACTTCTGCACTTTAGATCAAGTAATTCGGCTTTCATTGTTTTATTATCATACCGTAGCCTCTCTGTAGTGTCTTTAAGGGAGTCCACGGTAGTTTTCAATATCTTATTTTCTGCTCGTATTTCTTCCATCATTTTATTACTGTAATCCGTTCCTGTTTTTAAGGCCTCAACCTCCTCCAGTAGCCCAGGCAATATATCCAGTTTCTTTAACTGCTCGCTCATGCTCTATCTTCTGGAGACATAGTTATAATAACGTCCCCCTCCAATGTTAAATTAGGAATTTTAGACGGCGGCTTTCCTCCTGTTTCGCTCGCAGAACTCGAGGAAAGGTATTCTCTTGTTTGCTTCATTGTATCAGTTTCTTTTCAGAGCATATCAAAATGCTGATCAATAAATTGGTACAGATTCTCTTTATTATCCACACTGTTTGTTTCGTAGTTATCAGCTAATCCTCAATTTTTCTGATTAATTCATGGGACAAGCTGAGACTTGAAGTAGGGTTTCCCCTTGCGTTGCAAGGGCCGCGGCTTTTGTGGCGCGATGGGTAACGATGCTTCGTGGGGTGTCAGTTGTTGATGTGTGCAAGGGTCCCTGGTTCGAGCCCAGGTTGGGGCGAAGAGAGGGACGGAACCTACACTGTTACACCTACCACGCTATCACCCTCTTTCCATGTGTTTTTAAGGATATATTCCTTGGGAATAGTTACAGGGGAGAGGATGGGGGATGAATGAGCCAATTGTAAACTAGGGATTAGGTGGCCATGATGGTATGAAAGCCAGATTGGGAATTTAGCCAGGACACCAGGGTTAACACCCCTACTCTTACAATAAGTGCCATGGGATCTTTAGTGACCACAGATTCAGTCGCATCCGAAAGACGGCACCCTACACAGGGCAATGTCCCCAATCACTGCCCTAGGGCAATGGGATATTTTTTTAGAACAGAGGAAAGGGTGCCTTCTACTTGCCCTCCAACACCACTTCCAGCAGCATCTGGTCTCCCATCCAGGGACTGACCACGACCAACACTGCTTAACTTGGTATGCAGGGTGGTATGTTGCTGGCAAAACATGGTAATGTTGCCATTGTTTATTACAAACTTTAAATATGTGTGTACATTGTCCTATCGATCTGGGAGGAGCACCTCATATCACACTCATTTGTACATGTCCACCATATACATGTAAATCACGGCAAAGTTCTTCTTCTGTGGGTTTCATAGCAGACTACAACCCAAAAAGGTGTATTACCTCCACCAACTGGACAGTGGTGAAAAAAACAAGGTAGAAATCAAATCCATATGTGACATTGAAACTAACTCAATCCACCCAAAATAAACCAATAAAAAAAGGTGCTACCCCCTTTAGGATGCTACCCCCTCCCCAAATCAATATGTAATATGGATGCCAATGTCTAGCTTTGCGTGCACACATTTCCTTTATTTCCCATCTGGGGCAGCACCTGCCTGTTTTGCCGGACTTATTAGATAACAGACCGGTGTGCGAAAAACTAAACATTGGCATCCATATTAGATTTTGAGGAGTGTAGCATCTAAAAACTGGATTTAATAGAACCGTCTACCGATTATGGAATCTAGCTTTGGACTGGGGACACCTTCTGCTAGCAGGTACGGTCATTGGACCATGAGTTATCTCGAACGCAGTCGCTATGGAATGCCCTTAGACCTAGTCTCATTAAATAATGAAATCATTAATCAAACATCTAATATTGGGCTACCTTGGGATTTCAGATCAGTACAGAACGATGTAAATGAGGCAAGGAGAGGCTATTGAAATGTTGCCATATTCTTGAATCCTTTATAGACGGGGCAAATTCCTGTGGTTGCTTTATAGACATGACAGATATCATCATAGTGAGTCATGTAGATTAATGGATATCCTACATTTGTAGATATCCTATTCCTTAAGTTAATTTGTCATAGAAGAGTTATTTTTCATGACTTTGAATGTGAAAAATAGCATCTTATCATGCTACTTTTAAAATGTCAATGACGTTTTGATCGTCTTTCCTTAGAAACTTCTGAAACGAGCCAGAGGGTGAAGTGGACAGACCTTTCTACAACATGATTCAACAACCGATTTACAAGGCTTTTTTTAAGTCACATTTGTCTGAATTATAAATTGAACCTGTATTTTGTTTTATTTTCTTTAGTTTGAATCTTTATTAGTCTTTACTTTAGTCGCTAGTCTTTATCTGTTTGCATTTCATATGTTTTGTCTGCCATTTAGCATTTGCACAATGCAGAGTATTTTGGAACACTTTTATATGCTGTCCAATTAAATGTTGTTCTGTAAATCTGTCTTTGGTGTAGTCCTAGTTGCCCCTGCCATGTTCCATCAAGCTGACCAGAGTTTGTTTCCTGTCATACTATTCCAGTTCCCTGTCAGAGAAATGTGCCTGTCAGAGAAAAGTTGCCCAGAGGTGTGTGTGTCCATCCATGCCCCTCTCGTGCCCCCCTGGGGTGAGTGCGGTGGCCGACAGCTGCGGGTGCTGCAAGGTCTTTTGAGAGGAGTGATATTCACCCAGTGCCTTCTATCATTTTCTCTGTTATAAAGATGTAGCATTAATGAAATGCTAGAGAGCCCTCCAAATTAAAATCTGGACCTCGAAGCTAGTTCCCCTCTAATCAGGGACTGGTTTAGACCTGGGACACCAGGTGGGTGCAATTAATTATCAGGCACAAGAGCCAGCAGTACTCTGGACCTCATACAGTAACATTTGGATACCCCTGGTCTAGAGCCTTGTCCTATCTCAGGCCTACATCTTCTTTCCCTAACAGTTTGTCACGGTTGTCAGAGCTTCCGGCTGAATGCTTCACAGACTTCACTAAGCATTGGCCTGCCCCCAAGACTTCTCCCAAATTCCTCACCTCTTCACGCTACATACATTATCTGCGTGTCGAGATGTTATCTCACTCATCTTTTATCACAGGGTTTTCTGAAGCCATGGCACTTGACATGTGTGGTATGTGTTCACTTTCCTTTCAAATTGCTCAAGAAGACACTTATCTGGTAGTAATCTTATAGAGCCCTTTAGGTGGTCTGCTATAGGGATCTTAAGTTTCTTCATTGTGATAATCAGGTTTATTATGATGAGAATAACAGAGGACAAAATGTACTGTAATTATACTAATGGACAGATGCATCAAATTTCTTTTTTTTAATGATATGCCTCAGCTCATGCATAATCATATTTTGGTGGTTGACATGTAAAACCAACAACCTAAGCCAGTGCAGAAAACCAACAATCTAAGCCCCCCCGCTTATCGCTCTTTCTCTTGCTTTTCCCCCCAGAGACGAAAGAGGATGCGAGACATCCCACGCCCTCATTTGTTCTGGTTCATATAGTCAATGATTTAAGTAGACCAGACCCAGCTGCTATCATGTTGGTGTGTTTGGGAGAGCCACCCCTTAAATAGACTGGAACTGAAAACATTTTTCAATGGTAAACTGCCTGTGTAAGACATCTTCATTTATCCAGCACCTTTGCCCCCCCCCCACCTCCAACACAGCTGGGTTGATTTTGCCTCCCTCTCTAGCGATTGTTTTCTTCTGAATCTGATCTGGCGTTCCAGTGATGAAGGGGGGTTTCTGGGTGTGGAACCCCACCCCTCTGACCCCGACAGTCCCATTGTCTGCCCGTGACAGCCCCCCGGGCTACCTAGCCTTACTGTCACTAACCCACAGATTCACATGGCTCCCCTTACTGTCATCAGCTCCTGCACGCTGCTCCAGTAAGACACTTACAGCAGAGCAGCTCATGTTCAGGGTTCAGATGCAGATGTAGGGCAAAAAAACAACATACGTGATGTTCAGTGGGAACTGGAAAGGCAAAAACATGATTTTCCCAACACTGCATGAAAACATATTTATACAGCTAGAAGAGGGAGCTCTGTTCTGTTTTATCTTAATATCAGTGTTATCTTGTCCTTAAGGGAACAACATGTGAACATTTCTGTAATTTCACTGGGGAAATAAAGTAGTAATTTTCTTTAATGTAAAAATATGTGTGTATTGGAGAACCTGTTTTCAATTTGGTCTTAGACTCATCCAGCTCCAGTCTGGCAGCGTCTTTGGCTTTTGTCTCAACAGATAAATCCTCTGCAACGTCAACCTCCTGAATGCTCCCGCTGATACCAATTTTGACACTTTTCCAGAAACCAGAAGTAGAACTTTAGATGAGATGTTAATCTCCCCCTCCCCTGCTGAAAAGCACATGCAAGAAAAGCACTATGGTGTCCATCTAGCTACCAACAGACAATAAATACATTGTGTTCAGACAATAAGCTCTAGGTGAACTAAACAGGATATTAGCTGATAGTCATAAAATAAATAGTTTCTAAGCGAGAGAGAGAACACTTCTATGTAAAAGACACAAAGGCAAGTCTGTTGGGTGGTTTTGGCATTGGTTTTTGGTTCCCAGGCCATAATGTAAACTGGAATCCCAAACAATTATCCCTTTGGAAGTGTGTGTGGCTTTTGCCACTTCTCTGTTCGCTATGGGTAACAGGCAATGGTTGATGCTTTCTGACACCTTCCAGTCCTATCTGTTGTTCAGCTTCGTTTTGTTTTCTTGTCAGACGTTAGCAAATCGCTCTGTATTTGAGAGTTTGGTTTTAGTTTTCTGGTAACATTCACTTCTGAGTTAATCTGAAACACACAGTCTCAGCATAGTTTTGGGGCATGAACTTCAGGGAAAAGTCATCAAGCTTTCAGTCAACAATGTATCGTCGGAAATGTAGATACAAGGGGAATCCGGCTTCTTTTTGAAGTTTATATTTTTTCACTCAATCCAAGCTGCCAGGGTGACATTGACAGAGTGCCTGGTGTAAAATCTGTGAGGTGACTCACAAGTGCACTTATGCTCCTCTGTTTTAAATGAAACCAAATGCACTGACATATTTCTTACACATAGTCACCCAGTCATCCTCTTTTCATTAGGATGGGGGAAGACATGTGGCTGTGGAATGATGAAGGTATCTATGCAGATGAGGAGAATCCCAAGTAGGTGAAGCAGACTCACAACAGGACAATAAAAGTTAATGGGCCTACTTGAAGTGCTTACTTTATTATGACAACTTTTGCATTGAGAGCAGGTGTATGTGTGTGAGAAAATGAGTGTGAGTGAGACCGAGAGAGGGGGAGAAAGCAAACTCACTGCTAACCCAAAACCTTGCATTAGGTTTGAGGTGCGACTATCATGATGTTCTGAGATGTTTTCATTCCTTATGGATTCTGACGGCATGGGTGATTTCATGGAATTTTTTTTAGATTTTTCATCTGGAAAACAGATTTGTTCTCTAGCGTGCATACTGGGGTTGGGACCATTGTGGATGATGTTCTTTTAACACAATTCTGGCGAAAAAATCTTTTTCAGGTATTTTATTTACATCAAAAGATGACTTAGCTGTTGGACAAAGAACCTTAATTCCAAAGAGGGTAAAAATGCTAATTCGGGTACCATTTCTGATTTGGATTCTGCACTTCATGGATCTTATTAATGGACAATATTTCTCAAGACATCCACGACATAGACGTAAGTATCCAACCGACACATTTTGATGCGACCTGATTGAAATGCGGACACCTGTTCTACGTATTTATACGCATATTCAACTCCTCTTCATACATGCGTAAAAGCATGGACATTACTATGTGGGTGCAGTAAACTTTCAGGCAACAATGCGGCCATATATTTTCATGGTTTATATGCGTTGGCTTACTATGTGAACCACACAATACATTGTAAAGTTTGGCTGAGGGTTTGATAAACCTGGGCTGGCTCCTGTTTCTATTCTTGGAACATAATGTGCCACGTATAGTAAGTCACTACTCAGGTTTATGAGATTGGCTGTATTCGTTGAGTACAGAGCATAATGATTTGTGATAATGTAGTTCTTCCAAAAAAGACTGAAGTTGTATAGGATTCAAGTTTGACCAAATTTCACGTGCTCAAGACATGTAACTGCATCCTCTCTTATGCAGGATCACACACACGTGTGTGTGTGTATGAGAGAGCGAGAGAGACAGACACACACAGCCATAACACCAGCTCTTCTCTCCAGGTAGCGCAGTGGTGAGCAGGTTGTGTCATGCTGGCTGCCTGACATGCTCAGCGTTAAACGGCTGCCTGTCCTGTAAGCCCCGCCTCTTCTTCCACTTGGAGCATGATGGGATGTGGGAGAGGGGGACCTGTCTGCTATCCTGCCCCAGAGGTCACTATGGGACACGCTCCCCACATGTCAACACCTGCACCAGTGAGTCATGTGATGGATGAACAACACTGACACTGTTATGGAGCGTTGTGATAATGTCATACACAGTGTAATGCCCTGATCATGTATCCACTCTAACCAGGGTCCCTGTCTGTGTCTCAGAGTGCAGGGAGGACTGTGTTTCCTGCTTCAACAGGAACTTCTGCACTCACTGTCACCAGGGCCACTACCTGTACAGAGGGAGGTGTGAGGACAGCTGCCCCGAGGGCCTGACCCCAAACGCTGCACTAAGAGAGTGCAATGGTAAGTCTATTACACTACAGCTGAACTGTGATCTTCCTTCATAGTCATAATGTGTTCAAAGTCTGGCTAAAACTAATAAGATCCAGTATTGGTCGGCCAAGAATCTGGGCTTGGATGCATCAAAATCACACATTGTGGAAGAAGACATATAAAGTACATATTTACAGTAGGGAGAGAGATCTATATAGAAATGCGCCTCTAACGTCTATGTCCCTCCGTCCCAGATTGTCCAGTGGGCTGTGAGGTGTGTGTGACGAGGAACACCTGCACCAGGTGTAGAGCAGGACTGTACCTCCTGCATGGCCAGTGCCATCATACCTGCCCAGGGGGGTTTGAGCCTGATGGACAGCTCATGGAGTGCATTTCTCAAGGTTAGTGACTCTCTGTCCTCCCCCGTCTCTGTACATGAGCCATCCCAATAGATCATTGATCGATCACTCTACAATGCAAATTTGACTGTATATTTTGTGTATCTATCTACCCTACAATGTCATGCCCCCCATCTTTCTCTCAGTACACTGTAAGGTGGGAGAATGGGGAGACTGGGGCCTCTGCTTTCGGAGAGGGAGGACCCGGGGCTACAGGAAGTTTGAGGAGGTACGAAGAAGAGAGGTCCTACGGCACCCCACCCTGTACGGCGACCCCTGCCCCAAAGTCAAAGAGTGGAGGAAATGTGTCATCAAAAGGAGACCAAGTCCAGGTATACTGGTGATCAAAGTGAAATTTTGACTTATTTCAGTTTTCCCACATCTTGCATTGTCCTCTCCCTTTCCACAGGAAGATCAGATGGCAAAGGCATTAGGCCAACAGAACATTGATGCAAGATCATTGGTGGGAGCAAAATAATAGCAAGTGGCAGATGTGATCCAAAACAGGATGGAAGGCCAGAAGGAGGACTGGATTAACTGGGTTGAAAGAGAGACCTCCATTGCCTGGACCTTAGTCGTTTCTGTAGTCAGGAACAGTGTGCAACAATGTATTCCTCTATGTTTATGACCAGCTGTTGACCTGCCTTAGTTGAGAGACCTTGGAGTAGATAACATTATCATCTGCTCTAGAATTTCAGGTTCAACATTTTTTGGTTCATTGGAAGATGTCACCCACACGATCCATTCCAGGAAAAGGTCACTAAATTGATATGGACTGAATTGAGCAGTGTTCAAAATGTGTTATTTTAATGAGTGTTTTTGTTTCTATCATGATGGTGGCTAGCCCACTTGTTCTACAAGTGTTGCATTTCTATGTATAGCAAGTCAAATTGAAACTATTGATGCCTTTTCATGATTTAAATCATTGTTATAGGCCTACATAAAATGTTTGTGTGGGAGATTTTATAGTAAATTACAGTATATTGTCTTCACAAACATGACTGAATTACATTTTGTTACCAAAAAACATTGTTGTTAGGTGGAAAGCCTACTCCAAAGATGTCTATAGCTAGCTAAATAAAACGAATTCTATACAATATGTTCTATACATTTTCTCCTACATTAAGGCGGCAGGTAGCCTAGCGGTTGGAGCGTTCAAATCCCTAAACCGACAAAGTGAAAAATCTGTCTGTGCTCTTGATCATGACTCAGTTCCATTACATTACACATAAGAGTCATTGGACGAAGGCATGTTCTGTACGGGGAGTTTTGTTAAGATCTAAGATGCTCAATCTGAACAGTAACAAGCGTCGCTTGCTGTACGTTATTGGCAGCGTAAGGACCTTATCTTCCATAGCAAAAAAAAATTACAAGGTTAAATTGATACACACATTGGTACAGTTAGGGTTAGTGTTCTCACACGGCCATATCTCGATGTTACAGCGCTTGTTTATGGAAAACAGACGGGAGACAAGAGTCAACCACCTGTACCAATTAGCTATCTAGCATGCTCTGAACACCTCTGTGTAATGTATATGTGCAACTCTGGAAGTGTAGTTTTGTCGGATGGAGACACCCATAGCTGTATGGATCTGTGCAAAACTGCTACTGTAAGTGTAACTTTTTTAGTTGAAGGATACTTTCTCGCTGATGAAAGATAAGGGCCATATGTTTCAAAAGTGGTATTGCAAGCGATGAAAACGTTAACACACAGTGTCGGGATTGTAGTTCACATGAGGCAGTTGTGGGCAAAGCCATTGCCTGAGAACTGTAAGAAGGCAGAATGCCGCCTAGAGTTCTCAATAGCTAGATGTGCCCTTGAGCAAGGCACTTAAACTTGATTGCTCCATGTTCGTTTCTGATAATGGCTGGCCGTGACCCCATTCTCCGAGGGTGTCTCAGGGAGTTGGGATATCAAAAAACACATTTCCATTTCACACATGCATATAATAGCTGACACAATTGTACATGTGTGAAACAGGACAAATATAAGCACCCACATGTTAAACTTCTGCAATAATACATGAGGCCGTGTGTCTATGAAACATTTCTCATGGTTGTGATGTGGTCATAGCCACGAGGAGAAGCTGACAAATAAAACCACCCACACGTCATGCTGTATGATCATCCTCCTCCGACGCTTGAACTGGCAGGCAGACGACGCAACGTCATCCCGTTACGTGTATGAATACACGGAAGGAGGAGGTACGTGAGTATTTTGCTTTGTTTTGGTAGAAGATATTTTAGTGATTAGCTAGCTAGCTAGCGTTTATAGGTCGAGAACGATCAATAATTTGCGAATTATTTAAAAACATCACTGAGCGATGGTCGAACGCTATTCATGACAGGTGAGTGTGGAGGAAATTCGCTCGAGGTAGAAGACAGTTAAGCGGTGTATCACTGACAACTGTGGCCTCCGGAGCTAACAGTAACTTGAAAGCAAAGCTTGTCAACAAGAAATGGCTACTGTACAGTAGTTAGCTAGTTTGATGGCGACATCATTACTATTGAAGTGTGTATTTAGTAGCTAGCTATGTTCTTTATGGTGGTTGTCCTGTTCGCTTTAGATTAGCAAGATGGCTAACGTTATAGCAACATACCCTCTCTGATTATAGCTAACCAGTGTTTTTATCTCTCTGGGAAAGGTGGGATTAAACCGACTCCTGAATCCTGTCTCTTTTCAACAATATTTTTTCCATAGAGAGGAACTTTGAGAGAATACAGAATTGACCCTGATGTCATCCCAGTAACTGCGCTTGAGAGAGTAAGTAGTTCCTTTTTTTCCATCATAGTAATTAGGGCAATATTGATGATATGATCAATAATGATTGACACAAAATATTCTAGCCAGCTAAGTCATCTGAAATTCACATTTGAGATATTTAGGCATATTGCTAATTGAGTCTCTCGTGACAGCTTGTATGTGATCTTGTTCAACTGGGAGCTTAAAATTTGTCCGCAGGACTGTCTGTCTTTTCCTGTGTCTCAGCATTAGCTTAACGATCTGTCTCCCCTCTCAGCATGGCGAGCTGTGGTGAGGTAGACCACACTGTGGACTCTGTGTCCTCCTCTAAGGTGGAAGACGGAGGGGACGCCTGTACTGGTGACTCCCCCACCTCCCCTAAACCTTCGGCCAACCCCTTGCCGGAGTGTGCCATCTGCCTCCAGACCTGTGTCTACCCGGTTCGCCTGCCCTGCTGCCACGTCTTCTGCTTCCTGTGCGTTAAAGGAGCCTCCTGGCACAGCAAGCGCTGTGCTCTCTGCAGACAGGAAGTACCTGAGGACTTCCTGGAGCATCCCACCCTGCTGTCCCCAGAGGAGCTGAAGGCAGCAGCTGCAGGGGGGCGAGGAGGAGCCGGCCCGAGGAGCGCTGGGGGAGACAATGCCTGGTACTACGAGGGGAGGAATGGATGGTGGCAGTACGACGAGAGGACCGGCCGTGAGCTGGAGGACGCCTTGGCCAAGGGCAGGAAGCGTGCCGAGATGCTGATTGCTGGCTTCCTGTATGTGGCTGACCTGGAGAACATGGTGCAGTACCGCCGCAACGAGCACGGTCGCCGCCGCCGCATGAAGCGTGACGTGGTGGACATTCTTAAAAAGGGTGTAGCCGGACTCAGACTGGACCCTGACCCCGCCCCGCCAGTAGTTGCCATGGCAGCTGTTCTGGTCACAACAGCGACAGTGGAGCAGTCAAGCTCTGCTGACGGGGAGGATGTGACTGGACGGTCACAGGCGGGTCGCTCAGGGGTTCTCATCCCAGCTCCTCCTGTCAGACCCCCTACAGTCCTGGGGGCCCACCCTGCCACCTCAGCCTCCATCTCCCTGGAAGACTCTCTGTCCCAGCTCCTCATCAGCCAACCAGAGGGGGAAGAAGAGAAGGAGGATGAAGAGAAGGTAACTTCAAGCATGAGCCAGGTGTACGAGTCAGCATCTGGTAGCAGTGAGGGTGAGGATGGTGATGAGGTAGGCCAGGGGTGGGACAGGGAGAGTGGGGGACGAGAAGTAGGAGTTCGACGGAGGAGCAGATACAGACTCCTACAGCGGTGGCTCAGGGAGGTCCAGCCTGACAGACTGCCACCTGGTGGTGGGTCCTCACGCAGCCCTGACGGTCAGTGTAGTGTCACTGAGGTGTGACCACAACTGGACCACTGTCTCTGCACTCATCCCTGTTCAGCAAAAAAAAAGCATTCACTTCATGCCCATGGTGGTAGTGAAGAACCCAGGGGAAGATAGCAGATCAGCCATTTGCATTACATATACAGTTCAGTCAGCCACATAGGCTAATCAATAGTTTATAATAATACGTCAGCCAGCAAAATTATGCAACATTGCACACAATGAACTAGCCCATACTGCTCCGCTGTCTGCCACTGTAACCGTTTGAGCCCATGTTATTATGGTTAACCATGCATTGGTACTAAATATTTGAAGAGAAATGGTGAAATGATAAAGGTTTGAGATTTGGAGGGGACTTAACCTTTTAAATGTAGCATCCCATCTCTAACCGGAGGCAAAAAGTAATTATCTTGTTTTGTTGTACATTGTTTTTTTTGCTGTAAGGAATGTATTTTCTAATCTCCATTGAGAGAGTTTGTGTGTGCGTGCTCTTTTGTCTGTGTATTGAGGTCATATTTCATCTTAATATAAAAAGTGTGTGCTTGTGTTGTGAGTGAAAGGTGATGAGAGCCTACTGGTAGTGAGGTCTTGAGTGTAGAGACGAGTGACGATTTCTATTACTTGTTCTAGTATTCTATGGAAACAGTGTGGATGGGAGATGTATTGTTAGTGTTAACGAGTCTGTTTTGAAGTTTAAACCTATTATTTGAACTCTTCTGTCAACAAAAAAGTATTTTTGACTTATTTAATATGATTTAACATATGTGTGTGGTCTCTTTGTTTAACTGTTTTCTCAAAAACAATAAAATTAATCTATTTGACATTAATTGAAAAGTAATGAGTTCAATTTTATTGGTAAGGTGATAGCTATTACATATGCATATGGCTTTGGGTGATACAGTATGTCCAGTGTGCATCAGTGTTGTGACTCAGCATTGTGAATTTACACCCACAAGGTTTTTTTTATTAAACATTTTTGACCATGCAGGTCAATTTTAGACCAAAGTCTAACAACATCAGCTCAGTAGGTGGAAATGATGGGAAATGCTATATCTAGAGCAGTGGTTCTTAACCTTGTTGGAGGTACTGACCCCCACCAGTTTCATATGCGCATTCACCGAACCCTTCTTAATTGGAAAAATGTCTCTCTTCACCTTGAATTCAGCGAGCGTTGTGTTCTTGTATTGTCCATCTCCATGCAGCTTAAGGAAGTGTTCTCTTAGTTTTGCCGGTGCTAGACTAGAATTGCTCAACTTGGCATTGCAAATCATGCAGTTAGGACGCTGACTCTCATCACGTTCCGTTATACATGTGAATCCATATTGTACATATTCGTCCGACCACTTTCTTTTTTTGCTCGACATAGTATGAAGGGATTAAAAATATTAAGAAAGAAATCACACGACGTACCATCACGACAGTCACAATTCGACTACTGAGCGCGCCAAATTCCCTGCAGCACAGATAGGCCAAGCGATGTTGCGTGATCACCTGCAGCCAATGATGGCTAAGCGGGGCGTGTCATCACGAATCATATGAGTCGGGTGTGTGTCTTGACCTCCGCCGAACCCCTGAGACTGACTCACCGAACCCCTGGGGTTCGATCGAACCCAGGTTAAGAACCACTGATCTAGAGACTTCCTCATTCAGATGAAAAATGACAAAATTAAACAGATGATGATGAGAGAAATGGATGGAAAAAGATGGTTAACCTGTGGTTACTTGGAGGCATGAGACAAACTCCATGACTTGTCCTTTCATAAAGTATAAAGCAGAAACCTTTGCATGACAAAGACACTACTTGTTTGGGTTTGGATTGAAACATGTGAGTTCTCTATTCCTCCTGCCTCTGACCATACAGAATGATTGAGCAGCAGGAAAATGAGGGAATGGTTTTGCAAACTGAAAGTGATTGGATGAAAATTGTGCAGATTTTTCCCTGGATTCACTTGGTGTGTGGATATTGATGAGTATGTGGATAAGCTGGCCATCTATGGGGTCCATTTGGCTTGCCCCAACACCTATGCTGTCTACCACTGTGAATGTCAACCTGGGTTCATAGTAAAGAAGAGTGCATCAGGACGATGTGTGGACCTAGACACGTGTAAGATGGACAAGAAGTTGTTCTGAGGAGAAAGGGGAACGTGTCAATCTGGAGGGCACCTACATTGCCAGTGCCCCCTGGGTTCAATAACTAGGGCAAAAAATAAATAAATAATGGGTGTACACTACCGGTCATTTGTTTTAGAACACCTACTCATTCAAGGGCTTTACTATATTTTTACAATTTCTACATTGTAGAATAATAGTGAAGACATCAAGACTTTGAAATAACACATATGGAATCATGTAGTAACCAAAAAAGTGTTAAACAAATCAAAATATATTTTATATTTGAGATTATTCAAATAGCCACCCTTTGCCTTGATGACAGCTTTGCGCACTCTTGGTATTCTCTCAACCAGCTTCATTAGGTAGTCACCTGGAATGCATTTCAATTAACAGGTGTGACTTCTTAAAAGTTAATTTGTGGAATTTCTTTCCTTAATGCGATTGAGCCAATCAGTTGTGTTGTGACAAGGTAGGGATGGTATACAGAAGATAACCCTATTTGGTAAAAGACCAAGTCCATATTATGGCAAGAACAGCTCAAATAAGCAAAGCGAAATGACAGTCCATCATTACTTTAAGACATGAAGGTCAGTAAATACGGAACATTTCAAAAACTTTGAAAGTTTCTTCAAGTGCAGTTGCAAAAACCATCAGTTGATATGATGAAACTGGCTCTCATGAGGACCGCCACAGGAATGGTAGACCCAGAGTTACCTCTGCTGCAGAGGATAAGTACATTAGAGTTACCAGCCTCAGAAATTGCAGCCCAAATAAATGCTTCACAGATTTCAAGTAACAGACACATCTCAACATCAACTGTTCAGAGGAGACTGTGTGAATCAGGCCTTCATGGTCGAATTGCTGCAAGAAACCACTACTTAAGGACACCAATAAGACGAAGGGACTTGCTTGAGCCAAGAAACATGAGCAATAGACAATAGACTGTTGGAAATTTGTCCTTTGGTCTGATGAGTCCAAATTGGAGATTATTGGTTCCAACCACCGTGTCTTTGTGAGACGCGGTGTGGGTGAACAGATGATCTTCGCATGTGTATTTCCCACCGTAAAGCATGGAGGAGGAGGTGTTATGGTGTGGGGATGCTTTGCTGGCAACACTGTCTGTGAATTCAAGGCACACTTAACCAGCATGGCTACCACAGCATTCTGCAGTGATATCCCATCTGGGTTGGGCTTGTTTTTCAACAGGACAATGACCCAACACACTTCCAGGTTGTGTAAGGGCTATTTTACCAAGAAGAAGAGTGATGGAGCGCTGCATCAGATGACCTGGCCTCCACGATCACCTGACCTCAACCAAACTGAGATGGTTTGGGATGAGTTGGACCGCAGAGTGAAGGAAAAGCAGCCAACAAGTGCTCAGCATATATGCGAACTCCTTCAAGACTGTTGGAAAAGCATTCCAGGGGAAGCTGGTCAAGATAATGCCAAGAGTGCGCAAAGCTGTCATCAAGGCAAAGGGTTTGAAGAAACTCAAATATAAAATACATTTTGATTTGTTTCACACTTTTTTGGTTACTACATGATTCCATATGTGTTATTTCATAGTTTTGATGTCTTCGCTAGTATTCCACAATGTAGAAAATAGTAAAAATAAAGAAAAGCCCTTGGTGTTCTAAAACTTTTGACCGGTAGTGTACAGTGCCAAATTGTGAGCTGTATGGACCACAGCAGGCTACAGCTGGACAGGCTCTGCCAGGCTTTGACAGTCGGTTATCTCTGTTGAGACGTAAGTAAGTTAGCCTCCCTGAGCAATATCAGAGAACACACAAAAACACATCACCTTGCCTCTGTTGTCTATCTTCTCTCTAAAGGGACTGGTCAACGGCACCACTGATGTTCCTTAACTCTGCCTCCAGTTCGATGATCACCATGGTAACAGCAGTGAAGTGACCAGCCTACAGAGGTCAGTTTAAAACTCCATTCGACTGATCGCCCCTCAGCTGAGAAACACCACAACCAGGATCAGGATCAACCGCACAGAGATGGAGATGGTTGTCTGCTGGGACTGGACTCCACTCAGTGGACCGGTCAGCCTGACCAACGAAAACGCCCAACTGGACACCACCTGGAAAACCGCAACTGCTATGCCTTCGTCACTCTACTCAGGTACAAAGGTCTTCAGTCTTTGGCCAATGGATCTAAAACCAATCAAAAAACCAGAGTGGTTACTGTATCTGTTAGTAACCCATACACAACAAGGCTGCGCCAACAGGTCATTCTCACCTTCACACACCTGCAGCCCGGTGACGGGCACCAGCACGCCTGTGTTCATTGGTCAGAGGAGAAAGAAGAGTGGTCAAGGTGGAGCTGTTCCTCAGTAGGTGGAGGCCGGTACTCTACCCTGCACCTTAGGGACTGCTGCCCTATGTATAGTTGAAGTCGGAAGTTTACATACACCTTAGCCAAATACATTTAAACTCAGTTTTTCACAATTCCTGACATTTAATCCTAGTAAAAATTCCCTGTCTTAGTTCAGTTAGGATCACCACTTTATTTTAAGAATGTGAAATGTCAGAATAATAGTAGAGAGCATGATTTATATCAGCTTTTATTTCTTTCATCACATTCCCAGTGGGTCAGAGGTTTACATACACTCAATTAGTATTTGGTAGCATTGCCTTTACATTGTTTAACTCCGGTCAAACGTTTCGGGTAGCCTTCCACAAGCTTCCCACAATAAGTTAGGTGAATTTTGGCCCATTCCTCGTGACAGAGCTGGTGTAACTGAGTCAGGTTTGTAGGCCTCTTTGCTCACACGCTTTTTCAGTTCTGCCCACAAATTTTCTATGGGATTGAGGTCGGGGCTTTGTGATGGCCACTCCAATACCTTGACTTTGTTGTCCTTAAGCCATTTTGCCACAACTTTGGATGTATGCTTGGGGTTATTGTCCATTTGGAAGACCCATTTGCGATCAAGCTTTAACTTCCTGACTGATGTCTTGAGATGTTGCTTCAAAATATCCACATAATTGTCCTTCCTCATGATGCGATCTATTTTGTGAAGTGCACCAGTCCCTCCTGCAGCAAAGCACCCCCTCAACATGATGCTGCCATCCCTGTGCTTCACGGTTGGGGATGGTGTTCTTCGGCTTGCAAGCCTCCCCCTTTTTCCTCCAAACATAACAATGGTCATTATGGCCAAACAATTCTATTTTTGTTTCATCAGACCAGAGGACATTTCTCCAAAAAGTAAGATCTTTGTTCCCATGTGCAGTTGCAGACCATAGTCTGGCTTTTTTATGGCGGTTTTGGAGCAGTGGCTTCTTCCTTGCTGAGTGGCCTTTCAGGTTATGTCGATATAGGACTCGTTTTACTGTGGATATAGATACTTTTGTACCTGTTTCCTCCAGCATCTTCACAAGGTCCTTTGCTGTTGTTCTGGGATTAATTTACACTTTTCGCATCAAAGTACGTTCATCTCTAGGAGACAGAAAGCATCTCCTTCCTGAACGGTATGACGGCTGCGTGGTCCCATGGTGTTTATACTTGCGTACTATTGTTTGTACAGATGAACGTGGTACCTTCAGGTATTTGGAAATTGCTCCCAAGGATGAACCAGACTTGTGGAGGTCTACAATTTTTTTTTCTGAGGTCTTGGCTAATTTCTTTTGATTTTCCCATGATGTCAAGCAAAGAGGCACTGAGTTTTAAGGTAGGCCTTGAAATATATCCACAGGTACACCTCCAATTGACTCATATTACGTCAATTAGCCTATCAGAAGCTTCTAAAGCCATGACATCCTTTTCTGGAATTTTCCAAGCTGTTTAAAGACACTTTCAACTTAGTGTATGTAAACTTCTGATCCACTGGAATTGTGATACAGTGAATTATAAGTGAAATAGTCTGTCTGTAAACAATTGTTGGAAAAATTACTTGTGTCATGCACAAAGTAGATGTCCTAGCCGACTTGCCAAAACTGTAGTTTGTTAACAAGAAATTTGTGGAGTGGTTGAAAAACTAGTTTTAATGACTCCAACCTAAGTGTATGTAAACTTTCGACTTCAAATGTATATAGTCATTGAACACTGGTCACTTTAATAATGTTTTATGTATATTCTGTGTTCCAGTCATGGCTAATCCTATATCAATTATTTTTTATTTTTTTCTGGATTATGTGTGTACTGTTTTTTTATTGCTTGGTATTACTGCACTGTTGGACCTAGAAACACAAGCATTTCGCTGCACCTGCAATAACATCTGCAAATCTGTGTATGTGATGTCTAACTCCACCCACACAGTGTGCTCCTGTAGTCATCTCAGCAGCTTTGCCCTGCTCAAACATAACCACCAGAGGCCGCTGTCTGTGGTGATGTGGGTGGGTGCTTCCGTGGCTATGGCCTGTGTGGTCAAACCGTGGCTATGGCCTGTGTGGTCAAATCGCTCTTCGTGACAGCTGTGTAATGATAGACGCCTCCAGCAACAGAACATACAGTACATTTGGAAAGTATTCAGAACCCTTCCCCTTTTCCACATTCTATTATGTTACAGTCTTATTCTAAAATTAATTGAATTAAACATGTTCCTCATCAATCTACACACAGTACCCCATAATTTTTTTCAACTGTATATATAAAAAAAATTAAATACCTTATTTGCATAAGTATTCAGACTTTTTGCTATGAAACTTTAAATTGAGCTCAGGTGCCTCCTGTTTCCATTGATCATCCTTGAGATGTTTCCAGCTGTGGTAAATGCAATTGATTGGACATGATTTGGAAAGGCGCACACCTGTCTATATAAGGTCCCACAGTTAACAGTGCATGTCAAAGTAAAAACAAAGCCATGAGGTCGAAGGAATTTCAAAGAAAGGATTACAAAAAACGTGTTGGCATATTAGAACACTAAACAATAACTACAACAATGACAGTGTCTATGTCACGTCCTGACCAGCAGAGGGAGCAATTGTATTAGTTTTGGTCAGGACGTAGCAGGGTTTTTTGTGTGTGTTAAGTGTTGTGTTGGTGATTGGACTCCCAATTGAAGGCAGGTGTGTTGAGTTGCCTTTGATTGGGAGTCCTATATAGTAGTGTGTGTTTTTCTTTGGGGTTGTGGGTAGTTGTTTTTGCACTGCGTTTGATAGCCTGCAAAACTGTTCTTGTCGTGAGTATCATTTATTGGTTTTTCACTGTGGATGCTATGCGTGTTTTTTTCATTAAAGAATATGAGTATCCACATACCCGCTGCGCCTTGGTCTTCTCTCCACTACGACACATGTGACAGTCTATCATAAATGAAAGCTCCCTAAATAAATACAAGTACAAACTGAATGTCTGAGAACACAAAGTACATCATGGTGTGTGATTTGTACAGGTGTACTGGGGATTTATTGCATAATGGCATATACAGTGCACTCGGAAACTATTCAGACCCCTTGACTTTTTCCGCATTTTGTTACGTTACAGCCTTATTCAAACCCTTTACTCAGTACTTTGTTGAAGCACCTTTGGCAGAGATTACAGCCTTGAGTCTTCTTGGGTATGACGCTACAAGCTTGGCACCCCTGTATTTGGGTTTCTCCCATTCTTCTCTGCAGATCCTCTCAAACTCTGTCCGGTTGGATGGGGAGCGTCACTGCACAACTATTTTTAGGTTTTTCCAGTGATGTTCAATTGGGTTCAAGTCCGGGCTCTGGCTGGACCATTCAAAGACATTCAGAGACTTGTCCTGAAGCCACTCCTGCGTTGTCTTGGCTGTGTGCTCAGGGTCGTTATCCTGTTGGAAGGTGAACCTTCGCCAAAGTCCGAGGTCCTGGGCGCTCTGGAGAAGGTTTTCATCAAGGATCTCTCTGTACCATGCTCTGTTCATCTTCCCTCGATCCTGACAAATCTCATAGTCCCGGCCGCTGAAAAACATCCCCTCAGCATGATGCTGCCACCACCATGCTTCACCGTAGAATTGGTGCCAGGTTTCCTTCAGACGTGACGCTTGGCATTCAGGCCAAAGAGTTCAATCTTGGTTTCATCAGACCAGAGAATCTGAGAGTCCTTTAGGTGCCTTTTGTGAAACTCCAAGCAGGCTGTCATGTGCCTTTTACTGAGGAGTGGATTCCGTCTGGCCACTCTACCATAAAGGCCTGATTGGTGGAGTGCTGCAGAGATGGTTGTCCTTCTGGAAGGTTCTCTCATCTCCACGGAGGAACTGTGGAGCTCTGTCAGAGGGACCATCGGGTTCTTGGTCACCTCCCTGACCAAGGCCCTTCTCCCCCGATTGCTCAGTTTGGCCTGGCGGCCAGCTCCATGGAAGAGTCTTGGTGGTTCCAAACTTCTTCCATTTAAGAATGATGGAGGCCACTGTGTTCTTTGGGACCTTCAATGCTGCAAACAGTTTTGGGTACCCATCCCCAGATCTGTGCCTCAACATAGGGCAAGTAAGAGGCAACAAAATAATCCATTTCCAGCCATGGTATGTAATGCAATTAGACATTTTAGATGAGAGCCATGTGAAAGACATACTGTATATAGATGTTATTATGATCACCAGGGGATACATATAGAAATTCAACACACTGGGGTCTTATGATGCCAATGTGAAAGATACATGGGGAGAGAAAAAGAGAGAGTGATGATGGAGGAGGAAGGAGGGAGACCGATAGAGGGAGAAAGGGATGTGGTTGGAGTGGGAGGGAGTGAGAGAAGGAGACAGGAAGATGAGAAAGTGAGAGAGAGCAATGAGAGACAGGAGGAAGAGAGGGGGGTGGAGAAAGAGGGAGAGTGAGAGAAGGATGGAATAAGAACGGGAGTGAGAAATCAGTGGGAGAGAGGAAGGGATGGAAAAAAACTGGGATGATGAAAGAGAGCAGGGTAAAAGAGTTCATCTTGGGTACTTATGCACTAGGCCAGACATAGCCCTGAATACATACATTCATACAGACAGACATACAGACGGACGGACGGACGGACAGACAGACAGCGGGGAGACAGAGGGAAGACAGACAGGCAGACAGAGAGGAGACAGAGAGAGAGGGAAGACTGAGGCAACAGTAATATATCTCTCCCATAACCCATCTAGTCTACACCCTATCATGTCCCCCCTCTCTCTGCATGAAATACACCGTGATACAACCCCCAGTCCTACAGGAATAGTTGGATTGTTCTTGTCTATCGAACTCCCACCACCCTGTAGTTCAAGGGCACAATTGTTTTTGTGTCTGTTATTCTTTGCAACCTTGTTTTTGCTTGGGATGGGACTGTTATTTCTTGTTTAATGCTTAGGGGCTGTGTATTACTGACATTATGTTACGTTGATACATGTTTGAACTAATCCATTCTATTTTGGTCGATTTATCTATTCCATCTATTAAAACCACATTTCCATTAGGTAATAGTTAAGTTTGCGTGCCTGTAAGTTTGCGTACGTGTGTGTGCATGCATGCATTAGTTTGTGTGTGTGCATGTGTGTGTGTGTGGTTGTTGGTAGCCTATTCCCAGTGGTAGAACAGACATGGATGCGGTCAGATTCACAGACGTGTCTGTAGTCTCGGCCCAACAGGAACCAGCATGACCTCATTCTACTGTAACCATCATCGGCTTTACACCATTAATACTCTGATGGCATCCCACTGTGAAAACAGTGCCACTACGAACATTAATAACTCTCATATGTCACCCCCTGGCTATGATTTTATTTTAGGAATAAGGCCTGTTTTTCTTTTGAAGCCAGAAAGAGGCTAGTATCAGCTACATTTATGCCTTTACTAGACTATGGGGATATTTTATACAGTGAGGGAAAAAACGTATTTGATCCCCTGCTGATTTTGTACGTTTGCCCACTGACAAAGAAATGATCAGTCTATAATTTTAATGGTAGGTTTATTTGAACAGTGAGAGACAGAATAACAACAAAAACATCCAGAAAAACGCATATCAAAAATTATATAAAATGATTTGCATTTTAATGAGGGAAATAAGTATTTGACCCCCTCTCAATCAGAAAGATTTCTGGCTCCCAGGTGTCTTTTATACAGGTAACGAGCTGAGATTAGGAGCACACTCTTAAAGGGAGTGCTCCTAATCTCAGTTTGTTACCTGTATAAAAGACACCTGTCCACAGAAGCAATCAATCAATCAGATTCCAAACTCTCCACCGTGGCCAAGACCAAAGAGCTCTCCAAGGATGTCAGGTACAAGATTGTAGACCTACACAAGGCTGGAATGGGCTACAAGACCATCGCCAAGCAGCTTGGTGAGAAGGTGACAACAGTTGGTGCTGTCATTGTCAGTATAGTGGAGGTGAGGAATAGAGTCAAGCGCAGGACACCGAACTGAGTAAAATAACGTAATTTACTCTAAAAAAACTCATAAGTCAAAATCCACGCAGGGATAAACAATCTTGACAATACACAACTAACACGACAAACAAGAAAACAAGAAAACAATAACGCACAAAACATCATGAGAACCAGAGGGCTTAAATAGGGAAATAATCATAATGAGATGGGAACCAGGTGTGAACAATCAAGACATAACAAATGGACAAAGAAACATGGATCGGTGGTAGCTAGAAAGCTGGTGACGATGACCGCCGAACGCCGCCCGAACAAGGAGAGGCACCAAGTCGTGACAGGTGCGATTATTCGCAAATGGAAGAAACACAAAAGAACTGTCAATCTCCCTCGGCCTGGGGCTCCATGCAAGATCTCACCTCGTGGAGTTGCAATGATCATGAGAACGGTGAGGAATCAGCCCAGAACTATACGGGAGGATCTTGTCAATGATCTCAAAGCAACTGGGACCATAGTCACCAAGAAAACAATTGGTAACACACTACGCCGTGAATGACTGAAGTCCTGCAGCGCCCGCAAGGTCCCCCTGCTCAAGAAAGCACATATACATGCCCGTCTGAAGTTTGCCAATGAACTTCTGAATGATTCAGAGGACAACTGGGTGAAAGTGTTGTGGTCAGATGAGACCAAAATGGAGCTCTTTGGCATCAACTCAACTCGCCGTGTTTGGAGGAGGAGGAATGCTGCCTATGACCCCAAGAACACCATCCCCACCGTCAAACATAGAGGTGGAAACATTATGCTTTGGGAGTGTTTTTCTGCTAAGCTTTGGTGACACCCCTGCCCAGGGCAAAGTAAATTTAAACTATGCAGCATGTACCATTAGGAAATATTCATAGTACTGTATCTGGTGACTCTTTAAAACATTACTTAGAGTTGAGAGAAGTGAACATGCAACTTTTTAAATGTAAAGAAACAAGTGAACTTGACTTTGGCCAAGCGAGAAGCTAACTCTCTCACAGTGAGCTAGCAACAGGCCCAATGCAGCATGTGCAGTATACAGTATGATGCTATATGAGTTATGAGGGAATGTGTTCAGACAAGCTGTCTTGTTGGCTTCCTGACCTGTAGGATTCTGAGTAGAGCTGCAGGGTTTGAATCTGACCCTGTCAGTCTGTGTGCAACAGGCTGAAGGGACAGCTGACCCTGTTCAAGCAATTACCACGTAGGAAGATGAGACCCCTACAACCAGCAGGAGGCCTGACAACAGATTGGTCATGGTGGCCCAACACCTTATTAAGGCACTTTATGTTGGTGTTTCCTTTATTGTTTCTCCCTCACACTTTCGCTCTGTCCTCTCTTCTATCCTTCATCAGACTAGCTCCATTTATTTCTGTCATACTCAGTCACACACTCAAATCTCTATTAATCCAATCTGCCATTTTTTTCTCTGTTTATGCTTCCATGTTACCACTGCTACAGTGCCTTGGTTAATGTAACATGCGTGGTGGACGATAAATTCAAAATAATTATATGATGTACGAGTCCAGAACTGTGTCATAGGACGAGATATTTATGATCATTTTAATTTTATTTAACCTTTAATTTAACCAGGAAGGGCTCATTGATATTTGTAATCTCTTTTTCAAGAGCATCCTGGCCAAGATAGGCAGCTCATTACACAACTACAGACAGACAATATGAAAAACTACAAGTAATCTAGTAAAAACCATAGAATTCACAAGAGTATAACAAAATCATAAAACAGCAAATTAAAAACATTGACAGGTCAGGGAATCAGTCTCAAAATCCTTCATCGGTGATTTAAAATCAGGACAAGTTCTTCCAGTTTAAAAGTATTTTGTAAGGCGTTCCAAGCCGATGGCGCAGAGTACATAAAAGCCCTTTTACCAAATTCAGATCGGACATTTGAAACAGTTAGCAGGATAAACTCCTGGGAATGAAGAGAGTACCCACCACATTTTTGAACAATAAAAATGGCAAAATAAAATGGTAGTAAACCCAAAATGGCTTTGTAAATAAAAGTATACCAGTGACTGAGGCTAGAGTGACTAGAGGCCAGCCCACCCTGGTATACAAAGTGCAGTGGTGCGTAAGGGTTTTGCAGTTTAAATTAAATGTCAATGTGCCATGGTAAATGTGTCAATTGATCTCAAACACTGAGTGGAAGCATATATACAGTGAGGGAAAAAAGTATTTGATCCCCTGCTGATTTTGTACGTTTGCCCACTGACAAAGAAATTATCAGTCTATAATTTTAATGGTAGGTTTATATGAACAGTGAGAGACAGAATAACAACAAAAAAATCCAGAAAAACGCATGTCAAAAATGTTATAAAATGATTTGTATTTTAATGAGGGAAATAAAATGCTTACTTACGGGCTCTAACCAATAGTGCAAAAAAGGTATTAGGTGAACAACAGGTAGGTAAAGAAATAAAACAACAGTAAAAAGACAGGCCATATACAGTAGCGAGGCTACATACAGACACCGGTTAGTCAGGCTGATTGATGTAGTATGTACATGTAGATATGGTTAAAGTGACTATGCATATATGATGAACAGAGAGTAGCAGTAGCGTAAAAGAGGGGTTGGCGGGTGGTGGGTGGGGCACAATGAAGATAGCCCGGTTGTGTGTGTGTGTGTGTGGGTGAGTCGGTGTGTGTGAGTGCATGTGCGTGTGTGTGAGTGTGCCTGTGTGTGTGTGTGTGTGTGTGTGTGTGTGTGTGTGTGTGTGTGTGTGTGTGTGTGTGTGTGTGTGTGTGTGTGTGTGTGTGTGTGTGTGTGTGTGTGTGTGTGTGTGTGTGTGTGTGGGTGAGTCGGTGTGTGAGTGAGCCTGTGTGTGTGTGTGTGTGGGTGAGTCGGTGTGTGTGTGTGTGTGTGTGTGTGTGTGTGTGTGTGTGTGTGTGTGTGTGTGTGCCACAGGAGGCTGCTGAAGGGAGAACGTCTCATAATAATATCTGTAATGGAGTGAATGGAATGTTATCAAACACATGGAGATTTGGTGTCTGATTCAGCCATTACTACGAGCCCGTCCTCCCCAGTTAAGGTGCCACCGGCTTCCTGTGGTGTGCGTGTGTGTCCAGACAGAGTACCCGCTCCACTTTGGACCACCGGGCATGATGACACACCCAGACCCCCTCCACAGAAACCAAATTGGATCGTCATTCATCACGCGTAAAGTGGTCGATTATAGTCCCCTCTGCCAGGCAACACACTCACTAATCCCACGAGAGCTCCCATCGCTTGTTTTGAAAGCCGAGCCTCTAGCCCGGATCTCCTTTCAAAGGGATGTTTTTGGGCCCCTTTCTATTTTGATGGGGTGGCTGAGATTCTGAAAGACCCTTAGTGGTCCTCCCAGGTTTCCTTGATCGGGTATTTGAGCTGGACACCTCAATTGGGCCGACGTTGGCACTGACAACTTGGACAGACCGACGGTGATAAGAAAGAGTTAGACCGTGATATTGGTCTTCTTTGGCGGCTGGGACCAGGTGTCAACTACAGAAAGTGGGTTAAAGAAGGAGGTATGGAATGGTGGCTTGGTACGCCATAGTTTATTCACTGCCTAAGTCAGAGTAGATTTGAAAATGTCAAATTTCTTTATTTCTGTAGATGTCATACAGGAGGGATTAGTGTTTGTGGGATTGGACAAAATACATTTCGGGTCGTTCCATTATTTTGGTGCCTTTGGGGAAGTGTAACTTGCTCAATAAAACTTTTGATTTCACTTCATTTGAACATTCTGTCACTGTAGCGGTGCGTGGGTAAAATCACTTGGGAAGCCAAGCCATATTACATACCTATACATTGTTTGCTTTATAACCTGTTAGTTCATATGCCTTGCGACCATGATATATAGGCCTAAGACAGAGACAATAAGAAGACACAGTGGCAGAATAAATTAAACCACACCTTTGTTTCATCACAAAACTGGAGAGCAGCCTCTGTCCAGTGAAGTCCACAAAGAATATTGCATGTAACAAACAGTTACATGGTCAAGCAAGTTAATGTTTCCGACATTTTCGGACTACTAAACAACTATTGATATAGAACCACAGAGAGTTACCGCAAGTCACAAAGAAAAAAGGGGCTGCCTCCACTGTTCCAGCACCATTTCAATTTCAACATTTCAACATCATCAAATCACCTCTGCTTAGTGTAATACAATGACAACAATTTAGTCCAATCAATGTAAGCTAAATATGATGTGGCTGTCCATGGTTCTGATTTCTGATTTCTCTCTGCGTGTGTGTGTGTGTGTGTGTGTGTGTGTGTGTGTGTGTGTGTGTGTGTGTGTGTGTGTGTGTCTGTGCATGTGTGCATTCATGCAAGTAGAAAAAACATGTTGACTCACCATGCTTGTAGAGAAACGCCAATGTCATCCTCCTCTGTTTCATGTTGATGAAACGGTCTATAACTCTGTCATACAGTACGCGCTTTCAGTTTTTGTTGTTCTAGGCTACCTGGCTAAAATGCTTGCACTAACCTAACTTTCTTTCATGGGCAACAATGAGCCAGCTAGTTAACATTAGCCTACTACATCTAGCTACATAGAATCGCCGTTATAATCATTGACCGGTACGGAGAATTAAGTAAAACCACAAGTCCAAATCCCTATCTCCATCCATGGCTAATTTAGAAAAGGGCCCATTTTTGCTAGCTAGCTAGCCACCAGAGGACAACAACACAACAAGATGCATGTTTTTTCTGTCAATGGCGTTTTGCTCTTGATCTGATCAAATCAAATCTAATGTCACGCCCTGATCTGTTTCACCTGTCCTTGTGATTGTCCTTGTGATTGTCTCCAACCAGGTGTCGCTTATTTTCCCCAATGTATTTATCCCTGTGTTTCCTGTCTCTCTATGCCAGTTCGTCTTGTATGTTTCCAAGTCAACCAGCGTTTTTCCCGTTCTCCTGCTTTTTGCATTCTCCTTTTTCTAGTCCTCCCGGTTTTGACCCTTGCCTGTTTCTGGACTTTGTACCCACCTGCCTGATCATTCTGCCTGCCTTGACCACAAGCCTGTCTGCCACTCTGTATCTCCTGGACTCTGATCTGGTTTTGACCTTTTTGACTTTCCTCGGCCATTCTCTTGCCTACCCCTTTGGATTAATAAACATTGTAGGACTCCAACCATCTGCCTCCTGTGTCTGTATTTGGGTCTCGCCTTGTGCCTTGATATCAAATTTTATTAGTCACATGCGTCGAATACAACAGGTGTAGACCTTACAGTGAAATGCTTACTTACGAGCCCCTAACCAACTATGCAGTAAAAATGTTTTAATAAGAAATAAAAGTAACAAGTAATTAAAGAGCAGCAGTAAAATAACAATAGCGAGACTATATACAGGGGGCTACCATTAGGTAATATGCACATGTAGGTTGTCACGCCCTGACCTGAGAGAGTTGTTTTTCTCTGTTTGGTTAGGTCAGGGGTGACATGGGGTGGGCATTCTATGTGTTGTATGTCTATATTGTTTTTGTATTTCTTTGTTTTGGGCCGAGTATGGTTCCTAATCAGAAGCAGCTGTCTATCGTTGTTTCTGATTAGGAATCATACTTAGGCAGCCTGTTCCCCACCTGTGTTTGTGGGTTATTGTTATTTCTGTGTGTATACGGCACAGTGCGTTACGTTTCTTGCTGCATACCTGTTTATTGTTTTTGGTTCGGCACGCTGCGCCTTGGCTCCGGCACGCTGCGCCTTGGCTCCTCTATGACAGGGAATTTGAAGACAGCACTCGTGACAGAACCACCCACCAGAAGAAGACCAAGCAGCGGAGGAAGGAGCAGCAGGAGAAGTATTTGGAGTCATGGATGTGGGAGGAGATCCTCGATGGCAAGGGTCCATGGAGCCAGGCTGGGGAGTACCAGCGATCGAAGGAGGAGCTGGAGGAAGCAAAGAGGGAACGATGGAGATACGAGGCGTTGTATCCTCCTATTCAGGTGAGGAGGCAGCCCCAAATTATTTTGGGGGGGGCATAAGGGGAGTGTTGCTAGGTCAGGGGGGAACCCTGACCTAACTTCCCGGGTTATACGGAGGGAGCCATGGAGGAAACCAGAGCCGGTCGAGGAGTCAAGAGCGGATGACGACGCTGGATTCCGGAGAAAGGGACTGGTGGAGAGTGCACGACGGAGCAGACGCACAGAGGAAGGAGCTAGGCAGCATGGAGGTATGCCCACTATGTCGCCCATAAGCACTCAGAGCCCGGTGCGGTCGATACAGGCTCCGCAACGTAGTCGTGCGACAGCTAGCCGGCAGCCAGGAAAAAGTGCGCCAGCGCAGCGTATCTGGACTCCAGTGCGGCTCCTCGGCCCAGGATATCCTGCATTCCCCAGCACAGCCCAGTTCGTCCTGTGCCAGCGCTCCGCCCTTGCCGGGCTAGAGTGAGCATTGAGCCAGGACGGGTTATGCTGGTTGTAAGTGTCAGACCTCCAGGGAGAATCCTGGGCCCAGGATATCCTACGCCTGCTCCAGGTACGGTGCGCCGCATTCCCCAGCACAGCCCAGTTCATCCGGTGTCAGCGCTCCGCCCTTGCCGGGCTATAGTCAGCATTGGGCCGGGACGGGTTGTGCCAGCCCTGAGCGCAAGAACTCCAGTGCACCTCCAAGGCCCAGTACGTCCTGTGCCTGCTCCGTGCACTCTCCGTCCAGCGACGCTCCTCAGGCCGGTGCCTCCAGCGACGCTCCCCAGTCAGGAGCCTCCAGCGATGCTCCTCAGCCCGGAGCCTCCAGCGACGCCCCCCAGTCAGGAGCCTCCAGCGACGCTCCTCAGCCCGGAGCCTCCAGCGACGCTCCTCAGCCCGGAGCCTCCAGCGATGTTTTAAATGGGTTAAAATCTTCCTAGAAGTCACAAAGGGTGCAAGGAAGGACATGTCAAAATTCAGTATTTTGGCACTTTAGCAAGTCTTTATTCATACAAATGAATCTGATGTATTGAATTTTCTATGTGCTATATGTTAAAAGCCACCTTATTTTATATAACAGGTTTTTAAAAGTCAATATTGGTGCACAATTTCTATTTCCAAAAAAGGGACTCATTTCATGGAGTGACCCATTTACATTGACATTTTATCCATTTAGCAGATGCTCTTATCCAGGGCGACTTACAATTAGTGCGTTCATCTTAAGATCGCAAGGTGAGACAACCACATCACGGTCGTAGTATCACAGTTGCAGTAATAACCTAATGTGGTCTGCATTCAACCCTTATGGCATGTTGATCAACTTCAAGGATAATCTCATTCAATAACAGTACGTGTCCTGCATAAGTATGGATACCAACAAGGGACATCTTACCGAGAATTGCAAACACTGTATAACTGAATGTGTCCCTGACATGCCTGATGTTTTCAACATGCAAACACCCGCAGACTGTTAAACTTTTACATATGAAAACATTCCAAGTAAAGACTGCACCTGTGAATACCGTAAAGCGGTAAGAGTTCTCAAGTTCAGTACTTTAGTCTTTACTGTTAACCTATTACCAGGGTGGTCCTATCACTCTCCCATTCACATGTGAATGCACACACGCATGGGCACACACACACATACATACACACAAATGTTTAAGTGGCAGTTAAATGTCTATTTCAAGGCTTTCACAGTAGCAGACTGACATGCTGTGGCTGTCACCACAGGCTTCTGCAGAGGTCCTATGAGTGAGGAGAGAGAGGTAGGGAGGGTGGGAGAGGGGACAGAGAGAGCTAGGGAGTGAGGGAGGGAGGAAGGGAGAGAGAGTGGGAGAGGGGACAGAGAGCTAGGGAGCGAGAGAGAGCTAAGGAGCGAGGGAGGGAGGGGGAGATAGTGGGAGAGGGTTACAGAGAGAGCGAGGGAGGGAGGGAGGGAGGGAGAGAGAGGACAGGGCTGGAGCGTTACACACATGCCCCTCAGACACCACCAGTACCTTCATTGTCCCCTCTGTTCCCCCAGGGCTTATCTCTGACGTGCCAAAAACACAGGGTGTCAAAATGCATACAACCGCAAATTGGAGCACGGGAGGGTTGGAGTATGAGTCCAAATCAAAGTATGTTAAATGGAGGATGGAGGACACAAATGCATCATCCATTTGTGTATATTTTGAAGCTTGGATCAATGCAAGCTTCGACAGAAAGTATGAAAAAAATATGACGCAAACATGTAAAAAAATTACGCTAAATTTCTTGAAATCAATGGTAGCCATTATTTCAGCTGAAGCCAGAGAAAATACACTCCAACTTTGGAATGAAATGTTGTCTATTCACATCTCATATGTTGCCTGACTACAATATTTAATCTTGATACGTTAATAAAAACATGCTGTGTTAATTTTGGCATGTTTCCCTGCCTACGTACCGTAGACAGCAAGCCTGTAATAAGTCAATAGGGCTAACTGGCTAGCTACTAGTACTGTAAGCTAGCCAGATAGCCACAAAGAATTGTGAGCTAGCTACCCGCGAAGAATTGACATCTATTTTGCATAGAATTTGTTTTAGGTCATTTTTGACTGTTATATTGCCTGGTTAGCTACATCATTACGATTCACATATCTAGCTGATAGTTATTAAGTAAAACGTTTGCTTTGTGTATATCTTGTTTTGTCTATTGTTGCCATTGTCCTGGCTGGGGAGGTGGGGGGGTGAAGCGTGAGGTAATACAGTCGGGGGAGTGCTAGTGGGAGTCCACACTTGTTCTCACAAGAATGTACCCACAGCCAACTCAATGGTTTAGTAATTCCTCTTGGGATGGTCTAGGTTTGTGTTGCACTGTCTGTTAGAAAAGTTGGGGAGGTTTCAACTTGTGATGCAATGCATGCTGGTTTAACACGGAAAGGTAGGTCAACCAATTGAAAACAAAGTATAATATTTCTCGCACCTTATTTCTCCCCACTTGACCGCACACCAGCATTGGCAAATGTGTTGTATGGGTTTTGGTTTGAAATCGGCCGAAGAGTTTGATAAAGACACTCCCATTGGTTAGCTCCTCTTTTGACTGAGGAGTAGAACAGTTACCAGCACAGAAAATCTGTGTGTGCTCATATGTCATTACTGTTCCCAAAACAGCAACAGCCACACAGACGCACACGCACGTTCCAACTTTAACTTTAACTCAGGAAGGAAAGGACAGAAGGTATATATACTGTATAATGAATCATTATGAACTTTAACGCTAACCCCTGGTGTACAAAGACAAATCATTATGAACTTTAACGCTAACCCCTGGTGTACAAAGACATATCACTATGAGCTTTAACGCTAACCCCTGGTGTACAAAGACATATCATTATGAACTTTAACACTAACCCCTGGTGTACAAAGACATATCACTATGAGCTTTAACGCTAACCCCTGGTGTACAAAGACATATCATTATGAACTTTAACACTAACCCCTGGTGTACTAAGACAAATCATTATGAACTTTAACACTAACCCCTGGTGTACTAAGACAAATCATTACGAACTTTAACGCTAACCCCTGGTGTACTAAGACATATCATTATGAACTTTAACACTAACCCCTGGTGTACTAAGACAAATCATTACGAACTTTAACGCTAACCCCTGGTGTACTAAGACATATCATTATGAACTTTAACACTAACCCCTGGTGTACTAAGACATATCATTATGAACTTTAACACTAACCCCTGGTGTACCGAGACAAATCAAGTGTTTGGCTACAGCCTACGTGAGGTGTATAGATGGATCAGTGTTCAGCTGCCCCTTCCCTCTACCCAGTGATATAGATGAATTTTTTGTTGTTTTGGCTCTGTATTCCAGCACTTTACAATGACTATAAGGTTAAACTGCAGACTGTCAGCTTTAATTTGAGGGTATTTACAGACGCACAAATATCATACCCCCCAAAAATGCTAACCTCCCCTGTTATTGTAATGGTGAGAGGTTAGCATGTCTTGGGGGTATGATATAAAATGCTAACCTCCCCTGTTATTGTAATGGTGAGAGGTTAGCATGTCTTGGGGGTATGATATAAAATGCTAACCTTCCCTGTTATTGTAATGGTGAGAGGTTAGCATGTCTTGGGGGTATGATGTTTGTGCGTCTGTAACTTTCTCACTCATCATTATTCACAGTTCATTCAGGATTATCCATAATCATGGTAGCATCCACATTAATGTAGAAGTGTTTAGAAACATATTATATTCTTATTTATAATAAAATAATCTGAAACAACCAAATCAAACAGCAAATGCATCCACCAAATTTGTAGAATCACAAGTTTGTTGTAGTCATTGCGTGCTATGAATATGGGACCAAATACTAAACTTCATACTCCTTTAATACACGACACAGTACTTTTGGTTCCCTAAAATGGGGGGACTATGTACAAAAAGTGCTGTAATTTGTAAACGGTTCACCCGATATGGATAGAAATACCCTCCAATTAAAGCTCGCAGTCTGCAGTTAAACCTCATAGAAATTGTATCATTTCAAATCCAAAGTGCTGGAGTACAGAGCCAAAACCAAAACTCACTGTCCCAATACTTTTGGAGCTCACTGTAATGTGTGTATGTATGTGTGTGTGTGTTTGCATACCTGCATACTCTTGCTCTTTTGCAGGGTTATGTAAAAGGCTTTTATGATGGGGTATATGTACCCAGGGGTTACAGTGTGATAACTTGGTGTGGCCAAAAGGCCTGTGGTGAGGTCAATGTGACCATGGCTACCATAGGCCTTTACTGTTCTGTTCCCCTCTGGGTTGGTCATGTGCCCACCGCTACTCCTCCCGCTCCTACACACAAGTACTCAGCAGGGAACACAGTGTGCCGTCAGCCTGTCTGTTTCTGTCCTTCATTAGGCCATGGGCCAGGAAAGAGGGCGAGAGAGGTAGTCAGAAAGGGAGAGAGAGAGGCAGGAAGAAAGGAAGAGAAAGACAGACAGAGAGGAAGAGGGAGATGAAAAATATAGAATTAGGAAGTGAGGGGGAGAGAAAGAGAGGAATTGTGAGGGAAAGGTAGTGAGGGAAAGAGAAAGGTGTAGACATAAGAAATAAAGAAGCTCTGATCCAGTGGGGGGCCTAAACAGGCCTAAACAGGACCTGGGATTGATGGCTGACGGGATGCCTTGTTAAGATATCCCAGTGTGGGCCCAGGGAGGTGCCAACCTGTGAGCTTCCCTGTCATTTACACACAGTCAGACACACAGGCAATGTGGGGCAGAGAGAGAGAAAGAAATACCTAGCTGGGATAAGAGAGAGAGTAAGCATGAGGATAGAGATATAGAAAATGAAAATGGAGAGATGAGGAGAGATAGAAAAAAGGGTGAACACGAAGAAAAAGAAACAAGCTGGGAGAATTGGTACAGAGATGTGAGAGAGGGGCTAAAAAGGGACTGGGAAGTGTACATATACAGTCGTGGCCAAAAGTTTTGAGAATGACACAAATATTAATTTTCACCAAGTTTGCTGCTTCAGTGTCTTTAGATATTTTTGCCAGATGTTACTATAGAATACTGAAGTATAATTTACAAGCATTTCATACGTGTCAAAGGCTTTTATTGACAATTACATGAAGTTGATGCAAAGACTCAATATTTGCAGTGTTGACCCTTCTTTTTCAAGACCTCTGCAAACCGCCCTGGCATGCTGTCAATTAACTTCTGGACCACATCCTGACTGATGGCAGCCCATCCTTGCATAATCAATGCTTGGAGTTTGTCAGAATTTGTGGGTTTTTGTTTGTCCACCCACCTCTTGAGGATTAACCACAAGTACTCAATGGGATTAAGGTCTGGGGAGTTTCCTGGCCATGGACCCAAAATATCGATGTTTTGTTCCCCGAGCCACTTAGTTATCACTTTTGCCTTATGGCAAGGTGCTCCATCATGCTGGAAAAGTCATTGTTCGTCACCAAACTGTTCCTGGATGGTTGGGAGAAGTTGCTCTCGGAGGATGTGTTGGTACCATTCTTTATTCATGGCTGTGTTCTTAGGCAAAATTGTGAGTGAGCCCACTCCCTTGGCTGAGAAGAAACCCCACACATGAATGGTCTCAGGATGCTTTACTGTTGGCATGACACAGGACTGATGGTAGAGCTCACTTTGTCTTCTCTGTACAAGCTTTTTTCCGGATGCCCCAAACAATCGGAAAGGGGATTCATCAGAGAAAATGTCTTTACCCCAGTCCTCAGCAGTCCAATCCCTGTACCTTTTGCAGAATATCAGTCTATCCCTGATGTTTTTCCTGGAGAGAAGTGGCTTCTTTGCTGCCCTTCTTGACACCAGGCCATCCTCCAAAAGTCTTCGCCTCACTGTGCGTGCAGATGCACTCACACCTGCCTGCTGCCATTCCTGAGCAAGCTCTGTACTGGTGGTGCCCCGATCCCGCAGCTGAATCAACTTTAGGCGACGGTCCTGGCGCTTACTGGACTTTCTTGGGCGCCCTGAAGCCTTCTTCACAACAATTGAACCGCTCTCCTTGAAGTTCTTGATAATCCGATAAATGGTTGATTTAGGTGCAATCTTACTGGCAGCAATATCCTTGCCTGTGAAGCCCTTTTTGTGCAAAGCAATGATGACGGCACGTGTTTCCTTGCAGGTAACCATGGCTAACAGAGGAAGAACAATGATTCCAAGCACCACCCTCCTTTTGAAGCTTCCAGTCTGTTATTCGAACTCAATCAGTATGACAGAGTAATCTCCAGCCTTGTCCTCGTCAACAATCACACCTGTGTTAACGAGAGAATCACTGACATGATGTCAGCTGGTCCTTTTGTGGCAGGGCTGAAATGCAGTGGAAATGTTTTTGGGGGATTCAGTTCATTTGCATGGCAAAGAGGGACTTTGCAATTAATTGCAATTCATCTGATCACTCTTCATAACATTCTGGAGTACATGCAAATTGCCATCATACAAACTGAGGCAGCAGACTTTTAGAAAATTAACATTTGTGTCATTCTCAAAACTTTTGGCCAGAACTGTACAATAGAGAGGGAGGGAAAAGAGAGTGATGAGATAGAGATGAAAGTGCTGAGAAAGGAAGAAAAAGGGAGACAAAAAGAGAGAGAGAGAGAACAAGCAGCACACACCCCTCTTCTTTATTTATGCCTCCATCAGCAGCAGGCTAAGATTTCTGGCACCAAAACAGCGTCACGATTGCTATTTCAGTCAGAGGGGCAACATTTCAGAGTGGGGTTGGGTGACGAGGCTGAGGCGTCGTGGGGCCAAGGGACTTCCGTACCCCTACAGCCCTAACATTTCACAGCCCTGACATTTCTTACTGTAGCTACCTCCCCTTGCCTTGTGTGTGTGAGAGAACCTCTCTCTTGCTCTCTCTCTCTCTCTGTGTGTGTGTGTGTGTGTGTGTGTGTGTGTGTGTGTGTGTGTGTGTGTGTGTGTGTGTGTGTGTGTGTGTGTGTGTGTTAGAAAGAGAGAGAGAGCGAGACAGGTAGTAAGATGGCGCCGACAGATATGGCAGCTCTGCTTCTAGCGCCTAAGAGAGAGAGAGAGTGTGTATGTGAATATGTAAGTGTGTTAGAGAGGACCCACCTGCTGTGTGTCTTGAATGGCAGACAAAGTGGCAGCAGACAAGTTGGCAAACCGCCTCTTGGTTGTTCATGCAGTTTTATGAGGAGAGTACCTCAGGGCATGAAAACACATCTAATATAGACCCCCAATAGTCTTCTCACGCAACCCCAGTCTGTGTTAGTCTGCCTGGTAACAGGGTTGGAGAGAGTGAGACACTATCCTACAATATAAACCCTATTATTATGGTCATGGGGACTTATTTGCTGACCATTCACTACCATATGTAGATATCATATAGTAAAGTGTTGAAAGAGACAGGTGCAAACTTTGCACTGATGCAAACCAATGACTTATGGTGCAAACGGTTAGTAAATCTAGCCCAGAATGTATGTTAAATAAAATAGTTAAATAAAGGTTAAATACATTTTTTTAATTAAAAATAACTGTGCACTGACTCAGTGTTTAGTCAAAGTGAGTTGTTTACATGTAGTAACCAGGTCATAAATAGGGATTTCATAGGTGGTGGTCTTTCCCAAGAAGATAATGCTTCTACATGATCAGATTGACCAAAAATCCTGTCATCCGCTGTCTCAGAACCTACACAAGTTTGAGGTCACTTAAAAATGTCCTTGTTTTTGAAAGAAAAACTATTTTCTGTCCATTAAAATAACATCAAATTGATCAGAAATACAGTGTAGACATTGTTAATGTTGTAAATGACTATTGTAGCTGGAAACGGCAGATTTTTTATGGAATATCTACATAGGTGTACAGAGGCCCATTATCAGCAACTATCACTCCTGTGTTCCAGTGACATGTTGTGTTAGCTAATCCAAGTTTATCATTTTAAAAGGCTAACTGGTCATTAGAAAACCCTTTTGCAATTATGTTAGCACAGCTTAAAACTGTTGTTCTGATTAAAGAAGCAATACAACTGGCCTTCTTTAGACTAGTTGAGTATCTGGAGCATCAGTATTTGTGGGTTCCATTACAGGCTCAAAATGGCCATAAACAAGAACTTTCTTCTGAAAGACGTCAGTCTATTCTTGTTCTGAGAAATGAAGGCCATTCCATGCGAGAAATTGCCAAGAAACTGAAGATCTCGGACAACGCTGTGTACTACTCCCTTCACAGAACAGCGCAAACTGGCACTAACCAGAATAGAAAGAGGAGAGGGAGGCCCCAGTGCACAACTGAGCAGGAATGCTGATGCTCCAGATACTCAACTCGTCTAAAGAAGGCCAGTTGTATTGCTTCTTTAATCAGCACGACAGCTTTCAGCTTTGCTAACATAATTGCAAAAGGGTTTCTAATGATCAATTAGCCTTTTAAAATGATAAACTTGGATAAGCTAACACAACATTCCATTGGAACACAGGAGTGATGGTTGCTGATAATGGGCCTCTGTACGCCTATGTAGATATTCCATAAAAAATCTGCCGTTTCCAGCTACAATAGTCATTTACAACATTAATAATGTCTACACTGTATTTCTGATCAATTTGATGTTATATTAATGGACACATTTCTTAGCTTTTCTTGCAAAAACAAGGACATTTCTAAGTGACCCCAAACTTTTGAACGGTTGTGTATTTGGCAAGGGAGAAGCTTCCTCCCCCTCTTGCCTTCATTCAGCTCCAGCTAATGTAGAATATGTCAGCTAGTCATAGTTAGCTTGGCCTCAGGCATTGATGTCACCTTCCCTGAGACCTAAAGTAGCTGACTCCCCTGAACAGTAGTAGCTGAGCTAGTTGCTTTCAATGTTTAGTGGCACTCAGGATTGTTTCAGTTAGTAGTGTTGATACATGGAAGTAGCAACACCATGTCACCACCAACCAATGAAAGAACAGGCACAAATCAAACAATACAAATCATGGGGATGCAATTCCAAAGATAGCTGGAGTCAGTTCGTCAAAGCACTGTCGTGTTTATTTCTTATCAAGAGAGAAAAAAGGACATGAAAAGCATCACATAGTCATAACTGTATGTCTCACTATGGTTACTTGAACATTTTCAAATGCGTTACTTTGATAATATGATACAGTAAAACATACTATAGACAGTTAGCATGTTGCTGCTGTGCTGACAGGACAGGATCAACTCTGACTTGACTTGTTGGCCATTTTAAAAACAAGCCAACATGGCACTTATTAGGGTTGAGTTACATACATAAAGGGACATGCACCCGCAAGTAAGGGGGGGCATGCTATATCACATTTTACACAGCCATCCAAAAATCACCAATACAAAAGAAAGAAAGAAAGAAAGAAAGAAAGAAAGAAAGAAAGAAAGAAAGAAAGAAAGAAAGGGAAGTTAAGAGAGTGAAAGAAATGAAGACGTAAGGAAGTTAGGCACAGGAGAAGGGAAGGCCACAGTAACACCGGAGACTAAACAGGAGTCAACCATTCTGTTTCTTATAGACCACACATATACAGTCATGTGGGTAATCTCATAGAAAATCTCTTAAAGCACTTTTTTAAAGCCAGATAGAAGGAACAGTCTTTAGTATTTACAGAGAGGGCAGGACTATGTCATCTGAGTCCTGTGTGTTGAATTGGGGGAGGGGAGGCAGGGTTTAGAGGGGGGCGGGGCAGGTGTCTCTCACATGATGGCAGTCTCAGTGTGGAGCAAATAGGAGCAGAAAGATTGCTGCTTCAGGGTGGGGCTTGGGGTTCTTGCTATCGGGCTAGGAGTGCGTGCCAAGGTGTTTGGGGGGTGGGAAATTGGGCCGGAGGGGGCAGAGATCAAGGCGGTGGGGGCACAGCAAGCCCACCTGGATGGAGGACGTTGATTAGCTGGACGAGCAGGACGAGAGAAGTTCCTCGTGGGGGTTGCTGGGAATGAGTCGGCTGGGCTCATCTGGAGAGAAACAATACAAGTTGGTCAGGTCAAGACTGTGTGTGTGTTCGTCAAAGCACTATTTGCTATGCCTATTTCACCTGCTGTGTGTCCTGTCTGTAGGCCGTCTGTGCGGCTTGGGGGCAGGAGCTGTACTCATGCTCAATGTCCAGCATATCCAGTAGCTCAATGAGTCCATTGTCCTTCTTCTGACCTGCAACTGGCCCTCCCCTCTGGATCATCTGAGCACCAACATAGGATCCACTCAGGTTCCTGTAGTCCACTCTGGGTTCCCCAGGCTGGGGTGCAGGCCTCCTGGCCCTCTCCCCCTGGACCAGACCCATGTCTCTGTCTGCCCTGCCGAGAGCCCTTGCTTTGGGCTTGGGGCTGCCTCCTACCTGGATCCTCCTCTGACCCCCTGCATGGAGTCCTTTAGGGTGAGCATAGCTACCCATTGAGGTGCCTCTACCCTCACCCAGCTGGCTCTCTCTCCTAAAGTCTCTCACTGCCCCTCGTTCTTGGCTGCAGTCCATCCTCGCTGTCAGCACGACGGAATCGGCTTGGCACTTCTGGACAGGCACGCGCCCAGTCGTCCTGCTGCCGCCCAGCCCTTTGTGCTGACAGATGGAGGTGGGGCACTTGTTCTCGGTAGGCACCTGGTTGGTCACCACTCCGGTATCAGTGAGGGTTTTGCCCTCGTTTTCCTGGAGCATGGCTCCAAACTTCCTGAGGACCGAGGGGCTACCACACTTCCTGTCCACAAGGACCCCAGGGGCATTGGACTTCCTGTCCAGGGCTGGGGAGAAGGTGTCGGGAGGGGCCATCTGGGAGGTGGATCGGGGGGGTATGGGAGGACCTTCTCTCTGTCTGAGGGGGGGATTGGCCCCTGTGTTCTCCTTGTTAAGGTCCCTGCAAGGGGAACTCTTTCTGTGTGACACCCTGTTCTTCCTGTTCTCAGACTCCTCGTCCGCAAACCACACCTTACTAATCCTAAAACAGATCAACAAGCAAAAAATGTCATCAGTAAGATAACTAAAATAAGGAATTGCATAGGTGGATTGAACTCTCAAAATTATTTTCTCAAAATGAACTTCACAAAATGATGTCTGTATGAAAGGTCTCTTACCTTTCATTCC
The DNA here is from genome assembly GCF_901001165.1 of Salmo trutta. Taxonomy (NCBI): domain Eukaryota; kingdom Metazoa; phylum Chordata; class Actinopteri; order Salmoniformes; family Salmonidae; genus Salmo; species Salmo trutta. The sequence goes on from NC_042957.1 coordinate 23,361,212, forward strand.
CAACAGGCCTCCTCTTCATCTCATCCTGGTGTACAGACTGATCCTGGCTCCCTTTAGTGATCTCCTTGAGATGCTGAGAGAGAAGTGGGACAAGGGTTACCTGGGAGGGAAAATAATCAGTGAAGCAAAATAGTGCAAATATCATAGATACAGTATATCAAATTCAGCTGTGCAGCCACACTGGCATGGCTGATGCAATTTCCAGTGGAGTATGAAGCCATGCCAGTTCTATGTAATCTATTTATATTAATATTCCTGAAAACAACCCTGCCTATCCCCTGCCCCTCCAGTGCTGGCAGACTTGAAGGAACCAAATAGGTGTAATCATTATGGTGTTGGCCCCATCTAGTCTTCCAATGAGCTAAGGGGAGATTCTACCATATTGCTTTCACCTATCAGATTTCTTCCCATCTGCAAACACCAAAGGGGTGAGTCATAGGATAAAAGTTGTTTCCGGATGGGGCTGCCTATTGACTGTAACCCTTAGTTACTGTAGCTACTCACATTGTTGATAGCTGAGTTGGTCTTCCGGGTCTTTCCGTGACCATGTCCAAAATAATCCTGCAACAAGTCTCCAAGTTCCCCTGCACTGTTGCTATGGGGATAACCATAGCCGCCATTCTGATGGTTGACGGGGTAGCCGTAACCGTTGGGGCCGTGATTAAAACCGTCTACAACACTGGGGTGGTCCTTGGTGGCGTTGATGTGGCTGCCATACGGGTCACAGAAGCCGTTGTCATGATGCCCACGGCCGAAATCAATCATCCTATCATTTTTGCTGTTGTCCATGGTGACATCATTTCCACCTCTACGAGCCTGCACCTCATTGTAAAGCTGAAATATGCGCATAAACATTATGATGATTATCAAGACTACATTTACAACATGAACACAAGTTTTATACATACAACAATTCCTTACACTTACAACGTAGACGTATTCCAAAACATAAATGTCAATACAAAAGCACTGTATAGCAATATGTACACAAAACCCTTCTGTACATATGACAATGTCAACCGGCCTTGTTTACGCAATCCATCGCACCATGCCAAAACAGTTACACAACCCAACTATTTTTTATAATCTGCACATCTGCTACTTCAGGTGGAGTGAGTGTGTGCTTACTTTGCCACTCCAACCTTTAATGCGTTCATTAGTATCAACTTTCACAGTGTGTGTGTTCTGACTGTCAGCACATCACAGTTTAATTAGCTTGTTAACGCGTGTCTGTATCGTTAGTCCAGAAATGCATGGGGTCGCAGGAAGGGGTGTGCTGCCAACACTTTATTTTAAGACACACACACACAACCAGTTAAACACTCTTCAGGAACGACCGAGAGTGTGAGACGAGAAAGACATTATCTCAAAGTGAAAATATTCACAAGTATGTTCACACTACTGATGTAGTGAACCCCATGTCAGGTAATATTACTCTACCTAGGATTCTGTTTGACCATGTCAGAACTGGGCAAGAGCATGTTGGACTGTATCTGACCGTGGTTGACCCCTCACCTCCTCTATCTTCCTCTGCATGTCCTGCAGCTGGTCCTCCCATTCCTGCATCTCTGAGTCGAAGCTGTCCAGAAGCTCCCCCCTCTCTGTTCCCCAGCCCCTTCCAGATCGCTTCAGACTGTGCTGTAGTTCGATGGCCTCCATTTTGGGCCACTTCCTGCAGCAGCTTCTTACTTCCTGTCAGAAACTTCTTCTGTTTCAACTGCCTAACTTCCTCTCTTTTTCTGTTTCAACTTCCTAGCGTCTTTCTGTCTTGATGGGGTCACCAACGTGTGGAAATGTTGGAGGAAAACTGCAAAGGGGGAGAGAGAGCGAGAGAGATGATTATTGTGGACGATAAGACATGGAAGAACTAGAGGACATTGGCCATGTGGACATCAACCAATAAACAAAGGGTCTCTATATGCATTTAGCAGATTTCATGGAAAGATTCAAAGCAATTGGCACATTCCAATCTTTCACATCCTGTAGGCCAGATATTTTGGGCAAGCCCTCTCATTCATTCGTGATAAATGATCATATCTAAATATGAAATGTCATAGACTACAAAATGTAAGATTAGATCCCTCTGGAGTCAGTTGTTAACCGAATGTGTCATTTATTTTCAAGTGAAAATTAGGTAAGTTCGATGCCGAAAAATACAGGAAATTCTTGTCTACTTCACCCATATTTTCTTCAATTTTAGCAAAAAAAGTAGTGTGTAGTTCCAGTAGTTAGCTACACCACTACCTGGCAAAAAAGCAATTAACTACTGAAAACACTACCAAGATTTGAATTTAGTTAAAATTCCACCAAGCTATTGCAAAATGTAGTTCAATTACTACATGTAGTTCACTACCCCAACTCTGCTTGTGACAACCTCACTGTTTGGCTCTTGGTCACCATCCCCTCTGCTCCAACCCTTCTCTTAGTCTGGGTACCAATCTTTTTAGCTAACATTCCACTCCTTGCCACTCCTGTCATTTGGCAAATGATAGGACTGGCAAGGAGTGGAATGTTATAGCTGATCAGAGACGGCAACCAGACTACCCTTCCCTATGTCCTTCATCATTTTCTAGAGTGGAATTTGGGATACGTTTCAACTTCAGGGGCATGCACATATCCCGCAGCCATTACCCATTTTAATGTACATGCATTCCTCATTTTTCAAATGTTCACACATTGCGCACAATGGGGATTTGTGCCCTCTGTGTCAACGCTAAAAGATAAGGTCAGTGCCAACTTGGCAGCATTACCAACTCACCTCTAGAAAATTGACCATATGCCACACAATATTGGCATGGCTTTCATAGGTTTCCGTAGGCCTATCGCTGCAGTGATTTATTACAGTACATCCAGTACATTTACAAGGGAGATGGTTTGCTATCAACGAATGTTATAGATTAAGTGCGATTACCCCCTCGAAAGTACCGAACACCAACACCAATGTAAGAGTACGGATATATTTATAAACCTGTAACTATGCATTGGAAACTTGGAGGGAGGGAGGAAGAGAGAGAGAGAGAATAAATGTGCATGGCGTATGTTTTTATATTAATAGGTGTCTAATAAAGAAATCCCCACATGGCCAAATGCAACCTATTTGGAGACGCGTAAAAAAAGGACCATAAGGAAGGCACAGGTTGATCAAATGTGACCCAATACACAAAGCCCACAGTGGATCTGCAAGGTTATATTTTACAATGTTTTACCTCTGTCCAATGATTATGTTGATAGAAACCAAAGTTGTATAGATGCGCAATTAGCCTTATGGGTAAAACAATGCGTACAACAAAACTTAATGGAACGCTCTATATATATCCACGAAATAAATCAAATATTCACTTCTGCGTGTGGCCTTACCTGGCTGTGCAATATCTTCCTTGACGATTTTATTGCCAATCACTGGAGGTATATTGCAGTGGCAGATACGTATAATAAATAATAGCAGAAAATGAATCCAGATTTTAGTCTAGCCAAGGTCTTCACAGTGACCCTCTCTTTAACTCGCAAGCTGTGTGTCTGCCCGGGGGCGGTTCTGCTCCCCTCTTCCGCAGCTCTCCCTTTCGATTGCCTCCACTCTTTATTACGTAAAGTCGCACGGATTGGATTTAAAGAAGCTCTCTCTTGTCACGCCTAGGCAGCGGGGTTAAATCCGGAGCAGGTGCCTTTTTCCCCCCAGGGTAAACAACTTCTGTTCCAGAGGGGGACCCTGCCTTTATAGTGCGTCTGGTATTTACGCCGCGTCACTGGGGCCAGGATCAAGAATGATAATGTCAAATGTATTCTAGCACGACTGTCTTCACCACCATCCCGTCTATAATTACAAAGCAATGGAGAGAGGGAAAGTGTTTACATAGCTATTTTAGCTGCCGTTCTCTGAGCCAATTGGCACCCCTGTTGCTACTCCGCTTTGGGGTGCTTGGCAGATTTCGTCTTGTGACTCCAAGCTACTCGTAATTGTTTACAATTTATAATGCCAAAATGTAGACTACCGATATGTGACAACTGCGCTAATATTTTTATTTGAAAGGCTACGCCGCAAAACTGGATGTCTGGCGGGTTGGCAGTTACTTTGATCCTATTTCACCACTATTTTACAGTTTATTTGTTTTCATATTGTCAATTTGCTGTTGGTGAAGGTTGCACAATATCACCGCCCGCGTCATTCGATCCCCGCTCGGTTCTGACCCAAATAGATTACTGACACTTGTCGACATAAACAAGAAGCGTTGCAAAACGCATCTGATAGCTCAAAACCAAAATATATTTGGTGTGGATAGGAATGTGGGAATCCTCAGACTAAGGTGATATGAACCTTTTGTGTGACCGTGTTATTGACTCAAATCTATTGGTACGATTTCCGGAAGACACTGGTCACCCGTTCTTCCTCAGTATAGGAGCTAGCCTACTCATTCCTCGTTCATTTACCAGAATGAGTATGGGGACAGGAAGGAGAGAAAACTCATTTGTTCTTACCTTTTTGAGGTAAAAGCAGCATAATCGTTGATTAATGTAGGCCTATAGGCTAAATCTGAAAAAGACTATAACACAGCACTGTCACAATCTGTTACAAAATAAGATGTTGTTGGGGGCAAACATCCTTCAGCTGCATTGTCCCTATTATGTTTGTTTAAAATCTGATATTTTACACTTGTGTAAACAATGAGGATGAAATTCCACCTTGCCTATCAGAGGGTACATTTCTTATCTACTAGGCTACCTTAGATGGTAAGGTGGTGGCCTACCTTCATGGCTATTGGGTTTGATTTTGGAATTGGGCAAAACAGGTGTCATTAGCCAACTCACCTTTACTTGGGGTGATGAAGGAAGTGGTGGGTAGTGGGTAATGTAGTCTCCAGCGTTGAACATAAGCATACTGTATATCCAGTTATGTGACTGTGGCCTGTGCTTGAATAGGGAGGCTCCTGTGCATTGACCTTGACAACGAATGTAAAAATCAACAGAAACAAACAAACAAAGGATGTGGCTATGCTATTGAGGCGGGATCACAGGACGAAGAAAAGGGTAAACAGAAAGACAAGTTTAAAGATGGTGGCATAGGAGAGGGAGGAGAATAAGACTAGTATGAGGATGAGTAAAATTATGGGCTGAAACATCTGGGCAGGGGAAGAACAGAACATGAGTGTCAACGGAGGAGAAACGAGAGGGAAAATAGGGTCAGAGAAAGAAGGAAAATAGATTCAGCAGAATATTCAATGGTCAGGGACACGTGAAGAGACTATGCTGATACAGCCAAACCATATCTGAAAGTGGCTTATGGCCAGGTCTTATGTCTCTTTAATTAAAACACACACTCAAATAGAGTGATAGTCTACTTAACCTAACAATAAGATTACAGCACGGCTGCTTAGACTTACAGAGAACCACATGCTGCTAAAGCTGGACCTCATTCTACACCTTAAATACAGAGACCCAGCCTGTATCAATAAAAAATGGGTAGAAGGCTAACATGTCTGGTCTTTTCTGGCTTATGAACACACACACACGCACACGCACACGCACACACACACACACACACACACACACACACACACACACACACACACACACACACACACACACACACACTTACCGAAAGTGGTTCCTCCTCCCTGTCCTCAGGTTTGGGCACCTCCAGTCTGTCTATGAAGCCCTGTAGCTCCTTCCTGAAGGCCTTCATCTGGGCATTGATCCTGTACAGCAGCTCATGCTCCCTGATCCTCCCCCCCTCATCCTCCTCCTCACCCCCGCTGCCTCGACCATACAGGTCACCATTGGAAACATACACTCGCGCCTCTGCGATGATGGTTGCTGTGTCGGCAATTAGCCGGTCGATGGTCCTGCCAAGATGCTCCGCCTCCACCCGGATGTCGATCATCTGCTGGCGATCCCGTGGGCTGCGAGGCAGGAAGCGGGTGGCGACCTCTGGGGGCGGTGTGTAGAGTCCTCGGGTGGGTGTGAGGCAGCGGGTTTGGTTCCGCACCTCATCTGAGTCACTTTCCCCGCCCACTGGGCCCTCGCGTTTGCGGTGCGGGGGCAGGACACGGGAGGAGGAGGAGTCATCATCACTCTCGCGGTGCACGCTTGGGCCGGTCCCACCCGCGTCGCTGTCTGCATCGCTGTCCCGGGGGCTTGTGCACCCCCTCAGGGCCAGGTGGGAGGCCAGGTCGTAGCGCTGCATGTTGGAGAGCAGAACACGGTTCTCATACTGCAGCTGCATCACCTGGGGAGAGAGAAGAGGACAGGATGAAGGAGGCATGCTATGTTTATGACCATATATTTTTTGCTTAACATATACCATACTTTCGATGTATGTTATGTCACAGAAATAAAGGGGGAAAACAACGCATGGAAAACCATCCCACCTTCCCACTGAGATCATTAATCTGTAGCCGTGCCGTCTTCAATTCTTCCTGCAGTGCATCTGCCTTCTCTGTGCTTACTCCTCCTCCTCCTGCCACCCCTCCTCCATGCCTCGCTCCTCCCTCGTGGGTCCCAGCCTTAAACCTGAGCTTGTTGAGTTCTCCCATCACCCTCTTGTTGTGATCCTCAGCATCTGCCAGGTTCCTCCTCAGTAATTCTGCCTCGTCCTCCACCAGCTGCAGCTGCTGCCTCAGCTCTGTCATGGCCTCCCCATGGCCCCGGCCCACTCCTACCCTGCCCACAGCCCCGCCACCGGACCCCCCTTCTCCCTCCCCTTCTCCCCTGAGGTCGTCCAGCTCGGCCCTCAGTCCCCGGTTCTCCACCTGGAAACACATGACATGAAAAACGATTGATCAGTTATGTTATGAATCACTAGCATCCTCTCTCTGAAAGCAGCTTCTGAACCGAACTAACAGAAATGCTTGGAACAGTTGTGTTCCCAAGTGCAAACTTATTTCCTGGTCTCTTTGATGACATACATCATACAACCTACATCAAACCCTCTGAATCACATCCTGTCTCTCTCACCTCCAGCTCCACAATCTTTCTCCCTAGGATGTTAGCCTCCTCCTCCACCAGACGCAGACGCAGCTTCAGCTCGGATTCACGGGTGCTGGGGGGTCCCCCGGCCTCACCCTTGGGGTGGGGGCTGTCTAGGTCCCCGTAGAAGGAGCGGTACTTCTGTAGCTCCGCCTCCAGCCGGTCCTTCTCCTTGTCGATCTTAGCTGTCTTCTTCCTCATCAACACGGCCTCCTCCTTGATGAAGGCCAGCTGGCACTTGAGGTCCTCGTTGTGGTCCTGAGAGAGGGGGAAGTGGAAAGAAGATGAATTTCAGATGTACAGTACAGCAGACACAACTCTCGCTGGTGTTTGCAACAAAATCACTTTTTATTGTTTTGTAGGATAAAACCATTTCATGTTGAGCCCTCACCTCTGTTGGGGTCTGGGCAGACTTCTTGTCAGACCGTTGGACCTCCTTGCTTCCTCTTCTCTTCTGTGACTGTTAGGAATTGAATAACAGAATAACCCTATGTAATATGTATTATAGCAATATATGTGCTGTATAGATTATATAGTGTACTGTGGGTGTGCGCTCTTTACCTCCTTGACTTTGTCCAGCTCATTCTGAAGGGCCTGTTTGGTCACCTCCACCTCAATGAGTTTCTGCCTCAGTTTCTCATTCTCGTCCTCTGTCTTGGTGCGTTTCTCCTCCACATTCTCCAGCTCATGGTGGAGCCTCACAGACACATCCTTCGCTACCTGCATTATACAGAATCAGGGACATTGATTAAAAGTTGATTGATTCAATTATCTAGGTGAGTGGACAGCGCATCAACTAACTAATTAAATATATTTGTTTAAATATCAAGCCTACGTACCCTCCCTCCCTCCCTCCCTCCCTACCTTCAGGTCCTGCTCCAGGCTCCTCAGTAGTTCCTCGTCGATTTCTCCTGTCTGGGCGTAGCGCAGCTTCTTCCTCTCAGCCTTCCTCAGCCGGTACTGGAGGATCCGGCAGTTCTTATTGGCTCGCTCCAGCTCACGCCTCATTTCCTGCAGCTGGCACGTGTCCTCCTCGTAGAAGGTGTCACGCATCTCGTCCATCTCCGTCCTCATCTCCTCGATCTCCGTCTGGGACATCAATAGGAGTGATCAGTCAGTCAGGCACTGGTAGCCTACAGGGTACGTGGGGCTCACACTTTAGTGTTATTGGTGTTGAGTGTTTAGGTCCTCAGAACATGATGTAATTGGATAGGGAAAAACTAATCTGAACTGATCAATAGGGTCATTATTACAGATGCAGGATCTTAATTTGATCATCTTGTTGCTGGAGAACTGTCCTGCTGTGCAGAAAATGCAAAAGTCCTGTATTTGAGGTTTAAAAAGGCTTCTAAAGTTTGTAATTTCCACTTAGAAATTTCAGACTTGATTATGCCTTTTGTAAAATGTATCAACCCCTACAAAAATGTCCATTAATTATAATCCACATAACAATTCACATTTCCTGTTGCTGCAGAATTACTTTCCTGCTGTAGCAAACTGGCTCAAATTAAGATCCTACATCTGTATGTCAATCAATGATTAGAAGTAGGCTAAACACAGGATGGTGCTTTTTATTGTTCTGAATAGGGAGGAAGGGTTTGGCTTGTGTAAGATATAGGCCTACCTAAATCATATAGCTTTCGCAAACATCAATAACAAACCAAGGGAAGTAGACACATTTATACATCCGTTCTTTGTAATGTTATGGAAAGAATAATAACTGTTCAGTTAGACTACTTGTGGGCTAAAAAAGATGCTTGCTTCATTGTATCAACATACAGTTTTCCAGTGTAAGCCTAATGATAAACCTTGGGGAATATGCCTGGTATACAGTCAGCAATACAAACTCAGTTGCAGTGTTATCCTCAAACACGAAATAAGTCTACCTTTTCACTTAGGACTACTATGGATAATAGTTCATTAAGCATGCATTAAACGCATTATATGAGCATAGGGCTATGTCAGTGCCAAACTTTGATTGTGAAATCAGGCCTATTCCCCAATCTTATCAAACAAAAAGTGGTCCATACCAACAATGTGTTTGCATACATTGAACATAATGAATTGTATGTCAGTGATGCCAAACCTTGAGATCTTCATTCTCATCCACCAGTCTCTCCAGCTCGTCCTCCGGGCCCTCGTCTTGCTGTGTCACGGGCTCCGCCTCTATGGCCTCTGTAGCCGGTTCCGTCTCGGCCGAGGCCTCCGCGCCCGGAGCCCTTTCTGCCTTGGTGTGCATCTTACTGACGCTTCTCTTCAATTTCTTATGTAGGTGGAAGTGGATGAGTTCAGTCTGCAAGCAACCCCCGCTCCACAGACCAAGGCCCGGCACGCAGCCCAAGTATTCCCCGCTTCTATTCCTGCTGTAGCCTGCTGATGCTGTCACTGCCTCCCCTCCCCGCTTCTTCGCTTTCCCTTTCACCGAACCCGCGGTGCTGGAGCCGTCTGGCCGGTATGACTCAATATGTTGGGAAGACTCGCCTTTGAGGCAGGATAAACGTAACGAGGAACGACGGGTTTGAGAATCTATCGGCTGGTGAAATATCTCCTCCGTACCTTCCTCTCTGCTAGCATCCGCCTTCTTTGCATTGCAATTGACAGCATCGGTTTCAGCACCATCCGAGTGAAAAGCTTCCACGTCGCATTTCTCGATCTCCTTCTCCCTCACGACAGCGGTCTTAAGCCCCTCGTTTACCACCTTATTCCTCGATCCTCCTTTGGAAACTATATTTTTGGATCTGCTGGAGCATTTCTGGGCCGGTTTTGAGGCGCATTCCCGGATTTTGGTCGGCGAGGGAGCCCGATGCTGCCTCCTCGCTGTGCTATTGTCTGATGCTGCCACTGGAAAATCCGCAGCGCCGCTTGCGGCAGAGTTCACGGTGTCATCCATCAGTCCTGACGTTTCCACTCGCACATCTCAAAGTATGATTTGATTATTATTTATGGAAATAATAAAACCTTAATATAAGTATTGATATAGCCTATTATCTTTTAGATAAAATGAAAAGGATACAATGAAATATGACGGTCAACCGGTTCCACAATTTATAGGCCTACTATAAATAGAAAGTCTGGGTGAAATGAACTAAATCTCGTAGCCTATGCTGCAAATGAGATATGACGTCTGCAGAGTGACATTGAAATAGTAGTTTTGACTTTAAAAAAAATCAAGGTCAATAGAATCTAATTTATAGGGTGGACAAGGAGGCTATTATTCTGGATCAATAGCCTAGTGAAACAATACATACAATTAAATGGGTTTATACTTCTATAGTGAGTTTTGTAAAGTGCTGTAACTTTTGTTCAATAAAAAAATAAACATTCGTTAATAAATTAGGTAACAAACACACAAATATTTCCATGCATTTTCTGTAAAATGCCCTACCAAAACGTGTTATTTTATTTAGGCTTCTTACCGCAAGAGACAGTGCAGTTTCAGCCCAGCGCTAGTGGGTTGGAGAGATGCTGACACAAGGTACCACCAGGCACTGCAGGGGCACGACTAGCCACACAGTATTCATGACGTGTGATTTTAACGTCAAACCAGGAAACAAACATTTGAATATCTTTCTCCAGGCCCATTATAAAGGACCCATTGTAGCCTTTAGTTACTGTCTTAATATATATATTTAACTAGGCAAGTCAGTTAAGAACAAATTCTTATTTACAGTGATGGCCTACTTTGGCCGTCACTGTAAGATGCCAATTGTGCGCTGCTCTATGGGACTCCCAATCACAACCGGATGTGATGCAGCCTGGATTCAAACCAGGGATTGCAGTGACTCCTCTTGAGATGCAGTGCCTTAGACAACTGCGCCACTCCGGAGCACCACTACACTACATCGACACAACTTGAAAAACATCTACACAATGATTAGGCTATAGTTATTGTTTTGTTTTCAAATTAATTAATTTTCCAATGGCTACAATCTTCTGACCTGGGAACAGCTGGTGAATAAACTCTCTGACCAATCAAATACAAAGATTGAGAAAAGGAAACCAGTAGGCCTAGTACAACTAGTAGTTCAAGAACTCAGGAACCCATATTGTGCATGCAATGATTTGTAGTGGCCATGGGAGGGTGGTCTCCACCCATCTATCAGCACCATCATAAAGGGCTCATCTGTGCTGTGTTGACAAGGTGCCACCAACTGACTGTATCAACTAACTCAGATATAATGAGGGTTGTCATAAGCGGTAGTGAGTGAGTGAGTGAGTGAGTGAGTGAGTGAGGCAGGCAGGCAGGCAGGCAGGCAGGCAGGCAATCCATATTACAACCTATGTGTTGTGATAATTGCATTGTTTGCTCTATAACCTCTTAGTTCATATGCCTTGCCACCGCTATATATAGGCCTAAGCAGAGTGCGGTGGGTGGGGTCTCTTGGGCCCACGCTCATGCACAATTTTTTGGGGGGCCTAATAATAAAGATGTAATTTAACATTAAAAATCAATTAGGCTACCTTTTAATGTGGCATGAACACAACCAGTAAGGATGTTTTCATCTGATTGTCAAGCAAATCACTTTAAAAAGTAGATTACCTGTGGATGTTCTCCTCTCCAAAATCCGGAATCTCAGAGATCTCGGAAATGGACTGTAAGTGTCGGCCTACGTAACATTTTCTAATGTTTCGCCGTGAAAACAGTGCTCATGGGCACACAAATGCAAAATAATGTAGACATATGCCATTGCAAAATCGATTGCTTCTAACCGAAAGAGTCAACTATAGGCCTACTGTCATTAACGTATAGCCTACTTTTTGGATGGATTGGATGCACATTGGTGTCTAGCTGTAGGCTAGTTGTATAGTGATATTGTCGACCATCATCAGTTGATCCAGAAAAGAAAACTAATACTCCGGACGGCACGGAGAACACCAATACCCAGCTTACCTGAAAAAAACTATGAGCGCTCTGAACAGCTGACTGACAAAAGCAAACAATGATAAATCAACAGATAGCCTAAATCTAATGCATTGGAATAAAGGCACAGTAATCTTTTTTATCAAGGACTCATGGGAAACAAATGGTGAAAATTAGGAAGTGCAAATGGAAATATATGCGTTTAAAGAAGCTCAGCTGAGGCCGAAATTCAGCACTACTGAGTGGACAGCGCAGCTGTATAGCCAGCTATAGAATTCTACAGTAGGGCTACCATTCGTTGACAGGGAGATGGTTTGTGCAGCAAAGTAGAAATAAATGGTTTAAACCATGACAGAGAGGTGGGGGTGTTCGTTTATTTTGAAAGCTTTTATTTTCATATTTACCTCTGTAAAACATTTTTACCCATGCATTTGAAACAAATGGGAGAATGGTTCAATCAGCATTATTTATGTTTGAACTTTTGTTGCATCTAGGGGAGCTAATTTCTAGTTCAGGTGAACTGAGCCCCCCACTGGCTCCCCCATCAGTCGCTCCCTGGCCTAAAGCAGACAATACGAATGCACAGTGGCAGAATAAATTCAACCGCACCTTTGTTTCATCACAAAACCGGAGAGCAACCTCTGTCAGGTGAAGTTCACAAAGCAAATTGAATGTAACAAAGTTACATGACCTACAGCATGGTCAACCAAATTTATGTTTCCTACATGTGTGTTTGTGTGTGTGCATGCGTGCATTGTGCAAGTAGAAAAAAACATGTTGAGTCACTCTACTTGTAGATAAATGCCAATGCCATCCTCCTCTCTTTCATGTTGATGAAACGTCTATGACTCTGTCATACAGTACACACTTTTAGTTTTTGTTGTCCTAGGCTACCTGGCAAAAATGCTTGCGCGCTAGCCTAACTTTCTTTCATGGGCAAAAATGAGCCGTATAGTTAACATTAGCCTACTACATCTAGCTACATATTGAACTTCCATCCTCTCAAACCGGGGGCACAATGTATGGATTTATGGTTGGATTAGAATCACCGTTATAATCATTGGCCAGTACAGAGAATTAAGTAAAACCACAAGTCCAAATTCCTATATCCATCCATGGCTAATTTAGGAAAGGGACAATTTTAGCTAGCTAGCTAGCCACCAGAGGACAACATGATGCAATAATAAAAATGTTCTGTCAATAACGTTTTGCTTTTGATGTGATGTGATTGGTGTGAAGCCAAATCCATACTGGCTTCCACTGACACTTTAAAAAAATTATTCAAGCTCTGTCAAGTTGGTTTTTGATCATTGCTAGACAGCCACTTTCAAGTCTTACCATAGATGTTCAAGCCGATTTAAGTCAAAAATTTAACTACGTCACTCAGGAATATTCAATGTCATCTTGGTAAGCAATTTCAGTGTATATTGTGGCCACCATCATGCTTGAAAATATGAAGAGTAGTACTCAGTGATGGGTTGTGTTGGATGTACCCCAAACATAACAGGTTGTATTCAGGACATAAAGTTCTTTTTTTTTGTGGTTTTACGTTAGTGCGTTATTGCAAACAGGATGCATGTTTTGGAATATTTGTATTATGTACAGGCTTCACTCTTTTTTCACTCTGTCATTTAGGTTAGTATTGTGGAGTAACTACAATGTTGTTGATCCATCCTCAGTTTTCTCTTATCACAGCCATTAAACTCTGAAACTGTTTTAAGTCACCATTGGCCTCATGGTTAAATCACTGAGCGGTTTCCTTCCTCTCTGGCTACTGAGTTACGAAAGATACCAGTATCTTTGTAGTGACTGGGTGTATTGATACACCATCCAAAGTGTAATTAATAGGTGCTCCCGAGTGTCGCAGCAGTCTAAGGCACTGCATCTCAGTGCTAGATGTGTCAATACAGACCCTGGTTTGATCCCGGGCTGTATCACAACCGTCCGTGTTCGGGAGTCCCTTAGGGCGGTGCCCAATTGGAAATATGTTTACCCATCTACCAATAAGTGCCTTTTTACCGATCTACCAATAAGTGCCCTTCTTTGTGAGGCAATGGAAAACCTGTCATCCATGTCTGAGGATGTTGGGAGATGAAGTGGAAACCTTAACCATTACCTTAACCATTCAGAGTTAATTCCTAAAGTTAGACTTTGAGAGCTGGTAGTGTTAAACACTTAGCATCTGCCTGATCCTAATGGTTGCAAGTTCGAATCCAATGATAGAAAGTTGGTTTTGATCTTTTTGTTTTAAGCCTATCCCAAACCTTAACCAGTCAGAGTTCATGCCCAACTTTAACCATTTGGAGTTAATGCCTGAACTTAACCCTAACCTTAAAAATTGTGAGTTAAATGAAAATAATCATTAATCTAAACTATGTGAGTATACACACCAGGGATTACCAGGGTGAGTACACTGAGCAGTTGGGAAAAGCTCATATTATGCATTTAGTGACTGAATGAAACCAAAAATAAACTATGAGCGCTCTGAACAGCTGACTGACAAAAGCAAACCATTTTTTGCTCAATTACTGACTGTAAGTGAGCGGAGAGTGAACTGAGTGGTCATGTCGTAATCCCTGGTGTGTTTGAGTTCATATGACACAGAAGTTTGTCAACCTGACCGAGTCCTTGTAGTAGGACATTCAGTGATGAGCTTAGGCTTCAGCTACTATCAACAGTGTATAGTAAAAAGGATATCAAACATTCAGATCTGTATTGAAGTTACAAAACCTCTAGGGCTTAGTCATCATTCAACTCAAATCAAATCAAATTCGAGTTTAACAATGTAGGCTACATTGCATGTGTGTACGTACTGTCATGAAGTTGGCCTGAGTGGGGAGGTTTATGACCCCCATAAATAACTTTCCCCTTTTTCCTCTCTCTACTCTACCGATTTGACTATTGAAAATCCCTTTGTTAACATAGAGAGTCTGGTGACATCAAAAGATGGGAAACGGAACCATATTTCGCTAATCCAACCAGTTGAAAATATGCGCTGGAACTTAATGAATATGATGTCAGTTCAATTGGCGTCTGAGACATGATTACTGATGATAGGACGACATAAACTTTATCTTGGAAAATCTACACATTCTAGTTATCAGATTCACATGGAATTGTTGTGCAATTTAAATGTTTAAATATGAAACTATTTGTGAAAAGATGAAATGTAATTTTTAGCTTCTTAATGAGAGAACGGTTTGTCAGAAGAACACCACTCTGCTCACTCAGAGGCACCGCCCAGAACAGACATTGGTTATGAACTATGAAAGACACCCTTCTCTCCCCTCCTATATAAAGCCCTTGACGAAAATGTAACTTTCTGTTCCGAGGATGTTAGGGCGACGGTCCTGCGTTAAAAGGGCTCAGATAATAACCTGTTCCCAGGACGTGTGGACTTGAGGTCCCCATGTTGAAAGGACAAAGACCACCTTCAGAACTAAGCCAACCTCAGCAAGAATCTAACGAAATTAGCATCGAATTTCAATGTGAAGGTGACGACCTACATGCCGGAAGGATGAATTTTGACTATACCAGCCAGAATATAGCATGAGCATATAGCATGGCAACTTGGTATGAACTTTGAACCCTTATTCACAAAAGAAGTGATACCTCCTAGCCGTCGCGTTAGCGCAGCAACTGTAGACGTGGGCTAGGAGAGGACAGACAGAGTACCTATTCTACCACAAGACGACGGTACTACCAAGTATCCATTCTACCATCAGACATTCTTCAAAGGACAACCCGGCCTCCCATCTACAACCAACCGATCGAAGCGCAGTTCAGAGTAAATATTTATTGCATTTTCCTTTTTCAAATGGGTGGTTATTTAGAATGCATAAGATTCTGTATTTACGATAGCATAGCTTCTCCCTTTGTTACTCAGTCTTCCCGCTCTTTCACTCAAACCCAACCCCCTATCTTTGTGTAACCAGCCGTCGTATCTGTTCCGTTGACCAGGGACGTTTTCTTTATGGCATAATAAGGTCCATCAATGTATGATTAATTCTGTGTATATGTAATTCTGTGTGATTAGTTAGGTATTTCGTAAATAAATAATTAAACCAAATTTTGTATTGCTGATTCAACTTGTTAGCCAGGGTTCGTGAAGATCACCAAGAATTTACCCCTTTCAGATGAGACTTAACAAGGTGACGATTAAATATTGACTGCTATTGATGTAAAAGATTACCAGGTCTTTAAGAGTTTATTCGGACGATAACAGCTCTATAAACATTATTTCGTGGTGCCCCAACTTTCTAGTTAATTATTTACCTGATTAGCTTAATCAGGTAATATTAATTATAGAGAAATGATTTTATAGAATAGCATGTCATATCACTTAATCCAGCATAGCCAAAGACACGACAGTACTGTATCTATCGACCGTTGTGATATGCGTTAATTGGCACAATCGTTGTTGACAAATGCATTAGATATCCATTGTTCCACCTGAGTGTAGACTAAGCCTGTTCATGCTCCAATTCATGTCAGTCACTCTAAATCTAAATATGAACTTGAGTGATCTTAATTTACTCAATACGAAGTCATACCTTAAGCCAACATTTTTATCTGGTCCTTACTGCTAGGGTTAGAGAATGAAGGACCTAGGATAATGGAATATTAACATGAAATATGCATAACTTATAAAGATATTCACACAGTAAATTAAGTGGCCACATTTATGAATGAAATTACATTTGAATGATATATTTACCACCATTGTCTATACGGCACCCACAGCAACGGTGGCAGCTTTTTGTTTGCTGTGTGTTTAAAAACAACAACAACACATAGTTACTCCATGGGAAATAACAGATATGGAAATCATTCTCAATCTTATTAACATCTGTAAATTATTGACCAGATGTGTCTCATCTGATTGAGACTTGCTGATACTATCTTTGTCTGTTTTCTTTAGAAAATCTGACACTGAACCTCACATTTCTATCTAATGAGAGTGCAAAGAACATTTTAGATTTAATTACCTTATTGTCCCATTGAAGACAACATCACTTTTTCATGGGAGACCTGCTGGTATGGATAAAGGCATGAGTATTTCTACTCTTTAAAGTAGGTAAATAGCTAAACAAGTGACACCGCCACAGCTTCGTGGATTTGTGAGCTCTCCACATGTTCATTTAGTCATTTCTAATATTTTTTTTCCCTGTTTTGCATGTTATTTTGGCATTAATTTGTGCCACATATCAGTTTGCAAACAATGTAAAAACACATTTATTGAGTAAATAAAGCCGCTTACAAACATGGTCGCTTTCTTGCTTTCTTGAGTAAGGCAGCTCCAAAATGCAGGTGTTTCAGCCTAGCTCAGTGCTTTCTGTGGTGGAGGGGCAGCCAGTGGAAAATACAGAGCATAGGCATTGGTAATCTTCTCTAGTTGCGCCTTGATTGGCTCAGTATTCTGTCACTCATGGGGACACTATATCACCGCATAATCTACAGGGAGAGCTAGGCAGTTCAAGCCCGCATGGGTCCTGCCATAGATTTACGTTAGAAATGCCCATCCAAGAAGGCTCAAGGTCATTGGCCACAGATAAAATGATGTCAAATCACGTTATATCTACCGTAGCTTTGATTGGACTGATCATGTCAACATCATACTTTCAAAATCTTAGCGAGCAAGTGAGACAAGCAGTCATCATCCTGAATCACGTCAACAATCTACTGGCAAATCCTTTTCAATCCTTGTCATATGAACAGAAATTATCAGCCACTGGACAGGTACATTACACAAGTCGGAAATTGCAAATTCAACAATGAGTGGTTTGGCAGGAATCAGTGCCTACCTACAAGCGTTGCAAAGCAATCACTATTTTGCTTCCCCTGTCTGCTATTTGGTGGAGAGTGTGTGTGGTCCAGGTCTGGGTTTAAGGATTTAAAACATCCGTCTGAAATTGTTTCTTTTCCGAGCTTAAAAGGATAAACATTCACACGCATCACCATGAGCCAGAAAAGGTTGAGTACATTGGCCATGCTATCAATCCAGTATGGCTTCTGCCGCGTTCAAAACTACTAGAAACTCGGAACTGGGAAATCTCAGACTTCAGTGAGTTCAAGACAACTGGGAACTCGTAAAAAAACTAGCTCTGACTGGGAAAATACGTTTTGAACAGTCATCCAACTCTTAATTCCAAGTTGGGAACTCTGGCCTCTTTCTAGAGCTCCGACCTGAAGTTCACTGTCATGATGTCATGATTCAACCTAGTTTTTTTCTCGAGCTCCCAGTTGTCTTGAATACCATAAATCCAGAGAAAGCCAGACTTTGATGAAGAAATTCGATGACAAAATTTGCCCACAAGAAGGATCGCTGTGCCACCTTCCTGTTCAAGTGAGCACAGCACAACAACGGTGAGTTCAAAAATGCCCTGTATCCTGCTGCATAAATTATGTAATATGCCAGGGAGATATGTATACTGTAGCTAAGAAAGTAATACTAATTGTGTGTTGTGTAGTAAGCTGTTAGTAGCCGATGTGCCTCATCCTAATAATTTTGTCCCTTCCCCCCTCAGAACTTAGCCCTACTGTTCCGACTTGGTAGTGCGCATGCCTATAGCCTGTTTTAGAGAAATGTGATCATCGAATATTGTAAGAGCTTTCTTTGTCTGCTTATATGCCCCGTTTATGTATACTATGGTTCTGACTTGGTGTACAGGGAGAACACTGTAAGAACGGCCCATGTTCTGCATTCTATCGCTGTACATTTCAAAAGTGCTGAACAAATAGTTACACTACCATTCAAAAGTTTGGGGTCACATAGAAATGTCCTTGTTTTTTGAAAGAAAAGCACATTTTTTGTTCATTAAAAATAACATCAAACTGATCAGAACTTCAGTGTAGACATTGTTAATGTTGTAAATGACTATTGTAGCTGGAAACGGCAGATTTCTTAGGGAATATCTACATAGGCGTACAGAGGCCCATTATCAGCAAAAATCACTCCTGTGTTCCAATGGCACGTTGTGTTAGCTAATCCAAGTTTATCATTTTAAAAGGCTAATTGATCATTAGAAAACCCTTTTGCAATTATGTTAGCACAGCTGAAAACTGTTCTGATTAAAGAATCAATAAAACTGTCCTTCTTTAGACTAGTTGAGTATCTGGAGCATCATCATTTGTGGGTTCGATTACAGGCTCAAAATGGCCAGAAACAAAAGCCTTTCTTCTGAAACTCATCAGTCTATTCTTGTTCTGAGAAATGAAGGCTATTCCATGCGTGAAATTGACAAGAAACTGAAGATCTCGGACAACGCTGTGTACTACTCCCTTCACAGAACAGAGCAAACTGGCACTAACCAGAATAGAAATAGGAGTGGGAGCCCCGGTGCACAACTGAGCAAGAGGACAAGTACATTAGAGTGTCTAGTTTGAGAAACAGACGCCTCACAAGTCCTCAACTGGCAGCTTTATTAAATAGTACCCGCAAAACACCAGTCTCAATGTCAACAGTGAAGAGGCGACTCCGGTATACGGCCTTCTAGGCCGAGTTGCAAAGAAAAATCCATATCTCAGACTCGCCAATAAAAATAAAAGATTAAGATGGTCAAGAGAACACAGACACTGGACAGAGGAAGATTGGAAAAAAGTGGTATGGACAGCCAAATCTAAGTTTGAGGTGTTCGGATCACAAAGAAGAACATTCGTGAGAAGCAGAAAAAAATGAAAAGATGCTAGCCAGTTAGCTTCGTAGCTAGCTGCTGTATCTTGGACATAAATGAAAGAAAAGATGCTAGCCAGTTAGCTTCGTAGCTACCTACTGTATTTTGGACATAAATTAATGAAAATTATTGCAGTTGTGTTGTAAGTAGTAATTTCCAGATGGAGAAATTGCAGATCGGTCTGCAATAACTAACATTAAATAACTGAGATCTATGTCTACAGTGATGGTTGTTCGCTGCTTGCTCCGTGATGTAGCTAAAGTTATAGTATAGACAGACTTAAATTGCCCTTTCTACAGTGGCCTATGTGGAGTGGAACAGACCCACAAAACCAAGCAGTTGCCAGAAATATATTACATCTGTGGTGATAAGACTTACCATAGAGAATGAATAGGAAAAGTTAAGGAAAGTTAAGCTTTAATAAACGCAGCAAAAAAAGAAGCGTCCCTTTTTCATGACCCTGTCTTTCAAAAATAATTTGTAAAAATCCAAATAACTTCACAGATCTTCGTTGTAAAGGGTTTAAACACTGTTTCCCATGCTTGTTCAATGAACCATAAACAATTAATGAACATGCAACTGTGGAACGGTTGTTAAGACACTAACAGCTTACAGATGGTAGGCAATTAAGGTCGCAGTTATGAAAACTTATGACACCAAAGAAGCCTTTCTACTGACTCTGAAAAACACCAAAAGAAAAATGTCCAGGGTCCCTACTCATCTGCGTGAACGTGCCTTAGGCATGCTGCAAGGAGGCATGAGGACTGCAGATGTGGCCAGGGCAATAAATTGCAATGTCTGTACTGTGAGACACCTAAGACAGCGCTATAGGGAGACAGGATGGACAGCTGATCATCCTCGCCGTGGCAGACCACGTGTAACAACACCTGCACACGATCGGTACATCCGAACATCACACCTGCGGGACAGGTACAGGATGGCAACAACAACTGCCCGAGTTACACCAGGAACGCACAATCCCTATTGCGGACAGTCCGAGCACTGTCCGCAATAGGCTGAGAGAGGCTGGACTGAGGGTTTGTAGGCCTGTTGTAAGGCAGGTCCTCACCAGACAACAATGTCGCCTATGGGCACAAACCCACTGTCACTGGACCAGACAGGACGGGCAAAAAGTGCTCTTCACTGACGAGTCGCGGTTTTGTCTCACCAGGGGTGATGGTCGGATTCGCATTTATCGTCGAAGGAAATAGTGTTACACCGAGGCCTGTTTTCTGGAGCAGGATCGATTTGGAGGTGGAGGGTCATGGTCTGGGGCGGTGTGTCACAGCATCATCGGACTGAGCTTCTTGTCATTACAGGCAATCTCAACGCTGTGTGTTACAGGGAAGACATCCTCCTCCCTCATGTGGTACCCTTCCTGCAGGCTCATCCTGACATGACCCTCCAGCATGACAATGCCACCAGCCATACTGCTCGTTCTGTACGTGATTTCCTGCAAGACAGGAATGTCAGTGTTCAGCCATGGCCAGCGAAGAGCCCGGATCTCAATCCCATTGAGCACGTCTGGGACCTGTTGGATCGGAGGGTGAGGGCTAGGGCCATTCCCCCCAGAAATGTCCAGGAAATTGCAGGTTCCTTGGTGAAAGAGTGAGGTAACAACTCACAGCAAGAACTGGCAAATCTGGTGCAGTCCATGAGGAGGAGATGCACTGCAGTACTTAATGCAGCTGGTGGCCACACCAGATACTGACTGTTACTTTTGATTTGGAGTCCCCCTTTGTTCAGGGACACATTATTCCATTTCTGTTAGTCACATGTCTGTGGAACTTGTTCAGTTTATATCTCAGTTGTTGAATCTTGTTATGTTCATACAAATATTTATGTTAAGTTTGCTGAAATTAAACGCAGTTGACAGTGAGAGGACATTTGTTTTGTTGTTGCTGAGTTTATATCCGGCTCCCACGCCGATCAAAGTCACGCAGCACCTCTTCGCTACCTGCTCCGTGTTTGGACATCTCACTTCAGAATTAGACATTCATCCATGTTTCTTACACATCAAATGTTGAAGTTGTTCCAAACGGCATTAAGGTAATTGTGCCTCTATTTCAGGAGAGGAACGACATGAATGACATTTTGGCTCTCCTCTCTGCTGAGACTGATCCGGCCCCAGCAGTGCAGGCCCAGCTCTCACAGTGGTCCTCCCTACAGGCTCCAATTTGGTACCAGCTCCTGCCACAACAAAAGAGGATTACTATGAAGAGTTTCTGCTGGATACAGGTAATTCAAATGATATCGCACACATACTCATGCTGTCTCTCTCTCTCACACACACACACACACACACACACACACACACACATAACCCTAATGTCCACCCCACACTTGATTTATTTCACGTTTCAGGAGAAGACCCAGATGCAGACAGTGTTGAAGTAACAAATGTTTATCACTAGAATAGGGGGCAGGCAAAAATGACAGGTCAAGGGCAGGCAGAGGTCAGTAATCCAGATCAGAGTCCATAAGGTACAGAACGGCAGGCAGTTTTGGGGTCAGGGCAGGCAGAGCTCAATAATCAAGGGTGGTGTGACAAGGTACAGAACGGCAGGCAGGCACAGGGTCAGGGCAGGCAGAATGGTCAAAACCGGGAAAACTAGAAAACAGGAACTAGACAAAGACAGGAGCAACGGGAAAACCGCTGGTAGGCTTGACGAACAAAACGAACTGGCAACAGACAAACAGAGAACACAGTTATAAATACACTGGGGATAATGGGGAAGATGGGCGACACCTGGAGGGGGGTGGAGACTAGCACAAAGACAGGTGAAACAGATCAGGGTGTGACAATTTAGGTTACTGTATAGGAAAGGCTTAGTCATTAAAATTATATTGGGCCTCTGTTTCAGATCTGCCAAGCACACCTTTGCTAGCCACACCACCACTGCCCTTGACAGCTTTTCCACTGGGCCCATCAAGAGACGAGGTTGCCTCTTCATCTTGCACCACGGGCCGATGGACAGAGCCCATTACAGTTGCCAGTGACGTCCCCTGTCACCTGCACTTACACAGCAGAATGCCTCAACAATTCAAGGATGCCATTTGAGGATTTTGCTGCTGCTGCCTTGTTTAAATGGGAGCTGGAGGCCTCAAAGCAGATGGAGGCAGTGAGGAAGGAGCAAACAGAGGAAAGAGAAAATCCTCAGAGCAGCATCCCTCCAACCGTCTGCACAGGCTCTGCCACCGGCCGCTGAAACAAGGCCCCAAAAGCTGTCTGCACTGGCGCTGCCACGAGCCTCTGAAACAAGGCCCCAACAACCCTCACACCCATGCCGGCTTTCCTGGAGTGGAAGGAAAATATCCACTGCCTAGCCAAAGTGTTTTCCCTGTATCTGGCACAGGGCATTAGTAGGAGTGTCACGGTTGTCGTTGGTGAATGAGGACCAAAATGCAGCAGGTACGTGTATGCTCATTTTGACTTTTATTTAAATTATCCAAAAGAGCACTCCAAAACAACAAAACACGAAAACGAACGAACAACTAAACAGTCTGGCAAAGCCTAGGGCTGAACACAGAACAATCACCCACAAAACACAAACACAAACACACCCTCATTTATGAGACTCTCAATCAAAGGCAGATAGAAAACACCTGCCTTCAACTGAGAGTCCCAACACCAATTCACCAGACATAGAAACAGACATACTAGACTCCACATAGAACTACCTAGACATAAACCAAAACCCGGACATACTAAATCAAACACCCTTTACACAAACACACCACCCCGAACCACATAAAACAAATACCCTCTGTCACGCCCTGACCAAACTACAAACAATTAACCTTATATACTGGCCAGGACGTGACAGTACCCCCCCCTTAAAGGTGCTACCCCAGAAGCACCTTAACACAAAAAAAATATAAATACCCCCAAACAATACCCAAAAGAAAGATTCCCCCTTTCTAAAGGGAGGGAAGGGAGGGTGGCTGCCGTCAACGACGGCACTGTGCTACACCCCCCCTCCCCAACCCACCTATATTGGAGGCGGCTCAGGTTCTGGCCGTTCCAGGCAGTCTGGGCAGTCTGGCGGTTCGGGGCAGTCTGGGCAGTCTGTCAGCTCGGGGCAGTCTGTCAGCTCGGGGCGGTCTGGGCAGTCTGTCAGCTCGGGGCGGTCTGGGCAGTCTGTCAGCTCGGGGCGGTCTGGGCAGTCTGTCAGCTCGGGGCGGTCTGGGCAGTCTGTCAGCTCGGGACGGTCAGGGCAGTCTGGCCACTCCGGCAGGTCAGGGCAGTCTGGCCACTCCGGCAGGTCAGGGCAGTCTGGCCACTCCGGCAGGTCAGGGCAGTCTGGCCACTCCGGCAGGTCAGGGCAGTCTGGCCACTCCGGCAGGTCAGGGCAGTCTGGCCACTCCGGCAGGTCAGGGCAGTCTGGCCACTCCGGCAGGTCAGCGCAGTCTGGCCACTCCGGCAGGTCAGCGCAGTCTGGCCACTCCGGCAGGTCAGCGCAGTCTGGCCACTCCGGCAGGTCAGCGCAGTCTGACCACTCCGGCGACTGTTGACTGACGGGCAGCTCCGACGACTGTTGACTGACGGGCAGCTCCGACGACTGTTGACTGACGGGCAGCTCCGACGACTGTTGACTGACGGGCAGCTCCGACGACTGTTGACTGACGGGCAGCTCCGACGACTGTTGACTGACGGGCAGCTCCGACGACTGTTGACTGACGGGCAGCTCCGACGACTGTTGACTGACGGGCAGCTCCGACGACTGTTGACTGGCGGGCAGCTCCGACGACTGTTGACTGGCGAGGCTGGGTTTACGCACTTGCCGTTTAGTGCGGGGAGCGGGAACAGGACGAGTCGGACTGGGTGGACGCACTTCCGGGTCCGCACGAGAGACAGGAGCTGGAAACCTAGGGCTATGGAGGCGCACAGCCGGTCTAGATCTTACCTCCTGCACAACCCGCCTTGGCTCGATGGAACTAGTAGCCCTGCACGAGTGGAGTGCTCGTACAGGGCAGACTGGGCTGTGCAGGGGCTTGATGGTAGCCGTGCGTAGAGCGGGAGTTGGGTAGCCTGGTCCTCGGAGGCTTACCGGCGACCAGATGCGCTGCGCAGGCATCCTCCTACCAGGCTGGATGCCCGCTCTAGCACGGCACCTGCGAGGGGCTGGAATAACTCGCACCGGACTGTGCGTGCGTATGGGTGAGATATTGCGCTTCTCAGCGAAACATGGCGCTCCCCACCTCATACGCTCCTCCATATAACCACGGGTAGCTGGCTTCCGGCTCTTCTTACGCCTAGCCAAACTACCCGTGTGCCCCCCCCCAAAATTTTCTTGGGGGTGCCTCTCGTGCATCTCCTTCAGCGCGTCCACTCTGGCCTCGTACCACCGCCTCTCTGCCTTGGCTGCTTCTATTTCCCACTGCGGGCGGCGATACTCCCCAGCCTGATGCCAAGGTCCGGCCCCGTTCAGAACTTCCTCCCAAGTCCACTTCTCCCGCCAGTCCAACTCGAACGCCGTCTGCTCCTTCCTCTGCTGCTTGGTCCTTATGAGGTGGGTGATTCTGTCACGATTGTCGTCTTCGTCTTCCGACGATATAACGAAATCGTCATCGGAAAATGTGGACCAATATGCAGCAGGTACGTGTATGCTCATTTTGACTTTTATTTAAATTATCCAAAAGAGCACTCCAAAACAACAAAACACGAAAACGAACGAACGAACGAACGAACGAACGAACGAACGAACAACTAAACAGTCTGGCAAAGCCTAGGGCTGAACACAGAACAATCACCCACAAAACACAAACACAAACACACCCTCATTTATGAGACTCTCAATCAAAGGCAGATAGAAAACACCTGCCTTCAACTGAGAGTCCCAACACCAATTCACCAGACATAGAAACAGACATACTAGACTCCACATAGAACTACCTAGACATAAACCAAAACCCGGACATACTAAATCAAACACCCTTTACACAAACACACCACCCCGAACCACATAAAACAAATACCCTCTGTCACGCCCTGACCAAACTACAAACAATTAACCTTATATACTGGCCAGGACGTGACAAGGAGCTTCAACAGTCTCCCTTTTATGAGACTGAAAAGTAGAAATGGATGGTGTAGAAGAGGGAGTGACTTTACAGAAACACACACAGAAATAAATAGGAGCTGAAAATCTATTTCAAACGATGGAAGTGGTTTGGACTCGTTTGATTTTTATTTATTTCACAGTCCATTCTTTAAAATTACTGTACGTACATTGATGTATATAACTGTATATATTATTATGAATTGCTGTTTTGTGTAAATGTTGGACAAATACCAACATTTTGTTCTAATCATGGTGAATATGTCTTCTATTATAAACCAATTTCTATAGTTGGTGTGTGAATGTTTGTTGTACAAAGGATTGTGCTCCAGCACTACTATAAATATGCCTTTGTTTTACATTGAGGTTTAATTAAATTAAATCAATCTTCTCTTGTTTTTTTATATTGTCTTTATATGCATTAAATGGCAAATGCAACGTCCTCCAGCGATGTCTGAACTTTCTATTGAAAAGCGATATCCCAACTATAAATACAGTAAAGTACACACACTAAAGGGTCAAAAATACATTTTTAACAAAAAAGTGTTTTTTAGGCATTCAAGGTGTTGGTCTGATGGGAATCCGTGATGTCATCTTGCTTGAGGAACAATAGAGGAACAATAGAGTACAACAGAGGAAAGCCCCCACTTGTGCTATGTCATGACATGCCTGGACCACCTATTGAGACGTGCCTTTTAAGTAAATCAGGTGTTAAATGAGGTGAAAAGGAGATCAGTGCCAATTCAAGAAAATAAAAAGCAATGTATTTACATTCACATGTCAAACTGTTTACACTAAACAGACCTAAAACAACTATTTAGGTTTGATGCATGAAGTAATTAATAAATAGGTGTTGATCATGAAGCATGTCAATGCTGAGGTAGAATATTAAGGGTGGAACATTCCATTTTATGTGTTTATCTTCAGATTTTGCTTGTAATGACTTTACATTTCATAGGACATATATGCCTTGCTCTGAAGAGGCACTCAGTTGACCACAGTGGGGCCCCTCCTCTCCTGTAAAACTAGTTGATCACAGTGGGGCCCCTCCTCTCCTGTAAAACCAGTTGATCACAGTGGGGCCCCTCCTCTCGTGTAAAACGAGTTAATCACTGTGTGGCCCCTCCTCTCCTGTAAAATGAGTTAATCGCAGTGGGGTCCCTCTCCTGTAAAACGAGTTAATCCCAGTGCCCCCCCCCCTCCTGTAAAACTATTTGATCTGAGGGAATAAACTTTATTATAATAAAGAATTGAACACAACAAATTCTATAAACTGATTCAACTTTATTAAAACTCTATCACAAGATATAATGTAATTATTGTTTTAGGTACAGTGTACCAATTTCTGAGGGAATAAACTCTCTTATGTTAACTTGTATAAACACAGTCAACTTTGTTATTATATGAATAATGTTTTAAGTACAGTGTAACAAGTATTATACATTATCATGTATCCCTAGGTGGGATCAAACCATGTCTGAAAAAACATGAGAAAAATAACCTAAAATAACGTCACCAAATATGACTGGCCAACAAGCGTGAGCTGGTCGTTTAAAATACTAATCATCTGCCTCTGGTTTAAAAGTTTGTAGTATGCAGCGATACAAAGTCATTTTAATATTTTTGTTTTAAGCCTATCTGAAACTTTAACCCTTACCTTAACCTTTCAGACTTAATGCCTAACCTTAAGAATTTGCAGTTAATACCTGGCCTTAACCTTAACCTTAAAAACTAGAAATGAATGCTAAATCTTCACATTAAATACTTCAAAATGTGATGTTTGGAATAACTTTGGAATTTGGTGTTTAAGAAACATGGATGAACGTCTAATTCTGAAGTGAGACTGTGAGAGCTGGTTATTGCACACAGAGTGAGTTGATGCAACTTATTATGTGACTTGTTTTTTACTCCTGAACTTATTTAGGCTTGCCATAACAAAGGGGTTGAAAACTTATTGACTCAATACATTTCAGCTTTTAATTTTGTATTAATTTGTAAACATTTCTAAAAAACATAATTCCCCATTGCCACGTTGACATTATGGGGTATTGTAAGTAGGCTAAAATCTCAATTTAATCAATTTTAAATTCAGGCTGTAACACTGCAAAATGTGAAAAATGTCAAGGGGTGTGAAACCTTTCTGACCTGTGTTATGTGTACTAAGTGTACAAAACATTAGGAACATCTTTCTAATATTGAGTTGCATCCCTTTTGCCCTCAGAACAGCCTCAATCCGTTGGGGCATGGACTCTACAAGGTGTTGAAAGCATTCCACAGGGATGCTGGCCTATGTTGACTCCAATGCTTCCCACAGTTGTGTCAAGTTGGCTGGATGTCCTTTGGCTGGTGGACCATTCTTGATACAAATGGGAAACTGTTGAGCGTGAAAAACCCAGCAGCATTGCAGTATTTGACACAATCTAACCGGTGCACCTGGCACTTACTACCATACCCTGTTCAAAGGCACTTAAATATTTTGTCTTGCCCATTCACCCTCTGAATGACACACATACACAATCCATGTCTCAATTATCTCAAGATTTAAAAATAATTATTTAACCTGTCTCCTCCCCTTCATCTACACTGATTGAAGTGGATTTAAGGTGAATTCAATAAGGAATCATAGCTTTCACCTGGTCAGTCTATGTCATGGAAAGAGCAGTTGTTCCTAATGTTTTGTACACTCAGTGTATATCGCTTGTGAGTATGGGTGTATGTGTATGTCAAGTTTTCACAAGCGTGAGTTCAGATGTAAATAGAACTTGTCCCTCACCACTGATAGACGAGCAAAATCACTTTTATGCTCACTTCAAAGCAAGCAACACTGAGGCATGCATGAGAGCATCAGCTGTTTCGGATGACTGTGTGATCACGCTCTCCGTAGCCAACGTGAGTAAGACCTTTAAACAGGTCAACATACACAAGGCTGCAGGGCCAGACGGATTACCAGGACTTGTGCTCCGGGCATGTGCTGACCAACTGGCAGGTGTCTTCACTGACACTTTCAACATGTCCCTGATTGAGTCCGTAATACCAACATGTTTCAAGCAGACCACCATAGTCCCTGTGCCCAAGAACACAAAGAATCTGTCTCCGCACCACGTGCTCTCACCACTGGTGTCCCCCAGGGCTCTGTTCTAGGCCCTCTCCTATTCTCGCTATACACCAAGTCACTTGGCTCTGTCATATCCTCACATGGTCTCTCCTATCATTGCTATGCAGACGACACACAATTAATCTTCTCCTTTCCCCCTTCTGATAACCAGGTGGCGAATCGCATCTCTGCATGTCTGGCAGACATATCAGTGTGGATGACGGATCACCACCTCAAGCTGAACCTCGGCAAGACGGAGCAGCTTTTCCTCCCGGGGAAGGACTGCCCGTTCCATGATCTCGCCATCACGGTTGACAACTCCATTGTGTCCTCCTCCCAGAGTGCTAAGAACCTTGGCGTGACCCTGGACAACACCCTGTCATTCTCCACTAACATCAAGGCGGTGACCCGATCCTGTAGGTTCATGCTCTACAACATTCGCAGAGTACGACCCTGCCTCACACAGGAAGCGGCGCAGGTCCTAATCCAGGCACTTGTCATCTCCCGTCTGGATTACTGCAACTCGCTGTTGGCTGGGCTCCCTGCCTGTGCCATTAAACCCCTACAACTCATCCAGAACGCCACAGCCCGTCTGGTGTTCAACCTTCCCAAGTTCTCTCACGTCACCCCGCTCCTCCGCTCTCTCCACTGGCTTCCAGTTGAAGCTCGCATCCGCTACAAGACCATGGTGCTTGCCTACGGAGCCGTGAGGGGAACGGCACCTCCGTACCTTCAGGCTCTGATCAGTCCCTACACCCAAACGAGGGCACTGCGCTCATCCACCTCTGGCCTGCTGGCACCCCTACCTCTGAGGAAGCACAGTTCCCGCTCAGCCCAGTCAAAACTGTTCGCTGCTCTGGCACCCCTATGGTGGAACAAGCTCCCTCACGACGCCAGGACAGTGGAGTCAATCACCACCTTCCGGAGACACCTGAAACCCCACCTCTTTAAGGAATACCTAGGATAGGATAAAGTAATCCTTCTACCCCCCCCTAAAAGATTTAGATGCACTATTGTAAAGTGGTTGTTCCACTGGATATCATAAGGTGAATGCACCAATTTGTAAGTCGCTCTGGATAAGAGCGTCTGCTAAATGACTTAAATGTAAATGTAAATGTAAACACCTCCCTCTGCAACTGGATCCTGACCTTCCTGACGGGCCGCCCCCAGGTGGTGAGGGTAGGTAGCAACACATCCGCCACGCTGATCCTCAACACTGGAGCCCCTCAGGGGTGCATGCTCAGTCCCCTCCTGTACTCCCTGTTCACCCACAACTGCGTGGCCAGGTACGACTCCAACACCATCATTAATTTTGCAGATGACACAACAGTGGTAGGCCTGATCACCGACAATGATGAGACAGCCTATAGGGAGGAGGTCAGAGACCTGGCCGGGTGGTGCCAGAATAACAACGTATCCCTCAACGTAACCAAGACTAAGGAGATGATTGTGGACTACAGGAAAAGGAGGACCGAGCACGCCCCCATTCTCATCGACATGGCTGTAGTGGAGCAGGTTGAGAGCTTTAAGTTCATTGGTGTCCACATCACCAAGAAACTAGAACAGTCCAATCACACCAAGACAGTCGTAAAGAGGGCACAACAAAACCTATTCCCCCTCAGGAATAGGCCCCACCCACAATGCAAATAGTCCAGGTAGCCAGGAGTCTTATGGCTTGGGGGTAAAAGCTGCTGAGAAGCCTTTTGGTCCAAGACTTGGCGCTCCAGGTAACTGCTTGCCATGCGGTAGGAGAGAGAACAGTCTATGACTGGGGTGGGTGGGGTCTTTGACAATTTTTAGGGCCTTCCTCTGACACCACCTGGTGTAGAGGTCCTGGATGGCAGGCAGTTTAGCCCCAGTGATGTACTGGGCCGTACGCACTACCCTCTGTAGTGCCTTGCGGTCGGAGGCCAAGCAGTTACCGTACCAGGCAGTGATGCAACCAGTGAGGATGCTCTCGATGTTGCAGCTGTAGAACCTTTTGAGGATCTGAGGACCCATGCCAAATCTTTTCAGTTTCCTGAGGGGGAATAGGTTTTGTTGTGCCCTCTTTACGACTGTCTTGCATTATGTCCCGCCACCCGCCACCCACCACCCGCCAACCCCTCTTTTACGCTACTGCTACTCTGTTTATTATATATGCATAGTAACTTTAACCATACCTACATGTACATACTACCTGTATATAGCCTCGCTACTGTTATAGCCTTGCTACTGTATATAGCCTCGCTACTGTTATTATTCACTGTCTTTTTACTGTTGTTTTTTATTTCCTTACTTATCTATTGTTCTCCTAATACCTATTTTTTACTTAAAAATTGCACTGTTGGTTAGGGCCTGTAAGTAAGCATTTCACTGTAAGGTCTACACCTGTTGTATTCAGAGCACATGACCAATACACTTTGATTTGACTTGATACAGGGTCAGATATTTTGTTCATCCTCCTAATAGTGAAGGCTAGAATTGAGTAGGTAATCTGATCCTAGATCTGTGGTTAGGGGGTAGTGTGAGTTCAGAGCAGTGCTAAGAGCACAGGTGCAGTACAGGTTATGGTGACCTGTGTTAAGTGACCCTGATGGAAAGCTATGGCCTACTGCAATCCTCTTAGAGCTTGGGATAGATCCCGCTGTATCCCCAGGGAGGACAAACACCTCTAGCCTCTACACACTCATCACTTCATCCTCTCCTCCATCCCGGAAAAATAGTTAGAGGGGGAAGGGGTTCATGTGAAATTGCAGTGGTGTGAGTCAGTGTAGTTTGTAAGTTTATAAAGACAGTAAAATGTGGCAGTGATAATGGGGAAGGTTAGAAGATGGGGCAGTGTATTGAGGACATGCTAGAGAAAACCAATGGCGATAGTGGAGGAGGCTGGTGATAGGAGCTATAGGAGGACGGGCTCATTATAATGGCTGGAATGGAATCAATGGAATGGTACCAAACACATCCAACACATGGAAACAACGTGGAAACAACGCCTGGCACAGGAGAGTGTCGGCCGGTGTGTGTGTGCGCGTTGCATACTGCATGTGGAGTTGTGTGTGTTACTATATGTGAATGTTGCATATTGTTCTCTCCGTGTTTGTATATATATATATCTACACTGAGTGTACAATACATTAGGAACAGCTTCCTAATATTGAGTTGCATCCCTTTTGCACTCAGAACACCCTCAATTCGTTGGGGCATGGACTCTACACGATGTTGCAAGCGTTCCACAGGGATGCTGGCCGATGTTGACTCCAATGCTTCCCACAGTTGTGTCAAGTTGGCTGGATGTCTTTTGGGTGGTGGACCGTTCTTGAAACACATGGGAAAGTCTTGAGCGGGAAAACCCAGCAGCGTTGCAGATCTTAACACTAACCAGTGCGCCTGGCAGCTACTACCATACCCTGTTCAAGTCACTTAAATTTTTTGTCTTGCCCATTCACCCTCTGAATGGCACACATACACAATCCATGTCTCAACTGTTTCAAGGCTTAAATATCCTTATTTAATCTACACTGATTGAAGTGGATTTAACAAGTGACATCAATAAGGGATCACAGCTTTCAGCTGGATTCACCTGGTCAGTCTATGTCATGGAAAGGGCAGATGTTCCTAATGTTTTGTGCACTCAGTGTACTATATTCAGTATGTACATACTGTATATGAGTGTCAATGACCCAGTGGAAGATTACAGAAGACTCCTTTTTTCCACAGTGACATGAATTCCTGGGTTAACTAGCTGTGTGACGTGGACATAAGCTCTTTTACAGCTAAAGCCAATTTACCCCCCCCCCCCCTCCCTAGATTACAATAGAGCTGTCTGGCCAAGCCTGAGACACAGGCCTCTCTTCCTCTCTGTTACTCCCAGGAATCTGTTTGACCCAGGGGACAGAGGGAAAGGGGGGTAGGGTGGGCTGGTAGAGGAGAGGTGGAGGAATCCTACTCATCAGAGCAAGATATGCACAGACCTTTGCAAACTTTGAGAATGAGTATTCTAAAGGCTTCTGTAGGGAGTGGAGGATGGAGAGAGGGTCTCTGAGATGGCGGTAGAGAAAGAAGGGTTTTTAGCAGGTTTAGAGTTAGGAAATAGGATATTGAAGGTTTAAGGTTTAGTTTTGATATTATAGTTTGGTATTGGTTAGCTCAGGTATTCATTTTTTAAAAGTCCTAAATAAAAGACAAAACATACAAACAAAGATACACATTGATGAGGAAACATGGACACTAACATACACTAACATACACATGAAGAACAACGAGGTTGTTGGCATCCTCTTTATTTCCATTGTAGCCAGTAGCTGTATGTGTTTAATTTAAATAAAATAATGAATATACTGTTTGTTTTTTTAAAAGCCCTTTGGGATGAGGTATCATTTTTCCCCTCAGTCCTATTGGTTATCTTGAGTTAGACATGTTTCCCAGTTGCACCATAGCTACATTGCACAGCAAAAAAAGAGAGGAAAATTATGCAGAAAACCCATAAGATCCACAACAGCAAAAAAAGATAACAATATAAATGCACAGGACCAATTTGACAACCAAACAATAGACAAACAGTATAGGAGTAAAGGTATTGGTCAGCCAACTTGCATGTGCAGTATGGTAGCCACCCAATCTTCATAATGATACACTAACAACTTGCACAGATGATTACCCACCCAAACTCCTATTGTTATAATACCATGCACTAAACATGTACTTGTCATTGTTCCTGCACTCTCTTGTACATACATACACATGCCAGGTACAATGCATTCAGAAAGTATTCAGACCCCTTGACTTTTTCCACATTTTGTTATGTTACAGCCTTATTCTAAAAGGAATTAAATCATTTTTCCCCTCATCAATCTACACACAATACCCCATAATGACAAAGCAAAAACAGGTTTTTATATATTTTTTGCAAATGTATTAAAAATAAAAAACTGAAATATCACAATTACATAAGTATTCAGACCCTTTACTCAGTACTTTGTTGAAGCACCTTTGGCAGAAATTACAGCCTTGAGTCTTCTTGGGTATGACGCTACAAGCTTGGCACACCTGTATTTGGGTAGTTTCTCCCATTCTTCACTGAAGATCCTCTCAAGCTCTTTCAGGTTGGTTGGGGACCATTGCTGCACAGCTATTTTCAGGTCTCTACAGAGATGTTCGATCGGGTTCAAGTCCGGGCTCTGGCTGGGCCACTCAAGGACATTCAGAGACTTGTCCTGAAGCCACTTCTGTCTTGGCTGTGTGCTTAGGGTCGTTGTCCTGTTGGAAGGTGAACCTTCGCCCCAGTCTGAGATCCTGAGCACTCTGGAGCAGGTTTTCATCAAGGATCTCTCTGTACTTTCCTCTTTCACGTTCATCTTTCCCTCGATCCTGACTAGTCTCCCAGTCCCTGCCGCTGAAAAATATCCCCACAGCATGATGCTGCCACCACCATGCCTCACCGTAAAACGTGATGCTTGGCATTCAGGCCAAAGAGTTCAATCACAGTTTCATCAGACCAGGGAATCTTGTTTCTCATGGTCTGAGAGTCCTTTAGGTGCCTTTTGGCAAACTCCAAGCGGGCTGTCATGTGCCTTTTGCTGAGGAGAAGCTTCCGTCTGGCCACTCTATGATAAAGGCCTGATCGGTGGAGTGCTTGAGAGATGGTTGTCATTCTGGAAGGTTCTCCCATCTCCACAGAGATCCTCTGGAGCTCTGTCAGAGTGACCATCGGGTTCTTGGTCACCTCTCTGACCAAGGCCCTTCTCCCCCGATTGCTCAGTTTGGCCCGGGTGGCCAGCTCTAGGAAGAGTCTTAGTGGTTCCAAACTTCTTCCATTTAATAATGATGGAGGCCACTGTGTTCTTGGGGACCTTCAATGCTGCAGAAATGTGTTGGTACCTTTCCCCAGATCTGTGCCTCGACACAATCCTGTCTCGGAGCTCTATGGACAATTCCTTCGACCTCATGGCTTGGTTTTTGCTCTGACATGCACTGTCAACTGTGGGACCTTATCTTGACAGGTGTGTGCCTTTCCAAATCATGTCCAATCAATTGCATTTACCACAGGTGGACTCCAATAAAGTTGTAGAAACATCTCAAGGGTGATCAATGGAAGCAGGATGCACGTGAGCTCAATTTCGAGTCTCATAGCAAAGGGTCTGAATACTTTTGTAAATAGCGTATTACTGTTTTCTATTTTTAATACATTTGCATAATGTTAAAACAAATCTGTTTTTACTTTGTCATTATGGCGTATTGTGTGTAGATTTATGAGAGAAAATGCATTTGATCAATTTTAGTATAAGGCTGTAAACGTAACTAAATGTGGAAAAAGTCAAGGGGTTTGAATTCTTGTGTTTGTGTATGTGTTTATTATGTACTTTAGGGCAGGTCTGTATGGCAGAGGGGGCTTGCAGCTAGTCTGTGTGTTCCACGTAGACAGGTAGTACTGCCACAAATAGAATTGAGAACAGTTCCTGTACTGTAAAACAACTTAATCCTCAATAATGCTCCACCAGTAGTTCCCTTACTCATCACGCAATGAAAAATAAATCCTCTTTGGTATACGTTTCTGGAAGATTCTTCAATTGAAATAATTTAATACGTAAAATACCATTTACAATGCTACAAAAATAAATAAGCATTTGTATCACTACATCAGCATTGAGTTAAACAAAGAAAAGTACAAAATGGTGGAGGTGGGGTTTTGGTTGGAAACGTTGTGGCTGCTGAGCAGTTTGGGAGTCCCTGTGGTTGTGTTGTGGTCTTTTTAAGGTCTTGTCTTCGACCAGGACCCCAAAGTAAGGAGACAGAGCACAGACTCTACATGAAGAGCAGTGATCTTCTTTTGTTGTAAACAGATAACCAACACCCTCCTCCTACCCCCATCCCTCCATACCCAAACCTTACCAAATCCCAGAATACAAACCTCACCAAATCATCCCCCCCCCCACAAACACACACAAATTGGTCACAAATCACATCCTCGAAACATCCTTCAGGGGCAGGGGTGTGGTGGAATCCCATTTGACTTTTGAACTTTCACCCCTGAACCCCCCCTATCTCTGCCTTTTCACCCCACGGTCCTCGTGTTGGTCTGACAGAGGCTTCCTCCATCCTCTCCACCTTCTCCTTACTCCCTTTTCGCTCTTCCCTTTTTCTGCTGCTTCTGTCCATTTTCCTCTACGTCCTGTAGCTTGTTGTAGCCGTTGGTTGCCATGGAGACGCCATTAGTGACGGGCTTGGCCGCCTTGTGGGCAGAACGTGGGGTGCGTCGGTAGGTCTGGTAGTAAAAGTTGCCGAATAGGATGATGAAGGTGACGGCGTAGCCAATCAGGGCCCACTGCATCCAGGCAGGGAATGGGCAGCCAGTGTAGAGGGAGTGGCCGGCATGGCCAATGGTCACGTGGAACTGGATCTGTGACGTACACAAAACAGACAACAGACCTGACATGCTCAATTCAAATGTAATAATCCCAATATAATCCATGATGAATGAGTCAGACCGCACACTCCAAACAATGAAATATATTTTGACATGCAAAGATGTGTTTCGGTATCAATCATACACTACCTGAACAGCTGTGCTATGGCCACAGCAAGAGGGAGACTTACCATCTGAATAATGGTCAGGTATTTCTTCCACCAGAGGAATTTCTGGATCTTGGGTCCGAAAGCGGCCAGGCCATAGTATCCATACATCAGGACATGGATGGATGAGTTTATGCCTGCTCCGAAGAATGCTATGAGGGGGACAAAGGATAAAGGTATTTCCAAGGGGATACAAGTCAGGCTGCTTATGAGTGGCTAGCATGCTATTTCAGAACAGTAAGATAAGAGTCATTACTGTGCAGCCGTATTCATTGACCTGGCCAAGGCTTTCGACTCTGTCAATCACCACATTCTTATTGGCAGACTTGACAGCCTTGGTTTCTCAAATGATTTCCTAACCTGGTTTACCAACTACTTCTCTGATAGAGTTCAGTGTGTCAAATCGGAGGGCCTGTTGTCTGGACCTCTGGCAGTCTCTATGGGTGTGCCACAGGGTTCAATTCTCGGGCTGACTCTCTTCTCTGTATACATCAATGATGTTGCTCTTGCTGCTGGTGATTCTCTGATCCACCTCTACGCAGACGACACCATTCTGTATACATCTGGCCCTTCTTTGGACACTGTGTTAACTAACCTCCAGACGAGCTTCAATGCCATACAACACTCCTTCCGTGGCCTCCAACTGCTCTTAAACCCAAGTAAAACTAAATGCATGCTATTCAATCGATCACTGCCCGCACCTGCTCGCCTGTCCAGCATCCCTACTC
Organism: Salmo trutta; assembly: GCF_901001165.1. Taxonomy (NCBI): domain Eukaryota; kingdom Metazoa; phylum Chordata; class Actinopteri; order Salmoniformes; family Salmonidae; genus Salmo; species Salmo trutta. Next base: position 23,398,141 of record NC_042957.1, read on the forward strand.
TGGACGGCTCTGACTTAGAATACGTGGACAACTACAAATACCTGGGTGTCTGGTTAGACTGTAAACTCTCCTTCCAGACTCACATTAAGCATCTCCAATCCAAAATTAAATCTAGAATCGGCTTCCTATATCGCAACAAAGCATCCTTCACTCATGCTGCCAAACATACCCTCGTAAAACTGACCATCCTACCAATCCTCGACTTCGGTGATGTCATCTATAAAATAGCCTCCAACACTACTCAACAAACTGGATGCAGTCTATCACAGTGCCATCCGTTTTGTCACCAAAGCCCCATACACTACCCACCATTGCGACCTGTACGCTCTCGTTGGTTGGCCCTCGCTTCATACTCGTCACCAAACCCACTGGCTACAGGTTATCTACAAGTCTCTGCCAGGTAAAGCCCCGCCTTATCTCAGCTCACTGGTCACCATAGCAGCACCCACTCGTAGCACGCGCTCCAGCAGGTATATCTCACTGGTCACCCCCAAAGCCATTTCCTCCTTTGGTCGTCTTTCCTTCCAGTTCTCTCTCTGCTGCCAATGACTGGAACGAACTGCAAAAATCTCTGAAGCTGGAGACTCATATCTCCCTCACTAGCTTTAAGCACCAGCTGTCAGAGCAGCTCACAGATCACTGCACCTGTACATAGCCCATCTGTAAACAGCCCATCTATCTACCTACCTCATCCCCATACTGAATGTATTTATTTATCTTGCTCCTTTGCACCCCAGTATCTCTACTTGCACATTCATCTTCTGCACATCTACCATTCCAGTGTTTAATTGCTATATTGTAATTACTTCGCCACCGTGGCCTATTTATTGCCTTAATTTACCTAATTTGCACTCACTGTATATAGACATTTTGTTTTCTTTTGTTCTACTGTATGTATTATTGGCTATGTTTTGTATATTCCATGTGTAACTCTGTGTTGTTGTATGTGTCGAATTGCTATGCTTTATCTTGGCCAGGTCGCAGTTGCAAATGAGAACTTGTTCTCAACTAGCCTACCTGGTTAAATAAAGGTGAAAAAAAGAAAAAAAAAGGGTAGAGATTAACCAGTGTATCCAGGTGGGAACATTTAATCACCCACCCTACACAAATGCACGAACACACACACATAACCCCAATGTACCACCCAGGTACTCACATTGTCCTCCAGGGACCCACTTGATTCCGATCCACCAGAGGATAAACATGGTGCAGTGATGGTAGACATGGAGGAAGCTGACCTGGTTGATCTTCTTCCTCAGGATGAAGAACACTGTGTCCAGATACTCCACTCCCTTAGAGATGTAGTACCACCACAGAGCCGACGCTATCTGCCAACGGGAAGAGGGAGGGAGTGAGCTTTAACACAAGATTACATCATTGGTGCTGAAAACCATCTGGTTTCAGAAAGTCAAGTCTCAAAGACAATAAAGATTCCCAATTTCCTGAAACACTTTAAAGAGGATTCTGTAGGGTTCTATGGATTCCACTGGGTTGGGATTATGGAGATCAAAAGGTAACCACCTTGCTTTTCACACTCACTCTCATCATCATGCATCATCCACACACATATGTACCAAGGACACACACTCACACCCACATGCACACACCCACATGCACACATCCACATGCACACACCCACATGCGCATGTAACCTACAGGTGCAGTTTTCAGTGTAAGGTAACACTGACACTGTACTGAAGAGACTGTATTGAGATAGAGTGTAGTGTAGAAAGGTGGGACCAGGAGTATTGTAAAAATAGTTATTTGCACAAGTTATTTCAATATCTATTCAATTTGAATGCTCAGACGGTGATTGGATCATCTGCCTAATTCTAAAGTCAGAGTCAGCAATGTTAGCGTCAACTCCGTCCATAGGGGATTGGTGATGACAATGAAAGGGGTCATTGATGAATGACATGGCAGGTTAGCCTGCGGTCTGGTAGAGAAAGTGGCTTGATAAGGGTTTGGTACAGTAAAATCTGATACCTGAGATTAACTGAGAGATGTATCAGGCTTGTTGCAGGCTTGTTCCCTATAGGGAAAGTAGAGCTCAACCTCTTGTATGTCAGACTATCTATGGGACAAAGTAGCCTGTCATTATCCATTACCAACCTCCCGCCAACATACTCTTTCTCTGTCGTATCCCTTTGTAATTCGCACACACACACACACACACACACACACACACACACACACACACACACACACACACACACACCAACACACACACACACACACACACACACACACACACACACACACACACACACACACACACACACACACACACACACACACACACACACACACACAGTGCCCTGAGTGTCACTCTTATCCCTCAGTAATGCCATCATGCCATGGGCGGGGACAGAAGTGGTGAGACCTAATAACTCCTCCCCTTTATGCTAAAGGCCACACCCCCCCTGTCCTGGAATCACCATAGATCTGTCTCTGACATTCTCCTACTCTCCCTCTCTTGCACACACACAGACACACACACACACACACACACACACACACACACACACACACACACACACACACACACACACACACACCATAGATATGTCTCTGACATTCTCCTACTCTCCCTCTCTTTCTCTTGCACACACACACACACACACACACACACACACACACACACACACACACACACACACACACACACACACACACACACACACACACACACACACACAGAGAGTAATAGTCTGCAATAAGATTACAGCACGGCTGCTTAGATTTACAGAGAACCACATGCTGCTAAAGCTGGACCTCATTCTACACCTTAAATACAGAGACACACTTCCCAGTTATGTGGTTTGCATCTAATTGTTGTATAGAATGAATGACTGAGTATAATGGTCCTTTTGTGAGGACAGCAATATGATGTTAGCATTCGAAATGAGAATTCTTTTCCATTGTAACTTATGCTCAATCGGTGGTCCCGCCCCAAGTGAACACAGACATTGGGTGGGAATGATGAAACACCCCCTTTTCTACCCCAAGTATAAAAACCCCTGTGACGAATTCACACTATTCCAGGAGAACGTGAGGACTTGGTCCCCACATTGAAATGGCTACAATTCTATTACCAAAGGACAAGACCATACACCGTGGAGCGTTGGCTACACGACTGGAAATGGTTAAACTCTGAGACTATCGATCACTACAGAATAAGAGCAAATCCTAGACATAGAATTACTAGTCTGCAGCTGGAAATTACGTAAGTCTAGTACGAGAATACCGACAACCACGGAAGCATCTATTCTATGAAACAACCATCTGTACGCCTGACGTATCCATTACAACAGACACTATCCAGAGCCGCTGAGAAAGAGACAACTACGAAAGACATTGTGACTCCTGGGGAAGTTAACCAGAGACTCTCTGATGAGCTGACTCTCCAGCAGACGGACCGGCGATTCCAACAAAGAAAAAAACAACAACATACGGGCATAAATACACTGCTAAAAAAAAGGGAACACTTAAACAACACAATGTAACTCCAAGTCAATCACACTTCTGTGAAATCAAAATGTCCACTTAGGAAGCAACACTGATTGACAATAAATTTCACATGCTGTTGTGCAAATGGAATAGACAACAGGTGGAAATTATAGGCAATTAGCAAGACACCCCCAATAAAGGAGTGGTTCTGCAGGTGGGGACCACAGACCACTTCTCAGTTCCTATGCTTCCTGGCTGATGTTTTGGTCACTTTTGAATGCTGGTGGTGCTTTCAATCTAGTGGTAGCATGAGACGGAGTCTACAACCCACACAAGTGGCTCAGGTAGTGCAGCTCATCCAGGATGGCACATCAATGCGAGCTGTGGCAAGAAGGTTTGCTGTGTCTGTCAGCGTAGTGTCCAGTGCATGGAGGCGCTACCAGGAGACAGGCCAGTACAGGAGACGTGGAGGAGGCCGTAGGAGGGCAACAACCCAGCAGCAGGACCGCTACCTTCGCCTTTGTGCAAGGAGGAGCAGGAGAAGCACTGCCAGAGCCCTGCAAAATGACCTCCAGCAGGCCACAAATGTGCATGTGTCTGCTCAAACGGTCAGAAACAGACTCCATGAGGGTGGTATGAGGGCCCGACGTCCACAGGTGGGGGTTGTACTTACAGCCCAACACCGTGCAGGACGTTTGGCATTTGCCAGAGAACACCAAGTTTGGCAAATTCGCCACTGGCGCCCTGTGCTCTTCACAGATGAAAGCAGGTTCACACTGAGCACGTGACAGACGTGACAGAGTCTGGAGACGCCGTGGAGAACGTTCTGCTGCCTGCAACATCCTCCAGCATGACCAGTTTGGCGGTGGGTCAGTCATGGTGTGGGGTGGCATTTCTTTGGGGGGCCGCACAGCCCTCCATGTGCTCGCCAGAGGTAGCCTGACTGCCATTAGGTACCGAGATGAGATCCTCAGACCCCTTGTGAGACCATATGCTGGTGCGGTTGGCCCTGGGTTCCTCCTAATGCAAGACAATGCTAGACCTCATGTGGCTGGAGTGTGTCAGCAGTTCCTGCAAGAGGAAGGCATTGATGCTATGGACTGGCCCTCCCGTTCCCCAGACCTGAATCCAATTGAGCACATCTGGGACATCATGTCTCGCTCCATCCACCAACGCCATGTTGCACCACAGACTGTCCAGGAGTTGGCGGATGCTTTAGTCCAGGTCTGGGAGGCGATCCCTCAGGAGACCATCCGCCACCTCATCAGGAGCATGCCCAGGCGTTGTAGGGAGTTCATACAGGCACGTGGAGGCCACACACACTACTGAGCCTCATTTTGACTTGTTTTAAGGACATTACATCAAAGTTGGATCAGCCTGTAGTGTGGTTTTCCACTTTAATTTTGAGTGTGACTCCAAATTCAGACCTCCATGGGTTGATAAATTGGATTACCATTGATTATTTTTGTGTGATTTTGTTGTCAGCACATTCAACTATGTAAAGAAAAAAGTATTTAATAAGATTATTTCCTTCATTCAGATCTAGGATGTGTTGTTTAAGTGTTCCCTTTATTTTTTTGAGCAGTATATATACATTGCAATTATTTTTGAATGAGCGGCCGTTCATGTGCTTAGGATTGGCATTTCAATGAATATAATTATCAACTGTATGTAGTGAATCCATTTTGTCTTTCCCGCTTTTTATCTGTCCCCACCTCTTTCCATTGTCTACCAAGCCGTCATACCAGTTTAGCCCACTAGGGACTTATCAATGCATTGTGTTAGTAACCAATAACTATATTGTTTGTTTATGTATTTCTGTGATTTGTTTAGTAAATAAATAATTAAGCCAATTTGTATATCGCAGATTCAGTTTCGAGACTAGGGTTCGTACAGATATCCAAGGGTTTGCGACATTCAGTAATGAGAACTGATGAGGTAATAATGATACATTAATAGAAGACTAATCGATAAGATATGAAAATCTCTTAAGAGTCGATTCGGGAAATAGAGACTCTAAACATTTTCCGGTGGTGCCCCGACTACCTAGTTAATTAAAGTTTACATGATTAGTTTAATCACGTAATAATAATTACACATAGAATTGATTTGATAAAATAAGTCTTCACATTTAATGATAGTCACAGACACGACACTCTGCAACAACAGAGTGATCAAATTAAGATAGTACATCTGTAGTGTGTCATGTTTTCTCACCCTGACTTCGTTGACGTCGTTGGAATAGCTGACAGGTTGACATAGGTAGCTGTATCCCGCTGCTCTCGCACCCAGGAGAAGCTGAGGACCACAGGGATACAATGTTAGGGACACAACGTTAAGTACACAACGTTAGGGGTAGTCCCTTTCCTCTAGACCACAGATGCACAACACCAGTCCTCAAGGGCCGCAGAGACCAATTTACACCTGGGTGAATGGGGGTGTGAAAGAATTGCTAGGGAGAAATGAAAACCACCAGGACTGCAGCCATCGAGGATTGGAGTTGTGCCCTAGACCCTGTATCCTCTGGGCCTACAGTTCTAAAAAGACTATATAGATGTAACTGTAGAGGATGGTTGACAGGTGCAGTGCTGGGTATGGTATGGGAGTATGGTATTGAGTTCAGGCAGGGTTGGTATATGGCATGCTACATCAGCCATTTGGTGATGGCTCCACCTTGCCCACCAATAGATTAACTGGAGCAGGTGTCATATTGTTATCAACTTTAAAGCCCTTTCCAATCTGTAGACACTGACACTGGGACTGGGAATCATAAAGACCATGGCCTGAAACAAAATGGAACGTTTCCTGAATTACTTTTGTTGAAAAAGGAATGGAGCTGGTTACCTCTTTGGCGATGTAAAAGTTGAGTATCACCATACTGAAGTTGTACACTATGAGGGTCTTCCTGAGCTGGAAAGGCTCGCGATTCTGCATGTACTTAGGCCCCGCCCACAGGAAGAGCAGGTACAGGCAGCTGATGGCCAGGGTGGGGGCGGGCGATGTCATCATCGGCCATTTCTCCACCCGCTTGTCTGGAAGAGGGACAGGAGAGGAAAGGGGTAATGTCAGAAGTGGTCATTATAACAGACTCACATGTAAGACTACATAATATATGAATGTGAGACTACATAATGTTGCACCAATGGTGTCTTGAGGGTATACTCAACTCTAGTTCCGTATTGCTCTAATAGTGTATTGTATTGCACACACACACACACACACACACACACACACACACACACACACACACACACACACACACACACACACACACACACACACACACACACACACACACTGTTAGTGCACGTAGCCTACAAGTGTAGTTTTCAGGGTAAGGTAACACTGACAATGAACTGAAGACAGACTGAGATAGAGTGTAGTGTAGACAGGTGGAACAGGAGTATTGTAAAAATAGTTATTTGAAAAAGCTTTTTAAATATCTATTCAATTTGAATGCTGAGACATAGGTAGACATATGGACAACCATAGGAGTTACAGTGCTTATGTGTTTTTGGAGGGTGCTGTGTAGGTTAGTCAAATGAAAAGAAGAATACTTTTTCAAGGTTAGTCAAACACACATGAAATGGAACATTCTAACAGTCACATGACACAGTCAACAGTAGCATGTAAAGTACCAGTCAAAAGTTTGGACACACCTACTCATTCAAGGGTTTTTCTTTATTTTACTATTTTCTACATTGTAGAATAATAGTGAAGACATCAAAACAATGAAATAACACATGGAATCATGTAGTAACCAAAAAAGTGAAACAAATCAAAATATATTATAGCTGAGATTCTTCAAAATAGCCACCCTTTGCTTTGATGACAGCTTTGCACATGCTTGGCATTCTCTCAACCAGCTTCACCTGGAATTATTTTCCAACAGTCTTGAAGGAGTTCCCACATATGCTGAGCACTTGTTGGCTGCTTTTCCTTCACTCTGCCGTCCAACTCATCCCAAACAATCTCAATTGGGTTGAGGTCCGGTGATTGCGGATGCCAGGTCATCTGATGCAGTACTCCATCACTCTCCTTCTTGGTCAGATAGCCCTTACACAGCCTGGAGGTGTGTTGGGTCATTGTTCTGTTGAAAAACAAATGATAGTCCCACTAAGCGCAAACCAGATGGGATGGTGTCTCCACAGAATGCTGTGGTACCCCTGCTGGTTAAGTGTGCCTTGAATTCTAAATAAATCACAGACGGTGTCACCAGCAAAGCACCCCAACACCATTACACCTCCTCCTCCATGCTTCACGGTGTGAACTACACATGCGGAGATCATCTGTTCACCTACTCTGCGTCTCACTAAGACACGGCGGTTGGAACCAAATATCTCAAATTTGGACTCATCAGACCAAAGGACAGATTTCCACCGGTCTAATGTCCATTGCTCCCGTTTATTGGCCCAAACAAGTCTCTTCTTCTTATTGGTGTCCTTTAGTAGTGGTTTCTTTGCAGCAGTTCGACCATGAAGGCCTGATTCATGCAGTCTCCTCTTAACAGTTGATGTTGAGATGTGTCTGTTACTTGAACTCCGTGAAGCATTCATTTGGGCTGCAATTTCTGTGGCTGGTAACTCTAATGAACTTATCCTCTGCAGCAGAGGTAACTCTGGGTCTTCCTTTCCTGTGTCGGTCCTCATGAGAGCCAGTTTCATCATAGCGCTTGATGGTTTTTGAGACTGCACTTGAAGAAACTTTCAAAGTTCTTGAAATTTTCTGGATTGACTGACCTTCATGTCTTAAAGTAATGATGGACTGTCGTTTCTCTTTGCTTATTTGAGCTGTTCTTGCCATAATATGGACTTGGTCTGTTACCAAATACGGCTATCTTCTGTATACCATCCCTTCTTTGTCACAACACAACTGATTGGCTCAAACGCATTAAGAAGGAAAGAAATTCCACAAATGTTTAACAAGGCACACCTGTTAATTGAAATGCATTCCAGGTGACTACCTAATGAATCTGGTTGAGAGAATGTCAAGAGTGTGCAAAGCTGTCATCAAGGCAAAGGGCGCCTACTTTGAAGAATCACAAATATAAAATATATTTTGATTTTTGTTGAACCCTTTTTTGGTTACTACATGATTCCATATGGGTTATTTCATAGTTGTGATGTCTTTACTATTATTCTACAATATAGAATATAGTAAAAAATAAAGAAAAACCCTTGAATGAGTTGGGGTGTCAAAACTTTTGACTGGTACTGTATGCGTGTGTGGTGTACCTGGGTTTGTGTGCATGTGTGTGGTTACATTAGCAGACTATCCCTGCTATGTGAGAGAAGAGAGATCAACACTAACTCACCTGCTATAGTAAGGCTCCATCTGTAGAACTCTACCGTGTCATTCATAAAGTGGGTGAGAGCTTCCATGACTGCGTCTGGATTTGGTCCTGCTTATGCTGCAGTGAGAGATAGAAGAGAAACTTTATGACAGACTACTTGAGCTCACTTTTAAGTGAGTTCATCTGAAAAAGGAGCAGGTGTGTTAGCGTAAAGAAAGCTAGAAAATAAATGTAATTAGCCCCTTTAGATAATTGAAAACCTTAACATAACATTTGGTTCTAATGTAAAGGATGTCACGCTGCTTGTTTCGCGAGTACCACTTTCTCCTGATGCGGCTCAAACCGAGGCTCGAACCCAGGACCTCTGCCTTGCAAGCTCACGTGATTGCCCTCCTGAAGTGTCTTACCAGTCGCCTCCACACAAAACACTAGCTATCCACTGGTGCAAGTGGGGACACTTCACACTAAGGAGTAGGTTTCACACATCCCCCATGTGCCGCACTAAGTTTTCATGGTGCCCATCAAGTTCAAAACCTGAGTTTGCCAAACTCTGCACATGCAACACCTATAGGTAAGAACATTCCCTAGTCTAAACAGTTTGTGCAGGGTTTATTTCCAGCCTCACACTAATTGCACAGATCTAAAAGAGGACTGAACAACTGATCAGTGTTTGTCCGACCATTAATAAGTCGGGGTGCCTCCCCAACCCCCTACACAGCTGTCACTGTTCGAGGCGCTAGCTAGCTGCTGGTAATGCAAACATGCATTAGAGACCTGTGAGAGACCTGGCCGGTCGCTGCCGTAAAAGTAGTTTAAGTTCATTACAGAGGATAAGAGATGAGGGATCTATGTTCATAAGAGGGTCCCTCTCTCTCTTTCTGTCTCCACACACATGGCTGTAGGTCTATGTGTGTGGTTATCTCATCCCTAGGGTTACCCATTTTGCAACGAGATTAGAAAAAAAACAGATAAAAAAGTTGACAAATGTGTGCCACTCTAGCATTATTTGAGTTGATGCATAACATATGAGCTATAGAGAACAACGCTACATAATTGCAGCATAGGCCTATCCCTATCCACCTTACAACAGGTGTCCATTTATTAATCTATTATTCATCCAGTGGATCAGTTCAATAATGGATTGGGGTGTTTTCATACAATACAAGTGTAAGTAACAGTCGCAACAGATGAGAATGCAGAGGCCTAAAGATGGTCCTTTTGTTTTTATTACTTTGTTAGTACTTTTATTTTATTATTTTATGACATAAAGCACTTTGTTACTTGTATTGAAAAGCAATATACAAATAAAGTTATTGTTATATTATTATTATTATTATTATAACAACATGCACTAAAGAACCATACACTAGAACCATCTCATGTGCATATAGATCATGTTAGGCCTAATGAATTTGTGAAAATGTATTGGAAGTTTGGGGGACCCTGAAAAAACACATGCATTCACTGACAATGGGGGTTTAGCTTTGTTTTCAAAACGGAAGAGGAAAGGAGAGGATGGAAGGAGAAAAAACGTCATCCAGCGAATAGGCCGGTCGCCCATGGAAACGGGCATGATCGCACACAAAGACCCCGGGCGCGTCAGCAGGTTTCGAGCGGAGCACTCAAGAGGCTTAAATCCAATTGATCTACGAGCTTAGATGTAAGTGCAAATGCCGGACGACCCACATTCGCAGGGCGACAGGGGATTGTCAAAATGTGGTTGATTGAACAGGGAAAATTATGTGGTTAACCGTTTATACAAAAGCATTAGTAGGACATCCATTCGTAGGAAAATGTAATGAAAATAGTCTCTAAACACTTTATAGGCACATTTTATAGGCTGTATCCAGTGCGTTCCTATGTGCCACACATCGTGCTAGCCTACTACAAGTTTCTTTCCGCCAAGTCTATTTACGGGCTACATTATTGCCATCTGTCATGCATGCTCACAAAGAAGTTCACCGTTTTTTTAGGAGGAGGGAGTAGGCCTAAAGGAATAAAAGTAATGAACGAACGAAACAGAATGTAACGGTTCAATTCCTCAAAGCAGCTCATGACTAATTAAACAAGACTAAGCCTGCACTTTCCAAGGTTGTGCACTAATTTGTTCCCCAAAATGGCCTATATAAAGACTGATAGCCTAAGCACACGGTTTTTATTTCGGTATTAACCATTTCATTATAATGGAGAAAAAATACATATCTACATACCTTCTCGAGATTTCGGTGCGTGTAATGACATCCGGTGCAATGTGATGCCCAACACCTTTAAATTACCGTATTCTGCCGTTATAGCCGTTGATCTCCAACACTGCTGGACAATTCGACATCAACCCCGAATTAGGCAAAAACTACAAAAGGCAAGCGGAAATCATGCATGAGTTCCGTGCTGGGTGCTCAAGCTCATCTTCTCTGTTTTCGATCTTCAGGATACCCGACGAGACTGATGGCACTGCGCATGCGGGTATTGCACTCCAGGGACCGATACACTGACTGGAAAGACTGACGGCCCCTTTGCTTGATAGAGATAATCAACATCCACTCTGTCCCCTTATTCAGCCTCTTCAAGTGATAGGCAAATGGGGAAGCCACTAGAAATGAATAGGCGGGGAATCTTAGCAAGAACTTGGCTGAATCCATATAGAATGACAAAGGCTTCTAGTGGCCAAAAGGTCATTTAGCATGTGCAGCGCCATTAACGGCTTCCACCATTTCAATGTAGTCAACTGGGTGGGACTTCCAACCTTATTGGCTGATTCCTCCTGATGACTCTGTTGGAGTCATGTCCAACTGGGTCATCAGGATGGATCAGACAATCGTGACGAAGAAAATTGACTACTTCAAAATGGAGATTGCGTTAATGGCGCTGCCTGTGCGCTCAGGCGCCATAATGGAAACTAATGGGACGCTTTCTCTATCATTCTCTATAGCTGAATCGCAAATCACTCCCTTCCCCTTTCCCTTGGCCCTCCATTTACAAATTCACGCGTGCCTCCGCCATTTGCACGAGTGTCCCAAAGCTGAAGGAGTGAAAATGATTAGACTCTCAGATAGCCACTTCAACCAAGTATGGGTAATTGCCTACTTGGAGTGTCAGAAAGTCGGCATTGCAAAAGTAGTGGGTGGATCAACAGTGATGGGTGTAACATCAGTGGGTGGATCAACAGTGATGGGTGTAACATCAGTGGGTGGATCAACAGTGATGGGTGTAACATCAGTGGATGGATCAACAGTGATGGGTGTAACATCAGTGGATGGATCAACAGCGATGGGTGTAACATCAGTGGGTGGATCAACAGTGATGGGTGTAACATCAGTGGGTGGATCAACAGTGATGGGTGTAACATCAGTGGGTGGATCAACAGTGATGGGTGTAACATCAGTGGGTGGATCAACAGTGATGGGTGTAACATCAGTGGGTGGATCAACAGTGATGGGTGTAACATCAGTGGGTGGATCAACAGCGATGGGTGTAACATTAGTGGGTGGATCAACAGTGATGGGTGTAACATTAGTGGGTGGATCAACAGTGATGGGTGTAACATCAGTGGGTGGATCAACAGTGATGGGTGTAACATCAGTGGGTGGATCAACAGTGATGGGTGTAACATCAGTGGGTGGATCAACAGTGATGGGTGTAACATCAGTGGATGGATCAACAGTGATGGGTGTAACATCAGTGGATGGATCAACAGCGATGGGTGTAACATCAGTGGGTGGATCAACAGTGATGGGTGTAACATCAGTGGGTGGATCAACAGTGATGGGTGTAACATCAGTGGGTGGATCAACAGTGATGGGTGTAACATCAGTGGGTGGATCAACAGTGATGGGTGTAACATCAGTGGGTGGATCAACAGTGATGGGTGTAACATCAGTGGGTGGATCAACAGCGATGGGTGTAACATTAGTGGGTGGATCAACAGTGATGGGTGTAACATTAGTGGGTGGATCAACAGTGATGGGTGTAACATCAGTGGGTGGATCAACAGTGATGGGTGTAACATCAGTGGGTGGATCAACAGTGATGGGTGTAACATCAGTGGGTGGATCAACAGTGATGGGTGTAACATCAGTGGATGGATCAACAGTGATGGGTGTAACATCAGTGGATGGATCAACAGCGATGGGTGTAACATCAGTGGGTGGATCAACAGTGATGGGTGTAACATCAGTGGGTGGATCAACAGTGATGGGTGTAACATCAGTGGGTGGATCAACAGTGATGGGTGTAACATCAGTGGGTGGATCAACAGTGATGGGTGTAACATCAGTGGGTGGATCAACAGTGATGGGTGTAACATCAGTGGGTGGATCAACAGTGATGGGTGTAACATCAGTGGGTGGATCAACAGCGATGGGTGTAACATTAGTGGGTGGATCAACAGTGATGGGTGTAACATTAGTGGGTGGATCAACAGTGATGGGTGTAACATCAGTGGGTGGATCAACAGTGATGGGTGTAACATCAGTGGGTGGATCAACAGTGATGGGTGTAACATCAGTGGTGGATCAACAGTGATGGGTGTAACATCAGTGGGTGGATCAACAGTGATGGGTGTAACATTAGTGGGTGGATCAACAGTGATGGGTGTAACATCAGTGGGTGGATCAACAGTGATGGGTGTAACATCAGTGGGTGGATCAACAGTGATGGGTGTAACATCAGTGGGTGGATCAACAGCGATGGGTGTAACATCAGTGGGTGGATCAACAGCGATGGGTGTAACATCAGTGGTGGATCAACAGTGATGGGTGTAACATCAGTGGGTGGATCAACAGTGATGGGTGTAACATCAGTGGATGGATCAACAGTGATGGGTGTAACATCAGTGGGTGGATCAACAGTGATGGGTGTAACATCAGTGGGTGGATCAACAGCGATGGGTGTAAAATCAGTGGGTGGATCAACAGTGATGGGTGTAACATCAGTGGGTGCATCAATAGTGATGGGTGTAACATCAGCACTCCGTTATTGGTTAGAACGGCCATAGCCAGGTGCACTGCGGGTCAGTTTAATGTTTACATAGCAGGTTAAAATAACTAATGTAGCAGGTTAGGAGAATTAACGTGGCAGGTTAGGAGAATAAAGTTATTGTTAGAAAAAGCGTTAGGGTTAGGCTTAGCTAAAATGCATAGCAGGTTAGGAGAATTAACGTAGCAGGTTAGGATAATTAACGTGGCAGGTTAGGAGAATAAAGTTATTGTTAGAAAAAGCGTTAGGGTTAGGCTTAGCTAAAATGCATAGCAGGTTAGGAGAATTAACGTAGCAGGTTAGGATAATTAACGTGGCAGGTTAGGAGAATAAAGTTATTGTTAGGAAAGGGTTAGAGTTAGGCTTAGCTAAAATGTGTAGCAGGTTAGGATAATTAATGTGGCAGGTTAGGAGAATTAACATGGCAGGTTAGGAGAATAAGGTTAAGTTTAGGAAATGTGTTAGGGAAAGTGGGATACCTTAGGTTTAGCTAAAATGCATAGCAGGTTAGGATAATTCATGTTGCATGTTAGGAGAATGAGGTTAAGGTTAGGAAAAGGGTTAGGCTTAGCTAGAATTCTACAGTTGTCATCAATCGACTTGTTGTGCAGCCCAATCTGCCACATCAATGGTCTTAAGTGGCAACAAATCTGCCCAATTAGCTGATTCGCTTGCTATACACCCACTTCTGTTGATCCTCCCAGTTCTGTTGACACGCCCACTTTTAGACACACTCCATGTATGCAGTTACCCATGACTCTCTTCGATCAAGCCAGCAATGCTGTAGGCTTCAGAGCAAAGTGCTATCCCAACAACGCACTGTGATATCAAATCAAATCATATAAAATGTTATTTGTCAACAGGTGTAGTAGACCTTACTGTGAAATGCTTACTTACAAGCCCTTAACCAACAATGCCGTTCAAGAAATGTTTGGAGTTTGCACAATTTCATACAAAATAATGGAGGCATGCCTAATTATATGACATGTGCATTTGTTTATGTCTGATTTCGAGACTTGACAACAGATGAAACAGATGAAATACCTCCCAAATTAAATGTTTAACTGTTACTGAGGTTTCTATCTTGTAAAATGACAGAGGGGATTTGTTCATGTGGAACATGAATTGCATCATTCAAGTCAGTAGTGTGTTCCGAAGTTGATGTGTTTATTGATCCCCTCTCTGGAAGTCACCCTCAGCGTTTCGTCAACAACATGTGACAAAGGAGGGCCCACCAAGAGAGTTGGTTGGGGCGATGGGGTGGTTTGGGATTGACAGCTTGATATAAGGGCGCGTCTCTGCTGTTGCACATCTACGTGTGTGGAACCTCCTGGACAAGTGCATTTGCGTTTTTGGCCTTGATTACACCCATTAGTAGGATATTCTAGATCTGCAAAGCACAATTAATTGAGTATTGTCATTGCAGATTTTGACTTTAATTTATACTAAGAGTAGGCTATGAGGCATTTTTTTTTACCAGGAATATAAATAGCCTAATGATTCTATTATCGCTTAATTTGGGTAGTGGAGATGCTTCATACAACAAATGTGTGTATTCTGTCTCTAGTTGCTATTGTAGGCTATAGGTCTGTGGCTGTAAGTAGCTTTTGGGTATGTGCCAATGTCCCATAGTGTGTCAAACCATTAGCCTATCAATTCATCTTTAGAGTGTGCCCTATAGTCCAGTCACTGAGGTGGTCAACATTGAGATATATTTTGAATTCACCGCTAGGTGGAAGTGTCACACCATTATTAGATACAACCCAGCTGTACTTGTTGGTTGCAGAAGAGATCAGAGGCAGTAGGGATCACCAGGGATGTTCTCTTGATAAGTGTGTGCATTGGACCCACACACACTTGATGGCAACCGCACCGTGGCATCTGTTCAAATGCCTGCTGGGAGGTCTGTAGACTGGGGAGAGCATCAGATAGTGGGCTGAATAAAGGCGTCCGCATGCTTCAGTTCGGCTGGCGCCTAGGCAAACTCGGCTAGCCGAACCAAACGAGTGTGCTCGCATACTCCCTTAATAAAATACCTTCGCTTGAAAAAATGAGAAAAAAGCTGCAATAGTACTGTTTGTCTATTTTTAGACGCCGTAGCCAGTATACACTAAAATAACTCAAGAAATATGTGATTAATTGTGACGTTTTTGCAGAGATCTTAGTTGTGCAATTTTACATCTAATTAAGATGTTTGGTGCAGTATTTCTTAATGAAAGAATTTGCATGAAAACGAGTCGTCTCACGTTGAATGGCAATAAAGGCTTTATTGAAGAACCCTTACTGTTGACCAATCACTGACAAAGGAGCGTAGACTTCAGCTCCGAACTTCGGCTTGCCTCCAAACAGCCCCAAAAATACTCACCGAAGTCCAATACGAACAAAAACGTTGTCATAATATATGCACAAACTCTTATGTCTAGGAAGCATGTTGACGCCTTTAGTCTGCTTCACTAAGTGGAAAATGCTGTCTCAAGTGCCGCTCCAGAATCTCCCATAACTGTTTACATTTTGGCAGACGCACTTATCCAGAGCAACTTACAGTAGTGAGTGCATATATTGGGACCCAATTGGGTTGAGATCTGGGGACTGAGACACACACCTGCACATTATGATTTCACCAAGTAGGATGCGCTCCTGGATTGTCTTTATTATTTTGCCCCTGGACCAACAAGTTCATCAACCAATTAGACAGTCATGCACCCTTGTAACATCATCAATATGTGCGTGCACAGCCCCACCTCCTCACTTGTGCCAAAGCAAAACTCTTCCTTTCCAGCAAATACAGAATCAACGTGTGCACTGCTTTTTCAATAGGTAGAAACATTTCATAATATTTTTCCATCTCCATGACCCAAAACATAAAAAAATGGCACCTTATTGAAAACGATTTTTGCTTAGCATTGTTCTAGAGCACAGCTAAGCTTTAAGTTACCATCAAGCAAACTATCTAGCTAAAAAGTAATGGAAGGAAAACAGAACGCTAACTAGCATTAAGCTAACTGGCATTGAAGTGCCTTGCCATGCTTTTTATTAGCGGGTAATACTTTTTTTAGAGCACGGTTTAGCTTTAAGCTAGCAGCAAGCAAGCTATCTAGCTAAACAGTAATGAAGGGAAAACAGTGAGAGAACTAGCGTTAAAGCTAGCTGGCATTGAAGTGCCTTGCCATGCTTTTTATTAGCTGATAATATATTTGGCTGATTATAGTTGAAGTATAGTTAGCAGCTTAAAGTAAATAGAGGGAAAATAGTTAGCTAGCTTGCTAAAAACTAGCTAAAAAGATAAGACTGAGTTCTCTGAATTCCTATCGGACCTTGTAGTCATAGCAGATAATATTCACATTTTTGGTGACTTTAATATTCACATGGAAAAGTCTACAGACCCACTCCAAAAGGCTTTCGGAGCCATCATCGACTCAGTGGGTTTTGTCCAACATGTATCCGGACCTACTCACTGCCACAGTCATACTCTGGACCTAGTTTTTTCCCATGGAATAAATGTTGTGGATCTTAATGTTTTTCCTCATAATCCTGGACTATTGGACCACCATTTTATTACTTTGCAATCGCAACAAATAATCTGCTCAGACCCCAACCAAGGAGCATCAAAAGTCGTGCTATAAATTCTCAGACAACCCAAAGATTCCTTGATGCCCTTCCAGACTCCCTCTGCCTACCCAAGGACGTCAGAGGACAAAAATCAGTTAATCACCGAACTGAGGAACTCAATTTAACCTTGCGCAATACCCTAGATGCAGTTGCACCCCTAAAAACTAAAAACATTTGTCATAAGAAACTAGCTCCCTGGTATACACAAAATACCCGAGCTCTGAAGCAAGCTTCCAGAAAATTGGAAGGGAAATGGCACCACACCAAACTGTAAGTCTTCTGACTAGCTTGGAAAGACAGTACCGTGCAGTATCGAAGAGCCCTCACTGCTGCTTGATCATCCTATTTTTCCAACTTAACTGAGGAAAATAAGAACAAACCGACATTTCTTTTTGATACTGTCGCAAAGCTAACTAAAAAGAAAATATAAAAAACTATCGGCTTATATCGAATCTCCCATTCCTCTCAATTTTTTGGGAAAAAGCTGTTGCGCAGCAACTCACTGCATCCTGAAGACAAACAATGTATACGAAATGCTTCAGTCTGGTTTTAGACCCCATCATAGCACTGAGACTGCACTTGTGAAGGTGGTAAATTACCTTTTAATGGCGTCAGACCGAGGCTCTGCATCTGTTCACGTGCTCCTAGACCTTAGTGCTGCTTTTGATACCATCGATCACCACATTCTTTTGGAGAGATTGGAAACCCAAATTGGTCTACATGGACAACGTCTGGCCTGGTTTAGAGCTTATCTGTCAGAAAGATATCGGTTTGTCTCTGAATGGTTTGTCCTCTGACAAATCAACTGTAAATATCGGTGTTCCTCAAGGTTCGTTTTAGGACCACTATTGTTCTCAACATAAATTGTACCTCTTGGGGATGTCATTCGAAACATAATGTTAACTTTCACTGCTATGCGGATGACACAGAGCTGTACATTTCGATGAAACATGGTGAAGCCCCAAAATTGCCCTCGCTGGAAGCCTGTGTTTCAGACATAAGGAAGTGGATGGCTGCAAACGTTCTACTTTTAAACTCGGACCAAACAGAGATGCTTGTTCTAGGTCCCAAGAAACAAAGAGATCTTCTGTTGAATCTGACAATTAATCTTGATGGTTGTACAGTCGTCTCAAATAAAACAGTGAAGGACCTCGGCGTTACTTTGGACGCTGATCTCTCTTTTGACGAACATATCAAGACTGTTTCAAGGACAGCTTTTTTCCATTTACGTAACATTGCAAAAATCTGGAATTTTCTGTCCAAAAATGATGCAGAAAAATGTATCCATGCTTTTGTTACTTCTAGGTTAGACTACTGCAATGCTCTACTTTCCGGCTACCTGGATAAAGCACTAAATACATTTCAGTTAGTGCTAAATACGGCTGCTAGAATCCTGACTAGAACCCAAATATTTGATCATATTATTCCAGTGCTAGCCTCCCTACACTGGCTTCCTGTTAAGGCAAGGGCTGATTTCAAGGTTTTACTGCTAACCTACAAAGCATTACATGGGCTTGCTCCTACCTATCTTTCCGATTTGGTCCTGCCGTACATACCTACACGTACGCTATGGTCACAAGACGCAGGCCTCCTAATTGTCCCTAGAATTTCTAAGCAAACAGCTGGAGGCAAGGCTTTCTCCTATAGAGCTCAAATTTTATGGAATGGTCTACCTATCCATGTGAGAGACGCAGACGCGCTGTTGCGCCTTCTTCACCATGCAGTCTGTGTGGGTGGACCATTTAAGTTTGTCCGTGATGTGTACGCCGAGGAACTTAAAACATCCCACCTTCTCCACTACTGTCTCGTCAATGTGGATAGGGTGGTGCTCCCTCTGCTGCTTCCTGAAGTCCACGATCATCTCCTTTGTTTTGTTGACGTTGAGTGTGAGGTTATTTTCCTGACACCACACTCCGAGGGCCCTCACCTCCTCCCTGTAGGCCGTCTCGTTGTTGTTGGTAATCAAGCCTACCACTGTAGTGTCGTCTGCAAACTTGATGATTGGGTTGGAGGCGTGCATGGCCATGCAGTTATGGGTGAACAGGGAGTACAGGAGAGGGCTGAGAACGCACCCTTTTGGGGCCCCAGTGTTGAGGATCAGTGGGGTGGAGATGTTGTTTCCTACCCTCACCACCTCTGGGCGTCCCGTCAGAAAGTCCAGGACCCAGTTGCACAGGGCGGGGTCGAGACCCAGGGTCTCGAGATTAATGACGAGTTTGGAGGGTACTATGGTGTTAAATGCTGAGCTGTAGTCGATGAACAGCATTCTTACATAGGTATTCCTCTTGTCAAGATGGGTTTGGGCAGTGTGCAGTGTGATTGCGATTGCTTCGTCTGTGGACCTATTGGGGCGGTAAGCAAATTGGAGTGGGTCTAGGGTGTCAGGTAGGGTGGAGGTGATATGATCCTTTACTAGTCTCTCAAAGCACTTCATGATGACGGAAGTGAGTGCTACGGGGCGATAGTCGTTTAGCTCAGTTACCTTAGCTTTCTTGGGAACAGGAACAATGGTGGCCCTCTTGAAGCATGTGGGAACAGCAGACTGGGATAGGGATTGATTGAATATGTCCGTAAACACACCAGCCAGCTGGTCTGCTCATGCACAGTTTAAATGTTTTACTCACGTTGGCTGTGGTGAAGGAGAGCCCGCAGGTTTTGGTAGCGGGTCGTGTCGGTGGCACTGTATTGTCCACAAAGCGAGCAAAGAGGATGTTTAGTTTGTCTGGGAGCAAGACATCGGTGTCTGCGACGGGGCTGGTTTTCTTTTTGCAGTCCGTGATTGACTGTAGACCCTGCCACATACCTCTCGTGTCTGAGCTGTTGAATTGCGACTCTACTTTGTCTCTATACTGACGCTTAGCTTGTTTGATTGCCTTGCGGAGGGAATAGCTACACTGTTTGTATTTGGTCATGTTTCCGGTCACCTTGCCCTGATTAAAAGCAGTGGTTCGCGCTTTCAGTTTTGCACGTATGCTGCCATCAATCCACGGTTTCTGGTTGGGGAAGGTTTTAATATTCGCCGTGGGTGCATCACCGATGCACTTGCTAATAAACTCGCTCACCGAATCAGCGTATACATCAATGTTGTCATTCAACGCTATCCGGAATATATCCCAGTCCACGTGATCGAAGCAGTCTTGAAGCGTGGAATCAGATTGGTCGGACCAGCGTTGAACAGACCTGAGCACGGGCGTTTCCTGTTTTAGTTTCTGTCTATAGGCTGGGAGCAACAAATTGGAGTCGTGGTCAGATTTTCTGAAAGGAGGCCGGGGACGGCTTAGTATGTGTCGCGGAAGTTAGAGTAACAATGATCCAGGATGTAGGACAGTATGCAAGTGTGTGTGCATGGACTTTGCAGATGCATTTCTCAAATGTGCAGCACAAAGTATTTGTTTTACAGTCCTTTGGGGGGCAGAATTGGCATCTCCTCCTCTTGCCCCAGCTGCAGCATCAGGACAAGATTCAGCCCTTTGGGCAGCTTTCACAAGCGCTGCAGAGGCTGCTGTGTGGGGGAGGCGCTCCCTTCTCTGAATGTGTGGGGTTACAAGTGCCTTTTCCAGCTGCTCCAGGAACACCCTCCTCTTGTTCCGCTTATCAGCCATCCAGGTAGGGTTGATCTTGTTCCATATCACGAAGGCATTGTATGAGGACACATCAATGATGTTATCGAAGATGACCAGGGGCCAGCGGGCAGTCATCCTCCTGCAGCTGTAAGTTCCAATCACCTTGTCCAGGTTGTCCACACCTCCTTTGTTGTGGTTGTAGTCCAGGATGATGGCTGGCTTCCTCTCCTCACGATCACTGATCTCAGCCGTTTTGTGCAGCGTGCTCAGGAGGACCACATTCTTGTTCCTCTGTGGGAGGGAAGAAACTAGAGTGGTGGTGGGGGTGAAGGCAAACTTTGACGAGAAGGCCTCTTTCCCCCTTGTTGTGAGGAGTGCAGGGGGGAGCTCAGGCTTGTTCTTTCTAACTGTGCCAACCACAGTGATCTTCCTCTTCAGGGCCTGCTAGCTGAGTTCAATCAGTAGCACACAATCTCAATTTCTCATTGTGTGTGTGTGTGTCTTTGTGGTTTTTGTGGTGTGTAAATTATTTTTTTAAACTGCTGGGTCAAAATGACCCTAAGACAATCTTTGTTTCCTGGTGGTGTACAGCTTTCATGGAAATATGAACAAAGGCGATGCTTCACTTTTTCTAATGTTGGGGTCACTCTAGGAAAAGTCATCAAATTTCAAGGTGAAAAAATATCATTTAGTGGGTTTTCTCTGCTGTTAAACATAGTGGCGGGTAATTTGTGACCCATAAGACAACACAAGTGTTAAATCATTTGCCACAAACAGTCTGTGCCTGTATTTAGTTTTCATGCTAGTGATGGCCGAGAATCCACTCTCACATAGGAATGTGGTTGCAAAGGGCATCAGTGTCTTAACAGTGCGATTTGCCAAGGCAAGAAACTCTGAGTGCAGCCCTATCCAGAAATCTGGCAGTGGCTTCTGATTATATTACATTTTCACAGAACCGTTGCTGCAATTTCGATGACGGTCTCTTGTTCAGATATCGGTAAGTGGACTGGAGGCAAGGCATGAAAGGGATAACGAATCCAGTTGTTTGTGTCGTCCATTTCTGCGTAATTAGGCACCCAGCTCACTCAGGTGCGTCGCAATATAACATTTGACATTGTCTGTAAGCTTGAGTTAATTTGCACATAAAAAATCATACAATGATGGAAAGACCTGTGTGTTGTTCTTGTTAATACAGACAGAAAAGAGCTCCAACTTCTGAATCATAGCCTCAATTTCGTTCCACACATTGAATATACAGTGGAAGTTGGACATTTACATACACCTTAGCCAAATACATTTAAATTCAGTTTTTCACAATTCCTGACATTTAATCCTAGTAAAAATTCCCTGTCTTAGGTCAGTTAGGATCACCACTTTATTTTAAGAATATGAAATGTCAAAATAATAGTAGAGACAATTATTTATTTCAGCTTTTATTTGTTTCATCACATTCCCATTGGGTCAGAAGTTTACATACACCAAATTAGTATTTGGTAGCATTGCCTTTCAATTATTTAACTTGGGTCAAACGTTTCGGGTAGCCTTCCACAAGCTTCCCACAATAAGTTAGGTGAATTTTGGCCCATTCCTCCTGACAGAGCTGGTGTAACTGAGTCAGGTTTATAGGCCTCCTTGCTCGCACACGCTTTTTCAGTTCTGCCCACAAATCTTCTATAGAATTGAGGTCAGGGCTTTGTGACGGCCACTCCAAAACCTTGACTTTGTTGTCCTTAAGCCATTTTGCCACAACTTTGGAAGTATGCTTGGGGTCATTGTACATTTGGAAGACCCATTTGCGACCAAGCTTTAACTTCCTGACTGATGTCTTGAGATGTTGCTTCAATATATCCACATAATCTTCCATCCTCATGATGCCATCTATTTTGTGAAGTGCACCTGTCCCTCCTACAGCAAAGCACCCCCACATCATGATGCTGCCACCCCCGTGCTTCAAGGTTGGGATGGTGTTCTTCAGCTTGCATGCCTCCTCCTTTTTCCTCCAAACATAACGATGGTCATTATGGCCAAAGAGTTCTATTTTTGTTTCATCAGACCAGAGGACATTTCTTCAAAAGGGTACGATCTTTGTCCCCATGTGTAGTTGCAAACCGTAGTCAGGTTATTTTTATGGTGGTTTTGGAGCAGAGGCTTCTTCCTTGCTGAGTGGCCTTTCAGATTATGTCGATACAGGACTCGTTTTACTGTGGATATAGATACTTTTGTGCCTGTTTCCTCCAGCATCTTCACAAGGTCCTTTGCTGTTGTTCTGGGATTGATTTGCACTTTTCGCACCAAAGTACGTTCATCTCTAGGAGACAGAACGCGTCTCCTTGGGCGGTATGATGGCTGCATGGTCCCATGGGGTTTATACTTGCATGCTATTGTTTTATACAGATGAACGTGGTACCTTCAGGCATTTGGAAATTGCTCCCAAAGATGAACCAGACTTGTGGAGGTCTACAATTTTTTTCTGAGGTCTTGGCTGATTTCTTTTGATTTTCCCATGATGTCAAGCAAAGAGGCACTGAGTTTGAAGGTAGGCCTTGAAATACATCCACAGGTACACCTCCAATTGACTTAAATTATGTCAATTAGCCTATCAGAAGCTTCTAAAGCCATGACATAATTTTCTGGAGTTTTCCAAGCTGTTTAAAGGCACAGTCAACTTAGTGTATGTAAACTTCTGCCCCACTGAAATTGTGATACAGTGAATTATAAGTGAAATAGTCTGTCTGTAAACAATTGTTGATAAAATTACTTGGGTCATGCACAAAGTAGATGTCCTAACTGACTTGCCAAAATTATAGTTTGTTAAAACTTCTTTGGGATCGGTGTCCCTTCCATGGGACGGTTGAGCTAACATAGGCAAATGCGATTAGCATGAGGTTGTAAGTAACAAGAACATTTCCCAGGACATGGACATATCTGATATTGGCAAAAAGCTTAAATTCTTGTTAATCTAACTGCACTGTCCCATTTACTGTAGGTTTTACAGTGAAAGAATACCATGCTATTGTTTGAGGAGAATGCACAATTCTGATCATGAAAAGTTATTAATAAACAAATGAGGCACATTTGGGCAGTCTTGATACCAAAATTTGAACAGAAATACAATGGTTCATTGGATCAGTCTAAAAAGTTGCACATACACTGCTCCCATCTAGTGGCCAAAATCTAAATTGCACCTGGACTAGAATAATACATTATGTCCTTTCTCTTGCAAACAAAGGTGATGGTACAAAAAAATACAAAAGAACAGTTGGTTTTTCTTTGTATTATCTTTCACCAGATCTGTTGTGTTATACATACATTCCTTTCACATTTCCACAACCTTCAAAGTGTTTCCTTTCAAATGGTACCAAGATATGCATATCCTTACTTCAGGGCCTGAGCTTCAGGCAGTTAGATTTGGATATGTGATTGTAAGCGAAAATTGAAAAAAGTGGTGGATCCTTAAGAAATCTGTGGAGTGGTTGAAAAACGAGTTTTAATGACTCCAACCTAAGTGTATGTAAACTTCTGACTTCAACTGTAATTGCGGAGCATCCCTGTAATCCTAGATTCAGATCATTCAGGCGAGAAAAAACATCACCCAGATAGGCCAGCCATGTTAGAAACTCATCATCATGCAAGCAGTCAGACAAGTGAAATGTATGGTCAGTAAAGAAAACTTTAAGCTTGTCTCTCAATTTTAAAAAAATGTGTCAATGCTTTGCCCCTTGATAACCATGGCACTTCTGTATGTTGTAAAAGCATTACATGGTTGCTACCCATATCATTGCATAATGCCAAAAATACATGAGAGTTCAGGGGCCTTGATTTAATTAACAAAGTTAACCATTTTCACTGTAGTGTTCAAAATGTCTTTCAAGCTGTCATGCATTCCCTTGGCATCAAGAGCCTCTCGGTAGATGCTGCAGTGTACCCAAGTGGCATCGGGAGCAACTGCTTGCACGCGCGTTACCACTCTACTATGTCTCCCGGTCATGGCTTTTGCGCCATCAGTAGAGATATCAACACATCTTGACCACCAAAGTCCATTTGATGTCACAAAGCTGTCCATTATTTAAGAAATATCCTCTCATGTTGTCCTGGTTTCCAGTGGTTTGCAGAAGAGGATGTCTCCTTAATTGACCCCCCATAAACGTAACAGACATATACCAGGAGCAGTTCCAGGCACTCCACATATGTTGACTCATCCAGCTGTAACGCATAGAATTCACTGGCTTGTATGCGAAGCAGTAATTGTTTCAAAACATCTCCTGCCATGTCACTGATGCGTCGTGAAACAGTGTTGTCTGATGAAGACATTCTCTGTATAGTTTTTTTGGCCTTTTCCCCCAGCATTGTCCCAGCCATATCCGCGGCAGCAGGAAGAATTAAGTCCTCCACAATAGTATTGGGGCTTGCCTGTCCTAGCCACTCGGCATCTCACCATATAAGACGCTTCTAGCCCCTTCTTATTAATGGTATCTGTTGCTTTTATACATGTCTTACTACTTGAAAGTCGTCTTTATTCTCGCTCAAAAAACTCTGGTGGCTTATTTTTGAAATGTTAATCTTTCATTTTCTAAATGTCTGCGCAAGAGTGAAGGTTTCCCACGAGAGAGTAACGGTTAATGTGACTGGATGTTGATTATTTGACTAGGCTACCTGTATTTGAAATTGTGTTGTTATTTCGCTGAACACCAAATGGTTTAATTTTATTTTTGGCAGTGAAATGAGGCTACTCAGGTGAGAAAAAAACCTCACCCAAATGCATAGCCCAGTTGGAAAATATAAATGTACTGTTTGAAAATGTGAAGAAAAATAAATAAATATGTATATTTAAAAGTTTTAGGCAGGTGTGAAAAAGTGCCTTAAACTAAGAATGCTTTCAAAAATAGACATGTTAATACACTGTGTGCACAATTATTAGGCAAGTCAGTATTTTGACCATATCATCATTTTTATGCATATTTCCCAACTCCAAGCTGTATGAACTGGAATGCTTATTGGATTTAAGCATATCAGGTGATGTGTATTTGTGTAATGAGGGAGGGTGTGGCCTAAGGAGATCAACAGCCTATATCAAGGTGTGTATAATTATTTGGCAGCTTCTTTTCCTCAGGCAAAATGGGCCAAAAAAGAGATTTAACTGACTCTGAAAAGTCAAAAATTGTAAAAAGTATTTCAGAGGAATGCAGCACTCTTGAAATTGCTAAGATATTGGGACGTGATCACAGAACCATCAAAAGTGTTGTTGCAAATAGTCAACAGGGTCGCAAGAACTGTGTTGAGAAAAAAAGACGCAAATTAACTGCCAAAGATTTGAGATGAATCAAACGTGAAGCTACCAGGAACCCGTTATCCTCCAGTGCTGTCATATTCCAGAACTGCAACCTACCTGGAGTGCCCAGAAGTACAAGGTGTTCAGTGCTCAGAGACATGGCCAAGGTAAGGAAGGCTGAAACCCAACCACCACTGAACAAGACACATAAGTTGACACGTCAAGACTGGGCCAAGAAATAACTGAAGACAAATTTTTCAAAGGTTTTATGGACTGATGAGATGAGAGTGACTCTTGACGGACCAGATGATGGGCCCGTGGCTGGATCAGTAACGGGCACGGAGCTCCACTTCGACTCAGATGCCAGCAAGGTAGCGGTGGGGTACTGGTATGGGGTGGTATTATTAAAGATGAGCTAGTTGGACCTTTTCGGGTTGAAGATGGACTCAAACTCAACTCCCAAACCTACTGCCAGTTTTTAGAAGACACTTTCTTCAAGCAGTGGTACAGGAAAAAGTCTGCATCTTTCAAGAAGACCATGATTTTTATGCAGGACAATGCTCCATCGCATGCATCGAAGTACTCCACTGCGTGGCTAGCCAGTAAAGGCCTTAAAGATGAAAGAATAATGACATGGCCCCCTTCCTCACCTGACCTAAACCCTATTGACCTAAACCCTATTGAGAACTTGTGGTCCCTTGTAAAACGGAGGATTTACGGTGAAGGAAAACAGTACACCTCTCTGACCAGTGTCTGGGAGGCTGTGGTTGCTGCTGCACAAAAAGTTGATGGTCAACAGATCAAGAAACTGACAGACTCCATGGATGGAAGGCTTATGACTGTTATTGAAAAGAAGGGTGGCTATATTGGTCACAGATTTTTTTTTTGAAATGTCAGAAATGTTTATTTATACATTTTGAGTTGTTTGTTTATTATTCTCACTTTAACAGATGAAAATAAACAAGTGAGATGGGGAACTTTTTGTTTTTCATTTAGTTGCATAAAAATTCTGCACACTAATAGTTGCCCAATAATTGTGCACACATAGATATTCTCCAAAGAAAGCCAAAACCTCACTTTTACTTTCTTAAATATTCAGGTTTGAGGTTTATTAACATTGGATTGACCGAGAACGCTGCAGTTGTTCAATAATAAAATGAATCCTCAAACATACAACTTGCCTAATAATTGTGCACACAGTGTAGATTGCATGTACATAACTGATAAATATAAAGTGAGTGACCAGAAGAAAAATCAAATCCATATTTGGTGTGGCCACCATTTGCCTTCAAAACAGCATCAATTCTTGTAAGTACACCCACACAAATTCAGGGATTTTGGAGGCATATAGTCAGGTGTATGATTAAACAATTATACCAAACAGGTGCTAATGATCGACAATTCATTATGTAGGTTGAAACACAATCATTAACTGAAACAGAAACAGTTATGTAGGAGGAATAAAACTGGTTGAGTAACAGCCAAACTCAGCTAACAAGGTGAGGTTGCTGAAGAAAGTTTACTGTCAAAAGTCATACACCATGGCAAGACTGAGCACAGCAGAAAGACACTAGGTAGTTATATTGCATCAGCAAGGTCTCTCCCAGGCAGACATTTCAAGCCAGACAGGGGTTTACAGATGTGCTGTCCAAGCTCTTTTGAAGAAGTACAAAGAAACGTTGAGGACCGTAGACGTGGTGGTCGGCCAAGGAAACTTACTGCAGCAAATGAAAGACACATTATGCTTACTTCCCTTTGCAATCGGAAGATGTCCAGCAGTGCAATCAGCTCAGAATTGGCAGAAAAGAGTGGGACCCTGGTACACCAATCTACTATCCGGAGAAATCTGGTCAGAAGTGGCCTTCATGGAAGACTTGCGGCCAGAAACCCATACCTCCGACGTGGAAACAAGGCGAAGAAACTTAACTATGCACGAAAACACAGGAACTGGTGTGCAGAAAAATGGCAGCAGGTGCTCTGGACTGATGAGTCAAAATTTGGAATATTTAGCCGTAGCAGAAGGTAGTTGGTTGGCCGAAGGGCTGGAGAGCGGTCCACGAATGAGTGTCTGCAGGCAACAGTGAAGCATGGTGGAGTTTCCTTGCAAGTTTGGGGCTGCATTTCTGCAAATGGAGTTGGGGATTTGGTCAGAATGAATGAATGGTCTCCTCAATGCTGAGAAGTACAGGAAGATACTTATCCATCATGCAATACCACCAAGGAGGAATCTGATTGGCCCCAAATTTATTCTGCAGCATGACAAGAGATACTCTCAAAGATCAGCTATGAAAAAGCCAACTGACACTCACTCTTGAGTTGCTGACTTGTTGCACCCTCGACAACTACTATGATTATTATTATTTGACCATGCTGGTCATTTATGAACATTTGAACATCTTGGCCATGTTCTGTAATAATCTCCACCCGGCACAGCCAGAAGAGGACTGGCCACCCCTCATAGCCTGGTTCCTCTCTAGGTTTCTTCCTAGGTTTTGGCCTTTCTAGGTTTTGGCCTTTCTAGGGAGTTTTTCCTAGCCACCGGGCTTCTACACCTGCATTGCTTGCTGTTTGGGGTTTAAGGCTGGGTTTCTGTACAGCACTTTGAGATATCAGCTGACGTAAGAAGGGCTATATAAATACATTTGATTTGACAACTCCCCAAACATACAGCGGAAGTCATTAATAACTATCTTCAGTGTAAAGAAGAACAAGGAGTCCTGGAAGTGATGGTATGGCCCCCAGAGAGCCCTGACCTCAACACCATCGAGTCTGTCTGGGATTACATGAAGAGAGAGAAGCACCTGAGGCTGCCTAAATCCATAGAAGAATTTGTTTGTTCTCCAAGATGTTTTGGCCAACCTACCTGCCGAGTTCCTTCAAAAACTGTGTGCAAGTGTACCTAGAAGAATTGATGCTGTTTTGAAGGCAAAGGGAGGTCACACCAAATATTGATTTGATGTAGATTTTTCTTCTGTTCACTCACTTTGTATTTTGTTAATTGATAAATATAAACTATTAACATGTATATTTTTTAAACCATTCTTACTTTACCGCATTTTTTACACCTGCCTAAAGCTTTTGCACAGTACTGTATGTATTTAAAAACAAAATGTGAATGACATTTGTATTTGGCGTACCCCCGACGGCATTGCACGTACCCCGGGGGTATGCGTACCCAGTTTGGGATTACCTGATCTAGACCAATAGCAGAGTGATAGTCCATGGCCTATGATGTTGTTCCATGGCATATGGCCTTCTTCATATGCAGTCAGTGGTAACAGCCATGCTGACAGCTAACAGCTTATGTTGAAGTAGTCACACAGCTCCAGAACTGCCTAAATGCCTTGGCCTCTTGGAAATGGTGGATTCCATCGTTGACTCTCACTGATGGTAGAGGGGGCTTTTTGCACCACTGACCAGGTATGATTACACCGGTCTCCACATCTTCACAATCTACCATCTCTGGTGGTGTGTAGACCAGCCTGGATACCTTCTGTGAGCGTAGGTAATTGTGGAGAGCAGTCACGGCAAGGACAAGATCCCCAAATTGATGGTGGTCCTGAACACACACCAGCGGTTTGCAAACACTCCAAAAGCATTCTCCACACTCCTAGCCCTGGACAATCTGAAATAAAAGTAGTCATGAGTATACATCATAATATACAGTGTATAGTGAGCATGAACTACACATTTTTACTTGATTTAGGTCTGTTTTTTATTTTTTGTATATGAGCTTTAAGAAATATCTCTGGTCTCTGTGGTCAGTTGGCCCCTTGGGTATGCCTTCAGGATGTTCTTGTTCAAGCCAAAGCTTCATCGTCTACTACCACATAGTGGACAGTTGTAGTCCACGATGGGAGGGCAGATGGTGGAGGGATATTTAGGGACTCGTCCTGTAGTGCCTGGCCGAGGGAACACTTGTTCCAGAACCCTCTCATCACTCACTCTACCAATGATGTCGACATCCACATAAGTACATTTGAGGTCTGCATCCACTAGAGCCATTAGTACAATGGAGTGGTTGCCCTTGTAATTGTGGTACTGAGATCCACTGTGCTCAGGGGGTTGGATGTTGACGTGTTTCCCGTCCAAAGAGCCTATGCAGTGTGGAAATTGTCAAAGCTCCTGATACTTCTTTGCGACGCCCTGCCACTCTGCCTTGGTACGTGGCACTGACAGGTAGCCACCTTTTAGCACTTTGTATAGTGCTTGGCATGTTTCCATCACTATTTCAGAAAGGGCTTGCCAACTGATTCTTAACATGAAGGACAGGTAGATTAATGTCTCCCTGGTGGCCAAAAATCTCAAGATGCTGGGCTGATTGCTTCCCTCATGACTGTGTCTTTCTTTTCAATTTGAGGTGTCACCATCTTCACTAACGCCTCAAAACTTCCCAGATCCATCCGCATCCAAGATCTAAAAAACAAACAAACAAGAGATACATGAGTTATGTTCATTGTTTTATTTTGATGATATCACTCAAGATTAAACTAGGTGGATAGATGGAGTTCAAGTAGGCTTAAAACAACCTTAGTATGTAGCTAGTTGGATCCTCCTCTTTAAGCTCCAGTAGAAGATTATTGAAGCACCCTTTTTCATCCTACCTTCTAAGCCAGCTCCTCACCCATTCCTTTCTTTTCTTAGGTCTGTTCCCTTGCTCTTCCATAATGTCTATTAAGATTTGTGCACTTCATGCACACTTCTTCTGCACACTCAACATTGTTAATCTTAACCCACAGCACCTGTCTGATTGCTTGTTGTAATAGATTTGAACTGTCATGGAACACTACATATGTCATAATTCATGTGATATCCTATACTTATTTTTAATTGGATATTGCTTGAAGTTAGTACACTTTTAATTGCAAACTAATTGCATTCAAATTGCATAGTGTAGCAGTCAAATTGCATGCAATCACATTGCTTCGCGTGACAGGCTCAACATGCAGGACTAAGTGAAATAAAATAATGAAAATGGTAATAAAAAACAACAACAATAGAAATAGAAATAGCACTATATACATCATAACTGTAGCAGTGAGGGATAAATACATGTCTGCTGGGGTGGAGGCAGAGTAAAAGTCAGTTGGTGGGGTGGGTGGAAAATGTCCATAGGGGGAGCAGCATGTAAGGTATGTGACCGTTGAAGGAGGTGGTGGGGTGGGGTGTCCCTAGGTGAAGCAGCAGGTAAGGTAATTGACCTTTGAGGGGATTTGAAGCGGGAAGAACAGTGCATGGCTTGGGTCACCCTCCGAAGCGCCTTGCAGTCTGTGGCGGTGGAGTTGCCATACCAGGCTGTGATGCAGCCCTACAGTATGCTCTCAATGGTGCTCCTATAGAACACTGTAAGGGCACTCGGGAACAGGCTGAATTTCTTCAGCATCTTGAGGTTGAAGAGTCACTGTCGTGCATTCTTTACCATGGTGTCCATGTGGTTAGACCATTTCATCTTCTCTGAGATGTGTATGCCGAGGAATTACAAGTTATTGACCGTCTCCACGGCAGCCATGTTGATGAGGATAGGGTTGTGTCCAGCCTGGTTCCTCCTGAAGTCCACAATCAGCTCCTTTGTTTTGCTAACATTGAGGGAGAGGTTGTTTACCTTGCACCATGCCATCAGAGTGCCTACCTCTTCCCTGTAGGCTGTCTCGTTGTCTTTGGTAATCAGGTCTACTACTGTCGTGTCATCAGTGAACTTTATGATGGAGTTGGAACTGTGTAAGGCCAAGCAGTCATGGGTATACAGGGAATACAGGAGGGGACTGAGAACGCACCCTTGTGGGGCCCCCGTGTTGAGAATCATTGTCGAGGAGGTAACATTGCACACCTTTACCACATGGTGGCGGAGCATCAGGAAATCCAGGACCCAGTTATTTAGGGAGGAGTTTAGACCCAGGGCTATGAGCTTTGTAATGAGCTTATAGGGCACTACGGTATTGAAGGCCGAGCTGTAGTTGATGAACAGCATCCTCACATATGCATTCCTTTTGTCCAGGTGGGTAAAGGCATATTTCAACGCAATAATGCTCGTGTCATCCGTGGATCTGTCAGGGCGGTAGACGAATTGGAGAGGATTGAGTGTGTCGGGGAGGGAAGCACTTCATGATGACTGAAGTGAGTACTACTGGTCGGTAGTCATTCAGTTCAGTTACTTTCCCTTTCTTGGGCACAGGGATTATAGTGGACACCGTGAAGCAGGTGGGTATAGCGGCCTGAGCTAGGGAGAGATTGAAAATGTCAGAACACAACCGCCAGCTGGTCTGCACATGCTCTGAGAGCACGGCTAGGGATGCCGTCTGGGCCGTCAGCCTTAACACCTCTTACATCTAGATGTTCCGCTAGCGGAACACCTGCTCCAATATCCAA
The DNA here is from genome assembly GCF_901001165.1 of Salmo trutta. Taxonomy (NCBI): domain Eukaryota; kingdom Metazoa; phylum Chordata; class Actinopteri; order Salmoniformes; family Salmonidae; genus Salmo; species Salmo trutta. The sequence continues at coordinate 23,430,665 of NC_042957.1, forward strand.
TGATGGGCGTGGCGCTAAATACAAATTCCTCTAAAATCCGAAAACTTCAATTTTTCAAACATATGACTATTTTACAGCATTTTAAAGACAAGACTCTCGTTAATCTAACCACACTGTCCGATTTCAAAAAGGCTTTACAGCGAAAGCAAAACATTAGATTATGTCAGCAGAGTACCCAGCCAGAAATAATCAGACACCCATTTTTTAAGCTAGCATATAATGTCACAAAAAACAAAACCACAGCTAAATGCAGCACTAACCTTTGATGATCTTCATCAGATGACAACCCTAGGACATTATGTTATACAATGCATGCATGTTTTGTTCAATCAAGTTCATATTTATATCAAAAACCAGCTTTTTTACATTAGCATGTGACGTTCAGAACTAGCATACCCCCCGCAAACCTCCGGTGAATTTACTAAATTACTCACGATAAACGTTCACAAAAAACATAACAATTATTTTAAGAATTATAGATACAGAACTCCTCTATGCACTTGATAAGTCCGATTTTAAAATAGCTTTTCGGTGAAAGCACATTTTACAATATTCTCAGTAGATAGCCCGGCATCACAGGGCTAGCTATTTAGACACCCAGCAAGTTTAGCCTTCACCAAAATCAGATTTACTATTAGAAAAGTTTGATTACCTTTGATGTTCTTCGTCAGAATGCACTCCCAGGACTTCTACTTCAATAACAAATGTTGTTTTGGTCCAAAATAATCCATAGTTATGTTCCAACAGCGGCGTTTTGTTCGTGCGTTCTAGACACTATCCGAATGGTAAATAAGGGTCATGCGCATGGCGCATTTCGTGACAAAAGATTTCTAAATATTTCATTACCGTACTTCGAAGCATGTCAACCGCTGTTTTTCTTGTAAAAAAGCGATAATATTCCGACCGGGAGTCGTTGAATCCGTTCAGAGACGATAGAATAAAATCATGGTGTCGTATCGTGCACGAGCATGAAGCCCTTTGTCCGCTGATAGACCACTTAGCAAAAGCGCTCGTGTGTTTCAGCCAGGGCTTTGAATTACGTCATTCAGCTTTTTCCCGGGCTCTGAGAGCCCATGGAAGCCGTAGGAAGTGTCACGTAACAGCAGAGATCCTTTGTAATGGATAGATATAATCAAGAAGGGGAAGAAATGGTCAGACAGGGTACTTCCTGAACAGAATCTTCTCATGTTTTGGCCTGCCAAATGAGTTCTGTTATACTCACAGACACCATTCAAACAGTTTTAGAAACGTTGGAGTGTTATCTATCCAAAGCTAATAATTATATGCATATTCTAGTTTCTGGGCAGGAGTAATAATCAGATTAAATCAGGTACGTTTTTATCCGGCCGTGAAAATACTGCCCCCCAGGGCTCTCCTTTGCAACTCAGGGTCATTGTACTCAAATCGTGAGAAAAAGGTGTTTAGCTCTTCCGGTAGGGTGGCGTTGGTGACCGCGATGTGGCTGGCTTTCTTTGTGTAATCCATTATTGCCCCAGGGGCAGCCACGTAAGATGCTAAGCTAAGCAGAGCTAGTTCAAATCAAATCAAAGTGTATTTGTCATGTGCGCCGAATACAACAGGTGTAGACCTTACAGTGAAATGCTTACTCACAGGCTCTAACCAATAGTGCAAAAAAGGTATTAGGTGAACAATAGGTAGGTAAAGAAATAAAACAACAGTAAAAGGCAGGCTATATACAGTAGCAAGGCTATAAAAGTAGTGAGGCTACATACTGACACCGTTTAGTCAGGCTGATTGAGGCAGTATGTACATGTAGATATGGTTAAAGTGACTATGCATATATGATGAACAGAGAGTAGCAGTAGCGTAAAAGAGGGGTTGGCGGGTGGTGGGTGACGGGACACAATGCAGATAGCCCGGTTAGCCAATGTGCGGGAGCACTGGTTGGTCGGCCCAATTGAGGTAGTATGAACATGAATGTATAGTTAAAGTGACTATGCCTATATGATAAACAGAGAGTAGCAGCAGCGTAAAAAGAGGGGTTGGGGGGGCACACAATGCAAATAGTCCGGGTAGCCATTTGATTACCTGTTCAGGAGTCTTATGGCTTGGGGGTAAAAACTGTTGAGAAGCCTTTTTGTCCTAGACTTGGCACTCCGGTACCGCTTGCCCTGCGGTAGTAGAGAGAACAGTCTATGACTGGGGTGGCTGGGGTCTTTGACAATTTTTAGGGCCTTCCTCTGACACCGCCTGGTGTAGAGGTCCTGGATGGCAGGCAGCTTAGCCCCAGTGATCTACTGGGCCGTATGCACTACCCTCTGTAGTGCCTTGCGGTCAGAGGCCGAGAAATTGCCATACCAGGCAGTGATGCAAGCAGTCAGGATGCTCTCGATGTTGCAGCTGTAGAACCTTTTGAGGATCTCAGGACCCATGCCAAATCTTTTTAGTTTCCTCAGGTGGAATAGGCTTTGTCGTGCCCTCTTCACAACTGTCTTGGTGTGTTTGGACCATTCTAGTTTGTTGTTGATGTGGACACCAAGGAACTTGAAGCTCTCAACCTGCTCCACTACAGCCACGTCGATGAGAATTGGGGCGTTCTCGGTCCTCCTTTTCCTGTAGTCCACAATCATCTCCTTAGTCTTGGTTAAGTTGAGGGATAGGTTGTTATTCTGGAACCACCTGGCCAGGTCTCTGACCCCCTCCCTATAGGCTGTCTCGTCGTTGTCGGTGATCAGGCCTACCACTGTTGTGCCGTCTGCAAACTTAATGATGGTGTTGGAGTCGTGCCTGGCCATGCAGTCGTGGGTGAACAGGGAGTACAGGAGGGGACTGAGCATGCACCCCTGGGGAGCTCCAGTGTTGAGGATCAGCGTGGCAGATGTGTTGCTACCTACCCTCACCACCTGGGGGCGACCCGTCAGGAAGTCCAGGATCCAGTTGTAGAGAGAGGTGTTTAGTCCCAGGATCCTTAGCTTAGTGATGAGCTTTGAGGGTACTATGGTGTTGAACGCTGAGCTGTAGTCAATAAATAGCATTCTCACATAAGTGTTCCTTTTGTCCAGGTGGGAAAGGGCAGTGTAGATCAGTGGATCTGTTTGGGCGGTATGCAAATTGGAGTGGGAGTAGGGTTTCTTGGATAATGGTGTTGATGTGAGCCATTACCAACCTTTCAAAGCACTTCATGGCTACGGACGTGAGTGCTACGGGTCTACAGTCATTTAGGCAGGTTGCCTTTGTGTTCTTGGGCACAGGGACTATGGTGGTCTGCTTGAAACATGTTGGTATTATGGACTCAATCAGGGACATGTTGAAAATGTCAGTGAAGACACCTGCCAGTTGGTCAGCACATGCGCGGAGCACAAGTCCTGGTAATCCGTCTGCCCCTTCAGCCTTGTGTATGTTGACCTGTTTAAAGGTCTTACGTTGGCGACGGAGAGCGTGATCACACAGTCATCCGAAACGGCTGATGCTCTCATGCATGCCTCAGTGTTGCTTTCTTTGAAGCGAGCATATAAGTGATTTAGCTCATCTGGTAGGCTTGTGTCACTGGGCAGATCGCGGCTGTGCTTCCCTGTAATAGTTTGCAAGCCCTGCCACATAAGACGAGCGTCGGAGCCTCGTATAGACACTTTGCCTGTTTGATGGTTCGTCGCAGGGCATAGCAGGATTTCTTGTAAGCTTCCAGATTAGAGTCCCACACCTTGAAAGCGGAAGCTCTACCCTTTAGCTCAGTGCGAATATTGCCTGTAATCCATGGCTTCTGGTTGGGGTATGTACGTACAGTCACTGTGGGGACGACGTCCTCGATACAATTATTTATAAAGCCAGTGACTGACGTGGTGTACTCCTCAATTCCATCGGAAGAACATGTTCCAGTCTGTGATAGCAAAATAGTCCTGTAGTTTAGCATCTGCTTCATCTGACCACTTTTTCATAGACCTAGTCACTGGTGCCTCCTGCTTTAATTTTTGCTTGTAAGCAGGACTCAGGAGGATAGAGTTGTGGACGGATTTACCAAATGGAGAGCAAGGGAGAGCTTTGTACGCGTCTCTGTGTGTGGAGTACAGGTGATCTTGAATTTTTTTCCCTCTGGTTGCACATTTAACATGTTGATGTTAGGCAAAGTAGAACTGATTTAAGTTTCCCTGCATTAAAGTCTCCGGCCACTAGGAGCGCCGCCTCTGGGTGAGTGGTTTCCTGTTTGCTTATTTCCTTATACAGCTGACTGAGTGCGGTCTTAGTGCCAGCATCGGTCTGTGGTGGTAAATAAACAGCCATGAAAAGTATAGCTGAAAACTCTCTAGGCAAGTAGTGTGGCCTGCAATTTATCACAATATACTCTACTTCAGGCGAGCACAATCTAGAGACTTCCTTAGATTTCGTGCACCAGCTGCTATTTACAAACATTCACTCTCCTCAAACAATAGCATGGCATTTTTTCACTGTGATAGCTACTGTAAATTGGACAGTGCAATAATTAGATTAGCAAGAATTTAAGCTTTATGCCCATATCAGACATGTCTATGTCCTGGGAAATGTTCTTGTTACTTACAACGTCATGCTAATCACATTAGCACTCGTTAGCTCACTAGCTCTATTTAGCTTAGCATTTCACATTGCTGCCCCAGGGGCATGACTGACCATCCCTGTTTTATATAGATTATTAAATTTAACATTTCAATATAGCAAATGTTAGCTTACTTGTATATTTAACACCTATTTAGCTCTATATATTGCTTGCTCTGATTAGCTTGCTACATTTTACTCTTTGCTTCAAGTTAGGAGACCAGTTGTATCTTGGAGTTATTTTCACATTTGTCTGACTACTGTAGCACAATAATGATTTCAAAATGTTGAAGTTTTCTTTACAAGATTCTCAGTTCAAACTTCCACCATGTTTTCAAAAGTTGTGCATCTATGAAACTCCGCTCATTGAACTTTTAGAAACCAATCGGATTTGTTCTGCCCTATACCAATCAGATTATTTCAGCCCTAAGAACAAAGTTGACTACACATTATGTCAACCTGCCCTACGCAGGCCTCTCTCAATAGCAAGGCTATGATCACTGAGTATGTACTTAGTCAAAGCTTTTCTTAATTTTGGGTCAGTCACAGTAATCAGGTATTCTGCCACTATGTACTCTCTGTTTAGGGCCAAATAGCATTAGTGTGCTCTGATTTTTTTGGTTAATTCTTTCCAATGTGTCAAGTAATTATCTTTTGGTTTTCTCATGATTTGGTTTGGTCTAATTGTGTTGCTGTCCTGCGGCTCTGTGGGGTCAGTTTGTGTTGGTGAACAGAGCCCCAGAACCAGCTGGCTGCGGGAACACTTATCTAGGTTAATCTCTTTGGAGGTCAGGGTTTTGTTATGGAAGGTTTGGTTTGGTTGTAGAACTTACTGGCTTTTCTGAATTTTGATAATTAGCGGGTATTGTTCTAGTTCTGCTCTGCATGCATTATTGGGTGTTTTACGCTGTACACAGAGGATGTGTTTGCAAAATTCTGCATTTCTCAATTTGGTGTTTGTTCCATTTTGTAAATTATTGGTTGGTGAATGGACCCCAGACCTCACAATCATAGAGGGCAATGGGTTCTATAATTTATTCAAGTATTTTTAGCCAGATCCTAAAAGGATGTAGAATTTTATGTTCCGTTTGATGGTGTAGAAGGCCCTTCTTGCCTTGTCTCTCAGTGCTGATGTTTAGGCCAAGATAGGTATAGTTTTTTTGTGTGATCTAAGGCATCGGTGACCAGATGGGGTGAATACATGCTCTGTTGTGCGGTAGTTTGGTAAAAAGCCAATTTGACATTGATTTCACTGAGAAAATGTAGTAGTCTGCTGTTAATGATAATGCAGTCCTTGATCTCTCTCTCTCTCTCTCTCTCATTTTTTTTTTATAATAATCAATTTATATATAGGTGCTACCATGGTATGTGAACTCGGTGGTATCTGAGTAATTATGAAGTTAACGGAAATTAAAGGGCACTTAAATGTCATTGCCAGGCCGACCTGTGTGATGAACTTATCGTTAGGAGGCATGGTGACATTTGCTGGTGTAAAGCAACACGGGCAAAATGTATGCTGCCTGTGTACCTGTGTGCGTTTGTGCTTCTGCTTGTGTATGTGTGTGTTCATGATTCTGCTTGTGTATGTGTGTGTTCATGATTCTGCTTGTGTATGTGTGTGTTCATGATTCTGCTTGTGTATGTGTGTGTTCATGATTCTGTGCATGTGTATGTGTGTGTTCATGATTCTGTGCATGTGTATGTGTGTGTTCATGATTCTGTGCATGTGTATGTGTGTGTTCATGATTCTGTGCATGTGTATTCACAAGGGCAATTCCCCATTTGCAACTGCAAAAAAAATCTGCTACCAAATGATCTCAACAGGAGACAACAACTCACGTCACGATTAAATACTGGCACATACTGTTCAATATTTGAACTTTGAGGTTGAATGGTTCTCATAAGAAATAGTGTACTTCTTTCACAAAGCCAGTGGCCTTTAACAGCCTGTTAGATCCATAAAACCCAATGTTGTGGTTCGGGGGTCCAGTTTCAAGTACAATTAGTTTGACCACAGACTCAGCAATGAATAGGCTCTAATAGGGAGTGATCTAACCTTCCAGACCAAACTCAACCTGTAAAAAACCCATTATTAGTAAATTACGTGGGAGAAATGCGTTAGCGGTGTGTAATTCCACTTGTGTAAAACCCAATTACAGGCACCTCGAAATGAGCTTCATGAGCTCTTTTACATGTTTACCATTTCTTTGCGCCTCACGGTGGTTCGTATGTAAAACAGTCCTGTTCTGAGCTGGAGTGAACATAGCAGCATTTCACCAACAGCATATGAAGATTTTGGCCTGATGAGTAGATACCTCTGGCATAAGGTACTGTAATGTTACCCGGTTGCACACCTAACTGAACTACAACCCAGGAAATCTTTAAGTCAGATTTTCCTACCTTTTGGCAGCACTGTGGTCATTTAGCTTCTGTCAAGAAGAAATTGTGTTAGCACAAGCCAGATCTTGTATGTAACGTGGCGTGATTGTAAATCCAGTATTTCTATATCAAAACAAGAGTTATTGTATTTATATACGGTCAGGTTTTAGAGAACATATTAAGATTTCAGGCTTTATAGTTTAGCCCAGATTTTCTGCCAATGTAGCCTGAGAGAGAGAAGCCAACAGGCTTGGAACTGCCAGTAACCTGTGGTTGCTCTTTCTACTCACTGTATAACCACTGGTCCTAGGCAAGCTAAATCATTGAGCTCATGATAGGTAAGGTTGTGGTTTAGAATGGAGGAGCAGCTCCTGTATGAGTATAGGTCTAGGTTGAACTGACGTGCCAGCTTTGTCCAATGTATATTCTCTAGCTCCTCCACTTTAACGGTGGTACATTTATCCGTTGGGCCCAGTCATTACCTTTCTTTGGCCAGAGTTGTCACTTGGTGGTGGTATCCCATGCCCTGGAAAGCGATAATTTAAGCCTATCAGCGCCGTCACGTTCCGTTAGCGTCAATCTCACCACGACGCCCTGCCGTGGGCCGACCCAGTGCCTTAGACCTACCACCCTGTTATGTCTAAGGTCACCACCCAGCGTCATCATCCAGCGTCATCAAGGAAGGGTAAAACTAGAACCAGTAGAATGGACTATACATAGAACTAGAATCAATAGAATGGACCTTCCCACTGAAAGCAACATATTCCTTGGTGACTGGACTGGTGGCCATTTTGGGTGTACCATTTGGAATGGTTCTAATTCTATGGCTAAATGACACCTGTAATTCTCCCTAACCTGGTAACACATGCAAAAAAAATATGTAACGGTATGAGTTAGGACCTTTGATTGACATGACAGGGTTCACGCTGGAGAGATGAGGGACACAACAGACAGTCTTCCATTTCAGGCAGAACATCAAATTCTGTTGAATCGCCCCTTGAAATCTTTCAAGACTTCCCAGTGAGTGAAGGTCTTGTCTGGACTTAACCCGGGAGTACATTTTTGCTAGAACCACCTAGAACCAATCTCCAATGTAAAGCCGAAAAAGTAGGCTACCATTATGTCAGATCGTGAAATGCGCATTCAAATACATTTTTAACCGGACAAATGATTAGATCACCTGCAAAAAAAATAAAAAAATAAGACGTTTATTTTTAACGCACTGCAGAAATGAGAGGGGATCAGAATGTATGCGCTCTCCCCACTAATAATTGTTTCTGCAGTGAGGATTCAACCTCTTAGAGAATTATTTTGTAACTTATCTGCAGATAATAGTTATGTTGAGCTCAAAAAGCAGTAGTAGCAAATCAGGGAGCCAAATGAACGTCTCTGCGATTCGGTTCCCGACATTCACCAAAAAGAGCTGTGTGTTGGTGAACAACCCATCTCTACCTGATATCACTGAGCCCTGGGCTGGCCCTGGTTCAGGGTACAGTCAATGTTAAGGAAATAAAGCTGCTAACTCTTACTGTCACACTTCCTGCTTGGCTCACAGGGTTAAGAGCAGGACTAGAGTGAGATTAAAGTCATTTGTACAAGCAGGTCCATTATCTTTCTGTATTTTCTTTAGGCCGGGGATCCATTGTTGCAGATTGCTTATGTTGGTCTTTTTACACTAACGAATAATCAAGAACTTGACTTGAGTTATGGATGGGGTCTGGGTTTCATAGTATTCAGACCCCTACCACTATTTCATATTAATGACCAGTTATACCAATTAGTAATGTCAGACCCCACTTTCTCGACCAAGTAAATGCATGCACGCACGCACCCACATATGCACACGTGTGCTTAAACACTCACACACATCACATTCTCTCTCCTTCTTTCAATCTGTAATGTACTGGATGTTTCATATGTTTCATAGGAAAAGTTGTTGAGGATACATTTTCAAGCTGTTCTCAGAGGGTACAATCTGGAGAAATTCAGGGTGAGTGGTTCAGTTCAACCTGCGGTCTGACCACATATTGCCCACACATTCCCTTTATGGAAATACAGTAGCTCAAGGACTGTTTAAAATGGCTTCAAACTAAACAAACAGAAAAAACGACAACCAAATAAAAGACAGCAGAGCAGACTGTTAGTTGCTCAATACCTCTATGAAAATGTGTTGAGAGGGAAAGAAAGAGAGAGAACCCTTCTGGTGATGACAACTCTCTCATGGTCTGAGAGAGAAGGGTTGAACATAATTTTTTTTACTGTGTTCCCAATAAAAATATTTCCCATTGTGTGTTTTAATTTTGCCTGTGGGGTAAACTGTGTAGTCATTGATGTTCTCTTTTCCCACCTGGTTTATCACTTCAATAAAAGTTTCCCTCGGTTTCCCCCTATTGTGCTCTGATATTTTTGTATTTTCACCTGTGATGTCGAGGGGTAAAATGGTAGAGTACTGTGGGCTATTACTTGCTAATGTGCTGTTTTTTATTATAATTTTTGTCTGGCTATTAATGTCACTTTCATAAGGCTGTCATCAGTAGCACAACAATGGAGCACATATGTTAACACAGCCAGAGGTTGCCAAGGGGACAATGATATACACACACACACACACGCAAACATTCTCACACACTCACACACACTCGCATGCACACTCTGACACACCCTTGTGTACACACAAATGCATGAAGATAGGCATATGAACACATTCACATGCACACATACACATACACTCTAAGGGCAACTGAAGCAAGTGTTTATGTAAGGGATAAACGCCGACATTCTGTACATTACCTTGGAAATAATAGATGACACAGTGGGATAAGGCCCTAGCCAAACCTCTCAGCGGTGTTAATTAGTTCCAAGGTAAAGTACGGAACGCAGGCGTTTATCCCGCTTTACCACAGTTGCCAAAGAAAACAATACTTGTGCACACGTTTACCTGTACATATTTAAATTTATTTTACATTTTTTCTAAGTAAATTCAGATCATCCTCCCACCAAACCTGGTTGTTAGCCCATTGGCAGAGACACGACCCAGTTAATTATTTTTGTTTTATAGTAGTTTGTTCTTTATGTTCCATTTCAATGCTTGCTGGCAAAGTTCTTATCCCTTGCTTTCTAAATAGTCAACTACTGCTAACACAGTCACGTCAAACAGTACAGTCAGAATAACAGCAAAGTAGCTGCATTTGAGTTTGCTTAAGCTGTTTTCTAGTGACATTTATTTGGATACATCCATAACAATAAGCTAATGAGGCACGATTTCGGTGGCATAGAAAATATGCTCTCTCGTTAGGACACTGTTGTTCAGAGGAGCTAGCCACCCGTTGTATAATTAACAGTAAGGCCTGAGGAGGTGTGGTATATGGCCAATATAGCACGGCTAAGGGCTAGTCTTATCCCTAACTACAACATTTTCAGACAAGATAGAATGGCCAAAGGGGGCGGTGTTGCCATCTACTGCAGAGATAGCCTGCAGAGTTCTGTCCTACTATCCAGGTCTGCACCCAAACAATTTGAACTTCTACTTTTAAAAATCCACCTCTCTAAAAACAAGTCTCTCACCGTTGCCGCCTGCTATAGACCACCCTCTGCCCCCAGCTGTGCTCTGGATACCATATGTGAACTGATTGCCCCCCATCTATCTTCAGAGTTCGTGCTGCTAGGTGACCTAAACTGGGACATGCTTAACACCCCGGCCATCCTACAATCTAAGCTTGATGCCCTCAATCTCACACAAAGTATCAATGAACCTACCAGGTACAACCCCAATGCCGTAAACATGGGCACCCTCATAGATATCATCCTAATCAACTTGCCCTCTAAATACACCTCTGCTGTTTTCAACCAAGATCTCAGCGATCACTGCCTCATTGCCTGCATCCGTAACTGGTCAGCGGTCAAACGACCTCCACTCATCACTATCTAACGCTCCCTGAAACACTTCAGCGAGCAGGCCTTTCTAATCGACCTGGCCCGGGTATCCTAGAAGGATATTGACCTCATCCCGTCAGTAGAGAGATGCCTGGTTACTTTTTTTAAATGCCTTCCTCACCATCTTAAATAAGCATGCCCCATTCAAGAAATTTAGAACCAGGAACAGATATAGTCCTTGGTTCTCTCCAGACCTGACTGCCCTTAACCAACACAAAAACATCCTGTGGCATTCTGTATTAGCATCGAACAGCCCCAGTGAAATGCAACTTTTTAGGGAAGTTAGAAACCAATATACACAGGCAGTTAGAAAAGCCAAGGCTAGCTTTTTCAAGCAGAAATATGCTTCCTGCAACACAAACTCAAAAAATGTCTGGGACATTGTAAAGTCCATGGAGAATAAGAGCACCTCCTCCCAGCTGCCCACTGCACTGAGGATAGGAAACTCTGTCACCACCGATAAATCCACTATAATTGAGAATTTCAATAAGCATTTTACTACGGCTGGCCATGCTTTCCATGCTTGGCCACCCCTACCCCGGTCAACAGCACTGCACCCCCACAGCAACTCGCCCAAGCCTTCCCCATTTCTCCTTCTCCCAAATCCAGTCAGCTGATGTTCTGAAAGAGCTGCAAAATCTGGACCCCCACAAATCAGCCGGGCTAGACAATCTGGACCCTTTCTAAAAACTATCTGCCGGAATTGTTGCAACCCCTATTACTAGCCTGTTCAACCTCTCTTTCGTGTCGTCTGAGATTCCCAAAGATTGGAAAGCAGCTGCGGTCATCCCCCTCTTCAAAGGGGGGGATACTCTTGACCCAAACTGCTACAGACCTATATCTATCCTACCCTACCTTTCTAAGGTCTTCGAAAGCCAAGTTAACAAACAGATCACCGACCATTTCGAATCCCACCATACCTTCTCCGCTATGCAATCTGGTTTCAGAGCTGGTCATGGGAGCACCTCAGCCACGCTCAAGGTCCTAAACGATATCTTAACCGCCATCGACAAGAAACAGTACTGTGCAGCCCTATTCATTGACCTGGCCAAGGCTTTCGACTCTGTCAATCACCACATCCTCATCGGCAGACTCAACAGCCTTGGTTTCTCAAATGATTGCCTCGCCTGGTTCACCAACTACTTCTCCGACAGAGTTCAGTGTGTCAAATCTGAGGGCCTGTTGTCCGGGCCTCTGGCAGTCTCTATGGGGGTGCCACAGGGTTTAATTCTCGGGCCAACTCTTCTCTGTATATATCAATGATGTCGCTCTTGCTGCTGGTGAGTCTCTGATCCACCTCTACGCAGACGACACCATTCTGTATACCTCTGGCCCATCTTTGGACACTGTGTAAAAAACCCTCCAGACGAGCTTCAATGCCATACAACTCTCCTTCCGTGGCCTACAACTGCTCGTAAATACAAGTAAAACTAAATGCATGCTCTTCAACCGATCGCTGCCTGCACCTCCCCGCCCGTCCAGCATCACTACTCTGGACAGTTCTGACTTAGAATATGTGGACAACTACAAACACCTAGGTGTCTGGTTAGACTGTAAACTCTATTTCCAGACTCATATAAAACATCTCCAATCCAAAGTTAAATCTAGAATTGGCTTCCTATTTCGCAACAAAGCATCCTTCACTCATGCTGCCAAACATACCCTCGTAAAACTGACCATCTTACCGATCCTCGACTTTGGTGATATCATTTACAAAATAGCCTCCAACACCCTACTCAACAAATTGGATGCAGTCTATCACAGTGCCATCCGTTTTGTCACCAAAGCCCCATATACTACCCACCACTGCGACCTGTACACTCGTTGGCTGGCCCTCGCTTCATACTCGTCGCCAAACCCACTGGCTCCAGGTCATCTACAAGACCCTGCTAGGTAAAATCCCGCCTTATCTCTGCTCGCTGGTCACCATAGCTGCACCCACCCGTAGCACGTGTTCCAGCAGGTATATCTCACTTGTCACCCCCAAAGCCAATTCCTCCTTTGGCCGCCTCTCCTTCCAGTTCTCTGCTGCCAATGACTGGAACGAACTACAAACATCTCTGAAACTGGAAACACTTATCTCCCTCACTAGCTTTAAGCACCAGCTGTCAGAGCAGCTCACAGGTCACTGCACCTGTACATAGGCCATCTATAAATAGCTACTTTGCACACTCATCTACTGTCAAATTGACCATTCCAGTGTTTTAATTGCTATATTGTATTTACTTCGCCACCATGGCCTATTTATTGCCTTTACCTCCCTTATCTCACCTCATTTGCTCACATTGTATATAGACTTATTTTTCTACCGTATTATTGACTGTATGTTTGTTTTACTCCATGTGTAACTCTGTGTTGTTATATGTGTCGAACTGCTTTGCTTTATCTTGGCCAGGTCGCAGTTGTAAATGAGAACTTGTTCTCAACTTGCCTACCTGATTAAATAAAGGTTAAATAAAAAAATATTAAAAAAGCCACAACGCAATGTGGAGTGCCTGGACACAGCCCTTAGCCGTGGTATATTGGTCATATACCACAAACCCCCGAGGTACCTTATTGCTATTATAAACTGGTTACCAACGTAATTAAAGCAATAAAAAAAATAATGTTTTGTCATACCGGTGGTATACAGTCTGATATACCATGGCTGTCAGCCAATCAGCATTCAGGGCTCGAACCACCCAGTTTATAATTCACTATAACGCATGGTATATCTGCACGGTATAATTCAATGGCTATAATTCAATGGCTTGCTTGCTACTTCAGTGGATGTTGAACACATTTCTACCGTCAAATGAACAGATTTCTAGCGGCACATTTATTTATAGCCATGGTATATGGCATAATCAACACAGGGATCTATGCTATCTCTGGAAAATTATGCAACTCCTTGGAAGGCTAGTTCCACTCCGTTAGCCTGTCATCGAACACACCTTCCACATAGTTCATAGCCCCTCGTTGATTATCCCTTACTTATCCACCTCATTTTTGAACACTTTTAAAAAATGGAAGCCAAATGCGGAAACTATGTGTACAACTTCCTCCGTGTTCACGCATTATCATAACAACCTGTGTACACTAGCACATGGTAAATTGTGGTAAATTGCACTCGCTCGCGGGTATGCTGGCAGCATAAGGCAGCCTATAGCAGCAGTTCGGCTGTGCATCAAGAATTCAGCATACCAAGTTTTTATTAAGTTATTAAATGGGTAAATAGTTTAATCCATTCTCCATTTCATGAATTTATTCACAGTTAAATAGTAATATGCTCTAAACCGCTCTGGTGACAAACAAACATTGCTGCTCTGTTTCCAATCGTCCACATAGCTGGGAGAACCTATTCCAGTAAGTAAATAAATTTTGAAAATGTAAAAAAAAGCAATGTATTATTAGCTAAGTAGCTACAGTGCAGGCTAACTCAAATGACCTGCTAATGTAGCTAGCTAGCTATCCAGCCAACTTTACATACTGTATAGCTAGCCAGCAAAGTTAATTAAATATCAGCAGCTACCTAACTTCATATTAGCTAGCTATCTTCATGTATTTAACATTGTTAAAATCTAACTCCAAATGCATTTGTAGGTATCTAGCTAACAGCCATGGAAGAGGGTGAAAGGATAGCAGCCCAACTGTCAAAGAAGGGAGAGATTAGGCTATTCTAGATAGGACAGGTACTTTTGTGTAGTTCCAGTCCCTAGAAAGAAGTGAGGACAGAGATAATAGCAACATAATATTCAGTGCTGTCTAATTTCAGTATAATGAAGTCTGTTTCTTGTGATGTTGTCTGTCCTCAGACACAGAGAGCTGTGAAAAGCCTGTATGCAGATGAAGAGGTCCCAGTGAAGAGCAGTGGTTCTCAGTCCTGGTCCAGGGGACTCAAAGGGGTGCATATTTTTGTTTTTGCCTTAGCACTACATACATGATTATAATGATCAACTCATCATCAAGCTTCAAGTGGTATTTATGTTTTCATTTGTGATGCTATCCTTGATATGATCCCGCTGTTGTCACATACTAGACATAAAGTTGGAGTCGGAAATTTACAGACACTTAGGTTGGAGACATTAAAACTTGTTTTTCAACCACTCCACAAATTTCTTGTTAACAAACTATAGTTTTGGCAAGACGGTTAGAACATCTACTTTGTGCATGACACAAGTAATTTTTCCAACAATTGTTTACAGACAGACTAACACTAATACCAGGAGTATCAAACTCCAGTCTTTGAATGATGCATGCAGTGGTGGAAAAAGTACCAATTGTCATACTTCAGTAGAAGTAAAGATAAGATAGAAAATTATTCAAGTAAAAGTGAAAGTCACCCAGTAAAATCTTACTTGAGTAAAAGTCTAAAAGTACTTGGTTTTAAATATACTTAATTAAGTATCAAAAGTAAATGTAATTGCTAAAATATACTTACACATCAAAAGTAAAAGTATAAATCATTTAAAATTCCTTATAATAGGCAAAACAGACAGGACCATTTTCTTGTTTTTTAATTTGATAGCAAGGGGCACGCTCCAAAGTCACACTGTTTAGTGAGTCCACCAGATCAGAGGCACTAGGGATGATGAGGGATGTTCTCTTGATAAGTGTGTGAATTAGATCATTTTCCTGTCCTGCGAAGCATTCAAAATATAACAAGTACTTTTGGGTGTCAGGGAAAATGTATATAGTAAAAAGTACACCATTTTCTTTAGGAATGTAGTAAAGTAAAAGTTGTCAAAAATATAAATAGTAAAGTAAATTACATTTACAACTGTATTCATCAATTAAATAAAATGATACTATAGCACATTTAATTACATTATTATTGTAGACTGTAGATTACTCCTGTATCTACCTTGTACAATAATGTAATCATTGAATGAAATAGCGTATCCATCCACATTTACAATTGAATTGATCAATTAGATAAATAATACTAGCACATACAGTTACATTGTTGTAGAATAGGCTACTACTGTATCCACACTATATTAGGATACCGTTGTGATATTGTCAGGCATGATTTTAGGTCTTCGATCGAAGTTGCATGTTGCACCTCATTTCCCTTCTTCAGTGAAAAGTAGTTATTTCATTTACAATTGAATTAATCCATTAAATAAATAATACTAGCACATCAAATTACCTTACACGAAACCCAAACCGGCTGTGCTCGTGCGCCATCGTGCATAAATGTATTTTGTCCCCCCACACCAAACGCGATCACTACACGTAGGTTAAAATATCAAAACAAACTCTGAACCAATTATATTAATTTGGGGACAGGTCGAAAAGCATTGCACATGCTAGCTAATTTGTCCTATTTAGCTAGCTTGCTGTTGCTAGCTAATTTGTCCTGGGATATAAACATTGAGTTGTTATTTTACCTGAAATGCACAAGGTCCTCTACTCCGCCAATTAATCCACACATAAAATGGTCAAACGAATCGTTTCTAGTCATCTCTCTTCCTTCCAGGCTTTTCTTCTCTTGACTTTATATTGCGATTGGCAACTTTCATAAATTAGGTGCATTACCGCCACTGACCTCGTTTGTCTTTCAGTCACCCACGTGGGTATAACCAATGAGGAGATGGCACTTGGGTACCTGCTTCTATAAACCAATGAGGAGATGGGAGAGGCAGGACTTGCAGCGCGATCTGCGTCAGAAATAGAACTGAATTGCAGGAACCGTCTGGGAAAGTCTATGACCTGCTCTGTTCGACTGAAGGGACATCCCAAGGATCCCACATAGCACATTTGAACTCCTCTGAAAGCCGTGGACACACTCTTATTGGTTGTCTGATGTGGAACTGGTAACAACACAGTCAGTGATTGGCTAACACCATTTAGATCTGTATACAGCTAGATAAGATAACATACCATGCCATGAGGTATTGAGATTGGGCATCATCTTTTCTAGGCCATTAGTGATAACAGGAAATACACAAGCGGTAGGCTACACTATAGTTCAAGGTGGCTACCTCAGAATGTCTGCTTGCATGGAAAAATTGTAAGGTTTCTAACATTTATGGTTGAGATTTAATTAATATAAATATAAACTATGCACAATATGACTTTCATTAACATGCGATGTAGGCGTCACGCAGACATTCGTAAGGCGTTGGTATCCTGTCATGTAAGTCAGACACGTAATGCAGGACTCACGCAGAGGTTAGTAAGGCGTTGGTATCATGTCATGTCAGGTGGTACGGTTGCCTAGGCTTATATATGTCCCTTATCATCCCCCATACCTTCCATTGAAAATGAATGATATGCGGTGACAGTGTACCCGGACCGTTATTCATGTGCGCGTTATGCGCCACTAGAAATCATTGCATTAGTATGTTTCTGATAGCTGATACATCCTTGATAAAATACACCATATTACTGTCCTGCTAATGTACCTGGACCTTGTAGGCTAAAATGCCGAGAAAAACCCCATTACTGATCCAAATGGTTGCCTAATCAGGATGCAGTTATTTCCAAATAAATATGCATTCAAAACGCCAGGCTTTTGAGTGCTTATTCAAATGACATAGCCTATTCACTGCAGTTTACTGCCTAGACTAGAATTTTGTGCTCACTTGAAATCAATAATTGTTGGCATGTGGACTAATATGTTGTTGAGTTGTGTTCTTACACTGGTACAG
Source organism: Salmo trutta (assembly GCF_901001165.1). Lineage (NCBI taxonomy): Eukaryota > Metazoa > Chordata > Actinopteri > Salmoniformes > Salmonidae > Salmo > Salmo trutta. The sequence continues at coordinate 23,448,139 of NC_042957.1, forward strand.
TCATGCCCTATGAGAGATGTATGACTGCGCATGTGCGAAAATAAATAAAGTGCATTTTCCCCCGTTCTGGTTAAAACACCAATGATGAACATGTGTGTTTATTCCTCCGTTAAGTAAACCGGTATTCCTGTCCTGAAGATGTCAGCACCAACAGGTTATGGGCCCAGGAGGGAACATGGATGCCGATGGAATAGATTATATTTCGACGGAGATGAAAAAAACTACGAGTTATGGGAGACAAAGTTTTTGGGGCACTTGCGTTTGCTTGGGCTAAAGGCCGCCATATTGAGCGTGGATGAAGATGAAGAAGACAGAGAGAAAAATGAAGAAGCCTACGCCGAATTGATACAGATTTTGGATGATAAAAGTCTTTCCCTGATAATGAGAGAAGCAGCAGATGATGGGAGAAAAGCGTTAAAGATATTGAGGGAACATTATGCAGGTAAAGGGAAGCCACGTGTGATTAGCCTCTACACTGAACTAACTTCTCTTCAGAAAGCCGCTGACGAAAGTGTTACGGACTATATCATTCATGCTGAGACGGCTATTACAGCACTGAGAAATGCTGAAGAGACTTTAAGTGACGGGCTGTTGATTGCAATGATTCTGAAAGGTTTGCCCGAATCATTTAAGCCGTTTGCCATCCACATAACGCAGAGTGACGAGCCGACAACGTTTGGCAAGTTCAAAACCAAGTTGAGGAGCTATGAAAGCACCGAGAAGTTTGGCGCCATTTCCACTGACGACAACGTGATGAAGGCAAGTAACATTAAAGTTAGCTGGCCAAGAGGGCGAGATAAAGGGACCGAGATAACCTGCTTCAACTGTGGCCAGAAAGGGCACAAGGCCCGGGAATGTACCGTTACTGGAGAGCGCAAAGAACGGAGACAGTGGTGTAGTTTTTGCAAGAGCTCCACTCATACTGACGCAAATTGCAGACGAAAAAGAAGAGACAATGTGAAACCAGCAACAGATGCTGAAAGCCACACATTTGCATTCAGAATAAGTGACTGTCAGGTTAGTGGACTGAAACAGAAAGGGCTGATGGTTGATACGGGAGCAACGTCACATATAGTCACAGACATCGGGAAGTTTAAGGAGTTTGAAGAGAACTTGTGGACATATGCTGTAATGACTGCTGCAGTAATTCGCAATAGGTGTTACAATAAGCGTGTAGGACAGACTCCACACTACATGTTTACTGGGAGAAAGCCTGATCTTTCAAAGATGAAATAATTTGGATCTGTTTGCTATGCATATAGACAGAACAAGAAAAAGTTAGACTCAAGATGTGAAAAGGGTATTTTTGTCGGGTATGATAAAAATAGTCCAGCATACCTAGTCTACTACCCAGACACTGGGAAAGTTCTTAAAAACAGATTAGTCAAGTGTGTTACAAAAGGTGTAGTCGAACACCAAACTCAGACAGATTTGGAAATCAGTGATGGTCTTCATGGGGAGAGATTTGAAAACCCCATGCCGAAAGCCAAGATGGCAGATCAAAACTCAGAAGAGACACAAGATGTGCAAATTGAGACTTCAGATGGTCAGAGTCCACGCTATCCAGACAGAGCGAGGAAGAAACTCCAGTACTTAAAAGACTATGAGTGTAAAGTGAAATGTGATGACCAGATACCACCTAGTGTTGACTACTGCTACAGAGTAATGTGCAATGCACCACAAACCTTCAAAGAAGAAATGATTTCACCAAAATCAGAGATTTGGGCTACTGCTATGAAGGAGGAGATGGATTCCCTTAGGGAAAATGATACATTCACATTAACCACACTGCCAGAGGGTAAAAATGCAGTGGGGGGCAGGTGGGTCTATGCGGTCAAAAACAATTCAGATGAGACTGAGACATACAAGGCAAGATATGTTGCAAAGGGGTATGGTCAAGTGGCAGGAATAGACTATAAGGAGACTTTTTCTCCAACTGCAAATATGACATCAGTACGCTGTTTGATGCAGCTAGCAGCTCAGTATGACTTAGAGTTACATCAGATGGATGTCAAAACAGCATATCTACATGCTCCTATTGACTGTGAAGTGTACATGGAGCAACCAGAGGGTTTTGAAGTCAGGTCAGATACAGGTGAGCAACTAGTCTGCAAACTGAACAAGTCACTGTACGGCCTGAAACAGTCAGGAAGGAACTGGAACAAAATGTTGCATGATCACCTTAGTGAAAATGGTTTTACACAGAACGCAGCTGATCACTGTGTTTATAACAAACAAACTGCAACAGAAAGGATCATTTTGATAATTTGGGTCGATGATCTAATTATCGCTGCTAGTGATAGTGACTCACAAGTGTAAAAGAAATGTTAAGTGAAAAATTTAAGATGAAAGATCTTGGGAGGCTTGGACATTTCCTAGGCATTGATTTTACACAAAGTGAAGGGAAAATAAGGATGACCCAAACAAGGTACATAACCAAGATACTGGAAAGGTTTGGTATGTCAGACTGTAAAACAAGGTCAACACCATGTGAACAAAAACCAAACTTTGATGGTGATGGTGAACTTATTGATTCAAAAAGGTATCGTGAAGTGATAGGCAGCTTGATATATGTGATGACATGTACAAGACCGGATATCAGTTGGATTGTCAGCAAGCTGTCACAATACCTATCAGAACCAAAAGAGCAACACTGGATAACAGCTAAACATGTGTTGAGGTACTTGAAGGGAACAATGAATCAGGAGTTGTGTTACAAAAAGGGGGTGGAAAAACTCAACCTCATAGCATATAGTGATGCTGATTGGGCAGCAGATCAAAGTGACAGACGAAGCATAACAGGGTATTGTTTTAGTTTAACTAAATGTGGACCTGTCATTTCATGGAGGTCTAAGAAGCAGCCAACAGTAGCTTTATCTACATGTGAAGCAGAGTACATGGCACTGGCTGCTACTACACAAGAAAGTTTGTACCTTGTACAGTTATTGGGCGAGATGGATAGTGAGTGTCAATATACACCAGTAACAATCTTTGAAGATAACCAAGGTGCAATTGCTCTGTCAAAGAACCCAGTATGTCGTCAGAGATGTAAACATGTCGACATCAAATATCATTTCATTCGATCTGCACTCAGTGATGGTAAAATAAGTATTGAATATTGTCCAACGGCAGACATGGCTGCAGATGTTTTGACTAAACCTGTAACGAAGTTCAAAAATGAAAAATTCTTGGGTTACATGTTTGGAATATAAACTGACATTTGTGAGATGAATAACTGTAAGCTAAATGTGTTGATAAAGTTAGGTTGAATACGACTTGTACAGTATAAGAGCAAGTGGGGGTGTTGGCATGTGGACTAATATGTTGTTGAGTTGTGTTCTTACACTGGTACAGTCATGCCCTATGAGAGATGTATGACTGCGCATGTGCGAAAATAAATAAAGTGCCTTTTCCCCGTTCTGGTTAAAACACCAATGATGAACATGTGTGTTTATTCCTCCGTTAAGTAAACCGGTATTCCTGTCCTGAAGATGTCAGCACCAACAATAATAACGTTATTCAGTAAATTGTTATAGCCTAGGTAGGATACATTTCTTGTTCCTAAAACACGTATACAATAGGGTAATTTTACGAGCTGCATTCCTGGGTATTGGCAGAGAGCGCACTCAGCGCAGCCTCAGAAGCACTGATAGTGTAGACTGCCTATGATTTTCTTATCTGATAAAAAAAAAATATTTCGCTTGACTAGATATATTCACTGCAGTATTAATCCTGAAATTGAGTTTATGAATTATGGTCTAATATGCGTACGCTTCTAATTTATTGGCAACATCTCGAGACTGTCTGTCTTCATTGTTCTGTTGCGCAATTACGAACCTGGCCTTTCAGCTGCCAAGGCTATTCCTATTAAGTATTGTGGAGTCCCAGAAAAGCCAGACTACAAAAGCTTGTTCCAGACTACAAATGCTTGTTGGACACTTATTTCGATGTCTTTTCTTTAGCATACTAATAGCCTATTGAAGGAGAGATGCGCGCTTGCTCTTGCTTGCTGAATTTAAAATAGACTACAGTATAACGGGCTGGGAGTTGAAAAGGAGAATCCCATGTTTTTCTATAGTACTGTGGGCCTATCTTAACTTTTCATTAGGCCTACATGTACATTGAAGTATTATTTTCAGTTGTCACTATGACAATGACACCCTGAAATCACTGAATGGTCTTGTGTTACCACCTTATTAATAGGCAGTGTGCAGTATGATGCCTTGATCAGTTGATTGACAGGTGTAGGACTTTAGAACGATACACTTTCCTCTAGTGTGGATGCTTGTCACGTCCTGACCAGTAAAGGGGTCATTTGTAATTGTAGTATGGTCAGGGCGTGGCAGGGGGTGTTTGTTTTGGGTGTTTTGGGGTTTTTGGTTCTAGGGGATTTTGGTTCTAGTTTTCTATTTCTATGTTTCTTTTTCCATGTTTGGCCGAGTATGGTTTCCAATCAGAGGCAGGTGTTTTTCGTTGTCTCTGATTGGAGGCCATACTTAGGCAGCCTGTTTTCTCCTTTGGGTTTGTGGGTGGTTGCTTTCTGTATAGTCTGTGTACCTAACAGAACTGTTGATAGTCGGTTTGTTATTTTTGTTTAAGTGTTCACTCTCTTTAATAAATTACGAAGATGAGCACTATATTGTGCGTTTTGGTCCCCTTTCATCGACGCCTATGACAATGCTCATCAACATTTTATAGTTATGTAGCTTATAAACTCAGCAAAAAAAGAAACATCCTCTCACTGTCAACTGTGCAGCAAACTTAACATGTGTAAATATTTGTATGAACATAACAAAATTCAACAACTGAGACATAAACTGAACAAGTTCCACAGACATGTGACTAACAGAAATTGAATAATGTGTCCCTGAATAAAGGGGGGTCAAACTCAAAAGAAACAGTCAGTATCTGGTGTGACCACCAGCTGCATTAAGTACTGCAGTGCATCTCCTCCTCATGGACTGCACCCTCCGATCCAACAGGTCCCAGACTTGCTCAATGGGATTGAGATCCGGGCTGTTCGCTGGCCATGGCAGAACACTGACATTCCTGTCTTGCAAGAAACCACGCACAGAATGAGCAGTATGGCTGGTGGCATTGTCATGCTGGAGGGTCATGTCAGGATGAGCCTGCAGGAAGGGTACCACATGAGGGAGGAGGATGTCTTCCCTGTAACGCATAGAGTTGAGATTGCCTGTAATGACAACAAGCTCAGTCCGATGATGCTGTGACACACGGTCCCAGATCATGACGGACCCTCCACCTCCATATCGATCCCACTCCAGAGTACAGGCCTCGGTGTAACATGAATCCGACCATCATGCCCGGTGAGACAAAACCGCGACTCCTCAGTGAAGAGCACTTTTTGCCAGTCCTGTCTGGTCCATCGATGGTGGGTTTGTGCCCATAGGCGACATTGTTGTCGGTGATGTCTGGCGAGGACTTGCCTTACAACAGCCCTCAGTCCAGCCTCTCTCAGCCTATTGCGGACAGTCTGAGCACTGATGGAGGGATTGTGCGTTCCTGGTATAACTCAGGCAGTTGTTGTTGCCATCCTGTACCTGTTCCGCAGGTGTGATGTTCGGATGTACCGAACCTGTGCAGGTGTTGTTACACGTGGTCTGCCACTGCGAGGACGACCAGCTGTCCGTCCTGTCTCTCTGTAGCGCTGTCTTAGGCGTCTCACAGTACGAACCTTGCAATTTATTGCCCTGGCCACATCTGCAGTCTTCATGCCTCCTTGCAGCATGCCTAAGGCACATTCACGCAGATGAGCAGGGACCCTGGGCATCTTTCTTTTGGTGTTTTTCAGAGACAGTAGAAAGGCCTCTTTAGTGTCCTAAGTTTTCATAACTGTGACCTTAATTGCCTACCGTCTGTAAGCTGTTAGTGTCTTAACGACCGTTCCACAGGTGCATGTTCATTAATTGTTTATGGTTCATTGAACAAGCATGGGAAACCGTGTTTAAACCCTTTACAATGAAGATCTGTGAAGTTATTTGGATTTTTACGAATTATCTTTGAAAGACAGGATCCTGAAAAAGGGACGTTTCTTTTTTCTGAGTTTAGTTTGTCATTATAGTTATTGGCTTCGTGGATGGCCCTAAACTAACCTACAACAGAATTAGCCTACTAGTAGGTCTAGTTAACGTTAGCAAACTTGAATAAAGTAAATATAAAACTTCACTTATACACTTACACTTGTTGTCTTGACTTTTTCTACTTCTTCCATCCTGGACACCATGGCAGTTTTGGTTTAGATTTTGGTGCCCAATAAGGGTTTTTTGTTTTGGGTACCATGATCGGATTTAGAACCTGGTATGTTTTTTTGTATTATGTTTTGGATAAGGGGCCCAATTCTGATTCTTATTTACCCTTGGACCCGCTAAGGAGTTACTTTAGGATCCTAGTTAGGCTTAGTGCTGCTGACATTCTGGGTCTGTCCACGTTCTCACTCCATCAGTTGATATATACTGCTTTTCTATTGCAACACCAGTGTTACATTAGTGTATACACCATGATTTTATACAAGGGAAATTGTGGCTGACAGTGAGGTCTTGTGAAGAGCAGAATCCAAACAGTTGCTTTGTGAGAAGATGTTAACCGTCTAAGGTGTAAACCCAATTTCACAGTGAGACATTTTAAATCCCACCCAAAAATCCCCAGTGGCCTTTCCTTGGCCCCAAGTTTGAACAGGTCCTCTGAGGCCATGGCACAGTGAGTCCCAGGAGCTGGGCCGTGCAGGTGGAAACACAAGAGTCTGAGGCTTTTTGGTGAAACGCCAGGGCAAATCTTCAATGGAAATGCACCAATAGATTATGGTTGACAGACAGAGGTTTCCCTTATACTGAGGTTGTGTTTGATTTAGTTCTTGCCTGTTCATTGTACTGACTTCTCATGCAGTTTGTGTTATCTATTGTACCCACTATTAGCATTGTGGTGTTTTTCTCATCAGGTCCTGCCAAGAACTTCCTGAAAAATATAACAATTTCCAAGTAACCTATCAGGTGGAATATGTATGTTGAATAAGTTAAAGCGTCTATAAATTCTCCCCATGTTTCCCTGCATCCAAGGCCTGACCATCTGTCTTGTTGTACTGATGATGACTCCCAATAGGTAAACAGATATGGAGACGGACTGTAGCTTACCTGGCAGTTAACATATTCAACATCTCGGCTCATGTTTTCACTGTTCAGAATGTCAGAGTTTGAATGGAGGATGGTCTCCATGGAGACATGACTGCGGTTTAGTGGTTGTATGTTTGTTAAGGAGGCTCTTTCCATAGAGCTAGAAAGAGGGCTCTAGATGGATGAATCCTGCTTTAGCATGGCCACCATTTTAAAGTAATCATCTGGGTGGGACTTGCTATACTGTAGGATAAGGAAGGGTCACTGAATTTCATCCTGGTCAACAGGATGGGTCAGTCATTGAATTATACTTCTGACCAAACATTCAATAACTGCAAGTGGCAGTAAATCACCAACCTTGGCTTTATCCCTGTTAACACCATACACATCCAGCAGGGTAGGTGGTGGTATGCATCTTTTCAGTTTATTTACAAACTGACAATACACTCATAGAAGTATAAGAAGAAGAATGACTATTTAAAAATGAATATAGCCCTCAATGGCACTGCCCATGCTGTCACAGAAAACATCATTAGAAATGTGCACTGTCTTTCCATAAGTGTGGGTATTTCTGACTGGCCATACAAACACTACATATGTTATTTGACACAGGTAGAGTATACTGTTACCTGTACACTTGGTGGCTAGGATTATTAGAGGCCAAGCCAGGCTCTTTATCGTATCTATTTTTGTCACTTCATGGTTCTTTATTTCTTTGCTTAGCCTGTTTCAATCCCTGTCTCTGTTCTGTTTCTGTGCCTCACTCCCAGCAAGCACATTTGGTTCCTTGTAAGTTGTGGAAAGTATGTTTTTGGTTTCATATTGGTTGCCATACATTTCCTGACCAGTAAAACTGAATATTTTTTTAAATGTTCTGAGAACAGAAGTGAACATTTAGCATGTTCTGGTTGTACGGAGGTTCCGAGAACGTTTTACTCTGGTTCCTTGAAAGTTTTCCTGGTATGTTTTATTAACGCTCTGAGAACATAAATTAATTTCCTTAGGCATTAATCACACAAACACATTTATTTTTTTATTGTGACACGGCATCAGTGAGATTCAAACCTATTATCTTCTTTTCTCTATCCATGGAATTAGCAGTCCACTGTGCCACTAGGATGGCAGTAGCATGCCATGTTTTTTTACGCATACAAAGCTGTTCATTTTAGCCTATACAAACAGACCACATTTCAATGGAAACAAGCGCTCGTAAGTCAAACGACACCGCTGGTCCTGCTCACGTTGCCCTACCCTATACTTTGACCTCTTTCTCCCCTCTCTCTCCAGATGAAATCTTGCGACTTGTGACGGCCGGCCGCCAAACAACCTGCCCGCTTGACCCTATCCCCTCCTCTCTTCTCCAGACCATTTCCGGAGACCTTCTCCCCTACCTCACCTCGCTCATCAACTCATCCTTGACCGCTGGCTACGTCCCTTCCGTCTTCAAGAGAGCGAGAGTTGCACCCCTTCTCAAAAAACCTACACTCGATCCCTCCGATGTCAACAACTACAGACCAATATCCCTTCTTTCTTTTCTCTCCAAAACTCTTGAGCGTCCCGTCCTTGGCCAGCTCTCTTGCTATCTCTCTCAGAATGACCTTCTTGATCCAAATCAGTCAGGTTTCAAGACTGGCCATTCAACTGAGACCGCTCTTCTCTGTGTCACGGAGGCTCTCCGCACTGCTAAAGCTAACTCTCTCTCCTCTGCTCTCATCTTCTAGACCTATCTGCTGCCTTTGATACTGTGAACCATCAGATCCTCCTCTCCACCCTCTCCGAGTTGGGCATCTCCGGCGTGGCTCACTCTTGGATTGCGTCCTACCTGACAGGTCGCTCCTACCAGGTGGCGTGACGAGAATATGTCTCCGCACCACGTGCTCTCACCACTGGTGTCCCCCAGGGCTCAGTTCTAGGCCCTCTCCTATTCTCGCTATACACCAAGTCAATTGGCTCTGTCATATCCTCACATGGTCTCTCCTATCATTGCTACGCAGACGACACACAATTCATCTTCTCCTTTCCCCCTTCTGATAACCAGGTGGCGAATCACATCTTTGCATGTCTGGCAGACATATCAGTGTGGATGATGGATCACCACCTCAAGCTGAACCTCGGCAAGACGGAGCTGCTCTTCCTCCCGGGGAAGGACTGCCCGTTCTATGATCTCGCCATCATGGTTGACAACTCCATTGTGTCCTCCTCCCAGAGTGCTAAGAGCCTTGGTGTGACCCTGGACAACACCCTTTCGTTCTCAGCTAACATCAAGGCGGTGACCCGATCCTGTAGGTTCATGCTCTACAACATTCGCAAAGTACGAACCTGCCTTACACAGGAAGTGGCGCAGGTCCTAATTCAGGCACTTGTCATCTCCCGTCTGGATTACTGCAACTCGCTGCTGGCGGGGCTCCCTGCCTGTGCCATTAAACCCTTACAACTCATCCAGAACGCCGCAGCCCGTCTGGTGTTCAACCTTCCCAAGTTCTCATACGTCACCCCGCTCCTCCGCACACTCCACTGGCTTCCAGTTGAAGCTCGCATCTGCTACAAGACCATGGTGCTTGCCTACAGAGCTGTGAGGGGAACGGCACCTCCGTACCTTCAGGCTCTGATCAGTCCCTACACCCAAAGAAGGGCACTGCGTTCATCCACCTCTGGCCTGCTCGCCTCCCTACCTCTGCGGAAGCACAGTTCCCGCTCAGCCCAGTCAAAACTGTTCGCTGCTCTGGCACCCCAATGGTGGAACAAGCTCCCTCACAACGCCAGGACAGCGGAGTCAATCACCACCTTCCGGAGACACCTGAAACCCCACCTCTTTAAGGAATACCTGGGATAGGATAAAGTAATCCTTCTACCCCCCCCAAAAAAAGATATAGATGTACTATTGTAAAGTGGTTGTTCCACTGGATATCATAAGGTGAATGCACCAATTTGTAAGTCGCTCTGGATAAGAGCATCTGCTAAATGACGTAAATGGAAATGGAAATGTAATAATAAACAGACAAAGCATGGACATTTTTTTCTGCCTTCACTCACTGACCCTTCTATTGTTTGAAAAGGCCCACTTCAGTCACCAAATTTGACGTTGAAAACATCTTGCCATTCACCCACACACGAGTGCACACACACACAGACTTTGAGGAAAAATGTACTGTTGAAGTCGGAAGTTTACATACACTTAGGTTGGAGTCATTAAAACTCGTTTTTCAACCACTCCACAAATTTCTTGTTAACAAACTATAGTTTTGGCAAGTCGGTTAGGACATCTACTTTGTGCATGACTGTCACGTCCTGACCAGTAAAGGGGTTATTTGTTCTTATAGTTTGGTCAGGACATGGCAGGGAGTATTTGTTTTATGTGGTTCAGGGTGTGTTTGTGTATGTGTTCATGTAGAGGGGGTATTTTGGTTTATATGGTTCGGGGTGGTTGTGTATGTAGAGGGGTATTTGATTTATTAGTCCAGGGTTTTGGTTATTGTTCTATGTTAGTTTATTTCTATGTTCAGTCTAGTCGTTTGTATTTCTATGTTTAGCTAATTGGTGTTGGGGCCTTCAGTTGGAGGCAGCTGTCTATTGTTGCCTCTGATTGAAATTTCCAAATGCCTGAAGGTACCACGTTCATCTGTACAAACAATAGTACGCAAGTATAAACACCATAGGACCGCGCAGCCGTCATACTGCTCAGGAAGGAGACGTGTTCTGTCTCCCAGAGATTAATGTACTTTGGTGAGAAAAGTGCAAATCAATCCCAGAACAACAGCAAAAGACCTTGTGAAGATGCTGGAGGAAACAGGTACAAAAGTATCTATATCCATAGTAAAACGAGTCCTATATCGACATAACCTGAAAGGCCGCTCAGCAAGGAAGAAGCCACTGCTCCAAAACCGCCATAAAAAAGCCAGATTACAGATTGCAACTGCACATGGAGACAAAGATCATACTTTTTGGAGAAATGTTCTCTGGTCTTGTCACGTCCTGACCAGCAGAGGGAGTAGTTGTGTAGTATTTTGGTCAGGACGTGGCAGAAGAAGTCTGTATGTGTTTTCTAGTATGTCTGTTGTGACTCCTGATCAGGAGTATGTCTGTTGTTCCTGATTGGGAGTCATATATTAGGAGTGTGTTTTTCACCTGGGGTTTGTGAGTTGTTGTTTTAGCACTGCTTTATGTTAGCCTGCTAACTGTTCCTGTCGGTCTATTGTTTCTTGTTTTGCCTGTGTGAGCCTGACAAGACTGTTTTGTTGTTCGTTCGTTCTTCATTTTGTTATTTTGGTGTTTTCTTGGTTTAAAATAAAATACAAGATGAGCATCCACATTCCTGCTGCGTTTTGGTCCTCCATTCACCACGACAGCCGTTACAGAACAACCCACCAAACAAAGACCAAGCAGCGGAGAAAGGAGCAGCAGACGGAATACATGGACTATAGTGAGAGATGGACTTGGGAGGAGATTCTGGACGGGGCAGGACCTTGGCACCAGGCTGGAGAATACCGTCGCCCAAGGGAAGAGATAGAGGAGGCCAAGGCGGAGAGGCGTCGATATGAGGCTATGTACGCGCTGGCGAGGAAGCCGGAGAGGCACCCCCAACAATTGGTTTGGGGGGGGGCACACGGGTAGTTTGGCTAGGCCAAGGAAGAGCCATAAGCCAGCTACCCGTGATTATATGGAGGAGCGTATGGAGTGGAGGGCGCCGTGTTTTGCTGAGGTGCGCACAATCTCGCCCATACCCACGCACAGTTCAGTGCGAGCTATTCCAGCCCCTCTCAGATGCCGTGCTAGAGTGGGCATCCAGCCTGGTAGGAGGATGCCTGCGCAGCGCGTCTGGTCGCCGGTACGCCTCCTAGGACCAGGCTACCCTACGCCCACTCTATGCACGGTAACCATCAAGCCCCTGCACAGCACAGTTCGCCCTGTACTAACACCCCGCTCGTACAGGGCTGCTAGTTCCACCCAGCCAGGACGGGTTGTGCAGGAGGTGCGAGCAAGACCACCTGTGCGCCTCTATGGCCCAGTCTGTCCGGTTTCCGCCTCTCGTGCTGACCCGGAAGTGAGTACCGTCCAGTCTGGCACGACCAGTACCAGCACCACGGATCAAGCTTCCCATGAGTCAGCCTAGTCCTATTCAGCCTGTTCCCGCTCCTTGCACTAGCCCTGAGGTGCGTGTCCCCAGGCTGGTACCCCCACTACCAGCCCCACGCATCAGGCTTCTAGTGCGTCAGACCAGGCCAGAGTGTCCGGCAATAGTGCCTCATCCAGAGTGTCCGGCAATAGTGCCTCGTCCAGAGTGTCCGGCAATAGTGCCTCGTCCAGAGTGTCCGGCAATAGTGCCTCGTCCAGAGTGTCCGGCAATAGTACCTCGTCCAGAGTGTCCGGCACCAGTGTGCAGTCCAGAGTATCCGGCACCAGTGTGCAGTCCAGAGTATCCGGCAACAGTGTGCAGTCCAGAGTATCCGGCAACAGTGTGCAGTCCAGAGTATCCGGCAACAGTGTGCAGTCCAGAGTATCCGGCAACAGTGTGCAGTCCAGAGTATCCGGCAACAGTGTGCAGTCTAGAGTATCCGGCAACAGTGTCTAGTCCGGAACCGAGGGGGCCTGCCTGTGACCCGGAACCGAGGGGGCCTGCCTGTGACCCGGAACCGAGGGGGTCTGCCTGTGACCCGGAACCGAGGGAGTCTGCCTGCGACCCGGAACCGAGGGAGTCTGCCTGCGACCCGGAACCGAAGGGGCCTGCCTGCGACCTGGAACAGAAGGGGTCTGCCTGCGACCCGGAACCGAGGGGGTCGGCCTGCGACCCGGAACCGGTTGAGTGTGCCTGCGACCCTGAACCGGTTGAGTCTGCCTGGGACCCGGAACCGGTTGAGTCTGTCTTCAATCTGGAACCAAGTGAGTCTGTCGACAATCCGGAACTGAACAAGTGTATATTTAACTATGAACTAAATGAGTCTGCCCACAGCGTTGACCGGAAAGAGTCTGCCTACAATCCGCAACAGAGTGAGTCTATCTACAACCCGGAACCCAATGAGTCTGCCTACAGTCTGGAGGGCAGTAGGCCGGAACCAGAGCCACCTCCAGGATAGGTGGGTTGGGGAGGGGGGGTGTAGCACTAGTGCCGTCGTTGACGGCAGCCACCCTCCCTTCCCTCCCTTTTTGTTTAGAGGGTAATATTTTTTGTTGTGGTATTGGGGATTTTTGTGTTTTCTTTTAAGGTGCATTCCGGGGTCTGCACCTTTAGGGGGGGTACTGTCACGTCCTGACCAGCAGAGGGAGTAGTTGTGTAGTATTTTGGTCAGGACGTGGCAGAAGAAGTCTGTATGTGTTTTCTAGTATGTCTGTTTATGTGTTAGTCTTGTGACTCCTGATCAGGAACAGCTGGATATCGTTGTTCCTGATTGGGAGTCATATATTAGGAGTGTGTTTTTCACCTGGGGTTTGTGGGTTGTTGTTTTAGCACTGCTTTATGTTAGCCTGCTAACTGTTCCTGTCGGTCTATTGTTTCTTGTTTTGCCTGTGAGCCTGACAAGACTGTTTTGTTGTTTGTTCGTTCTTCATTTTGTTATTTTGGTGTTTTCTTGGTTTAAAATAAAATACAAGATGAGCATCCACATTCCTGCTGCGTTTTGGTCCTCCATTCCCGACGACAACCGTTACAGGTCTGATGAAACAAAAATAGAACTGTTTGGCCATAATGACCATCGTTATGTTTGGAGGAAAAAGGGGGAGGCTTGCAAGCCAAAGAACACCATCCCAACCGTTAAGCACGGGGGGGGCAGCATCATGTTGTGGGGGAGCTGTGCTGCAGGAGGGACTGGTGCACTTCACAAAATAGATGGCAAGGAAATTATGTGGATATATTGAAGCAACATCTCAAGACATCAGTCAGGAAGTTAAAGCTTGGTCGCAAATGGTTCTTCCAAATGGACAATGACCCCAAGCATACTTCCAAAGTTGTGGCAAAATGGCTTAAGGACAGGTATTGGAGTGGCCATCACAAAGCCTTGACCTCAATCGTACAGAACATTTGTGGGCAGAACTGAAAAAGCGTGTGCGAGCAAGGAGGCCTACAAACCTGACTCAGTTACATCAGCTCTGTCAGGAGGAATGGGACAAAATTCACCCAATGTATTGTGGGAAGCTTGTGGAAGGCTACCCGAAACAATTGACCCAAGTTAAACAATTTAAACGCAATGCTACCAAATACTAATTCAGTGTATGTAAACTTCTGACCCACTGGGAATGTGATGAAAGAAATAAAAGCTGAAATAAATCATTCTCCCTACTATTATCCTGACATTTCACATTCTTAAAATAAGTGGTGATCCTAACTGGCCTAAGACAGGGAATTTTTTTGAGGATAAAATGTCTGGAATTGTGAAAAACTGAGTTTAAATGTATTTGGCTAAGGTATATGTAAACTTCCGACTTCAACTGTACTTACTCTAGCTAGGTTTCCATTCAACTGGCAACAGATTTTCATGCGAATATTCAGAAATCGTCATAAAAACTGTGTGTTCATTTTCCCACCAGAGGTGTTTCCATCGAATTGACGTGTTGCCGATAAATTGCTGTGCGTGATGATGTAGTGCACATAAAATTCCTTTTGCGGTTAAATTCCCATGTACCGAATAACATTTTTTAAAAGTTTAATGTATTTCCATCGCATCTCAACTCTACTGATGTTTTCTCATAAAAATGTTACGTTATATAGCGATTGTGCCCAATCTGGTATTGGCATGTGTGCTCTCGCCAACAGCTTGCAGATACAGTCAATGTTCCCTCTAGTTATTTTCATCACTGAGCAAATTTCAGGTCTGCTGAGCATAAATTTGAACGTTGTGAAAATTCTGTGCAACTTCCGGCGCACGTTTACTGTAAACACTGGTTCATGTTTTGTTTTTTCCCTTGCACTACACAGCTGATTCAAATAACCAACTCATAATCAAGCTTTATTTGAATCCGACTTTGGGTAACCCAGAAGTAGGCTACTGTGGTTTTTGATCATAATGTAGGCCTACCGGAATGGCCTACCATCAAAAACAATGGAGAAAATCCATCCCTTAACATCTTAACTTGGAAATAGCTGTTATATCGTTCAGCTTATAGTAGCAGCCAATGTGTGGTGTTCAATGTAGGCCTACATTCCATGAGACGTTTGCAAAAAACATGCAGGGCTTGACATTAACATGTGTATCCTCTTGTCCTTCAGACAAGTAGGTGACTAAAAATGTTGTTGTGCTGTTTATTGCAAGAAACCACTTTACAAAATAAAATGCATCATTATTCCCATACCGTTATTACAATGAATCAGACAAATTATGCTACCCTCTGCCTATTGGCTACTTAGCTTATTCAAGCCTGTCTCAAAATACAACACTGCCCCTTTAAGACAAAGAAAGCTCTTTACCTTACTCGCTTTTCAAAGATGTCTAGAAATGCACATGTTTTGTGCTCTTGTAGGAAGCAATTACTGCTGACAACAAATTATCTGTAACTGGGCTAATAACTCACTAACGAGCAAAGGGTATGAACAAGTGCAAAAATGTGCACAAATAACTACATGTAGCTCTTGATTTGACCTCAAAACAAGCGCATCTACTTATGCTGTAAAAACAGTCCCGTTCAAAGTGAATGGCACAGATCCATATATGGCAATGGTCTATTTGCGTACAGGCATAATGCAACTGATTGTGCAGTTCATCATTTATTTAATCTGTAGCCTCATAAACTGCATGCTTTCCCGACAAGTCCTAGTGGGAGGACCACACAACATGTCATCGCATGACTCCAAGTTTTCGTCGATATAATGGATAATATATCAATATTTGCGCATTAAAGGGTTCTCACCGACATTTCTCACATAATTAATTATACTGACACAAAAAAATCCCACCTTGTCAGGCTTATTTTGTTTTGTCGACATTTGGAAAGTTTACGGACAAATGTTCTGTTTCCATCAGGCCTGTCATGACATTTTCTATGCGACATGTACTTTACACAAATACAAAATGTTGGATGGGAACCTTGTTTATGACTGTGATGTGATTGTCCCACCTAGCTATTTTAAGATTAATGCACTAACTCTAAGTCGCTCAGGATAAGAGCCTCTGCTAAATGACTAAAATGTAATTATAAACTCGGTTGTTCGAGCCCTGAATGCTGATTGTCTGAAAGCTGTGGTGTATCAGACCATACACCAGGTGCATGACGACAAAACATGTATTTTTATTTTTAGGCTAAGGGTGGTGTCACATCCTGACCAGCAGAGGGAGTAGTTGTTTAGTATTGTGGTCAGGACGTTGCAGAAGTTCTGGGTATGTGTTTGTCTAGTATTTCTGTTTCTATGTTGTTCTGTGTGGCTCCCGATCAGGGACAGCTGGTTATCGTTGTTCCTGATTGGGAGTCATATATTAGGAGTGTGTTTTTCATCACCTGGTTTTTGTGGGTTGTTGTATTTCACACTGCTAGTGAATGTATAGCCTGTGAAACTGTCACTAGTCGTTCTTGTTTATTGTTTTCCTGTGTATGCTTTATTCAAAATAAATATAAAGATGAGTATTCACCTCCAGGCTGCGTTTTGGTCGATTCAACACGGCTTCACCTGTGACAGAACAAACCACCTTAAAAGGACCAAGCAGCGGAGGAAATCTGGTGAGGACCGGGGAACACGGCTGGTAAGGGAGCCCGAGAGGCAGCCCCAATGGTTTTTTTTGGGGGGGCACAAGGGTGGTTTGGCTGGGCGAGGATGGAGCCCCAGGCCAGCTCCCCGTACCCTTTTTGGGCAGAGACATACTGGACAGGTCCCGTGCTTTGGGGTGATGGGTGCTGTGGCGAGGCCAGGTGTTTTCAGGCCAGTACGTGCAGTACCAGCGCCCCGCATGTGCCAGGGGAAAGTGGGCATCCAGCCAGTAGGGGTGATGCCAGTCCTGTGCTCGAGACCGCCATTTCGCCTCTACGGTCCAGTGTTTCCCGCTACCTGCACTAGCCTTGAGGTGCGTGTCTCCAGGCTGGCACGTCCAGTACCAGCCCCACGCATCAGGCTTCTAGTGCGTCAGCCCAGCCTCGCCAGTCTGGAGCCGCCAGAGCCGCCCGCCAGTCTGGAGCCGCCAGAGCCGCCCGCCAGTCTGGAGCCGCCAGAGCCGCCCGCCAGGCCGGAGCCGCCAGGGTCATCAGCCAGCCGGGCGCAGCCAGGGTCGCCCGCCAGCCGGGCACAGCCAGGGTCGCCCGCCAGCCGGGCGCAGCCAGGGACGCCCGCCAGCCGGGCGCAGCCATGGTCGCCCACCAGCCGGGCGCAGTCAGGGTCACCCACCAGTCCTCCGATGCGGCCAGGGGCGCCACCTAAGTGGGCGAGGCCGAGGGTGGAGCGGGGTCCACGTCCCGCACCTGAGCCGCATCCAATATAGGTGGGTTGGGGAGGGGGGGTGTAGCACAGGTGCCGTCGTTGACAGCAGCCACCCTCCCTTCCCTCCCTTTTTGTTTAGGGGGGTATTTGGTTTTGTTTTTTGTTGTGGTATTGGGGATATGTGTTTTTTTTTTAGGTGCATTCGGGGTATGCACCTTTAGGGGGGTGGTACTGTCACGTCCTGACCAGCAGAGGGAGTAGTTGTTTAATATTGTGGTCAGGACGTAGCAGAAGTTCTGGGTATGTGTTTGTCTAGTATTTCTGTTTCTATGTTGGTCTGTGTGGCTCCCGATCAGGGACAGCTGGTTATCGTTGTTCCTGATTGGGAGTCATATATTAGGAGTGTGTTTTTCGTCACCTGGTTTTTGTGGGTTGTTGTATTTCGCACTTCTAGTGAATGTATAGCCTGTGAATCTGTCACTAGTCGTTCTTGTTTATTGTTTTCCTGTGTATGCTTTATTCAAAATAAATATAAAGATGAGTATTCACCTCCCGGCTGCGTTTTGGTCGATTCAACACGGCTTCACCTGTGACAGAACAACTCACCTTAAAAGGACCAAGCAGCGGAGGAAATCTGGTGAGGACCGGGGAACACGGCTGGTAAGGGAGCCCGAGAGGCAGCCCCAATGTTTTTTTTGGGGGGGGGGGGGCACAAGGGTGGTTTGGCTGGGTGAGGATGGAGCCCCAGGCCAGCTCCCCGTACCCTTTTTGGGCAGAGCCATACTGGACAGGTCCCGTGCTTTGGGGTGATGGGTGCTGTTTACACACGTCTTCCAACACTACGGGGTGCCAGAGTATATAGTGTCTGATCAGGGTCCCCAGTTCACATCAAGGGTCTGGAGGGCGTTCATGGAACGTCTGGGGGTCTCGGTCAGCCCGACCTCAGGGTTTCACCCCGAAAGTAATGGGCAGGTGGAGAGAGTTAACCAGGATGTGGGTAGGTTTCTGCGGTCTTATTGCCAGGACTGGCCAGGGGAGTGGTCGGCTTTCATCCCCTGGGCAGAGATAGCCCAAAAACTCCCTCCGCCACACCTCCACTAACCTGTCCCCGTTTCAGTGTGTACTAGGTTATCAGCCGGTTCTGGCACCGTGGCATCAGAGCCAGATGGAGGCACCTGCGGTGGATGAATGATTTCGGAACTCGGAGGAAACCTGGGACGCTGCCCATGTACGCCTGCAACGGGCCATCAGGCGACAGAAGGCGAGTGCCGACCGCCACCGTAGTGAGGCCCCAGTATATGCACCGGGAGACCGGGTCTGGCTCTCGACCCGAAACCTGCCCCTTCGCCTGCCCTGCCGGAAGCTGGGTCCGCAGTTTGTGGGGCCATTTAAAGTCCTGAGGAGACTGAATGAGGTATGTTATAGGTTACAGCTTCCCCCTGATTATCGTATTAACCCCTCGTTCCATGTGTCTCTCCTCAGGCCGGTGGTAGCTGGTCCACTCCAGCAGTCTGAGGTGCGGGAGGTTCCTCCGCCCCCTCTGGACATCGAGGGGGCCCAGGCATATACTGTGCGAGCCATCATGGACTCAAGGCGTCGGGCGAGGGGCCTGCAGTACCTCGTGGATTGGGAGGGGTACGGTCCGGAGGAGAGGTGCTGGGTACCGGTGGGGGACATCTTGGACCCATCAATGCTGGGTGAGTTCCACAGCCTCAATCCGGATCGCCCTGCACCTCACCTTCCGGGTCGTCCTTGAGGCCGGCGTCGGCGCGCTGCGGGAGCCGCGCTTTGGGGGGGGTACTGTCACAAATTCTACCGAAGGTGGCTCCTCTTCCTGTTCGGAAGGCGCTCGGCGGTCGTTGTCGCCGGTCTACTAGCTGCCACCGATCCCTTTTCCTTTTCATTTGGTTTGGTCTGTCTTGTGTTTCACCTGTTTCTTGTTTAGGTTCATTCGTGGGGTATTTATTCTCGCCCTACCAGTTTGGGTTCATGCGGGATTGTTTTGTTTTCCCTGTCGTGGTTTTGGTTAGCGTTTTATGTCTTTGGCTCATTTAGACAGGCGTATTTTCTGGGCTGCGCTCCGGACCATTTGTGTGGACCGCTTATTCTGGTCCTGTGCCTGTTTATTTTGAAGGACTCTGGAATAAATGCTTTCTCTGTATATTTAGTCTCCTGCGCCTGACTTTGCCCCCCCCCATCTCTCCTAGGGATATTTGACAGTTCATCACAATCCCATTGGGTCAGAAGTTTACATACACTCAATTAGTATTTGGTAGCATGGCCTTTAAATTGTTTAACTTGGGTCAAACTTCCACAAGCTTCCCACAATAAGTTGTGTAAATTTTGGCCCATTCCTCTTGACAGAGCTGGTGTAACTGAATCAGGTTTGTAGACCTCCTTGCTCGCACACGCTTATTCAGTTCTGCCCAAAAATCTTCTATAGGATTGAGGGGGATGGTGTTCTTTGGCTTGCAAGCATCCCCCTTTTTCCTCCAAACATAACGATGGTCATTATGGCCAAACAGTTCTATTTTTGTTTCATCAGACCAGAGAACATTTCTCCAAAAAGTATGATCTTTGTTCCCATGCGCAGGTGCAAACTGTAGTCTGCTTTTTTATGGTGGTTTTGGAGCAGTGGCTTCTTCCTTGCTGAGTGGCCTTTCAGGTTATGTCGATATAGGACTCGTTTTACTGTGGATTTAGATACTTTTGTATCTAAATCAGAAAGGAAGACACATCAGTGACTCCACCCACTCAAATGACGCACCCCTCCCAGGGACGGCATGGAAGAGCACCAATAAGCCAGTGACTCAGCCCTTGTAATAGGGTTAGAGGCAGAGAATCCCAGTGGAGAGAGGGGAACCATGGCAAGGTGACTGGGAATATGGCCGAATACAAACAGTGTAGTTATTCCCTCCGTAAGGCAATCAAACAGGCAAAACGTCAGTATAGAGACAAAGTGGAATCGCAATTCATCGGCTGAGACACGAGACGTGTGTGGCAAGGTCTACAGACAATCACGGACTACAAAGGAAAAACCAGCCACCTCGTGGACCCCCGACGTCTTGCTTCCGGACAAGCTAAACACCTTCCTCGCCCGCTTTGAGGATAACACAGTGCCACCAACGCGGCCCCCTACCTAGGACTGTGGGCTCTCCTTCTCCGTGGCCGACGTGAGTAAGACATTTAAGCGTGTTAACCCTGGCAAGGCTGCCAGCCCAGACGGCAACCCTAGCCACGTCCTCAGAGAATGCGCAGACCAGCTGGCTGGAGTGTTTACGGTTTATCACTGCCTAGTACGGCAACTGCACCGCCCGCAACCGCAGGGCTCTCCAGAAGGTGGTGCAATCTGCCCAACGCATCACCAGGGGCAAACTACCTGCTCTCCAGGACACCTACAGCACCCAATGTCACAGGAAGGCCAAAAATATCATCAAGGACAAGAACCACCTGAGCCACTGCCTCTTCACCCCACTATCATCCAAAAGGTGAGGTCAGTACAGGTCAAAACTGAAAAACAGCTTCTATCTCAAGGCCATCAGACTGTTAAATGCTGTTAAATAGCCATAACTAGCACATTAGAGGCTGCTGCCCTATATACAATGACTTGGAATCCCTGGCCAGTTTAATAATGGAACACTAGTCACTTTAATAATGTTT